>NC_090924.1:256590820-257241654 GCF_040938575.1 Ambystoma mexicanum | reverse complement strand
TACACACAAATGTTAGGGGCTCATCTGCCTATCCAAAATGCTCCCGTGCCATAAGTTGACCACATCCCTAAGACCGGCTTCCAAAAACTTGTGGGCCACACATCAGTGCAGGTACAAACAAGATGTACCTGTTACGTCTAGCCAGCAAATCGCAAGAGCTTGATGCTCCTCCCCTCTGACCTCACCCCCCATCCACTGGAGCTTTAAAGCAGATGCACTCTCCCAACATTTCTGAAGCTCGTGCTCCAAAAAATCCGAACCTCAGCTGTATTCCTGGCACACAGAAAACAATGTAAACTCTCACCTAGTAAAAATGAACTCTTCACGCAAAGACCACCTGGACACAACCCACACACAAGAAAGGACACTTGAGCAATCCTTCAGCAACCGCGCTCTGCGGGCACCACTCCTAGCACCTCCTTGTCCGCTTTCAACCTGTCTGTATGTACACTACCTCCAATTGCTGCCTCCCTATCCCCGAATCATTATTTTGAGGTGACACCATAGTTACCTAGTATTATATCAAGTGCAATAAAAATGAACCCATACATCTTTTACTGGAAATGTGTCCTTTCAGTTTTATTTTTAATATATATTTTTTTTAATGTTTTGGGGGGCTTTGTAGAGCGCGCTACAGCCCAGTGGCTTCGAGGCATGTCCACTGAATTTTAATAATCAGATATCCAATCCCTGAATTTGTGGACCATTTAAGCACAGCGTTCATCTCACAAAATGGGATACAACAGTGGCTGCTGGCCTTCTTTGGGTATCTAATCAATGGGCTATATACCGTATATTTATACATAGTGCTCTATGTATAAATATACGCATAGTGCTCTAGTAGCCATTAGCGCATAGTGCTCTATGCGCTAATGGCTACTAGAGCGCTAACAAAAAGGTGAAGAGAGAGTTGGCATGGCCCTTCTCCAAGATGGCGCCCCTGCTTCCCTTGCCGACTGTTCCACTGCTGTGCTACATGGCGCTAAATGGAGAGGTGGCAATGCCCTTCCCCGAAATGGGTTACTGCTGGCTGAGTCATCTCTGCCCTGTTTCCTAAATAACTCAAAACCAGAGGCCCAAACAGCCTATGCCCATCAACTTTAACAAACTGCACTAAAGCATGTATTGTGTACATTGTGTATAGTGCTACAGCATGTTTCAATAATTAGATCTAGGCAACAATTTGACAGCTACATCCAAGTTCCACAGTTCAGAACAAGCTGGCCAGAATGGCCCTTCCTATTCCCCTCATGACCAAAAGCCATATTGAAACAAGCATTGACAATGCCAACAGTTTGGGGTTTTTGTGTAGTCATGGAAGAGGTATTTGCCAGGCATTGCCATAATGGTACGAACTGCCCATTAATAGTAGCAGCTGAAAAATGATACACATACTAACTAAACAGTTGGCGTTGCCAATGCTTACTTTTAACAGGACCCTAGTATAGGACACGCATAATGCTTATAAATCAAGTGGCTGAAGGCAGACCTAGTTAAGACATTTGTATTACCCCAGTAGCAGACGTGGCAGGCACTTTCAGTGCAAACTTTGATTTTACAGCTTGAAAAATATAGCTCAAAGATATCCCAGCAGGGTGTGCTTTGGCATGCGATGGGCAGGAAGTGGGTGGGAATGGCCACAGGGATCTGCATGGCCATGCAATGGTTGGGTAAATAACCAAACACCTGCAAGCATTGTGTCCCACCTCATATGCCATCTCTCCCTAGCTGTACTCCAATGCATTTGCTTCAGCTTATAGCTAGTACTAAAGTGCCATCTCATAGACAAAACTAAAAAGGACTTAACAAAAGAACAGAGGTGGGGGAATGACAAAATGTTCTACTCTTGTGAGGCTCTACAAGTTCCTCGCTCCGTTTCAAAAGACTATTGCTAATTGGACATTTGTAATCGCACCAATTTCCTACATCTTCCACGTTCCTCTGCTAGAGGTGCGCCCATGCACTGATCAGTCCAGTACACATGGTAGAATCTGAATTGATAAGGGAGAATTGTCTGCATTAATTACCACCTCTGTCACCTTTCTTAAAGCAAAAGGTGGTGTTTTATGGGCCCTGAGACAGAGGCTGAATGGATTCCTGAACGGTGAGCAAAAGCTGTGTTGATGTATTTCCCTGACTTCTCTCCCGCCCAAAGGGCAAGAGTCCAGCTCACTGGGTGTGACTTTTTATCAAGCTAAAACCAGCAATCAGACAGAGAAAGTGACTGTAAGTTCCTCCAGGGTCAAGAGTCCAAATGACTCTTCTAAATGGAGGGGATTCCCAGCCTCATTCCAAGAAGCAATGATCCAGCACAAACACTCACTTAATGCTCACTCGCTGTTCACGCCCACAGAGTTGGGCTCACCACTAGACACGGAAGAACAGATCAGACAGGAGGCATGCATAGGTCAAACCACGTCGGGACAGAAAAGACAGAGTGCACTCTACGGTGCAAATTAAGGAGGATGGGCAGAATTGCATTTCTGAGTGATTGTTCTCTAGAATTGCTAACTTGCACAGGGCAATATTGCACATTTTGTCACCAGAATGTACTTCACCTGGTATGTGCGGTTTTACATTTTCAAAAGTGCAGTCAATGACAAAATGCATCACCAATACATTAAAAGAAAAGTGAGATGTACATGAGCAACTCACCCACCACCACCACGTGCAATATTGCTCTGTACATTTTAGCACCATTGAAGCTAAATCAAAAAGAATTGGAATTTAGCACTGCAATCTTAATTTGCACCGTCCATCCATGTTTATGGAAGCTAGTCCAATATGTTAACTAATATGGTTTTGTGTGTGGCTATTACCTATGGTTTATGGTCTTTCCATCGAATATTTTGCATTGAGGGACATTTCCATCTAATTTTATGCAACGAAGAAATGTGCATCAAATGCATTTTTTGTTTGTTTTGGGGGTGTCCCCCCAACCCCTAGTTTTTTACCCTTTATAGCCCATCACTACAAAAATTTACTTTTTATCCCTCAAAAACATGCATTCAATGCATCTTTTTTCGTTGCATAACCCTTGATGCAAAAAAATTAGATGGAAAGGAATTTGATGCAAAGACCAGAGACCATTATCAACAATGTTTATGTCTGGATGCTCTAACCTCTTGCTCTGACTCCTAGATTAGAAGTGTGATTATTATTATGATTATTTTATGATTAATGATTATGAAATTCATAATCACCTTCCATGAAATCACAACAGATATACATGTCATTTTCTCTTAATCTTTGGTGGGTTCCTGTTCTTTTATGTATTGTACAGTTGCTGCGTGACTCCCATCTAGACCCCCTGCACTGTTTATCCATGGGTAAAAAAAATGCTGGGGTGCCTACGAACTATCACATTATAAATGGGTAGCTTTTAACTCTGGGGACTTACTCCACCTCAGAGTTTCAAGTGACATCATAGGAAACGCAAGGTTTACTCCGGTTATCTGTCAGATGTCACGCAGAGCGCCTCGGTGGACTATATTCCCAAAGTTGAAAGCTACCCATCTATAATTCTATATGTCATTAAAGCTGTACCGTTGATTTGACTTTGACTTCACTCCCTGCCTACTTGAATTTACTGTTCTCCTCCCCTTCACTCGTAGCCTTCAGGCCCAACTCGGTCTAACTTCTACCTCATTCTCCTCCATCAACACCGTCATACCCTGCACCCAAACATTCAAACCTGACATTCCTGTTCTCCCAGGATCCTTACCCTTGCTATCTGCTTCACCTATCGCACGCCTGCTCCTCTACCTCACCCCCTATGGCTCTATCTGTTGGCATCTGGAATTCACAATGCCAACGGCCAATGGAAAGAGTGATTGGAGGTGGGGAGAGGAGCAGGTGAGCGGGAGGTGAGGGGGATAGACAAGGGTGGAGATCCAAGAAGAACATGAATGTCAGGTTTGAAGTTGCATGTGCAGGGTGCGAGGTGGGAGATGGGGAGGGGGTGAGTGAGCTGTCCACTTCCTCATGGTAAACTCTTTAAAAAAAGAAGTCATATTTCTCCCCTCTTCTAATGCCATGCCTCCTTTATCTCTGTCCTGCCTGGCCTTTGCGCTCCCTCACCCAAGGCCTTGGGCTCCTTTTAGATAGTAACCTCGGACTGCAACAATTCATCAGTACTACCGATTATGCTGCTCTTTTAACCTTCTCAAAATTTTAAAAATATGTCCATATCTTGCTCACCACTGTGCAAGAACTCTAATCTCCACCATCATAATCAGCAAACTCGACTACAGCTCATGTCTGCTACTTAGCATTCCTCCCTACTCCTTCCTTCCGTTAGACAAAGGGCCTCATTAGAAGTGTGCCTGTCCGGTAACAACGGTGCCGGTAAGTTTACCGGCACTGTTGTTACTAGACCGGCACACTAGGAGTCTGTGGGCAAGTGCCACCCGCCCCCCTGAGTTAGACCTGACGGGCAGAACTGGCACCCGCTCACTGACTTACACAGTAGCACCGGCACTGTTGCACACAGTGCCGGTGCTTCCGTGCTCCCCATTCCCATTGAGTCCTATGGGACTCAAAAGGGAATGGGGAATTACATTTTCCGGCACCTGACTTCACAGACCGCCAGAGCTGTAATGCCCCAGTGTTTCCGTGAAATCAGGCGCCGAAAATATTTGCAAGTCTGGCAGCAGCCTGCTGGTTTTACCGGCATGGCTACCACCGGACTTAGAATGATGCCCAAGGTCCTCAACTTCGCTATCCCGACTCTCTATAGGCTAGCCAGATCCTTGCCCACTTCTACCTATTGAAACTAGTCTGTTAGGCTCTCCATGTACAACCACTCCCTTAATTCCTACTTCAACCCTACAAACAGATCAGTTGTGCTGCTCCTCAGTACCTGTTTGCCAGTATTTATATCTACTCACATCTCTTTCACTCTGCTCCTCTGCTGCATTCCACCTCACTGTTTCATCCCGTGCCTCCTCTTGCTTGTGCTCTTTCTCTCTCTCTTGCGCTGCTCCCTTGGAGCCTGCTTCCCATCACAATCAAAGCCCGCCTGACCATGGATCTCTTCAGAGCTTGGCATAAACTTCACCTGCTTGCCCTCTTTCCTACCCAACCATCTCTACCCAACCCCAGCACTCCCTCCAGTGCCACATAATAATGCCATTTTACACATTTGTACAATAGCCCTTTTCACTTTCCAGCACCATCCCCCCATCCCTAGCTTGGTAAATGTTACCTTTGTAAGACAGCTTTGATTTGTCCCTGTCTATGTCCCACTTTGTTCACACCCTCATAAACTAGCTCACTACTTGTTCTAATTTCTGTGCGATTATACAAGACCCTTCTGGGGAATGCTTTCTTCTGTAACAGTGTTATTATAAGTAATTTCAGATCGAAATTGACATTCCTGTTTTTCAAATAAATGCAAAATAGAAATCTGTGAGTTACAATATTCTCCAATAACAGTAATGTGCAATTGACATCTGAGCTTAAATCAGTATTTTTACCAAAATGGAACCTTATTTAAAATGGGGCTCATTCCTGTATGTCCCCTAATCCCCTATTATGTTTTCAAGCTGTTGAATCTTTATGTCACCGCTCACCTTACAGTCAGTCTGACCCCAGCCCCCATTTCATTTTGAAGATTTAAAGTTGTCTTTGATACTCACTAAACATAAGAGCAAAAATAAACTCCACCGCGGCCAAACCTTCTTGCACGTGAATGCATTCCTTTGGATCCTAGCTGCTTCAAGAGGTTGGAGATACACGGAAGGTTTGAAGCCGAGCCAACTCAGCAAATAGCAGCGAGGGGACGAGGATGTGATCTGGCACAAGCTGAGGTTGGCACTTATCAAGGGCACTTTGCATACGTTCTAGTTGCTGTAAATAGAGTTTACGTACTTTTACAGGTTGCCTGAGCTTCTTTCCTTTAAGTAAATGCGGTAATCTATTGCAATGCTCGTAAAAAACGTCATTTAAAATAAAGTTCAGTATGCCATCTATCTGTGTTTTGGTAAAATGAGCTCTAGTGAAGTCAAGATGCCTTGGTCACGGTGGGCATTCATCGCATGTAATTCAGCCCATGACAAAGGGTGGCATGCAAATCAATGTGACAGAGAGGGCATGGCCACATTTGCAGCATCCGGTGCATTAAATCTAGGTGATTTAGAAGCACAGACCTAGCCATGTGAGGCAGGGGAACACTTTGCAAACCAAGGAGGTGGAGGCTGACAAACAATCAAATAGGAAGTTGGAGAGCGGAGGGAGCAGGCAGAGGCGTGGGGGATTGTTATTATCAGACTTCTTTACGACATAGGTGCATTTCCAATTTCTGAGGAGTGGATTCGATCTTCATGATCCCCTCTTGGGTGCCCCAGGTGGTATTTTCTGAAGTGGTACAGAAGTTGCTTGTCATGGGTGATAACCTGATTTACAGAGAGATGGCGTTCCATATTGTGTGGATAGGTGCTTCAAAAGGCTTTCCTTAGGGGTGTATCCCTGTTTCTTTAACCTTATTATATTTATCTGTATTTATTATAAAACTGACCAGTTCTCCCTGATGTGCAGAACACAGTAACATGGCAAAGGGCAACATTGTGTTCAATGAGTTGTAAACGTAGCGTGTTGTGTAATTGTTTAGTGTAGGGTGGACCAAGTCCCGAGGGCCCTTGAGGCAGGAAAAATAGGCCTTCAGAGCAAAGGTAAATGGAAAAGGGATGATTCTGCTCCAAGCTCATGAAGAGGGATAATGGGACGATCCCTTCCCCCGATTCCCGTCCAGACCATGGCCTATGATGTCACAACCTAAGCACCCTCCGCAGGATGAGTTCAGCCCTCTGACTGCTGCTCTGGATGTCAAGATCCACCGTGGCCACGTCCCGCACACCCAGGCCAGCTGCGCGTCATCCAAAGCACGTGGTGGGACCTCGGGTGGAGCTGAGACCGATCATACGGACCAACCCGATTAGACGTCACCCACTAGTATCGCCATTGTTAGAGATGACATGACGACAGACAAGAACACACGTGCCACCAAGCACCTGGATCAGACACACACCAACCCACACAAAGAACATACTCAGTGCTATGACGTAGAGGACCGCTCACACTCACACTCATGCATCGTTGTTATTTTTTTTCACATAGGCTAACTACTGCACCACAGAAACGCAAGACGCCACAAGAGCTTATGTATATGCTTGCAGATGTTTTTGCTACTGAACCCCTTGAACATGTCACCCTGTAGATGGACTAATATATAAGGACCTAAGTTGCACCTCACGACCCCCGTGTTATGGACTGTATGCCGCCACTCATAGACTAGGCCATGGTAGGTCGCAAACCAGAGTCCCCAGGCCCAGAGCAGCTCAGACGGAGCTGCAAGGTGCTGATCATGCAGAACAAATCCTGACAGGAGCCCCACAGCCAAGGCCACGAAGTTGCAATCTACACGCCACGCTCTCAGTGCCAAGGCTACACCTGCCACTGCTAAACACTACTCGGAGCCGAAATACAAATCAAATCCCCGTAATTCAGCTTCAGCCACAGTCTCTCAACACGTGAACAGGCGGACCTGATACAATGGCAAGCTCCAAGGACCAGAGAAGCTCTGGGGTCTCACGTCTGGGACCCGGACTGTAACAACGAAGTTACAAGTTGGACACCGGCGGCGATGGGAAGGGAGCGCCCAACAGTAAGTAGTAAGACCTGTCCATTGTCCGCCACTGACACATAGTCATACATTGTTGCCAATGCCAGGTGCATCGCGAGCTGGGAACGACGATGGTCCCAGGCTTGGCAGCTCGTGGATGAACCAATCAGAATACGAGGGGCTAACCACTGATGACACGATAAATCAACCAATCACTAACTTTCTTCATGTAACACTTTTTATGTAGCCATTTTTAGGGATGACCCAAGCGTACCACCTGACCTCTTCTCCACCACTAATATTTTCTCCTATACTGATCCATACTGACCCTACCCCTCGAGGAACCAACCGGGAGTAGGGTTAGGTTTAGGGGTAAGTTTTCCCAGGTGACCCACGTATTAGTGTCATCCGATTAGAAAAAGGGCCTGCGAGCCCATCACCGCTGAGATGTTCCTTGGGTACCTATGCTCCGAGAACCAGTCCCTTTCTGTTTTGTGCAATAAACAACAGTAACTCTTTGCTCTTGTGTGTGCCTCATACTCCTTTGGGACGTGGGAGGAGTTGGGGCCTCCCCAACCCCGCAGGTCCACAGACAGCCCTGCCGACCCCCGGGAAATCACCCTGACAAGTAGGAGGCACTGCTGAGATATTTGGTGAGATAGACCACAGCAAGACCGTTTGCATCAAGGTGCCCGGGAACGCGGCCTCCTCTGCCGTTTCCCTCTTTGGAGGATTGCAGGACTATCGGGGAACTGCGAGATGACCAGACAGCCCAATCCAGAGATTGGCTGTCAGCAGCCGACTTCAGAAATTTCCCGCACGTGGTTGGCGAGTGTCCAGACGTGGTCCAGACGGGGGGAGGCGGCGAGCTGATTGGGAGGGGTGCCCGAAGCTGAGCGGCACCGGCAGGCGAGAGCCCGATGTGAGTATGGCACACCTAACCAGCAGTGTAATGTTGTGCGGGTGGTGGGAGGAATTGTGAACAGGGTGGCGGGTGGTTTTACAGTGTGTTAAGAAAAGATGTTGGTCCTTTAGAGGCGGTCGATATGTAAGGTGTAGTGAGGAACGGAACAAAGGCTGTCCCTACTGGTGTTACGGAGCGTGCTGGGTGGGGCTTCGAGCTCCCACGTGTTGACTGGCGGATCACGCTGATTGGTCTAGATCGCGGACACCTGTACAGGGGGTATGGCTTTCCTATGAGTTTGCGTTGTAGGTCGTTGAATAGCTGAGGATTCCTATTAATTGAGTGTTTTAGCCCGGTGAATAGATTACGTATTCCCACAAGAGGTAGCTAGATTGTCTCTCATTGCGGAAGATAGTTGGCTGGTTAAGCTCCCCTAGGGAGGGGGCGTATCACACACGGGGCGACACAGCGGGTGCAGCACAATTATAATAACGAAAGTGATTAATGAATATTCCACTCGGGGTGCGGTGGGAAGACAGCTGTGGGAATTGTGGGAAATAACATGTCAAAATTGGTGCGTATTTTTTGTTGCAAACGGTACGTACCGGTAACACATTGTATTAGATGGTGACATCACCCATAAGGCTTGCATAGGACACTGCAGTCTTCTTCAGTGTAATTGGAGCAATGGCACGCGGCTAAGGAGGGGAGAAGGGGGACAGGCAGAGAACGCCGGCACGTCCTCAACCAAAGGGGTCGCGCTGAGCAGCGGTACGATCAGTGGGACGGGGAAGAGACGGGCATCCACTGCTGAGGCAGTGGGGACAGAAAGAAAGGAGGAGGGGTTAGAAGAATACCACAGGCGTGCCGAGTAGCGGCAGCGTGGAGAAGGCGGGGCGGCTCAAAAGCACGCTGCGCCGGGCACGAGGACGCAGGGGGCCTCGCGCGCCTTGGGTCGAAGGGGGCCCTAGCTCTGAAAGGAGGGGTCTCAAGGGGGCGATAGCATTGTGAAGAACAGGAGAGTGGTGGTGGCCAGCACAAAAGTACTGTAATAACAACATTGCATTTCCTTGCAGCAGAAGGTCGGAAGTCCCCAAATTAACAAAATTTGCAAATTTCAAAATGTCTGTGTATTTCGGGATAGGGGCAGGATATAGGCCTAGCACATTAATAACACCACTCCAGCACACCGGTGCAACACTAATACCACACAGAGATAAAATAGTAAAGTACAGTACTGAATGGACTCAAGGGACAGATGAAAAGTTTAGGATACTGTGGCCGTCCAACGGCAGCTTTGGCATGACAACTCAACATTCATTGCTAGCGTACCTACACAACACCTACAAGGGGAAGAAGTTAACAGGCCACCTAGAAGTTTTCGACCTTTGGAGAATTTTTCAGGGGTATACTCCGGGTATGTTGAGCATACAGGAGGTAAAGAAGGGGAGGTGAGTGAGGGGAACGGATGTAGTGCACCCCAAGCTCCTCCCAGTGCTGAGGAGAGCGAGGAAGAGGCAGAAGGATCATACCCCATTGCAGAAATAAAAGAGGAGAGTGAAGGAGAGACGCCCCCAACTAAAGAGGTGAAGAAAGAAACAGAAGGTTTATATCCAATGAGGGAATTAAGAGAAGCAACATGACCGCAATTAACAGCTGCTGAGGGATACTCAAACCATGCATACAGCCCACCACCATACGTGCCAGAAGACCACTATCAAAAGGGGCTGGGTACAGGGAGTACAGTAGACACCAAACAGGCACAGGTGAGCTCTGGTAGCATAAAAAAGACACAAATAGATTTGGCGAGTTTACGACCAGACGAGTGGATAGCAGCACAGGTGTTATTGAAGCTTTGGGGACAGTAACAGGAGAAGAAGAGGAGGTGATAAAGAAGGCAGATAAGGAGGAGGTAGGATACACTGAGAAGGGGAGCGAGGTAAGTACCAGGGAAGAGGGGAACATGACAAAGGAAGAAGAGGCAGTGTTGGAGGTGAAACTAGCAGAGCTGAGGGAGGCGCGAAGCGTATTGATTAGACAATTCGAGCAAAAGGACCGGGAAAGGAAGGTGAAGATGCGAGTAGGAAGGGAATTGCAAGCAGAATTAAACCATCAAGAGGAAAAGAGAAAGAAAAGGGAAGAGGATGGCATAAAGGGGATTGCAGAAAGGATAGCACGTATGGAGCAACGGGAGATCAGGAGGAAAGAAGAGGATCGGGAAGAGAACGACAAGAAGATGACACTATGGAAGAAGAAGATTATATCAGAGAGCGCACAAAAGTACGAGGAAGGGAGAATAATAGAGAGTATATTGGCAAAAGAGGGTGGACGTGGAACGATAAGGACAGAGACGCAAGGGTGCTAGGACAGGTAAGTGACGCGATACTGAATGAACTTCGCAGGGCGAGAATGGAGTTAGAGATTGAAGGAGATGATAGAAGCAATCAAGGGCTAAGAGGAACCAGCCAAGCACCTAGGAGTAAGATCAATGCATGTAGTAGTAAGTACGGGGAGAGACGGAGGGGACAGGTGAGTACACAGATATAGATTTGGAAACTGTAACAGTGGGAAGAACACACCCACGCACAAAATTGACATTCTCAGACGGATTTTGTAGTGAGGAGGAGGAGGGATCTTGTAGAGGACAGAGTGATGGGAGTGGAGAAGCACTAAGTAAACTATACATCACACGCACAGGCTGTGTGTCGTCATGGGAGTGCAGGACACAAGAAGAAGAAACGACAGGACGGGAGGGTAAAACATCACAAAGAAAAGGGACACTACGACCAATGACGCCACCAGCCCAGCACACGCCCTATGTCAACAGGCTTAGAGACCTCCCAGGACGCAGAATGGAGGGACCAGCCACCACACACAACAAGGACCAGGCGGGCTAACGTAGAGGTCATAAGGGCATAGGGGACACACGGCTTGCACAACGCCTTACTGAATTTATCGAAGAATTTTCTAGCATGGAATAGGAGAGTGAGCACACACACACACATCACCACATCGACGCATGCCAGAAGAGATAAGAGAAATACACACAAATGCCATTATTAGAGAAAGGGGGGGAAAGGCCACAATATGACCCATGGAAGCATGCAGACAAAGAGAATATTAAATGCAGACTACCATCTTTGAGCGGAAAGGCGGGAAAATGGATATATGAAATGGAGAAGATAACTGCAGAGCACAAGTTAGCAGTTGGAGATGTCAGGGGGTTATTAATTTCCATATTGGGTGATGCAGCAGATGACATTTGGAAGAGAGCGGGATTCCCAGGAGTGCCCATCAGTGACACTTCGCATGACGGGGCACCATTTTCAAATTGCAGGCACGCACTATGGCAAGCGCTGAGGGTACAATATCCGGACACCTCAGACATAGGGGCAATAACGTCACGCAAAATGCATGAGAACAAGGACCCTGTTAATTACATCCAGGAAATTCAGGAGAAGTGGCGCCTGGAAATGCAGGAGCCATGGGACAAAACCACATACTGATACAGGGGCTTCCAGAATCAGTACAGAGGCAGTTAAAAAAGAAAAAGGTAGGAATGGAAGCAAAAGCATGGCCAGAAATACAGCTGACAATAGTACATCATTGTAGGTTATGGCAAGAAAAGATGAAACAGAAAGAAGAAGATAGGAAGGCTGACGAAGCAAAACTGGTTCAGAAGAAATTGTCAAAATATGACATGGAAGGTGCACTGATAACAAACCCCGCCCCACCGACACCAGCCGCTGCAGTCACAACAACCAGCAACACTGTCACAGCAAGTATCAATTACAAAGCAGCAATTGCCACCACCACCCCCAAATACAGCGCAACACATATGGCGGGTGGATACACGTCAATGGGTAATGGCTACACAACCAACTACAGAGGGATCGGTGGGTTAACAAGAGGGAGGGAATTTGGTCCAGCGGCACACCATTCAGGGGGAAGGTTCCGAGGGTTTAACCAATACGGACAGCAGGGGTATTTAGACAACAGTGGAGGATACCGTATCAAGCATGAGAGCCGCCAACGTGCTGGACTTGTGAACTAGTAGGACACGCATCACGCACATGCAGGGCAAGGCCGACACAAGCAGGATGGGGAGAGGAAGGGCAAGAGGGTTACAACCTGGGACAAAGCTACTACCAACAACCACAGCTACAACAAATTGGCGAAACACACATGCAACAGCAAGAGGGACTGGCACAACAAGTGGCACAACATCTACAGCAGCAAACATACGTGATGCACACCGCACAACAAATACAGCACCTACCAGCCCAACACCAAGCACAACAACAAATGACGACAGCACAACAACACATCTAAATGGTACAACAGCTCACACAAATATAAGACACTACACAACCACCTACAGACGCGCCAATATCACAGATGCAAACGGGGAAGGTAATGATACTGGGTAAAACCCATACACAAGGAACGGACAATCATTGTACCCCTAACGGGACAGCCCACAGACATCCTTGTTGGGTCCCATCCTGTCGGTAACACCTAACCCTGCGGAGGAACCATGCATAAGTGTGGCGATAGGTGACAAAACATTTTCTTTCCTAGTTGACACAGGGGCAAAGTTAAACTTGTCAGGCGATGCCATGCACACTCAAGAATTCTCTGGGGCTCGAGGGCTGGTTCCTTTTACTGATAACATCTCCTTATCTGTCGGAGACCACAACCTATCTCTGCCACTGCTATACTCAAAACAATCACCAGTAAATATACTAGGGAGAGACATAATGAGCAGATTGAACATGACTATATCCTTCACTGACAAGGGAATAGTATGCTCAACACCAGGCATACACATGCTCACTGCACGACACATACTTCAGGCTTACTGTGGGAAGACAGTGGCAAGGGCAGCATCAGTGGACGGTGACATCTTCCAATACGGAAAAGACATGGCAATAGCATGGCTCCCGGGAATTGAGGGTAAGGTGTGTAGGAGACCAGCAGCATACCTTTTCAGACTAGAAACGCCCACTAGTGAGGAGGAAGGGGCAATAATATCATTGGATATCGAGAGTATTGTGGCAACCAAAGACTATATTGCTGTTCACGCCCAGGACGGGGAAGGGAAAGTGTGGAGAGCAGTAATAGCATTGGCTGAAGGATGCAGGCTGACACAGGTGTCAGAAGAGGAACTGTTCTCAGACGAAGAAGGAGATGGGGAGATCGTGTTCCAGATGAACGTCTGCATTTGGTTGAGAGTGACGTACAAGGAGGTAGCACAGAAAATGGCAATGGCACTAGAGACGCGCGTCCCCACACAATCAGACATGTACAGGACTCATAGTCCATATGATTTGGGATGCATAAAAAGTATAGGAGGGGTAAAACTAAAGCTAAAAAAGGGAACAATGCTGCCCAGGGTGAAGCAGTACAAGAAGCCAAAGACCAAGTGGGATGCAGGGTCACACAGCCGCTCTCTTAGAAGACCCAATCTGGGTATGTAAATTATGTAAACTCCACAAAGCTTGATAGACTCCAAAGTAAAGTTGTTTACATATTAAAAAAATAATGATAATAATGAAGGTTCCGTGGTATTTCATAAAGATTTTTATCAATCACTGGTTTTGTGAAAAAATACGTCTCTTGGTATGAGGCGTCACTAATATCTTCTTAGTGAGGAAGAAAAAAGCCAATAGCATTTTATGTCAGACCAAAACAATCTTTTGCCAATGCATTTCGGATTTACAAATCCTTCATCAGGGCAAGTCTGTAGTTAACATGTATGTTTACATAACATCCAAAAGAAAGTGTATCACAATGCACATTCGCAAAAAAATATATAAATAACATACCAATCATTGTAGTGGTAGAAAGATCGGTTGATACATAAAAGAAAAAATAGAAAAAGAGAAAGAATGAGCAATAAGAAGTCTGTAAGTAATGAGGTTAGCGATGACAAGAAATGCAGAACGCGTTTACCTGAAAAAATGGCAGAATGCTTGCATGGGCAGTGGCTTGGAGAACCAGAACCATGTGGTGGGCAGAAAAGCTGCCCGGACAAAATCAGCGCCGAAGCGCAGATAAGCTGAAATGTAAGAGAGACATTGTAAGGAACCCGGGTGGGATCCGTGTAAGCAGTACGTGTCATAACATCAGGGGAGCTTACCATGAGACCAGCGAGGAGTCGGACTGTTCCTCTCGCTTGCCGGCGTGTAACTGCGATGTTCGCATCGGAGCGTTGCCCAGACAACGCTCCTTTAATAATCCACGTGATCGCGGCCAAACGAGGCGCGCGCTCTGGGACAAATGACAGCAAATAGGTTTCTAAGGGATTATTTAGAGCTATAAACTAATTATACGCCTTAATTCGAATATGTCAAGAATTGTGGAAACAAAAAATTGTAAAAACAAGGAAACTGAAAGCATAGAGATAAAAGAAATACTCCAATGCAAGACAAAGTAACAGGGGTGGAACTAGTGAAAGAAGATAGGAGAGTCATAAAAGAGAAATAGCAAATACAAAAGAGCCCTAAAGAATGCTGGGCTAATAAAAGAAAGTTGCAAAGTAAATACATAGTAATAACATCATTATTATATATATATACATATGTCCACACTGGATCATGTCATCAAACGGCGGCATCTGAGGCTATTTTATGTAGTCATTGGAAAAATCATAGGAGAAATCAGATGCATGAGTCATGCTGCAAGTACCAACCCACTGTAATGGTGTAGTCGCCAGACGGCACCTTGGGTCCCAGACCGAAATCCAGGAAACACAGCGGGGTGGTCAAAGTTCATAACACAAAAAATATATCACAGTAAATAGTTGCTAGAAATTACACCTCGAAGGCAAAGAGATTACAAAATTAAAGAAAACAGTGATAATTAATCTCCTCGTTAATCCCATTGGGAACCAGACTCCCAAGTTTGTCAATCCAGAATGACTCCGTTCGATTCAACCGCTGGTTAAGGTCTTCATGTGGGTTGTTTCTTGTGATTACCTCTAAAACCACAAATCTAATCTGAGTCAAGTTAGGTCCATTCTCCAACCAGTGCCGTGCTACGGCAGAGTTGGTATTGGCATTACGAATACATAAACGATGCTCATTCCACCTTGTTTTGGCCATTCTTGTGGATTGGCCCACATAGAATTTTCCACACGGGCATTTAATGCCATAAATTATGTTGGTGCTGTCACAGGTTCCATAGTTTTTGAGCAAAATCTTTTTCCCTGTTCTGGGATGATTGATGGAATCTCCCTTGATAACTAAGTTGCAGTTAGTACAGTTCAGACAGGGGTATGTATGGAATAATGGAATAATGTTAGAATAATGGAAATGGGAATAATGGATGTTGCTTGACAGGCATCACTAGAACTGAATGGGGCATGCTGCCATGAAGGTCACCGTAAATTGTAAGGTGATGGGTGCCATTTTCTACTGACTCAAGCACAGTCACTCCACCAATCTCTTGAGTTTGTTTCTTTCTTTACCACACCAGCTGTTCCAATTCTGTTTGCATTATTGTCTCAATCAAACACATCTCAAACACATCTCTTCTCCTCCACGAAGGTGAACTTGAGAATAACCCATAGCAGGACATCACAGCAAAATAAAATAAAATTGCATGAATGAGGGTCAGAAATGCGGTGACTCTAGACTACAGTCCTTTGGGCAGCTGCTGATTATTCCCCTCCTCTTCAGTGATGTCAAATTCCACCTTCGAAGTAGGACAACCTTAAGCTTATGCATAAAGTATGCTGTTGGTATTGGCTGATAATTACTGGGCCAGAGCTTTGAATTCTTGCAAAGGAAGTGAGCGTTTTTATCTCCACCCACCCATGATCTCCTATAATTTTTAACATACTTCTGCTAATATTATATATTTTTACTCCACATGCTTTGATGCAGGTCCTCAAAATTAATAATTGTATGGGTGAAAGTAAGTGGGAAAAGAGCATTCATTTCCGCATGGTGCCTAATCATGTAATTGCACAACATGATCTTCCAAGCAACTTTTCATTTCTTTTTTGCTACTCAGACACGTTTACAAAAGCAATACCTTACATGATATGATAGGTTATTTATAAGGCACTTAATACCTGGAGGTTTCTAAGCGCGGACCCGGGGATCGAACCTGTGTTGCTCCGTTCTCCCAAGAGTAACAAGACGGGCACCAGCATGTCCAGCACCTTCTCTTCTACCCCTCTCCCAAAGTAGCACATAGGTTCTGTGCACAGCCAGCAAGACTGTTTAGGGAGTTTCCACAGATCTCTCAGCTACTGAACTCCTTAGCACTTGCTCACTTCCTCTCACCTTCAGCGTTGGTTGCTTATGGGAACTGGTGAAGGCTCAAGAACCACCAGCATATGATAAAGGTCCAGTCCCCTTAAATGACAAATGTTCTACTTTTTTTAAGCAACACATTACAGTATATGCTGGGATGCTGTTTTGAAATGTTCTTTTTAACTTGTTTCTATGGCAACTGACTTGGATTCACTAGTCAGCTGGTAGTAGGGTGTCCAGAAACTGAACTGATCTTTAGGTGCAATTATATTATCTTTCCATGGTCCAAATTGCCTGGCTAGGTGTGACCCTCAGAGATGACCGTAGCTCTTTTTCTTTGGTTATTTGTAATTTATTTTCCCATACAAACCACAGTCACATAACATAACAACTGTACCATAACATAAAAGGGAGCAAATAGAAGGTCTTGTGAAAATTCAAAAATGCATTTGCCCTACACTACAGTACTTGACGTGTGATTTGCCGATTGCCCCCACCTTCACAGACATCCTGGCTGACAGGCATACTGGAGAATCGCTGACACTCTGTGACTGCTTTTTGTATCCCAAGGTTCAATCTTCCCTCTACCACATCGGAGGCACTGCCCAGCATTGGGTACACCATTTGGTTGCTTTCCAAAGGCTGCACAGAGCACGAAGCAGGCTCACAGCCAAGGTCAGAAATACATGAACACATTCCAATCTTTAGATGAAAACGGGACCAGCTACAGAGAAACAGAATAAATCCTCATAAATGCAAGCTGAAGTGCTTGATTTTGTGGTCTCTATGCACGTGGTACGGCCAAATGAGACAATGGACATTCACCCATGGTGGGAAAGCAGAGGCGATCCCAGCAAATCAGACGCAGACGGCAACAAGTGTTGCAATGTAAAGAGCTCATTCTCATAGGCAAATGTGGCACACACAAGTTACAATGCAGACACAAAATTGGTCACATCACCTTGAAAAGGTGCAGAGAGGGCTGAGAATCGAATTGAGTACCAGGACTGTGGAGATCAGCCCTCACCAATCACAGCTTAGAAAGCCAGGAGTGCATGGCAAAGGGTACAAACCAATGGTAAATTCATTACTCTACAACAATGTAATAGATCATTTCTTGGGGACGGGACAGGCCAGCCACCTGACATGCAAGGACCAGTAGAATAACCTCTATAGGGTACCACATAGGAAATAGTACTCTCGATACCCGATCCTCTGTAATCATAGGTTTTTAGGGGAAGGGCCCATGCGATGACGCCATACTTATCCAAAGACTGACCGCACACCATGGAGAGCTGAGAAGTACTGGAAAATGTCAATTGTCTTGTATGATCCCTGTTGGTTTTTGCAATAAACCGCAGTTCTAACTTGCCATTGACTGTGTCCTGTGTTTATTCTGGGGAAGGGCGTTGGGGCCCTTGGGAGTCAGGAGGACCCCCAAACCTCTGCTATACCTTGGGAGAAATTACCCCAACAGGAGTAAACAATGCCATGGCCATTCTATAAACACATCCAAATTCCAAACCTGTTTGAATCAGTGTAAATGCAAATGCACTACATTTTTATGTTATAGTGAGTGAATGAAATTGGTGGGCAACAAACCCAGTGTGAATGATACACTTTGTGATTCAAGCATTGAACCCTTTAATCACAGACATATTTGTCAAAAATAAAGATCTGCGGTCATCCTTATGTTCTCAAAATAGTCTTTGATTGTTTGCAAAACAGGCATTGAACTCTCAATAACGTTGTTCGTCCCTTCCCCCTTCCTCATTTCAAAAGAGCAAACTAGGAGTGTAGCAGACTGTCCATCTTGGAATGATAACCTTCTATTAGAAAATAATGTACATGGTTATTCTAGTGTTTCAGAAATGTGCTTGCTTTATTATGAACAAAATATATAGTGGAAGTGATTGTTAGAAATGTGCATTGTACAATTTTACAAATAGCCACTTTACAATGTTAGTACAATGCAATATTTTCATTTTTTAATAGCTGCTTTTGCAACAAAGAACACAGCCGACCCCCTTAAAATATATTTTTATCCCCTGTGGTCACACTGCTGACAGCAAGGGCTCTAACAAACACCTATCCTGAGATCAAAACTCTCAACCACATCGAATGAGAACAGAGATGTGGAGTGAAGAAGAGAAAGAAAAAAAGGGAGACAAAGGGACAGTAATATAGCAGGAGACAAAGAGAGTGCACACAGAGAGGGAGTGCAGGGAAGAGAGAGAGAGAGCACTGGATCGTCATATGATAAGCCGTCTACAGCTAGTGATTCATATTTCTAAAAATAATATTAAACTACTTATAAAACATCCAACTATTGCTTTAATCTGAGTACTTGACCTCAATTTGAAACATTGCATTGTAGTTTTGTGGACTGTATATAAGACACACAAGTACATTTGAGTAATTCTTTCCTTTTCCTTTTCTGGCGAGACATCTCAAAGCACCCCAGGACTTGCTGTCTTTCTCTCCTGCAACCTGTCATGATAGGGGTTTTTCCTTTATAGGCATTGCAATAGGTATCAGACGCCTGCCATTGTCAGTGTTTGTGTTTATATGGGAATTGACCCTGAGATAATTCTGTGAAGTTTATGCATGGCCCAACACTTTGTTACACTTGTAACTCGATCTCACTCGACCTGTTTTTACTGTGTTAGTTGAGAGATCTTTCAACATTGCACCTCCATTAGTGACCATTTTTAGTTGTAGTGTAGAATGACGCCAACTCTTGTCCTACATTTCCCAGAATTCTGATCAATACCTGGGTTCTCCATTGACTACCGTAGCCCACAGAACCTAAAAGACCTGCTTCGTCGTGAAGCCTATTGAGGTTGACATTGGGCCTCATTACGAGTATGGAGGTAGCCATGCCGCTTTTAGCGGCATGGCTACCCCCATATCGGGTACCGGGTCCGGGTTCCAGGAATAGGGAATTACCGGGCCATTCCGACCTTGGAGGGCCCGGTAATTCCCTTTCCCGGGACCCGGACCCTGTACATCCCCATTCCCATTTAAGCCCCCATAGGGCTCAATTGTTAGCATCCTGGTCTGCTAGCGAGTGCTGCTAAGGACGTCTGGTCAGACCTCGTAATGAGGCAGTAGAGTGATAACGGCAACGGCAGCTCTACCGCCGCCGTTATCACTCTACCGCACTGGTTGTAATGAGGCCCATTGTCTGCTAATTTTTCTGTGTCTGCATTTCCAAGGGAATTGACCCTTTGACGGTCCTGTGAATTCTGTGCATGAACCAACACTTTAGGTTACACTTGTTACACTTGATTTTAGACTTTGTATGTGCCCTTTGTTTCCTGATGTTTTTATGAGATATGTTTTAGAAATGTTTTAAAATTGGTTAGCACCTCTCCATACCTGCTGCTGATGAGTTTGAGGTCATTTTAGTGTTACGCCTACCCAGTCGAGCATGTTTCCTGGCAGTATATCTTGACTCTAACTCGTAACCTACCAGCAGCTATATGTTCTTGCTTTTCTGTAGTCATATGGGGTCTCCATGAGGTAGCGCTGCCCGCATGTCCTAAAAGACTTGCATAGGCATGAAGAGAATAAGAAAAGGTAATTGATGTCTGTTTAGGCTTCAACGGGTGGCGCTGCATGAGGTAGCACTTTCAGAGTATCCTTCTGTTTGTCTCTTTCAGATAATTTAACTCATTTAGGTAAGCCCTGTTAACTAGTATTGCCATAACCATGCACTATAGTGATGTCTTCTCTCTTTTACAATTTTCTAGTGTTATATCTGAATTGAATTAAAGCTAATCATTTTTTATCTGTATGGAAAACTAACTTTCGCTGGAGAAGCTTGTTAGCCTCAATCATGGCAACGGTGCTGTGCCCCCTATTCCTTTTACAAACAAAGCCTTCATTATATTTTAAGGAACCCGAGGCTCTTTGGAATCATGGTCCCTAAGGAAACTCATTTACTGGCGGTAGTCAAACTTGCCTTATTGATATATCATGTGTTCCTATCAACACCATATCAGCAGTAGGCCATTCTTGACATATAAGGGATTTCATCCTTGACCAGTCTGTAGCTATTTTCTTAAGTACAATAATACCCATGTAAATGCAAATATTGTGTCTAAATACATGCATCGCCAAGCACTGAACCATCTAATGTGTAAGTGAACTGCACAACACATGTTAGTCACAGCAAATGGACAGATCACACACACATATGTCAGGGGATGCAGATAGACGTAGCCCTGCACAACCACCGTAGCAAAAATGTACAGCCCCACCCATTGGCACATGGGAAGCGCCCATGAGTGCCAAGGAGGTTCATGACTTGAATCGCTGGCCCATTGCACACACAACAAAAAGGAACTCCCACCACCTATATGAACGAGCACACATTAGGCCCAAGACCAGGAGTGTTGCTAGGTCTGGATAAGATCCGGGGCTATGCTCATTTTGGGATGATTGGGACTGGGTGCTGGCTAGACTTTTCGGTTGTAACCCCTGAGCTTCTATCTGGGGCTACAACCAAAAGACCCAGAACTATAGCCCCCCAGCATCCCCCTAGCAACGCCTATGCCCAAGACCCCAAAGAGGCCACATGAATAGAGCATGACACACAGAATGTTGCATGAGTGTAATGCAAGACCACAGACATGACTCCCAGATGACAAACATCATGTTCATCTCTTCCCAACAGGCACACAGTCCACGGACAGTGGACAGTGACGGAGCTGGACCGTTGACATCGGCAGCCAGACTTGCGAAGTCCACCCCCCCCCAACAGCAGGGCAGGGCCACCAGCAGAACAATGCCTACGTCAGCCCCACCCATCATCAGCTGCATCAGCCGCCCCACCATCAACAACATTAACACCTATCACTGCAAGTGGAACATCAGTGGTGCCTGTGTCTGATGTTCTCACCACACCAGTGGTCAGTGGCCCCACCACCGGTCAGCAGGGAGACACATGTTTGGGGTTGCCACTATTCATGTTACAATACAAATACATTTCACTTGAAGCAATGAAAGAACATTCCTTTTTTCAAACAAGTTTTACTACGATGGTGCTTGATATTTACAAAGGTGCAAGGGGAGTGCAGAGTGGAGGGTAAACAAAAATAAATTCTCAAGCAGTTCTTGCAGGGCCATGCACCCATCTCTGGCCTCCATGTGCTATATGCGCACATGCATGAGACCGGCTCGTGATGCATCATCATCCTCTGGAGGAGACATGCCCAGATTTGGGGGCAGGAGTATGTTGTGCCGGATGCAGATGTTATGCAGCATTGCAGAGGCCAGGACTATCTGTCCAACCTTGTCTGGCATGTATCAATGGCCACCCTGGTCTTCACGTGGACCCTGTTATATGCCATTTTCTGCAGCGTCTGGGGATTCCTCAGAAGGGGCATCAGCCACGGAAGCAGTGGGTATCCAGAGTCACCTACAAGGAGGAAAGACACAGGTGGGACTCATTATGCTCAGCGGTGGTATTGCCTGTCAGGCAGCTTCTCAATGGTCAATCTTTGCATGCATGCCCCATTTCATATTGTGCCACACTGTTTCACGGTCCAGTCCTTGTGTGCGTATTGTAATGCCAAGGGGGTTGTCCAGTGTGACATGGAAATATTTGCACACAGCGCATGGACAACACACAGTACATTTTGGTATCTGACTGTGAAGGTGCCATGTAGCGGTGCACTAGGCCTCTGCATTGCCACCATGCACAGTATTTAATGTGGTGGAAGTCTGGGTCACATGTGAAAGTAGTCTGTGTGGCATCCATGATGGTGTGCGTCGTTACGTGTGAACGAAATGCATGCCATGTCTGATGGCAGGGTAGTCACCCTCAGTAGTTGTTTGGCAGTGTCTCATCCCATTTATGGCATTGCCATTGGGTGGTGCAACCTATGGCGTTGCCATGTGCAACAACGTTGTGTGTGGGCCCTGCAGCTAGCCTTGGCCTGTACCCTAGAGCTTACGCCAGGTGTGTGTGGGCCTGGGCAGCCTGTTCCAGTCATGTGCGTGTCATTGGATAGGCACAGATAATTGTGCATCACTGTAACCTATTGTTACCTGTGACTGTACGTAAACCTTGGTCTTTGTTGTTGTCTTTCAGTCATCTCCATGCTTGACACCAGGCTTTTGGGGGTGCCCCTGGATGCACATGTGATTCCCCATTAGTAGCCATCTCAACCTATTCAGTGACATTGCATGGGGGTGTTGCATTGTGGTACCTCTAGTGCATCAAAAGCGAAGATCCTTTTGCGGGGTCCTCCTCAAATTCTTCGTTACCCTGCTTCCTTTAGTGCACCTCTCCAGAGCAAGTACAATAGAGCAGTACATCTAATTTTTGGCACAAAAAAGAAAGATTAAGGCCCCAAATCATGGAATTTTTTGCACGGTTCAAACTAACTTTGTACTGCAAAAATGACTGCACTGACTTTGCACTGCAGAAAATACACTGTGCACAGATCCATGAATCAGGGTTTGTGTCAGCGGTGCAGTCACCTTTCAGCAGTGCAAAGTCACTGTGAAACGTGCAAAGAATTCCATGATCGGGCCCTAATTGTCCGTGCTCTCTTGCCCCATGCATTAACTGCAGATTCAGGGCTGCATTTTATTTAAGGTGTCCTGTCTCACTTTTTTTATTGCGTGCATATCTTGGCCCTTTGCTACCTTGCAGACAAAAAATAAGCCCTATCACTAAACCTGTTCCCTTTGCTCAGACAACCGACCCCTGCAAGTAGTTCCGCCAAACACCTTTTAAGTCGATAGGGTAAAGAACAGTTGCTGTTCAAGCCCACAAGCTGTGGGGCCCTGTCCCTGTGGACATTTGCAACAACCTCAATCTTTTGACCTTTTGATGGGCATGTGTTCAAGTAGGATGGCTGCACCTTTCTACATTGTTCACTCAGACCTCTGTGTTCGCAAGTGCCTAGAAGCAATCGCATTTGCTGTGCTTCACTTTACAAACAACATGAAGCTATTTCTTGATCAATTTAGAGAATTATCAAGGAACTGGGGAACATTCTAGTAACAGGAAATCTTAGTAGCATGTCTACTGAACTGTGCAGGACTGTTTGTCACAGATTCTGGCATTAACCTTTTTTGCATAATTATGTGTAGTGGTCTATGAACTTTCAGCCGTATTACATGTGCAAGTACATCAATATTTCATTTGAAAATCGTCTGGTATGAAGTATCCAATACAGATTGAAAAGCAGTGCTTAAACTATGTGTGCCCAAAACATTTCAAAGAAAAGGTATGATGCTTAATCTATTATGGTCTAATACGAGCAAATGGATTTTCATATGTGTGTGTCTTTTATAAAGAACATGTATAAAAACACTCAATAAAAACACGTTCTTAAATTCAACATGTCCAATACATTATATGATCCATGATGGGAGTCTTTGGCAGTGGGCATTGGTACATTGGAACATTTGATGATTAAGATGCTCTTTGCTGCAGTGGTGCACTTTGGGAGTGGGCATTGGTACATTGCCCTACTTTGGATGATTAAGATGCTCTTTGCTGCAGTGGTGCACTTTGGGAGTGGGCATTGGTACATTGCCCTACTTTGGATGATTAAGATGCTCTTTGCTGCAGTGGTGCACTTTGGGAGTGGGCATTGGTACATTGCCCTACATTGGATGATTAAGATGCTCTTTGCTGCAGTGGTGCACTTTGGGAGTGGGCATTGGTACATTGCCCTACATTGCATGATTAAGATGCTCTTTGCTGCAGTGGTACACTTTGGGAGTGGGCATTGGTTTTCCCCTACATTGGATGATCAAGATGCTCTTTGCTGCGGTGGAACAGATAAAAATAAATGGCTTCCTGCACAAACAATCCTGTCACAGCTAAGCCTCAGTCAGGCGATGCAAATGTGCCACTTTTTTGCACTTCCACTGAATAGCGAACTCCCCTGGGCAATCGCAAACCTTATTCACATCCATTCCTGTTTGTGCTTCCAAGGTTTCAACGGGGGGGGGTTGCTCCGTGGGTAATATAGTTCCTTGAGATTCCCATCTGTCAGGGGTCATTTGGCGTGTGAATCGATGTAATTATCCAGCCTGTTGATTATGCATTATGCATGCCATCATACTTTGGAGGCCTGCCCAAAAGAAAATACATCTCCGAAAATGTCAAATGCAACTTAATGAAGAGGTATCCTCAAAGACGGGTTCGATTCCCAGTGAGCTGCATAGGATTTATTATAGGAGATAATGTTACATAATAATGTGACTATGCATTGAATTATACATTAATGCTATTGCCACAGCATTGAATAGTTTGGAGTTGGAATCTTGTTTTTCGCCGACGACCCGGGCCTCGCTTCTAAATCGCCTGGTGAAGGGCAGTCTTCATTGGATTATTTTCACTGTGATTTGTGGTGAGAAACCTTATCCATTAACATTAAAAAACAAAAACAATGGTTGCTCACTGCCTAAAATGTGTTGTGCCCGCAGTGTGACCTTTCGATTGAATAATCCTCTCCTGCAGCCAGTGGAATCATTTGATTATTTAGGCATAAGATTCCACAGAGCAACTAAGATCTTAAAGTATTACTACCATTTGATGCTCGTTCAACACCCACAAGACTTAAGCTTGGTATTATGGGAATTAACTACACAATTAGATCAAAATCCCTCTTGTATCGGTTGAAGCTGTGGAGCATCCCTGAAGTAATATGTGCTGCATTATGTTATGTTGCAGAGTCTCAAGGTGGCTCAAACATATTGTACTGTACTCTAGTTGACATTTATAAAGCGCCTTTTACCAGTATTCTGGGGTGAGAATGCCCTTGGGAACCAAAGTCCAAAATGTGGGATAACACAGAGTAGGTTTAGAATGCTAGTGCGCATTTGGCCACGATAAGGCTTAGGGGGGTGGCCGGACTCCGGTGAAAGCACCCTGTAGTGTCAGGCATGTGAATAGGTGCTGAGAGAAGTCAGGAGAAAGTGTGAGTGCAAGAAACTCGTTATGTGTCCAGCTGGCCCGGATTTGACGCAGGTCTTCTTTGCGTACTGATGCCAAAGGTGTTGAGGCACAGTATGGTTTAAGAAGGCAGAATAATTATGTGACCAGCGAGACTGAATTTGTCGTAGTCGTTGCTGTATTCTAATGTGTGTAGATGGTCATGCCTGTGGCCGGTGTCGAACAGAGTGATGCGTTTATACGTACCTAGAAACTTGGATGGCGATTTGTTGTTGATGCACCTGTTTGATCAGGTAGTGTCATCCACTGTCGATTCTCGCGGCTGCCACAAATGGTTAGCGACACAGGCTAGCCTTCACACATTACTTGTGCTGATTAATGCCTGTGCAGTTGCTCAAGACGTCATTGCTACGACCTATTCCTACAATGGGAGGTCTGCCCAGTTTATGGGATAAGCCGGGAAAATATGGCAATAAATTCAAGTTGATTCTAATCCCTGCATATAATTAATATGGTTTGCAGGATCAGTTAGATCTCTGTGCCCAAAACATGATTTCCTCCAAATACCTATTGTTTAAACCAATGTTAGGTTATGAAAGATAGTTGATAGGGGAGCTCAGCCTTAAACTGCTGTTGACGAATCCATTCGCAAAACATTGTTGAAATTCTGGAAGATTTTTATTTTAGTTGCCTGGTTCGGCAGTAATGTCAGATCCTAATGGTGCTGAGGCTGACCAGTACCTAGTATACTGTTAGAAAGCAGAGAATGAAGGATCCGTTTGTTTGCGCTAAATCAATGAATGTATTTCTTGATTATGATCACGAGTTCATCAATATTACAAGTAATACATTTTCACAAATATCTCAATTAAGGACATTATTTGATACTCAGTTGTATAGTGTCTCTATATTTCATGACTTGAAAGTTCCAATGATTATACTAATATTACTTATTGAATCCCCTCAACACGCGTTTTTCCATCTTATAGTCAGATGGTTCATCAGGAGGGTTAGAATTTGAATCCTAGTGTAACTAACCTAGAACAAAACAAATGCAAAAATCCTTATATAGAGACACTATAAAACAGAGTATCAAATAATTTACAGAATAAAGACATTTTAAAAATGTATAACTTGTAATATTGATGAACTCGTGATCATACTCAAGAAATACATTCATTGATTTGGCGCAACAAAGCAGATCCTTCATTCTCTGCTTTCTAGGTTATGAAAGATATCTGCATTTTCCACAAGGGAAATTCTCAAAAATTGTCTATATCAAATTGTGCCTTAGTGTTCTCCCTGCATCAATATTCATGCACTGCTCAGGCAGTGACAAGTTATCTAAAAGTCTTTATTGACAAAATTGTGTTGAAGACTTTTTAAAAATTATTCAAATGCTTCTATATCACAGATTAAGAAAAACATGGGCTAAACCAATTATGGCTGGCTATGGAATAATAAGCACGGGCTGTGCTATTTTTATCAAACCGTTCAGATTATGTGTTACGTGCAATTTTATATTTTTTATCAAAATCATGTTTATTTAGATCGACATTTTTATCTAACCTGCAGGGATTGAGTAATTGGTGCTTTTGTTTATGTTTGTTTATGAACATATTGTGCAATATATTTGCATGCGTTGGTATTTTAATGTGATTGCATATTTCTTTAATGTATGCAATTCCTTGAAATTAATTGCTTGTACAACTTCAGCTGAAATAAAGCTCTTAATAATAGCAATAATGGTATACATGTTGTGACATATCATTCAAGATTTTACAGCAGATAATTGAGTTTACAAATCTTTGGATAGCCACAACCCTGTTTGCAAATTAGTATACACAATAACTTTATTTAGGCTATTGACGTGTTATTCCTCTGTCCCTTGAGCTAGAAAGATAGACATTCTCTTTAATTGTAGTGCCTAGTAATATACTCGAAGTCGGGAAATTATCTTTTTTCAATGATTTCCACAATTTCTTCCACCATAATGTTTGTGATTTAAAAGCCCATAATGACTTGCACCATGTAGACAACTTCACATTCTGATGCCTCTTGCCATCACCCTTTTCCTGATTCAGCCCCTTCCCCGCCTAGCCACACATCCCTTGTCTTGACTTTGCAGAGACTGCCTGCCATTTTGTTTATTTGGCCTCACTGTCCACTGTTTACTTCTGTCTACCCCTCTACTGCCCCACCTTCTCATATGTCCTCCCTTAACCTCTTTATTCTCCCACTCCTATCTCCTCCTTACCTAATGTCTGTATCGCCACTCTATTTGTCGTCCTGCACAGCCTCTATACTTGACTGCTATTTCCCACCTCAATGTTACAACCTTTCAGCGGGGGCCCTCACTAGACTGCCAGTTACCTGCCCCAGCCCTCTGCCTGTACAATATTTCCCATGCTCCACACTCCCTTCCCCTGACCCTCACTTATTGTTTCCCAAATGCACAAACAATTCTGACTTTTTCTTATACAAAGAAAGCCTTGTTCCAATTCAACGTAAAAGGCTGCCTCGTTCTTCTATTCAAAATGATGACTGAATATGTAGTTTATAACTATTAGTTGTATTTTTTTTTTTTTAAATACAGTTTGGAAATCCTTGAGGATATTACATGATATATAAATTCAACTGTGTTAGAATAATTCTTCCAACATTGATGCTCACAACAATTGACGTTGGAAGGATCTCTCAGGCTTCCGATTTAGCGTCTATACACATTCCCGCATATTACTGTTTTCATTGAACAAGATCTGAATCAATTTCAGAGGTCCATTGCATGACTTCCAACTTAGTAAGGTTTATTTTATATCCACTCAATTAATCAAATTGCAGAAGGATTATTCTGTTTTTCAATGTCATTGGAAAAGCGGCATACTGTGTTATGCTGGAGGATCACTTGTTACAATAACATAGAGGAATTTATTTTTTCATTGATCATTTCTGAGTCCCTGGTTCGATCACTTAAGCTAATAGGGGACAGCCCTGCCTTGTTCTCTTTTGAATGTCTAGCTGCTCTGATAGCGACCCAATAACTACTAGCTCTTCTTGAGGACCTTTGTACCAAACTATAATAGCATTTTTTATATGTATATGGTCAAAGAAACTTCAATCTTTACAAAAATATCAAACACACATGTTTTGAAACTCATCGGTGCAATTTCACCTTACTACATTATTTCAACATCAATCATTAATCAAATATAATTCATCAACATCAAAAAACCTTAAAAGGAAAATGTTGGCAGTATGAGCCCAAGTTATGTAGTGTGTATGGGCATTGACCGCTATAGACAATCTTGTAGTCATACATGAGGATAATGGACCTAAAGGAGGCTTCACCTCAGGCCAGTCGAATTAAAGACAGGAATCATATGACAAACCACCAGGTCTAGTGTCCTTGCTTTTGTTTGTGATCAAGCCCTCTGCACATAATTGGTCCATTTACAACGTAAACATTAGTCCTTCTGGGCAAAGGACTTCAGCTTTGATAATGTAAAGTGAAACAGGATCCAACTTAACCCCTTAATGGGAACATGTCGTACTAGAATATTGTAAGGAGTGGTGCAACTCAAAGATATGCTCAGAAACTGTATGCATCCCTAGCCAAGACAAAAGCATCTCCACCTTCTGTAGACTATCAATAGTGGCAGCTAAATATATGAGCTGTGGTATCACAGAAAATTTATTTTATAAACCCTATATTAACCCTATAAACCGTAAAAACCAGACATCCGATTTGTGTCTTTCCCAGCAGCGCTCCACCAATTGGTTTGACCTTGCTCCCCGAAGGACAACTGGTTTTATTTGATATTTTCGATTATTAAAGGCTGCACGCAATTAAGATCGATTTATTTTGACCCATTTGGTGTGGCCTTCAATATCCCTATATATTTGGGGTTTGCAAATATGCCTTCAAGACTTAAAGACACGAACAAAAGACATTATGTGATAAGATTGTCTTCCTATTGCCATTGTTGACAGACATTTGACGTTCCACCAAAAAACAAACCCTTTTTCTGTGTGTCAAATAAGAACACATTATGAAAATAAGAGACATTTTTTATCAAGTTGTTTTTTGTTCACTTGAATTGTCTTAAAGAAGGCACACATTTAGCTAGCCTGAACTTTCTGTTGGCTTTCTGATGTAGGTTCATCTTTCAGAGTGCTTAGCACTCAAACAGCTCTGTGAGCATTGGCTGTGAGGCCCCCAAAGAACACAGATGGCCCATGCCTTGAACTGACCCCATCAACATCTCATAGCAAACTAGCATGCACAATGGAGATACAGATTTCCTATTCAATGCCACAAAGCATTTAGGGGAACACAGGGACTGCTTAAGGGCCTTTTAACCCTTTAAAATCAAAGAGGCCTCGAGCCTCAGGGGGCCCCCAGCAACTGCCCCCATATTGCCAGTCAGCAGTCTAATAACACAGCATTATATTAATATATATATATTACTTATGTTTTTGGGGGCTTACAGTGTGCACTTTGCAGCGCTCGCCTTACAAGCTACATTTGCTGGAGCCTGCCCAGTCATCACTTCCATTGGGGAAAACAGAAGTGCTATCACCTTGTTGCCTTTCAACACTGGTTCCTCCAAGTGAGCTACTTGCTTGAAAAGGAGGATCCAAGCAGGCATTCTGTGTTTCAGCTCCCTGCTGGCTAGCTGTCTCGGGATTATTGTCAACCATTAATCTTATCTATATCTTCATTATAATGTATGCCCTCCACGGGTGTCTCAGACTGCTTTCCGCTCTAAATACGGGGAGACCCCCAACCATCGTGTTGAAATGAACCCTGCACACATCTTTAGCCGGGTCTGAGGGAACGTTGTAGGAAGTTGTGCATAGCATTGGTATGTGAACATATTTCACTGTTTATCAGCTACATTTGTTAACAGGGGCATTGCGTTTTTAATACAAAGCCTAATCAGAATGGTTACTGGGATGGTAGAGCCAACTCCTTCAGCTTCTTTGTGCAAGAATGCTTTAGGGGAAAGAACAACGCTGCTGCGGTAGTTGCTGTGTGAGCGGTGTGTCACCTGCAAGTGGCAGCAAGAGTTTGCTCAAACTTTCCCCCTCCCTCTGGGTTCGATGATTATGATTTGCACGGATTTTGGGAAATGATGCCTCCTGCCTTTAGAAGCTGTAAGCCTAACACAGTAAGCGCTACATATTTGCAGATACCATTACTACCATGTCATTAAGACATCAGTTCAAATACTTCAAATAGTGTCTTATTTGCTACGGCAAGATCCAGTCAATTCAGCTAACCTAGGGACAGAGAAGGAATCCAGCTGCGCACCCAAGCAGCTGAACTAATCACATGATATTAGCACCTGAACATGTGACCATATCAGACATTTGATGGCATTATGGTGCATTTAAGTTTGCGTGGCATATGGCGGTTGCACCTGCACATGTATATCTTACATATAAGTTGGTCGTATGCCCAGGTACTCTTGCATATGTCAAGTATTGACATTGTTTGCCCAGGTACTCCTTTTGCAGTACATTTGCTCACTCCCACTCCACTTACACTGTCTCACTAAACAGACACCCACAAACACACACTGCCCATACAGGCACACTACACACTCACCAACACAATACATGCACACCCCCATCGTGCATATACAACCACACACTGGACATACAGGCACACTACACACTCACCAACACAATACATGCACACCCTCGCCGGGCATATGCACTACACCACTACACATTGTCCCTCACCCTGCACATGTTTGTTCAAACTAAGTCTACACCAGTGCACTGAATGCACACTGTGTATGCACTGACACACTGCACCCTCCCACTGCAATCTTAAACTTCATACATCCACACTGCACATCCACCACCCACTAAACATGCAAGCTCACATGCACCCACCCAATACTTACATACACTGCAGGCAAATACATCCCTACACCATGCCCCCAAATGCACTCTTACACTGCAGTTGGATCCACACACTACACATACATCCACACAGTCACATGCACTTAGACCTTCAGCATATGCATGCATCCCGTGTTGTGCATATAAACTCACACTCACTCAGAATTAGGTACAAGCTCACACTGCACATACATTCTCACAATAGACATTCACCATCACACTGAACATGCATGCTGACATTGCACATACACGTTCAAACGGCGCATGCACTCCCACGAAGCAAATACACCAACTAAATGCACGCACAGCCCCACACCAGAAATATGTCCACACACACTGCACATGTGGTTACTTCATACACATACTGCACATACGCCTACACATCTGAATACACCCATTCAAAATTCAAAACTAGTGGCTGTGCCAATGCGTGTGCTTTTTACCTGAGCTCTCCAGCCCCGTGAATTCAGGTGGAAGTTATAATAACACACCTTCAACTGGTTGTGCCTATTCCACTGAAAGGGAAGGAATTCCATGATAACAGTCATGCTCATTCCAGTCACACGAACAGTGCACGGAATGCTTGAGGGTGAAGGTTCTCTGCTTCATCCCCAGGGTCTTTTTTCTGTGTGAGGAGTCAGCAGCGGCTGGGGTGGGGATGCGGGGTCTGCGCTACAGGGTCCTGGGATCAGCCTCCGGCAACATCCTACGCAGCGGGGAAGCAGCAACATCTACCCGCCGCCCGGCAACACCACTCACTGATGGAGGGCATTAAGGGACTCTCGTGGGGTCTCTCTGGGACTACCTTTCACCCTTGCTTGTCATGTTTCACATAATAAACAGAACCACTCACCAACGTCTGTGCTGTCGTGTCATACCATTGACAAAGAAAAAAGAATCAAAAAATGGTAAAGCCATCTTATAGTGTGATGACTTCTTCCTGCCTTATAAGCAGACCTAATGAGAAATAACTATTATTTGGAAAGTGTTTAATGAATCTTTATAAATATATCCTTTTTTATTAAATTCTGAGCAATTAATTCCTTTTTCACAAAGAAATCAAAATGCAATATTCTAAGTTTGAATGTGATATACCAACATAAAACTCTAAACTACTACATTTCAAGATGGCAGCTCTGTAAGAAAAAAAATGGTTGACAAATTCAGCAAGGTAAAGCGTGCAAAAAGGAGTGTGATTTAAGGTGAGATGGGTGAGAATGGAAGGAAAAATCATATAGATTTCACTTAGAGATGGGACACATAGCCAAACAACACAAATCCATCCTCATATATCATCTGCATTGAAATTCATGAGAGACCCTAATTCAAAGCCCCTATTTGAAGCTTTTATGTTAAAGCTCTTATTTTAATGATAATAGTTTTTGTCGTGCTCTGAAACACTTGTGTATGGGTGCGATACAAATAAAATATCTTATCATTAAAGGTAGCTCTTTCACCGCCACCTTATAGCCAAAACAAAAAATGAGTAGATGAAGTGCAAAATCCCATGGTTGCTGTGGGGGGGGGGATAGCATGAGGGGACAGCAGAAAGCCATCAGCAACAGAACTGACAAGCCACCCTTAGACACAATACCTGGCAAAACCTGTCATTCCTACCTGTTTTCTTTTTGTATTATTCATAACAGGCTGAAAGGCAATGGAGAAACAAAACCACAAGTCCCAGCAGGGACAGTGTTGTTGGCTCAAAAACCCAGAACTGGATAACGGGAACCTAATGCCATGGGACCGTACTTGCAGTTATCGAATTCCCCGCCAATGCTTTCCTCTCACCCCAATCAAACCCCGTGTTGCAGATGCTACAATTTCCAGTACCACGAAACAAACATTTGGCACCCCAGCCTCCTCTTGCATGCCCCTGTTAATGCAGGATGGGGAGGGGGCACCACATAATTTCTCAGTAGGCGCTGATGCGAAAGCATTAGCTCCCTATTGTTAGAAAATGTGCCCTCTCTCGAGCCTGGCACATTTAGGGGCTAACTCACAGAACTTTTTCCAATAGGATTTTGCCATTATAAAACGCCTGTGTGAATTAGGCCCTTAATTTCAATAGGGCGTCTACCGTGCCTTCACCCACCACGCTAGCTTGTGGGAGACCTTGAAAGTCTCCCAGTGGGTTGCGCTGATGGGGAGCTAAGGATTCCCCAGGCAGTTGCCCGGGCGGCCCTACCCTAAGGCTGGCCCGGATCCAGCCTGCAAGATTGTGCCTTAGACTGGATGCCACAATGTGCATTCAAAAACTTGAAGGTCTCCTTAACTGTATGCTTGAAACCCCAATCTGTAAATGAACACATGGCAGTGCGCAATGTTTGCAGCAACAGAGATGATCCAACATCTGCACCACTCTGCCACTCCCTGGATACCTATTTACAGAGGATGCAGATAGGCAAACATAAACACTTAACTTTACTTTGAGGCAGGCTCAGACTGGCCTATAGGGCAATGAGGCAAAGCACAAACCAAAAACTCAAAATGCTGGTGTGGAACAGTTTTTTGGATCAAAGTGGGACACTATTGTACTTTGAGACCCCCGGCCGGACCATAGAGCCGAGGTTTGCTCAGAAGCACATTAAGACAAGATAGCTGCAGAGATGGATGGGGGTGCAGATTTATTACTCAAACACCAATCAATAAGGACAACTCAATGGTTTGGAAAAGGGAGTCCGTTTAATGACAAGTACAAAAAATGGGGAGTTATGGATATCAGCAGTGATGCGATCGTCCATCTCGCTTCAACTCCAACAAACTTCATACAAGTTGTAACATTTATCATCATCATTGATGTGTAACACTCAAAAATTAACATGCAATTCTATTGGTTAGGAAAAGGTAACTTTACTATAGGTACTATACCTGTATGTGGTAACGGAGTGAGGGGATTGGGTAAACACTGTCAGGTGGGCGTCTAAGCTGTTTCTTCAAAAATGACTACTGTAAACGTCACTAAAAGTACGACGTCTCATTGGTTCTACTAACTATAGGACCCTAGATTATTTGCTCCATTGTGATTGGGTTGGCACCAACCCCATGCATACTTTTCCACTTTGTTTAGCAGCATGCAGAATGGTCGGCCAGGTGCGAGGTGCCCCTTAGTTACCCGGCCTTCCTCCGATTATGGTTACAATCAATCATCAATTTAGTAGTGATGTGTCAATTATTTCACTGTGGTTGGCTTCGAGACTGCATCTTCTGTCTGGTAAAAGTTCTGATATCTCTGCTTGGTCAGGTCCCAAGTGTAGGTGTGAGCCCTCGCTTCTTCTTGCTCAGCTGGTCAGGTGATTCTGACACCGTGAATTTGTCTCTTTTCTCTCAATATGTGTGTTTGATTTTCGTTTCACCCACCACCTGCCTTGGCCTTCTTATCTCAACCTTTCAGAGGCAGGATATTCTGTTCTTAGTTTCAATTAGATGTAACTACTGTTTGCCCCTTTTATTGGTATGACCTTGGCCTTCCTGGCACGAGTTGCCTCTGCTGATTTTTGTTTCATCCGTCTCTTCTCGTTTTGCTAAATATGAATCTTTTCTCGTTTGGCCTTTAGAAACCTGGGTTGATTCTGCTTCTTGTGCAAAGTAGAAATATACTTATAATACTGTGCTTCGTTTGAGGTGCATTATGATTAATGGCGCTTGCCGCAATACTCTTCTACTAAGCATAGCAAGCTGCACTGTTTTCTTAGCTTTCTTGCGGTTCCAAGCGTATTTACAGGTGTAAACTGGTCGACTATCTTCATTTTGCCTACAGCTTAATTTTCTTACATTTGGACATTGTTCTGTTACTTTAAGTCACAATATCCTTTCTCATGGCGTTTCGTCTCTGTGTGTCATTCTCGGGTCGTCATTTCTTCTATCTGTGAGTCTGTCCGAGTCCTCGTGATGTCACCATTCGTCTTCCATTAAGACCTTATTGTTTTCTTCCGGGACTGTACTTTGGCAATCTTCATTTTGTTTCATTTGTTGGTAGGGTTTTCTTAATGGATACTTTACTGTCCATGATTTTCTTGGTATTGGTACGTCAATAGGTGATGTTCTTCTAATAGGTACTGGGCAGAGCCCCACTGTGGCTCTCTGCTGGTTTATTTGCTCGTCATATGCCACATGTATTGGTGTGAATGTTCCTGGTACTTCAAAATGGGCGACTGGAGTGCAGACTTTATTTGGGACCTCCTCTACACTCCCCCTTCTGGGGGATTCATCAACCACTTTCACTTCTGTCTTTGGATTCATCTTACTCGGTTCTTCTGTATTCATCTTTACTTCATCGCCCGGGTTCATTCCTTCTTCATCTTCTGGATGATGGTCTGAAGAAGTGTCTCTTTGGAGCCATATTTTTATTACTCCTTTCAGGCTTCCTTCTGTCCTTACATGTTCGTTTTTGTTCCATGTCATCAATTGACATTGTCCATTTGGGCTGCAGTATATCCATCTTCCCACATAGTTTCGATGTTTCCTGGGATAGAGAAACTTTGTTCCTTCTTGTGCGTGAATGCTGGCCTTCACAAAGTCTCTTATTTCTTCATCAGTCAGGTCTTTGGGCTTCCATCCTGGCTTGACATCAATCCTGATCTTCATCCATATGGGTTTCTTTGCAATTTTCTGACATTGGGACATTATTATCTTAATAACACAAAATCCTACCAATATCATCACTAGCAGGGTTCCGAGGAACTTGAAGGCATCTGCTATCCATCGTGGAACCCATGAGAATAGTGATCCGAACCAACTGTCATCATCAACTTTGTCAGGTTCATCAATCATCTGGTTCTGCAATTTTGTCAGCATACCTTTGGCTTATGTTACAGTTCCATTTGCCTCATCATGAGAAGGTATAAATGTGCAACATGATTCTCCAATTTTTGCACAAACTCCTCCATCCATAGCTGTGATCATGTCAAGGACATATCTTTTCTGGAGAATCATCAGTCAATGGCTCTTAACTCTTCCTTGATTGCATTGAATCCTTTTTTGTTGTGTTGATGGTCTGCATTAAGTCCCATCTGGTTATCTGTAACCATTTAGTATTTGCTCCAACTTGGAATCTTGGCATGAAAATTATCGCAAACACTGATGAGGTGAGGCTAAACAGCCTGTGTTCAAATGGGATTGCATGAAAGGCTTCTTCTGATTTGGCAGAGAAGTAATTTTCCCTTTTTAATCGAGTCATCAGTTCCACAGATCTCCTTTTCCTCAGGTGAGAATCTGCTTTCAGAAAACTGTCAATATTCAGGTCACTTTCTGGGATCACCAATTCTGGAACCTGGACATTCACTATGGTCCATATACCTCCCCAGTTTTTCGGCAGTGCGATGTATGCTTTGGATCCACATGCCCAATAATGATCCATAATTACTGCAGTTCCGTGCACCATTCCTGGGGTGTCAAAAACTCGTCCACAGTTCTTATTCTCTCCCATTTTTCTAGTGCTATTATTCCTGAAGCAGAACTTTGGGCTCTCCCGTGGCACTATCTGCAAGGGTCCTTCTCTGTCTTTGACCCATGTCATTAGTTTTGCAAGCTTTGGCCATAATGGCTTGCATCCATTCTGTACGATGTAAATGGTGCCTTGGTAACGACCAGTGACCATCCAGGCTCAACACATTACTACTCCTTTCTCCCATCCGTCTGGTGAAAGAACTGTTCCCCAAATCTGCATTTGGCCTCTGTTCTTCGAACTTTGAGCCTCTTCTGGAGTTTTTCCTTGGACATTTAGCGCCTGATTTACTTTCCATCTAATTTCAGCTCCTTTTACTCCAGGTTTCTCGTACCTGATCACGTGATTTCTAGTTTGAGCTCTATTTCTTGTCTTAATGTCTTGAACATAATCATCTTCATCGGGATATGCTGTTTCAGTTGCCCATATTAGGAAGGCATCACTACCCATGAACTGGCCTCTGGTCTTGCACATGGCTATGTATGGAAGACAGTGTGCTGTCTAGACATCAATTTCTACAGTTACGAATGTCTTGGACTTCCCCATGCTGTATGGTAGGAGTACACAAACAAAGCATTCCCCTTCAGAGTTTCGTCTTCCAACTTCTTTCGTGTGCTAATACCAAATGTTGTTTCCCAAATGTGCTGTGCTGTCCAAGTAATAGTTTAGTTCGCTGTCGTCTCCATGCATGCTTCTCTTGATTCTTAAGGTTTTCATGTAGTTTGGTATAACTATATCCCTGAATGCATATGTATGGCTCCTTCTTGCCGAAGGATTCTCAGGTATCATGGTCCGTGGTGCAGGCCTCCTCATCTGGCCATTTGAGTAGACAAAAGTCTGGCAGTTCTTTCCTTGTCCTCCTACATCTTTTTCCTGCTGGTTATAAATGCCCATCTCATCCACCCTGACATTGGTCCGGTATATGGCTGTACTGTAGAACTTGTACGTGTCCCTTTCACTGGAACATTTGTCACTGATGTCTCTGTGGGTTTCTTCTTCAGCTCCTCTAGTCTTTCCATTTCTCTGGTTTCGAATGGCCATACTGTGTCTGCTATCAGTTGTGCTTATGCAGATATTTTCTCCGAGTTTGCTCTTGTCTTTCTTGGTGTTGGCTCAAGAGTTTCTGATATAGCTGTTTCTGCTGGCTTTTTTTCCAGCTCTTCTTGTCTTTCCACTACATCTGCTTCCTTCATTTGGCTCTTTACTTTACTTGTAGTGATATTTCCCACAGTAGGCAGTCCCTTCTTCTCTGAGGCTCTGAATTGTGGGTCTGCAGTCATTGACACTAGGCCTCTTGTGTGTGCATTCCGTGTTTGCATGTGTGTGGTTGTCAGTAACCTTTATTAATTCACTCTCTGCCGACCCTGTCTCCGGCTTTTCGAGTGTGTGTGTGTCATTGCTAATCACATCCATCTCAAGTTCATTCCTTCCACCATCAGATCGTCTAGGGACTTTAATGACTATGTAAGGTCTGGGTATTTTTGTGGGTCTAATGTGCACATCATTAGGTGGGTGCACTGGAATTGGAACGCTTTGTGCACCAATAAAAAATGCAGTTCTGATCGTTAATGACAGTAAAACAATGATGAATATAATACACAAATACATTACGCCCCTGTATGTCAGGCGGCAGTATTTACTTCCAGAGAAACGTGGACGTCTTTCCTCCGGCGGGAGGAGAAGTTTGCTGTTCTGGATCCCCATCTCTATCAATAGCCAAAATATTAACTCTTATTATACTCCTTTAAACAATATTGTCTTTCAGATTCTTTGTTGTGAGTTTCAGGTGTTACACAATTGTCCCCCCTCTTATGAATAATGAATTGTCTATTATCTTGGGATACAGTTATTTTACTAGGCCACGGAAAGTGTCAACATCAAGCAATAATTCAGCAAGTCTCTTTACTGTGCATGTTCAAAGTATGTCAGCTCCCAGTCTATGCCTCTTATCTGCATCATTCCTGAAGACATATTGCCTATGTTAAAGGAAAATAAAAAAGGAAATCTCTGGCATTGTTCTCTCAATCTGCACCTCGGTGGAAAGTTTAAAATCTTCTCAAATAGTTCTGCTGATGGTTGGAGAGTCCATTGTCTTTGCTCGGGACATTTGGCTTTTCTTCGCTGTATTCAGGAAGTAGGAGGAATTGCTTGGTGATCACAGTAAGCAGCCTCTTTATGATCTTTTAGTTTTTAGGATCTTGAAGAAAGTCAGTGACACTTGTGAGCCTCCCCACCAGTGATGGGTAAAATCGTAACACTAGATCGAAGTATGTCACCACGTCTTTGGTGATGCTGCTACTGCGGGACACCATAGGTAATTCCGAACAAGGTCTTGGTGTGGAATGAGTCTGGACACTGTATTTTCTTCCAATTTATGTGCCCTCGATCAAAATTTGGCATGTTATTTTCTAATCACAGTTTTAGTGTGTCTCAATCCAAAGTTCAAAGTCAACAGACTATGTTGTGGTTTATACTTGTAATTGTCTTCTTCACCCTGCAACTAGGATGCATAGAGTGTCCAGGTTATCTGTCCTTATCCTCCTTTTTGCTCAGAGGAATGTCCAAAGTGGAAACATAACTATCTCACAAAAGTTCCTTTGTCTTTACTTTGTTGTTGCTCATGCGTCCTTTTTCTTTGTCATGGATCTTGTCTGCACATGCTGTGGTTCTTCCCCATCACTCATAGTCTCCTCGCGCTGTGGTGCAGGCAGGGGGCCTTCTCCGATATAGGGTTTGATATCGCCCAGAAAAATCCAAGCTCTCCTGCCTTGTAGTTTCACTGCAGAGGGAGTGCAGTCCTCCACTGTAACGGGAACGTTAAATCTTCGCTCGTCTCACCTTTTTCTCGTATGGTTCTTCACCAGGACAGTATCTCCAGGGAAAACAGATGGTACACAAAGTCCTTGAGCTGTGCCTGTAGTAGTATCTCCTTCTGTGTTCCGTGCTGCTCTGAACCCTTTTTATCGTCCCTGCAGCTGGTCTGAAATTACAGTAAGGCAAGATGTCATGCACTTCAGGTAATTTTGCATTTCAGACCCTAAGATTTCTCCTGTTGACTGGGCATCACATCTAGCTCTATCTCGGGGTGTCAGGGGAGTGCGCATTCTCCTTCCTGTGGCTATCTCGAGTAAGCTTCAACTTGGCTAACCTTTCCTTTAATAAGCCGTTGAGCTTCTCACAGAGACTGTTACCTTGCGGATGATATGCCGATGAGAACTTGTACTTTATACCAAGCAGCAAGCTAATCTGTTCGAAAGTATAATTTACAAAGCAAGCTCCATTATCTGATCCCATGACTTCACACACCATCCACGTGGGGAATACTTCTCTCACTAAAAATGTAGCCGCACAGGTAGAGTCTGGGTGTGTACATGGACCTGCCTCTATCCATCTAGAGAATGGACACACCACAACGTTGACGTAATCGACATGCAAGTGCTGAAAAGGCCCATTTGCATTTGGCCTGGGGATGACTCCTCTCATTACTTTTAATGTGTGCCCAGCTGTGAATTGTTGGCAGATTATACAGTTCACTATAAAAAATGCAACATGCTCGGTTAAGTTTGGTATGAACCAGTCTTCTCCGAGTGTTGCCGCTAGATTGTCCTTTGTCAGGTGTGCCGGATAATGTTGCTGCTCCAGTGCTAATTTTAACAGGGCTATAGGCATCACCGGTTTACCAGTGCTGTCTTGTCACCACAAACTGTCAGAGGGGTTTAAAGAACACCCTCGCCATTTAGATAGATTTTTCTCTTCCTGTGGTGCATCCCCTTGGAGGTCCATCAACTGTGTTTGCCCTAGATTGTTATAGCTTTCAGGTGTAGTCCATGCAACCATCATTCTCTCAATGGTATGGGTGACTTCCACTTCCATGATCGTCTCACTTTTGGATGCCATACGTTTGGCTTCCGTGTCTGCTTCTTGGTTTCCGCGTGAGATAAAATCTGTCCCTTTCGTGCGGGAGGCACATTTCATGACCACTATGCCCACTGGGAGCTGTAGTGCCTTAATGAGCCTGTCCAATAAGGCTGCGTGCTGCACTGGCATGCCGTCTGCTTGGAGGTAATCCCTCCTTTTCCGGCGGGCGAAGCCTATGTCCACTGTTGACGTCACATAGGAGGAGTCACTGTACACCGTTACTTCCTGGTCTGAGTGATTCTCAATGGCGAGTATCAACGCCAATAATTCTGCATCCTGAATAATGTGTATTCGTGCACTAAGGAGTACTCGAAATTCTCTTTTGCGGTGTGTTTCATTACAGCGACGCCTGTATACCTTTGCCCATCATTTTGATCGATTCTTGAAGAACTGTCAATAAAGACAGTTTCTCCTTCTGGCAAAGCATTTTCATTTACCGTGGGAATTTCATCATAGAATTCTTCATAGTTTCGCACAGTCATGTATTGGTTCTCCTTCAGTGACTGCCTCTACTACAAACATAGCTGGGTTCACTATCTTATATCTGACTACCTTATTCGATAGACTCAATATGATCACTTCATAAGCATAAGTTCTGTGAGATGTCAGTGTGCCCTTAGGCTTCTCTAGGATAGCAAATAGCGAGTTCTCGACGTGCAATGTCATTGAGCATCCCATTACAATGGTAGTAGCCTTCCTGATGGCGAATGCTGCGGCAGCTAGACTTTGTTCGCAAGGGAAATAGCCTCTCATCACTGGGTCCAAATTCCCACTGTAATATGCCAGGGGCTTGTACCCCAATGTGGTTCTCTGCCGTCATAACACTGCCATTTGTGTGTGAACACAGGTAAAATTCCTCTGCACAGTTGGGAATTCCTAAAACTGGTGCCGTGCAAATAGCTTTTTTGTGTTCAGCAAATCCTTCCTCCATGGTTTCAGACCATTCAATTTTTTCTTTCGTCACTTGGGCCTTCTTTAAGGCCTGAAGCAAAAGCTTGGTGTAAGAGCTATAGTCGAAGACCCATGCCCTGACATAGTTGCACAGGCCTAAGAAGCTCTGCATCTGTTTTATCGTGTGTGGCTTAGCCATGTTCAGTATGGCTTCAGCCCTTTCTGGGGTCACTCTTTTTCCCTCAAGCGAGATCAGCTGGCCTATGTATAGCACTTCTTGTTGACAATATTGTAGCTTCTCCTTGTCAACCTTATATCCTTTCTCAGCCAGTATAGTCAATAGCTGAACAGAATCATGCCTGCATTGCTCCTCTATCGTGCTGCAAATTAAGATGTCATCCACATATTGTAGGACAATGCTTTCCAATGCAATATTGCTTAGGTCCATCTGCAGGACTCTGTTAAAAATAGGAGACTCACAGCAACCCTGGGGCAGCCTTGTGCTTTTCAGACGCATCTGTCTGAATGTGAATAACGTCAGATCTTGTGAGTCACGGTGCAACGGAATTGAGAAAAATGCATTTTTCAAGTCAATCACCGTAGAATATTTTGCCTCAACAGGTATATTACATAAAATTGTATTGGGGATCGGGACTAAAGGGAATTCAGCCTCAACAATATCATTTATTGGGCGTAAATCCTGGATTAGCCTCCAAGACCCTCCCTTTGATTTTTTGATTGGATAAACCGTAGTATTGCATGACGACTCTAACGTCACTAGGATGCCTTGCTCCATCATAGCCAAGATTGTCTTAAAAATCCCTTCATCTGCCTCTCTGGACATGGGATATTGTTGTACTTTGGGTAAAATTGCTCCTGGTTGTAGCTTTATTTTCACTTCTCCGACCCCTTTCAATAGGCCTACGTAATAGGGGCCTATGGTCCACACTGAGACAAGCACTTGGGCCATGTCGTCATCAAAATATTCAGGACGATTTCGTGCCAACATCATTCTCTGAGGGACTTCCCTTTTGATCATTCTCTCCCAAAAGGTGAGACTCACCTCCACTATTGTCTCTCCCATATCCGCTTGCTCTTCAAACAGATCGTCATCAGTGATGTCAGTTAATCGGTATCCTTCTTCAATAGCGATTACTATGCACCATTGTCCACCTTCATCATCATAACCATCAATCAAGGCCATTTTCCCTTGTACTGCAGCTGTGTGTATCATCAAGGGAAGTACTTGTCCCTTTTCCTCGTGCATCGGTATTCTTGGCCTAAACAGAAACTCATCTGGAGTCCTCATGATTTTGTCTGCAAGACCTGGCAGCCCTGCCATTAGTACATGTATTCCATACGTGAATATTTATGGCTCTAATGGTGCAGCCCTCACAGCTGTGTGTCCTGCGTATGCTCCAATTGCTTTGCATGACTAGTGCATTACTGAAGCTGAACATACTATGCCCTCCTCCGCGAATGAGATTATCATATTTAACTTTGCCATTAGATCTCGACCCAAAGTGTTTACTGGGGTCTGTCGTGAATATGATAAAGGCACATTCATCTCACATTCTCCTATAGAGACTAGAAGTGTGTTTGTGAAGGGAACACAACTTGTAGCTCCTGTGAAACTATAAGTATTTATGGCATCCCCAGACAAGGAAAACATGCTTTCATGTATACATGAACGTGTTGCACCCATGTCAACTAAGAAGGAATATTCTTTATCCCCTATAACGACATCCACCCTAGGTTCCCTGTGAGGGTCTGGTGTCACTGATAGGATAGAACACATCAGGGTTCCGAGTGAGCTAGTTATAGTTTTGGCCCACCTTGTAATGATGGATTTCCCCCGTTCCTAATGTTGCTTCCCATTCCGGGGCTCAGGGTTTGCCCTGTGCTCATCGTTTGTGACGATTGTAACGGTGACTGTTGGGAATGTCCTTGTGGAAAACTTACTATACTTTGGGGTTGTGGGATTTGCTGTGCTCCTGGCGTTTGCTGTTGCACCGTGTGATTCTGTGCAACTCCCTGTTGTACGAAGGTGGGTGGATTTGCCACACCTGCTCCTATTCCTTGACCGTTTAGCATCATGCCTTGATTTCTGCATGTGCGCACTAAATGTCCTGTCATCCCACATAACCAACATATTGGTGGTGGTCAGATCATTTGCCCTTTTGACATATCTTGATTGCCATTTTGCATGTTTTGGAAACCTCCTTGATTATTCTCGAAACCTCCCTGATTACTCTGCCATCCTCTTCCTCAAAATCCTCTTCCTCTGGGGTAAAACCCAGTACTGCCCTGATTATTCTGTTGCGGATTATTGACTTGTAGCATGCTTGCTTCAGCTCTGCTAGTTATCATGGCTCCCTCAAGAGCATATTTTGACAATTTCTTCTGCACCAATTTTGCTTCCTCGCCCTTTTGTGCAGCTTCCTTTTTGCGATTCTTTTCTTGCAGTAGCCTGCAATAGTGTGCGATGGTCAGCTGTATTTCTGACCAAGGTTTAGCCTCGATTCCTACCAATTTCTTGAGCTGTTTCTGTACCAGCTCTGGCAGCCCTTGGCACAATATATGGTAGAACACAGATATAGATTTCCCCCAAGATTCATGAGTCTCGAGTACCCACGCGTCTTGAAAATTCTGTTTGTAAATTAACGAATCCTCAGATTCTTCCATTTTACGTGTCATTATAGCTCCCATATCAGAAGTGTCTGGGTAAAACACTTGTAATGACTTGCATACCGCGGCTCTGCAATTGTTAAATGGAGCTCTGTCATGCACGGTATTAATTGTGGTCACACAAGGGTAACCTGCCCGTGTCCACACATCATCTGCTCTTTCACCAAGTATGGTGATTGGGAGACCCTTGATATCCCCTATAGCTAACGTGTTTCCTCCTGTCATCTTGTCTAACTTGTGTATCCATTTTCCAGCTCCCGATGTCAGCATTGGAAGCTTGTTTTTCAAATTTTCTCGATCCATGTGTGGCCATGGAATATATTGTGGTCTTGCTCCACCTTTCTTCAGTAACGGAAAGTGGGATGCGTAGCGCTCTCCCTCTTCTCTCATTGTTCTTCGGTCTATTGCAGGGGTAATATTCCTGCATCGCCGCCTTCCTGGCAATGTCCTAAGCCTGCACACATAGGGCGGTGGAGACACCCCCCTCTGATCGTGAGATACTTCTTCATGTCGGTCTGACTGTGTGGCTAACTCTGATGCCCTCAGTGCAGACTCAATAATGTCGGACCATCTTATCCCTTTTCCCCTTGGGAATCGTCTTTCACACCTTCTCTGTTCCTCCTTTTCCTCGCGCTCCTCCCTTTCTGTGTCGGACGTTGTCCCCAACTCGTGCAACTTCTTGCGTCTTCTTTGTTCCTACTTATCTCTAGTCTATCCAGAGATAGTTCCCTATTCCCCCTACTTCGGGAGACATCCTTAGTCTCGTAAAGATGAGTGCTCTCCAGGCGCTCGTCTTCTCCCACCCCTTGGAGTGGTTGTTCTAGCCCCATTTCATCATATATTCTATCGATCGTTTCTCCGATGCTTCTGGTGTCAAAGTCATCTTCAATATTCGCAATATACGTGCCTGGTATTGAATCGTACTCAGAAAAGAATTCTTCGATGTCTTCCCAATCTACTACTGGCTCAGGTTTTTTAACTTCTCTCTCCAGATATTCAAGACCGCGTGCTCTCTGTCTTCGCTTACGTTCTACCTCTTCATCGAATTCTCTGCACTTCCTTGCCTCTTCTCTGACCCTATCTTCTTCCCTTTTCTTTTCGTTTCTACGTTCATCTGCCCTTTGGATTTCCTCATCCCTTCATCTCTTTATTCTTTTCTCTCGAATCCTCTGAATCTTCCTCTAATTTACGCTGCTCCTGTCTGTCTTGATAATTGACTGCTCTCTGTTTAAGATCGACCTGTCTTTCTTGCTCTTCGTGATATAACTGTTCTCGTCGTTGCCTATCTTTTTTCCTTATTCTTTCATATCTCAATTTATTCTCTTACTCCTTTCTCTGTTCATTGTCCTTCTCTAAACAGGTCAACACACAAGCGTCATCCACGGCGTAAATGTGTAAACTTATTAGAACAGGTAAACCATTCCTCTCGAACAATAGCTGTACCGTTCTTGCCAGAGCCATCATACTGTCCCGTCTGGATTATTGTAATGCCCTATATAATGGTGCTAACAAATCCATCATCAAAAGAATCTAAACCCTACAAAACAACGCCCTTAGAGCGGCCTTAGGCATCTCCATAAGAGTGCATATATCAAAGAGTAGACGTCAGAACAACTGGCGCCGGACCAATGACAAAATCTTACTAAAAGCTGCCTCATTCACCCATAAATCTCACAACAATGCTGCACCGATCTACCTCTTTGAGAGATTCCACAAAAAGACATCCCTAAAACCATCCAGAACAGTAAATTTGGACTGCCTGTCTATCCCCAGATTTAAACTATCCACGATCGGAGGTAATAGCTTCCCTGTTAAAGCGGCCAAACTATGTAACTCCCTGCCTCCTACACTAAGAGTAGACCAGTCTTACCAGAACTTCAGAACAAATACTATCCTTTGGCTACAATCCACAGATCACTAATCTGCATGATGCAAGATCCTTGCCTGTGCAATTAAAATTGCGGCAATTCCACCTACATGTAAATATCGGATTATCCTACCGTAGTAAATAAATTATGTAAATATCTGTATATCCTGCCTTTGTAAGTAATGTATATCATTGTATGATTGTCTGTAACTAAGCTTTGCATATTCTTGGAACTGCTGCACCCTGAAACCCTTGGGTCTGGAGTGCATTACAAATAATAAAATAAACAAACAAACAAAAACAAACATTGTCTAGCCTCTCCTTTTGTTTTGCATCATCAATGCCTTTGGCATCGAGTTTCAATAAAATGTGCCCTCCCATTCATTCGTCTTTTCCGAATGCTATCTCATCAGTTCTATCATCGCTTCCTTTCCATCTTTTGCCTTCTCTCTCCTTGTCGAGAGATGCACTTGTCTGTGTCTAGTCCCTTTTTTCATCATCGCGTCTCTCCTTGTCCCTCGGGACTGTGGAGGTGATATCCTTATCATTTTCTTTCCCTTGATTTTCGTCACTACTTTGCGTAGGTGACTCATATGCCGGGTTGCTCTACCCTGTAGCTGCTTTAAGTTCTCTCAACGGGTACAATCCCTCCTCTTTATTTTCTTCAATCTTCGTTTTGGCTGGTGCGGGTGGAACAGTAGGAGTCTCACCCCCCTCCGAACATACATTAAATATCCAATCTATTGGTGGCTCCACTCCCTTCTCTTGTTCATACATCTTCCAAAGCTCTAGAACAGCTAGAACAACCTTTTGCCCGTGTATGTGGCATGCAAATATGTCGTCATGTGTTGCAAAACAGCTTTAGATAAGGACCCACCCTGTGGCCACAGCATACACATTTTGTGGGTGGTTCCTTTAACCCACTCTGTACTATATTTTTTCAGTTTAGGTGCATGTTTCGGCAACTGTTTGCACAAGTGTGCTAATGGAGTTATGTCCTCCATGTTTAAATCTGTTCCCTTTCTCCTTATATAACACTTGTCAAAGCTTCACGTGACTTAAACAATTACCACAAAATGTTATATCTTCTATTTTACTCAAAAAACATCAATTTGAATACTATAATATCTCAGTTATTCAATTCCCTAAAATGTAAGTCAATTCTTCTAAAGAAAATTTTCGACTTATGACGTCAAAACAAACAACATGTAAAACAGACGTTTAATAGACTAGACGAACACCAGCTGGTCACATGTATCTCTGCCTCTAAAATTACCCCGACATGGAGTTTAAACATATCCCTTTCGCAGCACCTTTAATCGATGTGTTAGTCTATTCGTTCCCTTTTATTTGGGACTCTGGATACATGTTTCTTCGAGCCACTATATTAGCGTAGGAATAAGGTGAATCCTATCTCTTCTTGGGTGTCCTCCCCGGTAACCTCCCTCTTCTCGGGTGTCCTCCCCGGTATCTTCCCTCTATTTACTTCAATATTCTCGAGTCATTATTCCCTTCCCCCTATATATAAATATATTCTTCTCTACTTCTGGCTATATTTTGTTTTCTCTGCATCCCTCTGTTACCTTTTCCCTTTACTTGTTCTAAAGAATGCACTTTTGTCAAAACACTTTCACTCACCGTTCGCATGTTTCCTCTCTGGACCCTCAGGATCACTGCCTTCATCACCGCCTTCTTCTGCTTTTCTCCAAATCAGCTGCCTGTAGGAATGGGAAGGGGTTAGGTGGGTAACATGGGTTCCTTCAGACCTCGTTCTGCAGATATATTATCTTTAATCTACCACTGTCTACGGGGAGTTTCACAGTCTACTCAGCCGAATGGCAAAGGACTTGTGATATTGCCGAGGACCTAGAGTTACTTTATGTCGACGGTCAATGGGTGTAATCGATAATCAATAACCATCAATCTCTGCTACCAAGTGTACTCCGAGACCCCCAGCCGGCCCATAGAGCCGAGGTTTGCTCAGAAGCACTTTAAGACAAGATAGATGCACCGGTGAGATGGATGGGGGTGCAGATTTATTACTGCAACACCAATCAATAAGGACAACTCAATGGTTTGGCAAAGGGAGTCCGTTTAATGACAAGTACAAAAAACAGGGAGTTATGGATATCAGCAGTGATGCGATCGTCCTTCTCGCTTCATCTCCAATGAACTTCATACAAGTTGTAACATTTATACTCAAAAATCGTCATCATTGGCGTGTAACACTCAAAAGTTAACATGCAATTCTATTGGTTAGAAAAAGGTCACTTTACTATAGGTACTATATCTGTATGTGGTAACGGAGTGAGGGGATTGGATAAACACTGTCAGGTGGGCGTCTAAGCTGTTTCTTCAAAAATGACTACTGTAAACGTCACTAAAAGTATGATGTCTCATTGGTTCTACTAACTATAGGACCCTAGATTATTTGCTCCATTGTGATTGGGTTGGTACCAACCCCATGCATACTTTTCCACTTTGTTTAGCAGCATGCAGAATGGTCGGCCAGGTGCGAGGTGCCCCTTAGTTACCCGGCCTTCCTCCGATTATGGTTACAATCAATCATCAATTTAGTAGCGATGTGTCAATTATTTCACTGTGGTTGGCCTCGAGACTGCAGACTCGCCCTGGCTGACCTGCTTTTGCGGCACTAAATCATAACCCTGCCCCTGAGCCTGTCATCAGCAGACGCGTACCGCCCATTTCACAACGCCAAAGCACGTCTCGTGTCAACATTCGCTGCGCTTCAGCTAATGATGTGTCGCCATGGAAATGGCAGGACGCCTCTTTCCTTAATAAGTATAAACAGACCGTTTCACAACACACAGCAGCAGATTTTCGATTCCATTCCTCTCTCTGTGTTACTTTGAGTATTCTGTGACTCGTTTCACTGCTCTGATCAGTTACCTTCGTTGCTTGTAGCCCATGTGAACAGATACCAGTACCACCGCTATAAATTATTTTAGTTTGTTTAACACACAATGGCTACAATAATGCCCTACATGTACGAGCCCGAGTATACCGAGGAGGAACTACTGGAAAGGGAAACACGCAAACACAATGGGTCTTCAGACGGCAGTTGGGAGAACGATTCAACAGCTGAAGAGCCTGGACCTAGTCGCATGGACGGTGTTTCCACCTGTTGCACATGCAATCGGTGCGAGCTAATGCCAACCGAGGACGAGAACTGCTGCTGCTGTGAAAACTCGGGATGCGTGGCCTACATTTTGGAAGGCGAGCCACGACCGCAATACATCACCGAGCTGCCAGACTTCAGGGCAGCCTGCCTCACACGGTCCGTGTTGAGGATAATGATGGTGCTTATGCACGAACTTCTCGCAATTGTTCGTCCTCGTAATCCGAGTAACGAGTAAGTATACTCTGCTTGTCATGCCACTCCTATTTCATGGTCTTCTCCTATATCCAAAATTACATATACATATCATTCTAACGCATGAAAGTCATTCAATAGTGTGCAGTGTCTAGATAGCATTTGTCCGAGCAGAATGCCATTAGTTACAAGAATTGTCATTGACAACAAATGTTTATTAAACTTATCTTGGTCATTTAAAAACAGTTTGTTTCATTCCTTTTCACAGGTGGTACAGACTGGTGGCCTATCGTTCCTTTACATGGTGGCTTCACGGGAGGCTTGGACACCGCGTTCGAAGAGTAATACCCGCCTGTGCCGTTCGTGCCATAAGAGAAACTTTCTCAAGTGACAGTGGTCAGTACAGGGGATTTTCTCTCGCTGTTCTGCAACCTGACCTGTACAATGTGTAAAGTCTTGTATTTTTGTGTCATCAAAATAAGATACAAAATAAAACACCACATATATTTTAACAACGGTTTTGATTTTTTAAATGAATCAAGTGTGTTTCCATTCAAGGATGGACGTCAGACATCTGTGCTCCGAATGGGTGAAGGTCAGGTCGCTGTGAAGCAGGGTGGTCACTATCTAAACTAACATAATATATTCTCAATAATGCATGCACTAAATAACACTTGTTCAAAGTCTTTCAGTCGGTTATGTCTCTATAAAAGTCACACACATATCTATACTATCAATTAACATTGGATTATACAGGCCTTAGGTTAAGGGTCTTGACCACTATAATACACTGTTTGAAGTGTGGGTCTGTGCTCACAAGAATCTCCGGTATGTGGCATTTGTTATTGATAGGCAACGATATACTGCAGTAGGGGTCTAATGTTAGTTGGGGATCTGCTAGGTGGGCATCATGGCGTGGTCAGTGGTCTGGCACATGAAGAGAATACCTTGCAGGGACACAGGGACAGAATGGCAGTACGTTTCCACTGGCGAGGGTGCGTGGGCAAGGACACGTTTGTGGAGATTAACGAGCTATGTGCTCAGTTCAGGCTGGTTCACATACAGGACAGTCATCTCAGAGGAAGAGTGATGTGTTACATTATTTTAACTGTTGCAAATACCTCTGGAGTTTTCCAGTCAGAGAGGGAACGAGGGTGGGGGCCATGTGCTCTGCGCCTGGTCACCAAGATGGAGTGGAAAGGGGGTACAAAAATGGATGCCCCATGTCCTGCTCAGTGGTCCCATCTACACGAATGTCAACTAAAGTTAAAATCACATAAGGGCAAGGGGCGAACCCACTACTGGAGGCACTTGGTCCGAGTTTCTACTGAGAAGTAAAGGATGAGAGGGGCCTGATGGCCCTCGCTCCCACACACTTGCCTGCACGCCCATCGGCCCATCCATCCCACCCCCCTCTATCAAAGGCGGTTCGCACCCGGGGATGAGTGCTGCCATGGGGGGCTGTCACAGGGGCAAACGGCCAAGGTGCCAAACAGCATGTACACTTCAAAAGGTATCCCACGCCCAGGGGCCATCGCTCACATGGCCTCCTCAGACCCTGTGTCTCCAGGCAGGCCTCGCCTGAGGCAGGCCGCCCCCCTGCAATCCACATAATACCACGACATACACACGTCATTCATTCACAAACACACCCCTGTTTCTAATACTTTATAAACCACTTGATATGTCTCATGAGAACATCTTTGTGCTTTGCAAGTCAACTCCTGAACCTTCTACCTGAGAAGCACTGAGATCTATGCTAATCTGCTCGTCGTCGTGCTATCTGTGACCGCTTCGAGAAAACTCATCAGTGTGCTACCTGTGGCCATCTACCTGTTCTCCTGCAACATACTGCTCGGCCTGCTGAATCCAACTGTTTGTTGGTCAAGGTAAGGCCATGTATCCTAGTCATATTTCGGTCATTTTTACATTTCTATCTATTTGCGATTACAGTACCCAATAGTGCTATGGTCATTGGTCTCATTGCTATTGACTTGAGTTTCAATTGTTGTGCTATCAATAGATCTATTTATTTTCATCTGTGTCAATTGTCATCGAATTGCATCCTTCGGGGGTCCAGTCTATAATGTAAGCATGTTTCCTTCTCGTGCACGACAAAACATCCAAGGGACGAGTCACATGTACAGAATTTAGTCACATCATTTAAAAAATGTCTGTAACTTATGCAAATACTAAGCCGCACATGATGAACTGGTGTAGTTCCGGTGACCACAACAAACCTTGCATTGAACATGGTATGGTTCATTTACTTTATTATGACATTTTTATTCATCAAGGTTTTATAATAATCTTGATATTTACTTTTCAGAATTTTCAACAATGCCTGCCTGTTCCATTAGCGGTTGCCCTTCGAAGACCCATGCTAAATCTAAAGGCACTACAATGCATGTATTACCTAAAACTGTTGATCGAATAAGAGAATGGGTCAGACATTGCGGATATTCACCGGAAGAGCTTGAAAGTAGAGTCGAGCAAGTCTTTGAGAACATGAGGGGTGAGTGATACTGCATCTTCAGCCGGCACTTTTCCTCGAAAATGTACGCCACATCTTGGGTAACAAAGAAGAATAAACGGCGAACGACACGAAAATTGCTTGCAAACGCTATTCCAACTCTATTCGTCCACATTCCGCCACTGGTGAGTCAAGTGTCCGGATTTAGCTTTAGGCCTTGCGGTAGTGTATAGGTAGCTGAATGGATTAATTAATATTTTAGGTGTTGTGTCCCTTGTAATACTTTCGATATTGATATCAGTGTATAGCTTTTTGAATAAGGACATTTATCAATAAATTATTTTTCGATTTTAAAACCCCAAAAGAAAATGTATTTATGGGCAGAGGGAACTGTGCTATATTGCGCATTTTCAATAGCATTATTCTCAAGTATTCTGTCGGTTTACATGGCAATTTTTTAATATTTGCATTTCATTATGAAACAATAATTTACCTTTACAACTGCTTGACTATCCACTGAATCTTAAGCAAGAACATTCTACATCTGTGACATGCCCGCAGTTATCAACTACTTCTAGCGCGTATCAGGTAATCATACTTGGCTATTCCTCTACAGACTTGTTTTATGCATGTCAAGTAATAGTTTTTATGTATCGTGTGATTATTTTACCAATTGTTTGGTTAGTGCTTTCCAATTGATATACACCTTAGTTGTCGTCCCCTGGTGTTTGTTTTCAGTTATAATTAGTGTTATCCATACTAATGCAAGTACTGTCTTTCAGGGAGATGCTGAAGCGTCCACCACATAGACAACAGCCCTAGATGTTCTTCAGCAGCACGGGGTATGGATGCTGACAGCTCTATCGACCGTGATCATCAGGACTGGAACACTTGTCGCTTGATTGTTCTACACCATGTTTCATTCGTGGTTAGCCATTGATATGTACCTGTACGGTCGACCCCAAGTGTGTGTTGTGTTTTCAATATTGTAATCCTTACTAATGAAAATACTATGTTTCAGGCAGTTGTTGAAGCGTTAACCCCTGCACTTGATGCGGAGCCTGACATTCAAGTAATTCCAGGGGAAGTAGAAGCGGGACCATGCGGATACGAATCGGTGCAACAGCTTTCGGAAGTGCGCACCACATTTACAACATCCATAGATATTCTTCAGCAGCACGAGGTATGGATACTGACAGCTCCATCAAGCGTGATCATATAACGTGATTCCATTTGCTATACTTTCTTCGCTATTAACGTAAGTACTGTGTTTCAGGGAGACGATGGAGCTTCCACTACAATCACAAGATCCCATTTAGATGATGCAGATGTAAAGAAATCAGAGAAATAAGTCAATTAAATCTGATCATATTTAAATATTCCTTGATTCTTTTAGACAATGCATCATTTGTGGTTATCTCTTTATATGAACCTCTGCCGTCGGCCCCAAGTGTGTGTTATGTTTACAATATTGAAAACCATACTAACACAAGTACTGTGTTTCAGGGAGTTGCTGATGCCTCTTCTCCAATACATTCATTCATGGCAGTCCATGCAGAGCCAGAGGTATGGATACTGACAGTTCCATGGAACTAGGTCATCAGAGCTCGAATACTTGTCGTTTGATTGTTCTACACAATGTTTAATTCGTGTTGAGCTATTGAGATGTACCTGTGTGTTCGTCCTCACGTGTGTTTTATGTTATCAATATTGTGATGCATAGTAATGAAAGTACTATGTTTCAGGGAGTCGATGGAGCTTCATTCCGTGCTGTCTATGCGGATACAGAAAATATAGTCATTGCAGTGCAAGAGGAAGGGAAGAGATGTGGAAACGAATCGGAGCTACAGCGTGCAGATGTTGAAGTTCGAGTCAAGAAAGTTGCAAAGAAAAGAAACAAAAATAAGGTTAGTTACAAACAGTTCAAATCTTTAGAATTTCTTTGTGCTGGGGACTATTTTATGTTTTTTCCAGTCAATTGTACTATACTTTATCTTATGTTTAAACTGAACATCCCTTTTCCAATCTGTCCTGTAGTTTACAGTGGGTCTACGAACTATACATACACAGACAGTGAAGCGAATGAGAGATGTTGCTTGCCAGACCATTTTGTCACGACTCGCTCCCTTCGCTCCCGTTCCCACCATTTGGGGACATGATTTGGGGTTTATTCCCTACTGGACTTTTCCTCCGAACTTTATGCTCCAGTGCTGTGATGATTTGGGAGCGCTAAATCCCTATTTTTCCAGCTACTTCCCTTCCGGATCCATTCCAGGTTTTTGGCAGCCAGCATGCTTCTTTAACCACATGACTATGCTTCCCAGAATGCCTGGCCCACTGCTCCACCTCCACCCTTGCAACACAAGGTTGGGTGGAGGATAGGTAACAGCTGTGGCGGCAGGTGCAGCAATCAGCACACCCGAGGCGTGTGCTCGTTAAGCAGCTTTAAAAGCCTCAGTCTTACTTCAGTCCAGCGCTGGTCATCGATTGCAGTGTTCCTGTTTTTGACTAGTCCCTGGTTCCTGGTTCCTTGCCTTTGTACCTACTTCCTTGTTCCTGTTTTCTTGTTTCCTCCGCCCTGAATTTCAGATTCATGCGCTAATTGATTTCTGCTCCCTTGATTTCCCTTTTTGTCTTCCTCTGTTTGCAGGCAGCATTTCTCAGTGCTTTCCCCTTTTAGATGCAGCCCAGTTTGTCTGTGTTCTATATTTCTTTGACTCTGTCCTTTGCTGCTGTTACCCATTTGCCTTAGCCTTCCTCTTAGTTTAGTTTCCTGTCTTTTCCTTGGAGGGGTAGGGAGAAGTTTGCATAGGTTATTTCGTTTTTCCCTGCTCCTGATCCTTACTTTCTAGAGGATCCATTCCATGTTTTCCACTGCACTTCTGCATTTATTTTCCCTTTGATTATTAGGTGTGGTGTGCGGTAGTAGCTAGCTCCTGTGTGAATGCTTATGTTTTCCTCACTATTTTGTAAACACTATTCCCACTTAGGTATTTAGTTTTCCTTCCATTGCTGTTCTAGCCTTTCGGGGTCCCAGTTTCTTCAACAGGATTCGTGGGCTAGCTGACATTCAAGAGGTTTATCTCGTCCTCGTGAGTACAGTTCTTAAGTTCCCTTATGTAATACCATCAAGAGTGTTAGTACACAGATCTTGTCATTGCTTGCCCTCCACGTGGGTTTAGCGCTGTCAGTACCTGTAACAGCAATTGGGGGTAAGGCGCTTGCCGACTTTCCTCGCGGTCAGGTGCTTACCCCACATCCCTTTTCATATATTGGTTTTGATGTCACACTCTATTTTGCACTCCTGGGTTCTAGCATACCTGAGTCGTAGTTCCTGGGTGCACATTTCCCTTGCCATATTCGCTGCCTTTGTACTCGCCTGACTAATCCTGACAGTATGACCAGCCTAAAATTCCCATTGAATATGGCAAGTTTAAGAAAGAAGGGCAGCAAGGCCTCTAACAAGTTTGTACAGAAAGCTTCCCTTACATTTACCTGTGACAATCAAATCACTATTCCTGACTCCAATGAACTCCTTGTCACGAATGGGCATTTACGTGCAAAATATTTTTCCCATAGGATGGCACATCCTACATGGCCTGATCCTAGTTCTATCTTTGGTTTTGATCCCGATTCTATGTCAGCACAAGCCTTAGCCGCAGAAAACAACACACTGTTAGACTTATTATACGAGAGTACCTCTGTTATTGAACCCCATGATTCCAGTTGTGCTTCACCTCAGATAGAACAGTTTCATGATACCAACATAAAGAATGGAGGGGTTTCTTACATAACTTCTGTTTTCTACCCTCAGTCTAACGCATACTCCGTTGCACAGGTACATACTGTAGTCCCTAATGCCAAGAGGTCTAATGTCAATAGTTTGTTTAAGGGAAACACAGACCAAGTTGGAAAGATAAACTATAAATCACAGAACCTGCAAGCAGTAGAGGACAATGTACAATCGATGTACATCCAGATTGCTAGTGCAGGATCCAGCCCTGATGCCACTATGCTTCCCCCTGTGTCTACTGATAGTGATTTACAGTTAATGCAGGGCATGCTAAGAGCTAAACTTGAGGAGTTAAGACAAGAACTCATTTCTGCACAAGAGGAAAATGAAACCTTACACTCTTTATTGAATACACCTCAGACTTTATCTGTTGATGTGGAGGAAGTGAACACTGTTCAGCCCCTGAGTGCAGAGACTTTGGTAAACCATGATATTTGTCGATATGTTAGATCTATTGGGAGTGAAGGTCTTACGACTAGCACAGCGCTTAATCTAGGCACAGGTTCTAACCATTGTTCTGCTGTTTATCAGGGATTGCAGTTAGCTGAAGAAGTACAAGCCACTCCTTTACCAAAAATACCCTGTGTAGCAGTTTGTCATAATTCTGAGCTAGCACACATACAAACTTCTGATTTCCAAACACAATCCACAATGGTGGCATACACAGATTCAGTCACTACCGTAGGCTTAGGCCCTGCTCTTGATACAGCTGCTGAGACTGAAGTAGATGTTAAAGCTGATGTGGAAAACAATGTTACCTCTGGGTTCACTCTTCCTTCTGCCACTTCTGATCAATACGAACAGTCAGAGACAGTACAGATTTCATGTTCTGATGGACTCATTCCACAGTATACTGAACCAAAGAACCGTCAGGCGGTTCCTGAACTGTTGATTGTTAATCTACCTCTTTCAGAAGCTAAAACAGAGGAATGGACAATAGACGAAATCCTGATTAACAGAGACTTTACTATGGTGATTCCACTGATTGATTTTGACTTCTACAAAGAAAAAGACTCTGTGTCACCCACTAAAGAAAGGGACTGCAAGGGTACAGCTCAGTCTTTGGTTACTGGTGCCAAGGAGTCTACTGCCCTAAAGGTGCCCTTCATTCCTGAGCCACCGATGGGTCTGTCAACTTCTGAGACTTCTGTCTGTCCTCCTACAACCATTGACTCTTCTATGATTCAATCCACAGCCCTGCAGTCATCTTTGGCACACCTGTCTTCAACCAATGAACCGCTGCCATGTCTGCCATTTACTCAAGAGCCAGTCCCAAAGACCTGGACATGCTTGTATCCAGCAACCGAGATTGCTCCAGCTTGCATGCCTTCAGCCTCAAGGTTTCCCCTGACCTGCCTGTCTTCAGCTACAGTGACTCATCCTGCAGATCATCCTTCAGCTTTAGAGCCTCCGGAAATCCATCAAAAGAGCATGTCTTCAGTCCCAAGTTATACTGAGTATTTGCCTTAAGTTCATGAGACGCCTGTATCCTGCATAGCCTCGCTGCCAATATCAGAGGTATACCTGTCTACACCATCAGATTCTGCTGTATTTTCTTCTGCTCCAGCGATTCCTCCTGAATCCCAACCATTTACAGTCGATGAACGTCTAGCCTGCCTTTCTTTTGCTTCAGGAGGAGCATCAGAATGCCTGCCTTTTCCACAAGACGATTCTCCCAACTGCTTCACTTTAGCATCAGAGCCTCCTAAAGATGCAGCATCAGAGTTTGAGACTTTTGCCAGCTCCCGCTTCAGAGTCATCAAGCTGGACCAAGTGGTGAGTCAGAACCACTCACTTGGGTGTGCACAAGGGGTGGTGCAGACCGGCGTATTACCTACAGGACTTGTGCAACAGAATTCCGCCAAGAAGCACCAGTCGGGTGCTAGTAGCCAAAGGAAGGGAATGACTGCTGCAGTTCAAGATGTGTCTGTTATTGCTCCTTCTGCGAGTCTGCCTGAAATACCAAGTACTGCGTCTATCACTCCTATCAGGATGCCAAACATCCCTGCTGTGGTATCCCACGTGAAACAAAGTGGCTACACGACTGTCACCAGGAGTACTAGCCTTGTACAACCCATTGGACTTTCAGGTCTCCAAGGCGTAGAACATGTGCAGTCAAACCTAAGTCACTTTCAACCAAAAGCCTTTTCCCAGATGGAAGACAGAAGGAAATCTGAACCTCTACCTCAGCCACCACCTTCTCTAATGGCTGAGCATAAACCTTTCCTGAAGCCAGCATTTTCCACACCTCCCGCATGTCCACTCTCGGCAGAAAGGCTAACAGAGCTTCTCCCATTGCCTAAGGCATGTTGCACCAGCCTGCCTCCCTCCTCAAAGACTTATAAGGGTCCACTCCCAGTGACTGAGCTTCCTGGACCTTCCAACTCTGCTTCTGGTCCTGCAAGTCCTTCATGCCTTTCTTCGAACCATGAGTCTCTTCCTCACCAGAAGCCACCGTTTCCATCAGTACCACCTCCAAAGACAAAGCACTCCTATCATGGAAGTCCATCTGCCTTTGCCCACAGGCCACCATTTCCATCAGTGCCACCTCCAAAGAAAAAGCACTCCCATCATGGAAAGAAGATGTTTCGTGCGGGTGGCGGGCACCCGAAGCCGGCCGTAGGAGGGGGTATACTGTCACGACTCGCTCCCTTCGCTCCCGTTCCCACCATTTGGGGACATGATTTGGGGTTTATTCCCTACTGGACTTTTCCTCCGAACTTTATGCTCCAGTGCTGTGATGATTTGGGAGCGCTAAATCCCTATTTTTCCAGCTACTTCCCTTCCGGATCCATTCCAGGTTTTTGGCAGCCAGCATGCTTCTTTAACCAAATGACTATGCTTCCCAGAATGCCTGGCCCACTGCTCCACCTCCACCCTTGCAACACAAGGTTGGGTGGAGGATAGGTAACAGCTGTGGCGGCAGGTGCAGCAATCAGCACACCCGAGGCGTGTGCTCGTTAAGCAGCTTTAAAAGCCTCAGTCTTACTTCAGTCCAGCGCTGGTCATCGATTGCAGTGTTCCTGTTTTTGACTAGTCCCTGGTTCCTGGTTCCTTGCCTTTGTACCTACTTCCTTGTTCCTGTTTTCTTGTTTCCTCCGCCCTGAATTTCAGATTCATGCGCTAATTGATTTCTGCTCCCTTGATTTCCCTTTTTGTCTTCCTCTGTTTGCAGGCAGCATTTCTCAGTGCTTTCCCCTTTTAGATGCAGCCCAGTTTGTCTGTGTTCTATATTTCTTTGACTCTGTCCTTTGCTGCTGTTACCCATTTGCCTTAGCCTTCCTCTTAGTTTAGTTTCCTGTCTTTTCCTTGGAGGGGTAGGGAGAAGTTTGCATAGGTTATTTCGTTTTTCCCTGCTCCTGATCCTTACTTTCTAGAGGATCCATTCCATGTTTTCCACTGCACTTCTGCATTTATTTTCCCTTTGATTATTAGGTGTGGTGTGCGGTAGTAGCTAGCTCCTGTGTGAATGCTTATGTTTTCCTCACTATTTTGTAAACACTATTCCCACTTAGGTATTTAGTTTTCCTTCCATTGCTGTTCTAGCCTTTCGGGGTCCCAGTTTCTTCAACAGGATTCGTGGGCTAGCTGACATTCAAGAGGTTTATCTCGTCCTCGTGAGTACAGTTCTTAAGTTCCCTTATGTAATACCATCAAGAGTGTTAGTACACAGATCCTGTCATTGCTTGCCCTCCACGTGGGTTTAGCGCTGTCAGTACCTGTAACAGCAATTGGGGGTAAGGCGCTTGCCGACTTTCCTCGCGGTCAGGTGCTTACCCCACATCCCTTTTCATATATTGGTTTTGATGTCACACTCTATTTTGCACTCCTGGGTTCTAGCATACCTGAGTCGTAGTTCCTGGGTGCACATTTCCCTTGCCATATTCGCTGCCTTTGTACTCGCCTGACTAATCCTGACACATTTACACTATGGAGGAACTATTAATTCAGACGCCGCGTGTTGAGACTAGAGATGCTCATATCCAATGGCCAGAACATGAAATGAATGTGTTCGGAGAATCCAGTAAAGTTGTAATGGACAATTGCTACAGTGCGACTGCACCAGCACAAGAAGATGATACTGAATGTATTGAGGATAGCTCGGAAGAAGTCGCAGATCAATTCACACAATCTACACCCGCCAAAAAATTGACACCAAAAAAGCTGTCGACAATGTTGTGTTCTCCCATCAATGTTGAAGTAACAGATGTTGAAATGAAAGAGAATGAACCAGCAGCAGCATTCACCGACGCATCAGAACTTGATATCAGCGATATTTCTTTCAGTTGTGGTAAAATATCCTCAACGATGCAGTCCTAAACAAGTGTGACACCGGATGACAGTCTAATGAAAGAGGGCAAATACATAGTATTCGACAGTTGTTTGATGGATATTATAAGCATGCTGAAATGTGGGCATTCCGTCAGAGGGAAAGTATGTCGGAGGCCATTGATTCATGTGACTCGTCAAAAACAAGGCAGTAACGTCAAAATACATGCCGCCTGTAGATTAAATCATGCGTTCTCATGGTCTGCACAACCGATGCTGGGTAAGCTGCCAGCAGGCAATCTACTGTGTGCAGCTGCATCACTTTTTAGTGGGTCCAGTTTTAGAAAGTTAGAGTCTTTCTTTCAGTTTGTGGGACTTCATTTCATTTCTAAAACGCAGTACTACAAATACCAACATGATTATCTGTTTCCGGCCATTAGTGATGCTTGGAAAATTGAACAATTGTCTCTAGCAAGTACATTCGAAAGGAAACGATTCAGACTAGCCGGCGATGGACAGTGCGACAGCCCTGGATTTTCTGCTAAGTACTGTACCTACCACTTTCAGGACCTGGATAGTAAGAAAACTGTGAGTTTGGTGGTCGTGCAGGTAACACAATGTACATCCTCAGTGGCCATGGAGAAACTAGGAGTTATATAAAAAAGCAGTGCAATATCTACAATCGAGAGGAATGCACATTGACCTCTTAGCCACGGACAGACACGTTTCAATTGCCAAGACAATGAGAGAGCAGTTCCCACATATTAAACATCAATTTGATGTATGGCATCCTGCTAAATCAATCAATAAGAAAATCTCGGCTGCAGGGGAAAAAAAAGGTTTGGAAAGTATTTCACAGTGGTCCCAGTCTATCAGCAACCATCTTTGGTGGAGCTCCAAAACTTGTGAAGGGTCAGTGGAAATACTACTTGAAAAATGGCGGTCACTGATGCACCACTGTACCAACGTTCACCGCTGGTCAGAAAACCTACATTTCCACCAATGTGAACATGGCCCTTTGTCCCCGGAGGAGGCAAGGAAGAAGAAATTGTTGATTCCATCTTCACCGACACACAAAGCCATTGAGAAGATTGTTTTCGATAAAACTCTATCAAGAGATTTGAGGGGACTGACAGAATTCTGTCACACAGGAGGTTTGGAGGTGTTCCACAATATGTGCCTAAAGTACAGGCTAAAGCGCTTGCATTTCAGCATACAGGGCATGAAACATAGGACTCTACTTGCGGTCTTGGCCCATAACGAGAATCTCTGCCGTGAACAATCTAGGACTACGGGTACTGTAAGGATGCCTCGCTACACTAAGGTGTTTTCTAAAAGAAGTAAGCAATGGGTCATCAAACCAGTCTATGAGGAAATGGAGTTCGACTTTGTAAAAAGCCTTATTGTTGCTGTACTCAAGAAGCACAGATATGGAATTTGGAACGTTTCTGTGCAGAGCACTGATGCATTGCCACCAAACATTGCCACTGCGCCATGTCCACCCAAAGCAGAGGTGGTTGTTAAGTACAAATCCCGGTTTAAATAATTGTAATATGATTGTCTTTTTGTAAATAAATGTTATTGTACAGTGTACATACAAAGTATGCTAAACCTAACCCCTCCCTTCACCATCCTGGGTGGCGAACAACGTGGGTGTCATGTTTGACTTCTCTCTCTATTCACCTCATATCGCTGACCTTGTCAATATGTGTATGTATATATTTTTGTTGCTGTAACTAAGTTTCGCAAGGCTTGCGTATTGCAAATAATAAAATAAACAAACAATAAATCTCACTTTCAACTCAACTCCTCGGGTACGTTATACTTTCCCTGACCTTCCCCCAAAAAGTCAATGTCTCCATAGTTATGGTTCTCTAGGGCTGCAAAGCTCGCGGACAACGAGGACAAAATTGGGGCCTCAGAACGCGCCAAGCAAGCCGTTGCAGATGGGAGAGAAGCCAGTTCACATTTGCACATTGAGGCCTAGTACATAGATGGATTCGAAAATTCAAGTTCTCACAGATGGCTTTACTACGGGATGTTGTAAAGTAAGAATGTATGCTCGTTTAGAGTGAAGGTCAGCGGCTTTGATTTTCAGCTGACGGCTTGAAGAGGCCCACAACTCACACTGGCAGTATAAGGTTCTATTGTTTTTTGACCTTGAGAGACAGGGACCATGCCAAAAGGACTTCAATTGAAGGAGGGGTGCAATAACGTAAAAGACGATAAGGCAGAAAATTCTGAAACTAGACCGAGTTTCATGTTAGTTCAGTATACGAAAAATCGTTGTCAAGAGCACAGTGGGATTAACGGACTGCATTACGCAGAGACACAATGAAAATTGCAAATATAATGTAAGTAACTCTTTAGACGCTTTTATACCGGAATGAAGAATTAATGAATGGATGGATGAATGAATGAAGAGCAAGTAAAACGTTTGTGGGATCGTCTTTGTACCGGGCACATGGGCATGCAGGTCCACATTCCACATGCATGTAGACAAACAGTTGTTTCTCATTGTGTGTTAACCTCGATTTATTTTGTTCGTTTTCGCATTTATTTTAGAGCTGAACATACTCCATTGCACTATCCTTGAAAGCAAATAGTTTCAGATCGGCCGTAATAAATAAAATAATAATATTAATAAAGATTGGCTGGCGAGACTAATTATAATTTTTATGTTTTCAAAACAGGTATATCCTACCCTACTGCTACTGCCACCAGTTTCATACCCTGGCAGATGGTTTCTTCAACCGCCAGCTGCAGCTTATCGTAAACAACTGCACCACTTTGACGATCTTATGGGACGATCGCCAAGGGCCCATATGCCCTTACGCGGTACTAGCGGCTAGAAGCAACATATCAACCTTTACGCTGGCCTAGTGCCTAGTTGATGGAACAGCCTTGCGGTTCACCGTGCGACTAAAGTGCTTCTTTTAATGAAAACCAACACCCTGTGTACCATAAAGTAACAGCGCGTGACTCACGATAAAACGGAACAGGATTTGCGGATAGAGAGAAAAGAAAAAAAATGACATTCCGATTTAATATGCCAATTGCTGAATGTTCTATAAACATTTAATGTTAAATAAATGTACTTTACCAAATGTACCGTGTTGCTGTTTGATTTGAATGTACAGTTTCATATTCCGAATTGTGGCGCGCTGTGTTGTGAGTTGATCTGTGTTGGTTTCCGGGTTCTGTGTGAAGTCGCGTAGAAGACGACTGGGCGCGTTTGCCTAAGCAGCACAGTAACGTCACAGAGAGAGGCGGGGAATATGAATGTTTTGATAATGTCAGGCTCAGGAGCAGTGGATATGATTTAATGCCGCAAAAGCAGGTCAGCCAGGGCGATGCGGCAAGTGATAGGATTATCACAAAATGGCAGCGCCCTGATGCCTGTTTTCGCGTGCTTTTAATGGACGAAAACTCGGGTAAGGTCCATAGGAACTTTAAGTCACGATATCCTTTCTCATGGCGTTTCGTCTCTGTGTGTCATTCTCGGGTCATCATTTCTTCTATCTGTGAGCCTGTCCGAGTCCTCGTGGCTTCACCATTCGTCTTCCATTAAGACCTTTTCGGTTTCTTCCGGGACTGTACTTAGGCAATGGGCCTCATTACGACCCAGGCGGTAAGTTACCGCCTGGGTCGTACCCTTACCACCATGGTGTAAACTACATTCACACCATGGTGGATGGCGGATTTACCGCCCCATTCCAAGGTGAGTGGGGCGGTAAATCCCCATTTCCCATTTTACCCTTCCCCATTCCCATTTTTGCCCCATAGGGCATAATGGGAGTGGGGAAGGCGCTAATTACGCCACCGTAAATTACGGTGGCGTAATTAGCACCATGGTCCCTTAGCGCCATGGATTTTAACGCCTGCAAAAAACAGGCGTTAAAATCACCATGGCGCTAAGGGACCTTGTAATCAGGCGTTAACCCCTTAACGCCTGACTCATAATGAGGCCCAATCTTTATTTCGTTTCATTTGTTGGTAGGTTTTTCTTAATGGATACCTTACTGTCCATGGTTTTCTTGGTATTGGTACGTCAATAGGTGCTGTTTTTCTAATAGGTACTGGGCAGAGCCCTACTGCGGCTCTCTGCTGGTTTATTTGCTCGTCAATATGTCGCATATCTCGGTGCGAACGTTCCTGGTACTTCAAAATGGCCGACTGGAGTGCAGGCTTTATTTGGGACCTCCTCGACACTATTTTGGCCAATGTGGGCCAGTTTGATGAGTTACTTTACTATGCGCCTAGTAGTTTTGACCAGTGTTGCTGAATAAATATTCTTTAAAATGCACAATTTGCAAAACATTTTAGCCACAAAAAAAACATGGCCACTACTCAAACAGTCTGCCACAAAAGGAATAAATTGCCATTTGCAACTGAAGCCCACTTTTTCATTGGAGCCCGAGACAATTTTATCCCCCATTCCGACCCTGCTTTGAGGCCACATCGAGCGTATATATGCACCCTATAAACGCATTCTCCATTCGCTTTTGGGGCATGTTAATTTGGGGGTCAGCTTGTGTTTCCCTCATTCTAAACCACCGGTGCAGGCACTAAATAATTACATTATAGTCTTCCAAATATTGTAACCGCACTAGGATCCCTACTTGAATAAAGAAGGGTCCAGCCTAGGGGGGAGGGGGCGATTGCGAGGCATGCAGTGTCGAGGAGCAGCAGCGCATTCTTTCCAGCTGCTCAACCGAGCACGCAGTTCAAGCTGAACTTGCTTTTTATAAAAAAACGATTATTTGTGTGTCTTAGGTTTACATTCCCAAACAAAAAGGGTGTGTTGTTTTTTTAATTATTAAATATAAGAAGGAGTATTTGTTCTGCCAGCTCAATTCCTCCACAGGAAAATGGATACAGATAATAAAAGGCGCTGTGCTATGAAAAAGAAAAACACCCCGTCTGGCAAACAAAACATCACCGTTCTGCATGGGCAGTGGCCACGACAGGCACATCAGAAAAGGCAGAGGCGCCTTCCCGTTTCCAAATAAATTATACACTCGCCTGAACTACACCCATTTCTGCCACAGAGCGTTTATCCAGAAGCAGATGTGCCATGCACTGATGAAATGGAGAAAAGGGCCAATTGTGTGAGTTCTGCATTTCCGCTTTAGGTTCTTGTTCTCGGCTGTACGTGTCCCCACGGGGGCATCCATTCTGCAATGTCTGCAAAGCCTCTCAGATTTTAATTTAAAAAAGTGCAAACATGGGACACAGGGCTGTTCAATGCAAGCAGGGCCGGAATGGGGCATACCATTGGCTCTGGCACCAATGAAAAAGTGGCCCAGAGTCGCAAGTGGCAAATCATTCCTTTTGTGACAGACTATTTGACTACCCAAGGGGTTGTCTTTTGGTGATATATGTTACTAATTGTGCATTTTAAAGAATATGTGTTCAGTAGCACTGATCAAAACTACTAGCTGCACAGTGTAGTCAATAATCAATGTGGCCAACTTTTGGTAAATAAAAAACGGGCCCATTTGGATAAAAAAAATGTCTCGCATTAGTATGTTGGTCCTCAAGTTCAGGCTCTGCCCCATTGCCCTAGAGACCAGTCCAAGCCTGAATGGAAGCCTGCATTCGGCTCCGAAGACTAGTATGGGTTGTCAACATAGCTGCACAATTGACGTATTTCGGTTCAAATTATGTCAGCGTCTTGACCGTGCAGCCTGGCTTTCCAGCATACCAAGCTAGCAGGTGTGCTTGTCGGGATACTTATGCCTTCTTCAGCTACCCGTCTCGACGTAGGTGGAAGGCTAGAGACTGCTAATGTCGGCAAGCCTTCCTAGTGTTTGGAGGCCCAGTGCTATCAGTTTGTCGGAGCACTGCTGCATGATGGGTTATAAAAGGCTAATCATGTGGAATCTCAAGGCTTACACAGTTAAGTGTGTACCTTCAATAAAGGTGTAGGCATGTATTTCGCGCATCAGTGGCTCAAGCCAGTTCTGCCCCACACCAAGGCACCGTTAGGAAAGATTTCCATTGATGGGTAAGTTTCCCTCCAGTTGTGAACCCCCCAATGCTTTGCTTTTGTCTGATCATCCTAGCCTGATTTTTACCAGTGGAGCCCAGTCTTCTGCTATACTGCTCTGGGCTTTTGCTCATCTTGTTAATGGGAAATTGACATGCCCTTCAGACTGTCTGTACTGGGAGACTTTGTTTCCCTTAGTCTTTCACTTTGTTGCCATTTCTTGGCAACATTTTATCAGTGCACAATATACCTTCCAGTACAGTGCGCTGGGGTCTCTTTGTAAGGATAGTCTGAACTACCATCCTATTCCTGATTGCTGGAAATAGCTCTGTGCCCTTGTGTAGACCCTCCTTCGAATAGTGGAACTCTATTCTTCATCGCCTTACCCGCCTTCCTCAGACACTACAGTCCCTTGAAGAGACCCGTTTTTGTACTTAAATGCACGATCGAGTGCTGCCGCACTGAACATACTTTTGAGCACAAGGCCCCACACTTTGTAGGGATTGGACTGCCTATTAGTTAGGCTTGAGACTCTTGAAGAATTGCCTAAAGTATATTTGCACTGTCTGATCCTCTTCTGTTATTGGTTGTGGGTCTTTACTTGTTGCATATTCCAACAGTTACTGCATATATGTTCCCTAGTATAGTGTTGTGTTAGTAGTGTTAATATTGCCATGGTTTCATCTTGTGTTTGAGTTAAAAGGCCTTTAATAAATGTATATGTATTATTGATATATACACCTCACTGAGAGTAATTTGTGGTGTTGTTTACTGTGTGTGCTCATTGTGGACTTTCGATCACCCTCACGCCTCCTGAGACCTATTCTTTATGGTTCCATGTAATAATGTCGCTGCAAAAATGTCTCCGTACAAACAAGTCGCTGTTTTTTGCGGCAACATTATTGCATTGAACATGCAGGGGACATTTATACAAGGGGAACAGGGGACATCCCCACAACCCGTCCCCATACATAATGTCACCCTATAAATAATGTTGCCAATGGCTTTTCCCAGTGACATTATGTATGGGGCCATTATTACCTGAGACCACCTTGACTGCCGCCAATGCTACCTTGATTGATCTGGCTTGTTCAGAGGGTTACCCTGTTCCAAGAAATTAGGCTGGCCTTCTAAACATCTGCCCACCATGTCAGAGTTCAGAAGTCCATCTCAACAGGCACTACCGGCTAGAGTCTGGAATGGGTATTCTATTGATTACACTTTTATTGCACGTTTATTGCACTTTTGTTGACCTTTGTGAGCACATATATTTGAAAATGGATTCTCTTACAAATGTGATGTCACTTTGCACCACACCTAGTTTTGTGCTCCCACCTGTGTGCATAAGAGATGCATACATTTAGGTGTCCATTTTGAAATTGTCACCCCTGTAAGGAACTGAATGCAACTGAGAGACAGGTTAGACAATGCCTGCCATGTAGTAGGGGAAACTCTTCAACTAAAGAAGGACGTTTGAGTAAAACTGTTTCAGGATGGGCTAAACTAAATAGTGACCCCTTAATTCTCTCAATTTAATTTTATTTATTTATTACAATTTTTAGATTGCTAGACCCGGAGGTGACACAGCGTTATTTACAGTACAGGTACAAGACAAATATGGGAAAGAGGTACAGTAGAAGAGGACACAAATAGCAGCCACGGACCAGTGTCCGGCTGCAACGAATTACTCATATTAGCAGAATTACACAGTGTTTTAAAAGTAGGGAATGATTGCTCATTTCTGGTCGATGGTGGGAGGGAGTTCCAAAGGGCAGGTGCTGTGACACAGAAACTCACTCCACCTGCTTTTTTCGTTTTGAAGCGGGGAGCATACAGGGACATGCTGGAAATGGATCTTAGGGCACGATCGTGGGCTGTTTTGGAGATGGAATTGTTCAGGTCTTGAGGGTCCACACTGTGAATACAGTGGTGAGTGAGAAAAGGGGTTTTTAAGTTCAACCCGAGCTTTGATAGGGAGCCAGTGTACCACGCATCTAGTAGCCAAGATATCATCAGAGCATTTAAGGAAAAGGGCAGAGCGGAGAGCGGATAGTTTTTGTTTTGAAGCAGTTGTAATTTAGTTAGATTTGCAGAAGAGGTGCCCATTAGAAAGATGTTGCAATAGTCAAGATTGGATAAGATAAGAGCGCAAGCGAGAGTGAGACAGTTACTGGGGAGAGGAACTGTCTGCTAAGCGAGATAGGTCTCGATATGTAGGCCGTGGATGAGGTTAGGGCATTAATATGTCTAGACATAGAGAGGTCTGCTTCAAGATGTACTCTAGTGTTTTTATATTCTTCAGGACCCGGATGGATGTGCCTTCAACACAGATGGATGTGCTTAAGGTGGTGTGGGGTACCTATAATGAGGAGCTCAGTTTTCTTATCATGAGGCATAGGTTGTGTGTGGCCATCCAGTTCTGGATAGTGCTGTGATCCCCTTGTGACCAAACATAAATGTCCAAACCCTTTTCTGATAAGTAATTGTCCCTTCATGGATGCCCTGCTTCTAACAAAGAGATACTCCAAAGGATTTTCCAACATAAAATGTAAAACCTAACTTTATTGACTCTATAGCCACCTTGCTACCTTCCACTAGTAACATAAAGTTCCAGGTGTAAGAGGATTCAATTCAACACTACAGCTAAGTCAACGCCTAGTCTATAATACTGAATGAAAACCCTTATTGATATATCTTTATGTCCAGTTCATGCGTTCTGGATGACTACCCCTATATAACACCCCTCTCTTGGAATCCCCCTGACCCCACTGAGCCAAGAAGTAGTTCTGTTTTGCAAGTTAAAAGGTTTATTTGATAATTTAAACAAGAGATGTATATATCACACCTTATAATAAATTAATAATTGAATAGCACACTTAATCTGATATGATAAAGATCAACAACGGAGAATCTGGCACTAGCACACTTCTTATAATCACTAATGAGTTGACGTGAAATGGATAAGGTAGCACACTGGTAAATAGGAACAAAAGTATAATGTGGTAGAGGATGCTTTATGTAAGCTCAGGTGGATGCAATATTCAATGAATGCAGTACAGAAAATACTCAATATGATTTCAACCAAACAATGTAATCACTTTTCTCTGGCAATCCCCTCCCCCCCTTGATGCAAGGCAAGGAAATGGAAGGAAAACACACAGTTCTCAGAAATGCAATCAATGTAAATCAGTTCACCCCAGCAAGCTTACACTATAGAAAACAGATAGGAGTTTTGAAAACACAGGCAAAATGCTTTGATATGTGCTAGCAATGGATGAGAAATATGCTGGAAATGCTTTTAATTCCCTTTCAGAGGTTCAGGGTGAGTGGTATCTAGTTAATATTAGTCCAGGCTCACACTAGCAATGAGGCAGGGATAGTTAGCAGGTTAAACGAATTTCTGGCAAATGGAAGGCAAGCAGCAGCAGTTTTTACATGTGAAGAAATTTGCAAATCGCGGTAAAATTCGCGAATGCGTGTTCCGCGATTGCGGTAAAACTATAAGGGGTAGGAATGCGGTTCTAGGTTCATAGGAAAGCCACGATTCTAACCTTTCAGATGAAAGTTATTGCAAGTCTAGCCCAAACGGTTACAGAGTTATGAGCGATTTAATAGAGGTCGTTTTTGGTTTTGCAAATTTTAAAAGCTCAAAATGACAAGTGGCAGATTTTGCAGCTAAAATGACAGGTGACAGCTAGGAGGCAGTTCTACTTAGGTTAAATAGATTGAATTATATGATTTTAACTAAGAGAGGTGTTCTGAGTTTTGCTGAGTACTCACAAGAGATTTTGAACCGGAAAGCGACTTGTTCACGGACTTCAGTCTGGTCAGGTCTTCCCGGGTTCTGCTCACAGCGCCTGGCCTCTGGAACTGCTCACAGCATCGGGGTCAGCACTCTGGATACAATGGCCTGGTCTCTGCTAGGCACCGGTTCTCTGGGTCGGGTCCTGCCTTCTCTTTGGATATTTCTGTCACCGGGTTCTTGCAAAAGTTCTTGGCAAAATTCAGACGGCTCGCCCGGCTGTCTGAAGAGTTCAGTTGCAAAAAATATTTTGAGGCCTGCTGACAAATACTCTTGCTGGCAGTGGCCTTTTTGGTTAAGGTTCTGAAGTCTCTGTTTATCTTGGAGTCTAAGTGTTGGCTCTTTGAAGATTGATGGAGGTAAGTATGGATTTTTCCGGCAGAGCGTCCCGCTGCAGATGGAATTGAAGGTCCCTATCTATCCTGTCTGTCTGCTTTTATGTGTTTAGAATGTGGGTGTGTTCTAGCATCACTGACCCTACCTCTCTCTCAGCTTCTAATTGGTCAAACTTCCATTTATCATTTGATTGGGGAATGAACTGTGAGTCAGAGGGATGTCATTTTATGGCTTGCAGATAGGACACTCCTCTGTCAGATTGCACACATTCTATATTTGATAATAAAAGGCATATTTCACAGTTACACAGTTGCTTGAAATTACATATACATGGTGTGGCTGAATTTAGCCATGTCTCTGTCCAAATCTGCTGTTTCTAAGAGCTTGCATTCAGAAATGGCACATAATTGACTTTTTAACTGATTTTTCACTTTCTGACATTGACCCAACTTTACATACATGTGTGCAGGGAGTATGGACATTAACTGATGAAGTTTCAGATTTTTAACATGCATACATTTAGAGTAATATCCACTTTTCCGCTAAAACCCCCCTGAACATACCACCGGTTCTAAAAACCTCTTAAACTGTGGGCAGAAAAATCACAAGAATTATGGTATCATTTATAAAATTTTCACATGTCCGCTCTATGAATGATCCATCTTTTTAAAGTTATGTTCTGGCTCCAAAGGGGTGTGGTTTCCTCTCAGCACAAGGTAGAAATACTGGTTTATCCAGTTCTGCCAAGCCAGCTTGCTCTCACAGGCAGTGCCCCTCCCAGCTTCTGCCAAGAGGAAGCTACATTTTACGACCGCTGTAATAAAACCTTTGCCTGAGTCAAGACAGGCTTTGTTCAGAGCTCCTGTAGAGCACAGGTAATTCAATTATCAGATAGATGGCATATCCTTAGTGTGAGCAGCAAAAGGGCAGCTAGGCCTGGGAACACAGCTGTGACTCAAGTTTCACTCCTGATGGGGGTAGTTGCCAGGCAGAATCAAGTTCCTTAAGCCAGACTTTCAGCTAACTGTCATGTTTTTTGTTGCTTTTTAAATTAACTTGCAATTTTACACATGCAGCTAGAATGCTGATTCTAAGTGCAAAACTATGACATTTCAACAGTTACAAAGGCATGTGACACCAAACATAGGTCACTCATTTAATCTAAACATTTTCGATTTTAGTGTCTTTAAATCCAGTGCAACTTAAACTGCTGACTCCATAGCAGTTTTGTTATAAGCATTGTTTTGGGCTCTTCATTTCCCAGATTTTGTAAGCACACAAAACTCCATTCTGCCAAATGTCTGCTGGTGTTCAGTGAGTTTTTAGATGTGTTGCAATGTTTAAAATAGACAGTTTGAGCATGCCTTCAGAGAAACACAGGGTGGTTTTAAACTGCCGGCTTTTGGATAGTGGTGAGTACTGGTACTGCACCCATTTTTGGGATTTAAGAAAATGAATTCCCAACAGTTATGGGTTTGCTTTTGGCAATCAGCATTGCATCTCTGAACTCACAATATAGGCAAAATGGGATTTTCCTGTGCATTTTCTGGGGAGCTCTGGCCATTATGATGTTTTCAATGCCAGTACTGCACAGTTTTGAGGTAGGGCCCGGATGCATGGGTAAATACATCCCACACAGGCTTGGCCAAAACAACAGTTCACAAACCTTCTCTTCAAAGGTCTTATCTATTCTAATGCACCATAACAGACTTGACCCTTGATTCTCTCAGGAATCATGAGAGTTCCCTCCTAGACCTTGGTTTTTAACAATCACTATGATGCCCGCCTGGACCTCGGATTCAAGATCCAAGACAGGCCCCTCTGGTATCTTACCTTCAGGATCACAACAGGTTTCCCGGACCCTACCTTCAAGATTCATGACCAGCTTCTCCTGTACATTAGATTTGGGATTCAAGACAGGATCCTCCTGGACCTTAGCTTCAGGATTCAAGACAGGATCCTCCTGCACCTTAGCTTCAGGATTCATGACAGATGCCACCTAGACCATGGCTTTAATGGATACTCCTACCCTCTGACTCAGGGTCCTTTCCAGGCAGTCAACGTTCTCTTGCTCTCCTGACATGGGTCTCTGATCCTCCCTATCTTTCACTGGTGGAAAATATTTGGCTCTGGCTTTCCAGTTCTCCCAGGGGCATAAGGGGGTCTCCTGTGCCTTTCTTCTCATCCTTCCTCTTCCAGGGATTCCAGGGCTTAGCAGCTTTCTCCCTATCATTCCAGGGTCTCCAAGCTTGTAATTTCTTCTTCCAGGCAGCAGCCAGTTCAGCCTTATCCCTCCAGAAGTATCCCCTTGCACTGGCAGAGCATTAGAAGGCACATCTGCTTACTCTGGGTCCAAAACACCAAATTACTACCTTCAGCATCATTTATACCCATGAGGCGTGACAGCATCAGAGTCATGAATCTTTCAAAGGCAGCAGGGACCCCTTTCAACCTGGGTTAGGCAGCCTATCAGAGCATTTCCAGAGCTGGGCATACCCCGGAAATCAGGTGAGAGAGTTGAAGGGGACCTCAGTCTGTGTCTGATGTGGTGTGAAAGTATTGCTACCACAGTTCCATGCACAATGCCTATCAGCTTCTGTCCTGGCTAGGTTACGTTTGTTACAATTGCAGTGCTACACCTCCCAGAAGACCTCAGCCAGCAACAAGGAAGAACCGACCACAGCCTCATCAGCAAACGATCCACTACGGAGAGCTTGCAATTAAAGATTCTAGACACAACAACTTTGGATCCAGCCCACCATTGCTAGACAGAACAACCGCAAATCGAGAAAGGGCAACCTAACCTGGTGTGGGAAGATGGCACTACAAAATCAAACTACTTTTCTCTTCTGTGGCTGGAAAAACACTGGAGATTAAGACGGGCACATGGCATATCTGGACATTTAAAACATTTGGCAAGCAAACCCAACTCATTGGGAAAAGAGCAGGAGGAGATTGGCCCAAAAAAAAAGGAGAGCAGGGTGGCCAATGGAACTGAGTGGGCGGCACAAAGAGGGGAACGTTGGGCTGTAAAGGTTGTGAGAAATCAAACATTACATGAAAGGTGTTTGGGTGAGATCAGGGGGGAGTAGGTGGATCGAGAGATTAGAAGCTGGAGAGCAGACAGTGGAGAGGGGCACTGAAGGGAAGAGAGTGCAGGTAAGGTACTGTGTGAGAGAAAGAGTGGCACTAATTGAGTGTGTCATTGTGTCGTGTGTGAAAGTTGTCAGAGAGAGAAATAGAGAGTGAGAGAAGGGGGAGAAAGGTGAAGGGAAAGGAAGGGAGTTGTGGAGAGAGCAAGGCGCAGTATATTAAGAAACATTGTAACTGTCTGAAATAGTGAGAGAATGTGACAGTAGGATTGTGGGCGAGAGAAGGTGGGAGTAGTGGCGAGGACAGAGAATAAGGGAGGAAGGTAGTAAGAGGAGACAAGAGGAGGGTGTGTGGAAATGTGAGTGGACACAGAAGAAAAAGTGTGGAGATTAGGCACTTAGTGAAAAATGTAAGAGAATGAACAGGAAGAGAGGACAGAGAATGAGAATAGGGTGGGGAGAGAGAGGAGGAGAGAAGAGTGCAGCAGTGGACAGTGAGGGAGAGGGGAGAGTGAGATGGGGAGGAGCAGAGGTACAGAAAAACTGAGAGACTCGTAAGATGGAGGGGAAGGAGAACACAGGTAGAAAGAAAGAGGTAGTGACAGGAGAAAAGAGAAAGAGTGAAGGAGAAAGGAGAGAGAGTGGAGCGAATCTGTAAAACTGGCCAGCGAAAAAGTGCTATGGAGTTCCTTGAAAAGGTCCCAGGGGAAGTTAGTTAGAGAAGGCCACAGCCTTTAGATTATCCATATAAATTCTGAAAGACATAGACAGTAAGGATTCCCATTTTTGTAACATCTGGGCCATTGTGGGGTTAGAAATGCCTGGGCTAGGGTGGAGGGAGCCCACAGTAAGGTCAAGAGAGCCATAGGGACTGCCCTAGCTGGCTTACCCAAGTCCCCCCTCATATACATATTGTTGAAATCAAATAAAAGAACATCAAAATCTATTACATTAAGCAAGCATGTCTATCTGTGAGGCTATCTGAGACAGGCTATCTCCTTTCTTGTACGCTGACTTCTTATAAGCTCTTTCCCCAGTCTCTGAGGTTTCTCCATTATGATTTGTTATGTTAACCAGAATGTATAAGGCACAAAGTTCACCCGAGTGTATCTTGGCACTAGCTTGCAGCATAAAGAAGAGAGACTAGAAAAGATATGTTTTAAGTAACCACCTGAAACAAAGATGGTTTACAGTGGCCCATAAAGCATGAGGAAGAGAGTTCCACAACTGAGCCTTGGCTACAGAAAAAGATTGTCCACCAATGAGGGAAGCCCTTACATCATGGAACAGGGGCCAAACAAGCATCAGCTGAGCAGGAATGTATGGACAGAATTTTGTCTGTAAATATTCCACCCAGGCGCCATAAAAGGTATGATGCACCAGACAAAGGGCCTTGAACTGGACATGCTTGACCACGGGGAGCCAGTAAAGATAACTAAAAACTGGGGAAATGTGTGCACATCTAGGCGTGGAGGTGGTATCTCTGGCCGCAGAGTTCTGTAGATCTTGAAGCCGCTGTGAAAGATAGACGGGTTGTGCCAGAAATAAACAATTGCAATAATCCAACAAAGGTATAACAAGTGAAGACACCACATTAGTCCATAGCTGAGATGCAAGAAAGGGGAGGACGTCATGCAGGGTTTTAACTTGGAATAGCCTCTCTGACAAACAGCGCTAATCTGAGATTCCGCTGACAGAAATGCTGATATCTTAACCCCTAAATCCTTCACTAATGGGACCGAGGAAGGTAAAAGACCCAGGTGAGGTGGCCAGAAAGAAGGGGTCCATAAAGTGTTATAGGAGGGAGGTTCCACCACAAAGGTAGAGGAGGGAGCGTCCACCGCCAAGGCCTTGGTTTTATCTCTGTTCAAATTAAGCCAGTTCTTACACATCTATTCTCCCATGGTCTCAAGGAAGGCTCTATCTGGTCGACGTTTTAGGAGGTGAAAGATCAAGATGGACCAGAATCTGGGTATCATTTGCATAAAAATAGCAGAGCAAGCCATGGGAGCAGATGAGCTTAGTAAGAGATTGAATGTAGATATTGAACAAAACCTGAGAGATTGAGGACCCTTGGGGAACTCCACATGTCAAAACAGTAAACATGGAGTGAAAAGGGGCAAAAGAAGGAGATTAAGTACCAGGAAAGAACAGCACCAGATAAGCCAGCCCGGTGAGGCGATTGAGCAGGGCAGCATGGATGATTGTATCAAAGGTGGCCATAGGTCGAGTAATCATAAAGCACAGACGCCCCCTAGATCATGCAGTCGAGCTAGCACATAAACGATGGAGACCAGCACACTCTCAGTGCTGTGTCCTGGACGAAACTAGATCGCAAGGCATAAAAATGAAGATTCCTCAAGAAAGGAACTCAGAAGAGGGCAAACCAAAGCTTCAAGAAGCTTCATGAGGGCGAAGCGAGATGGAATGAAAATTAGCTGGAACAAGAGGATCTAAAGAGGGCTTTTTCAGGAGTGTGACCACCAATTAGTGTTTGAGAGAAGTTGGGATCTGACCAGTAGAAAAGGAGATATTAATGGCTTGTGTAACCAAGGGCCTACAGTCCTTCAAAATAGCTAGAGGGACAGGATCTAAGGGGGAGACTGATCTCAATTTGAGCGTAGCCGCTATGATATCCTCGGGAGTAAACATGAGGAACAAAGACCAAAAGTGATCTGAAGAGAAGGTGATGGCCTCAACCTGAGGGACTGTGGACCTGCATCCAGGGTAACAAATGGTTTCCCGAATTTAATAATCTTCTTGTCGAAATAAGATGAAACTGAAAGATTGAGATGAGCGAATAGGCTCAGGGGGTACTGCAGACAAAGAACAAAGAATGAACAACATAAAAAAGCTCTTCAAAGTAGTTAATAGAATTTTCCACACAATGGGAGAATTAGGCACACTTAGCCTAAAGAATTGCTTTATGGTACCTAGAGGGAATTAGCTTAAAAGCTGATTTGGCAGCAGAGTCATAATTCGAGCAATGTTTGTGTTCTGCTTGCCTGCGTTATAACCAGGTCAGTGAACCAGGGCTCAGACGCCTTAGCATTAGAGTTAAGTATATTAATTGGAGAAAGAATATCTGCGGTCGCCATGAGTGCTAGAGCAATGGTGTTCAGATCGGGGGTCACAAGTCAAAGCAACAGGCTTCCAACTGATCAAGAATGTCTGCACAATACACAGAATGCCAGTTCCGGCAGGGAATGAGGCGAGGTTTAAATAAAGCTTTCAAAGAGACCAGTTTCCAAGAGAAAGGAATAATGGAGTGGTCCGACGAGGAAATAGGAAGTCATGAGCAGACATTAACATCAGGTATGCAGGCAAATAAAATACCCAATATGTTGCCAATCGATGAGTAGGATGAGTGACCATCTGTAAAAGGGCAAGTTCATTCATGGCCAAAATGAATCTCTGAGACTTAGGACCTGATTCACTGAACGTTTTCCAATGGGGTTTTGCCATTATAAAACACTTGTGTGAATTAGGCCCTTAATATCAGCAGGGTCATTAGGTTTAAGGAAAGAATCACAAAATGTAGGATTAGAACTTGGAGGGCGATAGACAATTAAAAAATGGATGGACAGAGTAGCAGAAATACTGAAACGGGTAAACAATGCCTCCATTTGAATATTTTGTTTAAGGATCAACAGGGTTCCAGTAAAATGAGAATTACAAATAATAGCTGGTCCACCAACCGAGTTAGGTGAGGTGCGGCCCACCTGTAGAATACTAAAGTTAGGGAAAAAAAGCTGACCAATAGCAGGGCCAGAGGAATCACAAAACCAGGTTTCAGTGATACACATAAAGTCAGGAAAATAATCACAAAGAATATTGTGGCAGTGAGCAGCATGTGCCACAAGTGAGTGAGCATTGAGAAGAAAACATCTTAGTAAGTCAGTGGATTGAGGGGCAAGGGGAGCAGTCTCAGTAACAGGACAAAGCCCATAGGAAAAATTGTAGGGCAAAGGGCGAGTTACAAAAACATTTCACGAGAAAGAGCATGTATAGGGACATTATCCGAGGTTACCCAAGGAGAAATCTCTAGCACTCCAGCCGCAGCATGGACAGGCACAGATGGGCTTGCAGCTAGGGTGCGTTTGGCATGCCGCAAGCACGCCCGCTGCATGCGTCCGCTCGCCCCGGCACATAAGTACTGTGAGTCATGTGGAACTGTGACAGCAGTAGCGTGCCGCGGCAATGATCATGGAAGAAATACTACCACCGCAAAGGCAGTATCAATAATACCTGATAACATGTTAATTTTTAACAACCTTAATAACACATGATTTAAAACAAGCAGATAAACGCCACGGTTCCTGCTCAAAGGTTCCCGCTAACAGTAATAATTCTAAAACAGTATTACAGTGCAAATAATAAAGCAATAGAAAATGTGGTCAGAATACAACAAGAGCAGCCTCACCACTAGCTGCTGCGCATCTGCTCTCCTGTCACATAAGTGCTGTGAGTCACTTGGGACCATGACGGTGGTAGCGTGCCGTGGCAATGAATATCGAAGAAATACTACCACTGCAAAGGCAGTATCAATAGTGCTTGATAACACATTAATTTTTAAAAGCCTAATCACACATGATTTAAAATAAGCGATTGAACTCCACAGTTCCTACTCAAAGGTTCCCACTAACAGTAATACGTCCAAAACAGTATTACAGTGTGAATAATAAAGCAATAGAAAACGAACCCACATTGCAACAGGAGCTCCTCACCACTTGTTAGTTGGATTTGGGCCACTTCAGCATGCTGGTGTTATCTTATTACCTCTTGGGTGAGGCTTTAGAAAGGCTTGCAGCCCCCCCCCCCAATATTGGTTTTCTTTGGAATCTGTTTGGAAGCTTGATTCAAATCTGCGTAAAGTGCATACTGTGAAGGAATCATGAAGCAAGACACAGACAACAAATTCAAAGTTCAAACAAAAGATGTTTCTTAACTTAAATGACCAGATTTTGTAAGGTCTAACTTGCCCTATGCTAAGCTGGGATTTCCCTACCTAACGAAACTTTGGACAGTCTGAATCAGTAAATTCAACTTAAAAGTCTGTCTGTGTCCAAAACATATACTTGTCCTCACAAATAAAGCTAAACAATGCATAGGGATATCAGAAACTAATTAAATAGTGTTCCAAATAATGTTCTGAGCTTCTTCCAGCTCTAGGCTGACTTTCCAACTCCCCTTCCCCAAGTTCAAAGCAGTTCCAAAAAGAAAGCCTCAGGGTTCCCTTCCCCAAGTTCAAAGTGGTTCCAATCAGCCTTGGGTTCCCTTCTGTAAGTAGACAATACAATTCCAAAAAGAAGACCGCAAGGTTCGCTTCCCCAATGCTACAACACTCTTCCAAAAAGAAGGCCTCAGGGTCCCCTTCCCCAAGCCGACAACACAGTTTGCATCAGCTCTTCCAGCTTGCCAATGTATTATCATTTCAAGCCTCTTAATTCTCACGACCAGGTCCAGGTCACCTTTGTAATCCTTCAGGTTCAGTTCATATAGATTGCTATCTTTCCCATTCACTGCAGCAATCTTAGTCACAAGTGAAGATTCTTTATCTGGATTTTCCCTGAAATTTCCGGACAAGTTATCCTTGATCTAGGCGCAGTTGTCGGACCACTGGGTTCACCGATTACAGGTCACGCAACCGATAACCTTAGGTTTCTTGCCCACACAGGTTTCTCTGTCACCACACCTCTGCTTTAATTTGCATTTATTCTGAATTCTCCTCGACAGTCTTTTGGCCATGCCACAGTGTGCTCATCCACACAACAAGTTCAACGAGTGTTCATAGTATTAAAAACCCTTTCCTATGGGTTCACTGCCACTTGCACATCAGTTTCCATTCAACCGGCATCACCATATGCCTTGCAGTAGCCCCAGGAGCACCCCGGTATGGGTGTTACCATTAATTCACTCACCAGTCCTCTGCAGCTACGCCGAGCGTTCTCTCTCTCGTCTCGTCTCTGCGTACGCTTCTCTGCAAGCAGCGTTCGCCTGCTATGATTCCCGTTGTATGTTGCCGGAAGCTCCATCTCTCCCTTGCGGACACTTCCAGTAGCCTGAAGAACTTGTGAGTCCTCTGTGCCGAACAGCTCCAGCTGTGGGCACCAGACAGAGGGGACTCTGTCAGCCTTGATCCTTTCACGACACGCTCGGGCCCCGCTGTCACAGTCTAGTTCTGGCAAAAGCCGGCTTCCTGGATTGCCTCAGCAGCCACACCCTTTGCAGGAATTCACCCCTCTCAGGCCCAACTCTCCCGGCCTGGTGTCTCTCCTGCTAGTTTCCCCCTCCTGCTTGTCAGACCCACCTTTTAAGCACCTGTGACCTATTAACAGGTTGTAGGTGCGGGTCCTTGTGTGTAATTGCCTGACTACAATCAATGGTGTTCTCTGAACATGCCTGACCCTCACAAGAGTTTCTAGGCCTCTTCCTCGTCTCAGTACCAGAGTGGTGGAACTGCATATTAGTGTGTATAACTCCTAGTCAACTCTTCCTCGTCCCAGTACTAGAGTGATATGACTGAGGAGAAATAAAAGGAAGTTATTGACATAACCTTTAAAGGAAGGGGGGAGGTAAGATTTGCTCTCTCAAGGTAAAGGGGGATACCTTGCCTCGCCTAAAGACATCCTCTTATTGAACCTCTTCTTAATATCACTATCTTGATGGCAGGCTCATCCTCAAAGGAAGAAAAGGGAAAAGGATGACATATCCCATGAAGTCTGCTGGGACTGAAGGTTCATCATGGAAGAGAAATTAGGCATACCGTGTCTCACCCAAGGACATCCCCCTTCAATTCCCCATGTCTCCTCCACCCAGGTGATTCTCCCTCGCATATCCACCCCCAGGGTCAGGATCCAAAAGTGATGGCCCTTCCCAAGCCACCTGAGCAGAGCACATCAGCCCGAAAGAAGTGAGGATGCCCTCAGGTTCCTCACAATACATGGATGGATTCCGTTTTTGCCACTTCTGACAAGGTAAGTGAGCTGCTTGTTTTGGTCTGTTTGATCGACGACTCTCATCCAGTTTGGTGTTCATATTCCAACTTGGTTAAGCATTGCCTGCTCCACAATCCACAATACTGCATGTCCATGATGATAGCTGGGGCTTGGAATTTTACCCTATATAATGTGGTGTGTGCCTCTGACTCACCACACCATACACACATGTACCTTTCTCCATTTATTTGTGCACAGGTGCATTGGGAAGTAGTGACTTTGCAACCATCTTCCCCTGGCCTTGGGAATGACATCCACAGGTCCTCAAAGCCAGCTGAAATCTGGAAAGATGTATCACCAGGTCACGTCAAATCGCCTATTTATGGGGGCAGGAATAGTATGGGGACATTCTGGGATTTCCACAGAAGGGTATTCCATCCCACAAAATTGACAAATATGGGTAACTCACATCCTTTGCCTACTTAATACCACGAGTGGCAGACACATGTTCAGCCCCCGCCCTTACAGCTACTGGACACCCAGTGTGAACTCCACCTTTTCCCCCACACTTAGGAGAGACCTGAAAAGTGTGAAGCTCAGATCTGCCTGACAGCTGCAAGCGCAATGGAGAGTCCCCTAAAGCTGCTCCCTTCAATACTACAGTGATGCTGGAAATGCCTCATCGAGGGACAGGGCCTCCTGTCCTTGTCCTACCACTTCTCTGTGTTTTTTTTCTATGTTTTCTGTCGCTGAGGTCCCACCTGGACCTCTGGCAGTGCAGCTCTTCATTCTTATCTTTTGGTGAACATCACCCATGGGATACCCTTGTGGCACCCATGGGTGGGAGTACACCCTTGTACCACTTATGTGCACTTTTGGACTCCTGTGTGTTGCCCACGAAGAAGGGTATGGGCCCGTGAAAGCCACATGCTGACTTGGCAGTGGCTCCGAGTGTCCTCCATTTTTGGGACACCCAGGCCCTGCCATAGGAATCAGTGGATTCCTGACATAAGGCAAGATGGCCCCTGTGGCATCTTGGCTTCTATTGCCTTTTACCTTGTTTCCCAAAGTCATGAGAAGCCCTGACTGTGTCCCTTCCTCCTGAATGGCTGTTGGGTGGAAACACCAAATATGTATCTGTTGTTCCCTTTATCCCCTGACTGGCTGTTGGGTGGAAATACCATATATGGCTCTGGAGCTGCCTCCTGTCAGACTGCCTGGAGCATGCCCAGGTGTTGTGGGTACACACTAGGGGTGGGACCTGTATGGATGAAGTTGAGAGTCAACTCACATTCTCTGTTGTGGGTGTCTGGTTTCTGTGTGTGTGACACAAGGAATGAGACAGCCCTGACTGAAACTAACATGCATGCAGTGTAGTGTGCCGAAGGACTGGGTACTTGCCCAAATCCAGATCCTTTAATACGGATGTCTGGGTGGAGTGAATGGCCTGAATGCCTGTGAGCCTGATTGGCTGCCTGCCTGCCTGCCTGCATGAATCCCCTACTGTGCAATTGGATGACTGAGCCTGGCTCATCCAGAGTAAATGAGGGACAGATGTGTATATCTGGGGACCTCTCACCAATTTTTTCAGTATCTGATGTCGAAACTTAGCAAGACGAAGCTGCTCCTTGAAGCTGAGCTGGAAGAAAAATCTGCTGCTACATTTTTTCAATCAACAATATGAAAGCTGTTGTGTCTCCCAGGGACTGTACCAGAGAGGACCTGCAAAGGAAACCTTTCCCCGAGCTACGAGGGACCATTGTGCAAAACTGCTACTCTTCATCGAAGTATCCTGGAAGCCAGGCCTGCGTGCCTGCCATCCGGAGAAGGGGTCTTCAAAGTCCAGAAGAGGAGTGATGGACAACTCGATCCAGATAAGTCCATTGGTATCACTGAGGGCCCAGAGGTGTGTTTTTGTGAACGCTGGAAGCCATTGCTGTCTACCACCCAGAAGAGGGGGTACATGGGCATAATACTGCTGGACACCCGGCACTGTGAAAGTTCCAAACTGCCTAAAAACATTTGAAAGAACATCCTTGCAGTCACCACTAACCACTTTTTCCCACCAGAGAGAGCCCAGAGTCGTTGGGTGCCTTGCAAGGTCCGCTGGGGGGTTTCCAACCACCAGAAGTTATCAAAGTTGTCCCGAGGGTCCAGACTAGGTGAGGGTCTGAGGTCCACTCCAGTGCTTGACTCCAGGTCACCAGAAGTGGTCCAGAAGTCTGTGTTCCGGCTGCAGGAGCGAAGAACCAAAAGTCAGAAAACCGCAATATTCTCAAACCCGGCAACAAAAATGACCTATGCACCTGTCAATGCCAGAAGTCATCGAAGGCTCCTTATCTTCATCCACCAAAACTTTAAGGAGAGCGCAGCAAGTTTGTTTTTCCCAGGACTTCTGCAGTCGGAGAAATCGTCGTCCAAAGGAGAGCACCACGAAGAGCCAAACTACCGCCATTGCGAAATACTTTGTTTCCTTTTTATTCTTGGATTCAGCTTCCCAGTGGTTCCATCTTTCAAATGGGGTCCATCCTCAGAGGGAATCATTGAATTAAGCTGAGAAGTTCTGCCACTTCGCCTGTCAGGGCACCAAACGCACTGTGACAAGGAAGAACATCTTCTAGCCTCAGGAGTCCTCCAGGGGACCCAGATTTATCATGGATCCTGTTCTTTTGTGGCCTCTCAGGTACTTTGAGGTGGTAGAACCTTTTAAAAGAAAGCACAAAGTTAATGAACAATATTAGACTGGGCTGTAAAAGACAACATAAGTTACTCCCTAAATTTTCTATTACAGTTTTCCCGGGTGGGGGGGATCCTAACTTAGAATTACTTGTCTAGTAAAAAAAAAAGCATTATGTCCCTGTTCATAACTAACCTGCCTGTCTTTCCTATTCTATGCTGGTTACACCTTGTTTAAGAATTGACCTGCCATTTAAAACTGTCTGCAGTTAGCGCAGTTCTTACTGAATTTAAGTAGTGTGTGGTACCACATAGAGTGTATATATTTACTACCTTTGAATAGGACTACCATGTACAACGTGTTATTATTTATATGTATATCTGGTATAAGTAGCGAACCTTATTTTATAAAAAGAAGCTTTGTTATCACCTAACATAGTGTGTGGACATTCCTTTGTGGGGGCTTTGGGGAAACACTGTACTTAAGAACTGGCCTGCATAACCTCCTGAAAGCTTAAGCCTGGCTGCTCGCCGCGTTTACCAAATTGAGAGCTTTGCTGGGGTTGTTCTGTGCCTTTACCCTGTCATATAGGGGGCAGAAGTACAGATACCCCTTCCAATCTTTACAACAACCAATGGGAGAAACACCAGCATCAGAAAACTGCAAAGTAAACCACTGCACTTCCCACTCCTCAAAAGGAATGCACACCACCTACAAGACCTGCTGGTCATAGAGAAGAAACAAGATGAGCTCCAGAGAGTAGCATCTGTCTAGCAACTTGCAGCGTGACAGAGCAGCAGCTGTAGCCCATGCACCTGTGAGAACATTCCAGAAAGTGATTCAAGATGGATGCTGACCTACTTGAAGACTTCCACCTAAAAGGCAGAATTACAAGGCAAAACAGTGATGGAGCATGCTGAGACTGGTCATGTGACCCCTACAACCAATTAGTTAGGTCAACCCAAGCACCCTATTAGGGCCAGTGTCCATGACAACAGAGAAAGGGATTTTTTGAGTGCAGAGCTGATGACCTGCAGACTGATATTTGGCGATGGTGAGCAAGGAGCGGAGATTGGAGAAAGCAGAGATAGGTGGTGATTCAGAAGGCAGAGGTGGAATGCTGGAAAAATATGGCTGAATGAGGAGAAATGAGTCTTAAAATGAGAAGTGCAGTGAGTGATCAAGAAAGGGGTTGGTATGGACATCAGAAGGGCGGAGAAGGAGGGTATTGTTGGGGAGGTTGAGGAGAGCATCAGAAGATTGGCGCCAGAAGGCCTTAAGGAGGAATGGAGAGGTAAAGAGAGAATGTTCCTTTTTTTTGCATTCACATTTGTATTGAAACATTTATATTACAACAGTGCAGACAAGCAGGCCAGACAAACTAAACATGCTACGCATTTATGTCAGATCCAGGAATCTGCCCCAGATCTCTTCATACAAATTACCCCTCTTCTGCTCACTCAGGTTGACTTGCTCAAGTAGTGACATTTTCCACAGGTCCTCGACCCACGCTGACAGTGATGGGAAGATGGCACACGTCCAATTCTGCAATACAAAGAGAGAATGTTAAGAGGGTGAGGAGGAACAGCCATGGTCAGAATGGAGGAGGTGGAGTAAATGATGAGGGGACAGGCGAGTCTCAATGTTGTGGAGTAGGCCTTACAAGGCAAAACAAGCACCACTTGACTCTTGCATTCAGGTGCCATTTCACTAGCTCACACCGCCCCTGTCAATCCCTCTGCACTCTCTATCTCTCTCTCTCTCTGTCTCTCACACACACACATTGATACATTGTATCCCATGTGCAAGCATCTGCAAGTTGGCAGATGATGGGGTAGAAGTAGTCAAATACCATAAACTGCAGCAAAGGGTTCTGGAAGGCAAGAACATTTGGTACAGAAAAAGGGATACTTGAAATTTGGGGTCACAGTCAGGTGCTGTGCTCAGTGGCCTGCTGAGAGTTCTGCCCATCAGGGCAGGGCCCATCTTCGGCAGGGCAACAAGACATTTGTCATGCATTTGTCAGGCAGTGGATGGGGCATGGACTGCTAATTTTGCTGTATTCATCAAGCTACAAGCTTGTATGACAAAGTCCAAAATGGAAATCCCCCCTCAACTGCCACCAACAGACACAAGCACACCAGGTTTGTGACGTGGTCCCAGGCCTTTGGTATCAGAGTGATGCTGCAACTCTTCAGAGTGATTCTATGCTCTCATGATGAAGCATAGGGCAGAAAAGTTGGAGGTTGGGGTGCAAATTCCTCAAAAATGTGCTGAACCTTGGTGTAAAAAAGGAGACAGGGCATTGCGATGGCATCAGGATGGTGACGAGCAGCGTATCGACAGTGACAGACAAGGTTTATGGGGCTGAGGGTTTCGAGCTTGCAGTTTCTCTGGCCCCTTTCTAGCTGGGGATCTCAGGCGGTGTTCCCTACTTGTGACCAAAGCTAAAACAATGAATGGGATAGATTCATCTTTAATCCAAGTATTTTTCTGTATAGACTTGTACATATTTTGCACATAAAGATTCTCTGTTGTGCTCTTTTGTCCTTCCAGAGAGAATCAGACTGATGTACATATTTTGCCTGATTTTTTATCGTGTGATTCGATGCTTTGCCAGTCCAGCTTTATAGAAAAAAATAGAATGAGTGTTTGTTTTTAAAAGCAAGTAATCAGAAAGCATTAGATGTTGATCTAAAACTAAAGATGGGAGAGGATGTAGTCTACTGACTCAATTATAAACTGTACAAACTGGAAAGTTCAGCAAAAATCCCAGCTTCTACATTTGACCAAAGTATATGATCCTGGCCAAATCAGTTTACATCCCTGTGCCTTAGTTTTCTTTTCCTGGCCGTGTGAGGGCTCCTTTACACTAGAAGAGAAGAAATTACCATTTCTCGGCGCAAGCGCCATTGTGCGACACCAATTTTACAACACTCAGAGAGACGGTTTACCGGAATTGCGCTAAGCGCCCTCATCGCCGCTTCCCGGGCCTGGATGGTGACTCTCCCCTGACAAGCAGGGGAGCGCCTCATCGCTGCCTCCTCAGCACCCTTAGTGTCACTACCGGCCAGGGGCACATTAATTACTGGTGCTCCCCCAGCGATGAGCGCCCAACATGTCTGCTTACTCCCAGGCCACGTGTTTATCATACAAGGGCTCGCCCCTAGTCAGGTGGCCCTTTAAAGACTCCCCGGGCTGCTGCTGGCAGACGTGGCACGGGTTGAGGAGGTTTGAGGGCACAACCGGCTGCTCCTAATGCCGGGTTGCATTTCGAGGCCAGATCAAAGAAAGTGAATGGACTCCCCCATGCTGCTGGTGATTGCTGGGCTGCATTTGACATAAGCAGACCAGCCAAAAAGGAATTTGGACCGTCGCACACGTGTTGCTGCTGTTGATCAGTCTGCCAAGCTCCACCTGGAAGCAAGTAGATTATGAACAGATGCAAGGACCTTGAGTAACTCTGGCCAGGCTGTATCCCAAGCAAGGGTTTTATAAATGAGTTTTACAGTGTACTGAATAGAAACTTTTTATATATTTTAAAAAGTATACATTTTTAACAAACTGTTTAATATATTTTAAAAAGACTATTTCACATTTTTGAAGGTTTATATTGTAAATCGTGTCTTGTGAGTCGCGCTTTTTATACAAAAATTATAAAAACACTGCTGGTGTACTGGAAGAAAGTTCAAGTAGTCAGAATAACAACTAAAGAGACCATATACCAGCATTTTGTTTTGCACCTTTGCTTTTGTGTGCCAATTCATTTTAACCCAGTGTTTTCTACCCTAGAGGTTTTCGGGCAAATCCATGCTGTCCTAACCGTTACCTTTCTGTCCCTTGTCAACTTGAAATAGAGGTCAAACAAGGTGATCTGGAGCTCATGTAAGCAAGGGTTGTAAATGTGGGTTAGTGTTAAAATAAGTGAAATAAAAGTATATTGTTGTGCCCTCCTACCCCTGTCTCGCAATAAGTGTGTGGTAGGATCCCCTGCTAAACTGGTAGCGGCTCAAACCAAACATAGCGCTTGACCCCATAGTCTACATGTTTTGTGACTGCTGTACTTGTCAACAGGTAAACAGAAGCAAGCAAATAAAATAAGTTATTAAAAGGGCCAATTCAAAAAGGCATTAGCAGAGCTGGCATTCAAACACAGCTCCCATTGCTGCACTCATTTGCAGAAGCAATGGTCCAAACTACTTTGCAACCAAAGCCACAACAACAAAGTCCATGGAAGCATACCTAAGTACAGGTAAGCATATTTAAGCATCAACACAGCCAGGCATTTCTTCAAACTGCACTATGTGCTTGGCTTGGCCAAAATCTTACGTCCATCTATCACAACACAGTGTAGAGAGTGGTGAGTCGCCATGTATGTTTCTTTAAGCCTATATGCAACGGAGAAAAGAAAAACATCAATGAACGGTCATACAGAGAGACAATGGGCCTCATTACGAGTCCGGCGGTAACCATGCCAGTAAAACCGGCAGGTTGCTGCCGGACTGTAAACAGTTACCAGTGCCTGGCTTTCAGGTAACACCAGGGTATTACAACCCCGATGGCTGGAAAGTCAGGCGCCGGTAAAATGCTGTTCCCCATTCCCATAGAGACTGGCAGGACTCTATGGGAATGGGGACCACGGAAACACCTGCACCGGTAATAACAGTGCCAGTGCTTCCACGAAACTCTGTGGGCGGGTGCTGGTCCGCCCAGCAAGCCAGATCTGCCAGGCGGGAGGGTACCCGCACGCCAGACTTGTACTTTGCCGGTCGGGAAACAACAGTGCCAGTAAGCTTACTGGCACCATTGTTTCCGGATCGGCAAGATTGTAATGAAGCCCAATGAGTTTTGTATCTGGGAGTAGGGTGCATAATGGGCTGACTGATATTTCAAATGTCTTGGAATTAAAATCTTCACAGATGGTACCACCTGTCTGCCCTTTCTGTATGACAAATGTTGGGATACAATATGGTGAAGTGCAGAAATTGCAGAATTGACTAAAATCCCAGCTTTCCCATTTAACCAGTTTGTATGACCATAGGAAACTCATTTTATTTCATAGTGCCTAACCCTATACAATTGCATTTGCCTAAATATTGTCAACATTTTCAGTGCCAATTAATGATTTAGATCTCAGAACATGTTCTTCAGCAAAGAGTGAGTAGAGGGTCAATAGGCTATGTTATTTCTTCACATACTATAGTGACCATTTATATATTGCACACCACAAAGTCAGTTGTTTCTTAATGGACTCATGGCACCACCCTTTGTAAATCTTGGACCGTTCAGTCTATCTTCAGATGCATGCAGCTTCATGGTCATTTTGAATCAGTGTCTTCCATCAATGCTATGGTGTGTGTTACCTGTTTGCTGCTTCCAGTCTGTCTCCTGTTTCCGTGCTTGGGCACCTGTACAGTCTGCGAGGCTGCTAATCCATGCCCTGCATTTATGATAGGTCTATGCATGCTTTCCTTGTAGTTTATAATCACAGTCCTGTATTTGTGCTGGAGAACGTATACCTTTATTAAGTCTCTCATATGTTATGTTGTAATCGCTGTTGCCACTTGCATGGTCTCTTGGCGCTCTGGTGGATCTGCAATGGGAGGGAGTTGGATGTTTGTTAGTGGGGTTGACAGGGAGTGGAGCAAGAGAGCTTTGATGTGCTGTTGGCATCTTCAGTTCAGAGAAACCGGTCACTGAGCGTTGGTGCATTTTTTGTCAGTATCCGTCATGGAGTGTTGAGGTTTGGTAGTGTATGGTTTGGTTTCATGATGGGTGTTGTGAAGTGCGTGTGGTTTGTGGTGTGGTAGAGGTGTGGCTGTCTTTAGTTCAGACTTTGAGGGTGAGTATGCAGAATAGTGAGTTTTTTAGTAGTTCTAGTGACTTTGATAATTATTGAGCCCCCCCCCCCCCCAGGCACAATAGGGTCATCTCCAGGAGCCCTTGTTCATAATCTAGTTACTAGCAATACATTTCCTACTGGCAACCAACTTAATATGTGTCAGTGCATCCCCACTAGGGGACATTTTGTGTCCCTGTGGCTTCTAAACTCATAACTCAAAATATATGATCTGGTATAAATTATTTTCTTGTGCTGTTTAATCTGCTTACCTTCCTCCTATGGATACAGAGTTGTTGCCGCCTGTATATGTACTAGAGTCTATAGTCTTTCCTCAAAGCTACTATTGTTAAAATGTGTCATGTGCCTATGCTAGAGAGCGAATTCTTTCATTGTGGACTGCTAAAGGTATCCTAAAAACACCCTTTGTTTAGTTTTCCGATTGCAACATGGATGAAAGGCATCAAGAGAGTTCAAGAGTTTTCTGACTGGGAAGCAGTGCAGAGTTGGGCAAAAGAGATTCTTTGCTTTGCTTGAAAGTACAAATGTCTCTGTGCTTTGAGTCCAAAGAGCTCTTAAATTGGCTTTGATTCCCCTAGATGAACATGCAAGCATGCTAGAAGTAGGCACACTTAAATGAATGTGCTCAACGTTCTGCGCGGTCGTAGGGCCTCATGGCATCAAAAAGGAATCCCGCAGTAGTACTCCTTTGGTAGTGCTGAATATATCACTATAGTTGATTGCATCTATTTAGATAGTAGTCAATGAACCCGACTCAGAAGAATGAAAGTCAGCACTTCCAGACTTCACACGTGTGACCAGCAAGCTAAATGCAGCTGTCAACAGTGGTTGTTAAGTCCCTAAGCTCCTAGTCCACCATATACGCGTCTCAACTAAATGCTGAGTTCACCATTTAAACATTCTGAACACCAAAGAAAGACAGTTCCAGGTCATGCTCTCAATGACAGTGAGACTGGGGAAAAGATCTGGCAAAAAGTGTTTTATTGACACTGTTTCTGATCATGCCTGGTTTCCATATTTCTTGATGTTGTATTTGTATTTTTTTATTTGCAGAGTGCACCAAGCCCTGCGGCATCTGGTTGCTTTTCTTACATAGGATACGTTACATGGTTACATACAGGTTAGTGAAGTACAGCAGGTTCAGAAAGTGCAAAACAACAGTGAAGTCAAATAAAGAAGAGGGGGAAAAAGGTTACTAATCCTCTAGTGAGAAGAGCCACGTTTTTGCATTATTCCTGAATATATGGTAGGAGGATTTTGTTCTTAAGGTTATGGGTAGAGAGTTCCGCATCTTGGCTGCTAGAACAGGAAAGCTACTACCTCCTGCCTTCTGTAGTTTGAACCTCAGGATCTTAAGGCAATGTGACTGTGCAGATTTAGTGGGCGGTCTGAGATGTTGCGTGTGAAATGGTTGGTGAGATATCTGAGCGCTAGGTTTTCAAGGCATTTGTGTGTTAAAGATAGGGTTTGGAAGGCAATCCTTTGATTGACAGGTAGCCAATTCAAATTGCATCTCGATTCAGAGATGTGTTGTAATTTGGGGTTGTTTAGCGCCGATCTAATGGCGTTGTTTTGCAGCATCTTATTTATTTTCCGTTGGCTGGTTCCCAAGTAGAGAGCATTACAATAGTCTAGTTTTGATAAGACTAATGCTCTGGCTATGGAAATGCAGTTGGCTGTGGTAAGGAACGGTCTACAAGCAGTCATTAATTTACAGGTGTAAGCCGTAGAGGATGCTATAGCATTAATTTGTCTTGATAGAGTTAGTGCAGATTCAATATAGACACCTAGCGTTTTCACCTTCAATCGGGTTGAAGGTTGATGAAATAAATCCAGATTTGGCTTGGTTTACATTTGATATGTTCAGGAGGTAATGTCAGGAAGTTTGTAGCAGCTGAAAAGCTGTGAAGGTTTTTTCCTGGCCCACTCTGCTGTGAACAGACTAACCCACTTGTTTCTGACAAGCCGTAATGTGTAGATATGGTGCGGCTGTCTGTGCTGGCACATTACACCACTAACTAATTAACTCATCCCAAAAGAAGCCCCTTCTTTTAATAATTCTATTTGTAGTATACATTATATATATGGCCAATGTGTGATATGCTAAAGGCTCTTAGTTGATAGCAAGTAAATGAAACTATTTCACAGTAAATGACGCAGCCAACATGGTGTATTGTAGCATGTTATCTTGTTAGGTAGCAGAATTAGATGTTACTTTTCAGAGATTCTCAAAGTTTCTAATTGTGACATGTATTCTTATTTTCGAACAGTAGTCCATTAATGTTTCATGGGTTTGTGAGTTTTCATGAACATGGCTATCCTTTTGCTACCATATCAACCATTTAGTATCTGCAGGCCACTTTGTCATGGGATCCTGGGGCCCCTTGAAACCTTTGCAAAGACCAAATGTTCCTATGGGAGGGACAAGGATAACCAAAGATGTCAATATTGATCAATGTGTTGTTGCTGTCCCATAGATTTGCCCAAATGTTGGCTTCAAACTGAGGGTGATGTCAGCTTTGATATCACAGAGCTCTGATCATATTATGTCTGTTGTGAGAAGTATGCACATGTCCAACCCTTTCTCCATAAAGTTCTCTCTGTATCTTCCCCTGTGAACTGAGTAGAATTCAGAGGGATATGAGTTATCATGGTCATTTTCTCTGATGCTAATGGTTGTTTCCCAATGTCAATCTCTATTCTGGTACGAGTGACACAATCTTCTCCATGATGGGTGTGTAATAATTAATGCTGATGATCAGACATCGTTTCAGAATGTCGAAACATATAGTGGCTGTAAAATATATCTATATAATTCTTATGAGGGACCCTGACTTCTGTTTTTAAAAGCAAAATCTCTGTTCCCACTTACTTGAGCTCTGTTTAGCATGCTCCTTTTGATTTACATCCACAATCACAGTAAATATTATGTAATTCTGATTGCAAATCTGCTCCAATGAAATGTGATATCAAAGAAGTACTCATGTTGATGGGATGAATACAACTCCTATCTTCTCCAGTGCTAATCTTCATCCGTTCCATCGTAAATCAAATGTACTTCTTCTGGCGTGGACATGAAATCATGTAGATGAAAGTCTGTGAATGGCAATTAGTAAATACATTGTATTTACACAATGTATCCAGACCAACATCTATTTCCTCATTATGAGAAGTTACCCATTACACAAGATCCAGATGGAAAATGACCCTTAGTGTTGGGTAAATCTAAGATGTGCGATATAATAAAATGTCTTCCCACGTCCTTCTTTTTCATGTCAGTGTGAACTATGATGTCCTGATATTTCTACTGCTTTTATACAGAAATAGTAGTTGGCCATGATGACAGGGGCCACACCAATGACATAGCATGACTTTCCTAATCTTCAAAGATACATTTGAGAAGGTGCCCAACATATATGTTTGATCGTGTTCCATCAATCTATTACTGGTTTCTAAAAGGGCCTCCATTTGGTTATTCCTAACCCTTTTCCATGCTCTTTTGACAATCATTCTTGGGTATGATAATTTCTCTGCCAATCACAAAGATTCTCTCTTAAAGTCATATATGATAGTACTATTCCGTCCTAGTTCTAAAAATTGACTAACAAGGAGATTCTCCCTCAAAGACTTAGGATGAAAAGAGTCCAATCAGAGTTAGTCATTTTTATCTGTGAGTTTGTTGGAAGTTTTTACTTGTAGCAACACCCCAACTTCAAAGATTGTAATATGCAAAACATTGGTTTTCGTGTTACTGATATTGTATGTAAACTCCAACTGTGAGTCAGGCAAGAGGAGCAATTTACAAAACTAAAACTACATTTTCAGTTCCTTCCCATATTGGCAGGATATTCTCATATACACTTTGCCAAATAACAATATATCTCTGCGGCAAATTATCGACAGAATATTTGTTGGTCTTTTCAAAATGTTCCATATAAAATGGTGCTGCTTTGGGGGCCGTCGTACGACCTGTATGTGTGCCCTCAATTTGATGATAAAACACCTCTATCTCCAAACCTAAAAAATGCATTGTGAGAGTCATACGGTCACACAACTCAATGAGCTTCCTTCTGGAATGATCAATATCGGAATGCTATTGCTCATTATGGTCTTACATTAATATAATGGATGCTTCTTGAGAAACTCTTGTATACAAGGATTATAAATCTTGGCCTATGAGCCAATGCCTCTCTTGCTCAAATTGCACACATGCAACAATACTAATAGTGGGGGTTGTGTCCTTTACATATGATTTCATCGATGGAATGTCTTGTTTCAAAAATAAATATGCACACTTCGATAGGGGTCTGAGAATGGAATTCACCCCTGTTAAAATTGGTCAACCTTGTGGTTTGTCTAAATGTTTAGGTATCTTAGGTATGGTGTACACAATCACTAGCCTTTGGATAAAGGAGTTAGCAAATCACTTTTCTGCTTTGGCAAAAACCCAATATTGCTATTTTCTTTGACCTTGTCCTTTATTAGCTGCCTTACAGTCTTTGAAGGATCTATTCTGACATTCCCATAATGTCTGCAAGTCCCCAATAAAATACAAAGAATGCATTTCACGTCCCAGAATTCAGACTTTGGCAAGCCCACTGAAGTGGCCACTAGGCCATATATGAGGCCAAGTTAAGTGGCCATTTTACCCCCATTGCAGAACTGCCCCATTTGCTGTCATACCACACAAAGTTGCCACTGCACTTGGTTTTGGGTTAGGTCAAGGGGATATTTTGTCTTTATTGTTGATCCATGGGTATTAACTAACACAGATTGAAAACATGGCATATTAACTTTTAAATGACACATATGTATTTTAATAATGCACAAAAACGTCTGGGGTTCCCTCTGCTGAGAACAAGCATGGCCAAATAACCAGTCCTATGGGAAGGTGCCCATTCGGGAGGGTCTACAACCATGTTTTAGCTCACTGTACCTTTTACAGAGTAGAGATATCCATTTGCATATCAGTCTGGTCCCACGCACTTAGGCAGTTCAGCACCAAAATGCTAGGCAATTTTGCTCTCAACAAGAGTACCAACAACAACACAAGACACCTGTTTCGGCCTAGTCGGGCCTCATCAGTGAGGTGAAGCTGTGCCTCTCTAAGCACAGTGAGAAAAGGGTCCATGTTTGTATTCTCCTGGGTAATTTAGGGTGAAACACAAAGTTCCTAAAAATGCACCAAAAGGTCTGGGAGCCCCTATACCGAGAACAAACACAGCCAAATAACCTGTTCTATGGGAAGGTGGCCACTTGGGAGGGTCTACAACCACGTTTTAGCTCACTCTACCATTCACAGAGTAGAAATATCATTTGCATATCAGTCTGTTCCTGCCCCTTTAGTCAGTCCAGCACTGTCCAGTTGATGATGTTACTCTTGTTCAGAGGAGAATTGCCTAGCATTTCGGTACTGGACTAACCTTGTGGGTGGTACAAAGATTGCTATGCAAATAGATATTTCTCCTCTGTGAATGGTACAATGAACTAAAGCGTGGTTGTACACCCGCCTGTTTGGAAGAAATTCTATAGAACCGGGTTTTTGACCCGTGTTCGTTCTCAGTAGAAAGGCTCCCACACTCATTTTCAAATATCTATTTTAATACTTTCACGTGACTTTAATTAACATATCTGTGTCATATTGTGTCCAGTAAAGAGGGGAAGGAGAGGACAGGAGATGGTGAGTTGAGGGAGCACAGATCATAATAGATGTTCTTGACCTTGAGCTAAGTGATGAGCCTGAGCCACAGACACATAAGAAGAATAAAGTATTTTAACACAGTTTTAACTTCTCCATGATATTGACCAATAACCCAGGTATTATTTATCCAAGCATGACATGCAGTTGGAGCAAACACACACACACACACACACACACATGCACACACACACACACACACAGGGCATCCATCTCTGCACTTATAAACACACACAAATATGCCTAGCACTGCACAAACTGTCCCCAGCACAACACTCTTCATGAGCACCATATCATTACATAGGCACACCACACACACATGCACCCATTCTTTCACACATATACCTTGTATACATAAGGGAAACCTCCATCACTTTCGGGAACTGAAGAATACTGAGGCATATAAACAAGATATATTCCCAACAGGCATGATTCAAGAAAAATTCCTTAGACCATAATGTTTTACAATTTACATGAAGTTCATATAAATTCCTGTGCTGTGTGCATCTCTATTATATTCATTAGTTGGCTTAGTCCCCCATTTGAATTTTGAAGGACTACTTTGAATAATACCTTTTGAAGCAATTCCCCAACACCCTCAAACTCAGTAAAAAAGCTTGGATGCACCTTAGACTCAGACCTAACCCTCTCGCTCCAAGTCAACAACGTCTCCAAGTCCTGCCACTACCACCTAAAAACCATTAGGTGCATTTTTCCATACCTCTCCTTTCCCAACAGGCTCTCCATGGTCCAATGAATTGTTATGTCAAGACTAGACTATGCTAACCCCTTCTACCTCGGGGGAACTGACTAAACTACAAAGAGCACAAAACACTGCTGCCAAACTGCTACTAGCACTTGGCCCAAGAGATCACATCTCCCCAGGAATCAAAACTCTGCACTGGCTTCCGGTTCCCCAAAGGGTGACCTTCAAAACCTTATGCATCTCTCACCGAGACCTCAATATCTTCAAGACAAACTAAAACCCTACCATCCTCAACGCACTCTAAGATTAAGCTCTGCCGGCCTCCTAGTCATACCAAAAACCAACTCAGTCAGGTTAGGTGGATGATCATTCTCAGCCCTGGCACCCACTCTGTGGAACGCACTTCCACCCCACATCCGACTCACCGAGGACCTCATGTCCTTCCGCAAATTACTGAAAACATGGCTCTTCCCTTAAAATCGACTCTTAACTCAAACTCGATAACAGCAATCAATAACCTTAGCCCAAAGCTGCATTATCATAAATAACAATCCAGCAGCGTGATCCGAGCGAGAAATCGAAAACTAATAACCGCTAATGTAAACTAAAACGGATAAACTGAATAGAACGAGTGAAGTGGATGAAAGCAGTGAAGTCGATGAAATTATGGAAATGGATGAAATAAATGAAATGGACTAGAGGAACGAAGTAGACGAGTGGAGTAAAGTGGACAAGATGATGGAAAGCAGGAGTACATGATACGGGTGGAGTGCACAGAATAGATAAAGTGTATGGAATGGATAGATGGCATGAAATGACAAAGAGCATGGAATGAAAGGAACGAATGCAATAGATGAATCAAGTGCATGACATGGACGGAGTGCATGGGACGGATGGAGTGGATGGGACGGATGGAGTGCACGGGACGGATGGAGTGCGTGCGATGGATGGAGTGCGTGCGACAGATGACGTGGGTAGAGCGGATGAAGAGTGTAGAGCGGATGAAGAGTGTAGAGCGGATGAAGAGCGGATGAAGAGTGTGGAGTGGATGAAGAGTGTGGAGCGGAGGAAGTGTGCGCAAAGGAGGAAGTGTGTGAACGATGAAGCCAATAGAACGGATGAAGTGCATGGAACGGTTGGAGTGCATGGAACGGTTGGAGTGCATGGAACGGCTGGAGTACATGGAACGGTTGGAGTGCATGGAACGGTTGAAGTGCATGGATCGGCTGTAGTACAGGGAACAGTTGAAGAGCATGGAATGGTTAGAATGCATGGAATGATTGGAATGCATGGAATGCCTGGAGCATGAAGGCGCTCGATCTCAAGCACCTACTGAAAACCACCCTATCACATCACCACGCTTACTTTCTTCTATACACCTCCACTCATCTAGAACACATCGATACTATGATACATTCGGTATAGCTGTTCTCATACCAACACCTGCCACATAATCCACATCATCCTAAATAAACACGGATGGTTGCTCACCCTCCAGCCTAGGCATTCTCCTCAGGCCTAACGCAGCCAGAATCAGTCTGGTATCACCCTTCCAGAACAAACACATACTCCTGATCTCCCAACCACCACACCTACCGCTAAGAAGCAGCTATCATACAAGTGCTACACCTGCTGCACACATATCCGGTGTACACACGCACCTTATGACTTTCTCTCTCTACTGACTTGAACTACGGTTCCCGAGGGCGTTCAACCTACCAGCGCCTTGAGATCATACCAATGGTACATAAGGCGGTATGTTAATGCAAAGTAACATAACATAACATACACCCATTAACATATTGGACACAATTTGGAAATTATTGTGTAATTGTGTATAACATTTCATATTTTCCATAAATGCTAGGTTCAAAGCATATTTGGTTCATGGCAGACTTTCCGGCAGAGTTGTAAGGTAATTCACCTTCACCAGGGCCCCAAGGATACAGAGCTCAAAGACAAAGAGAACTTCTAGGAGACATAGCATAGTAATCTGTCCGAAGTCGGACATTTTTGGTACTCGCAGCATACGGCCCTGTTCACTCCCCAAGTCGCATTAGCGTAAAACTGCACTCGAATATAATGGACAGTGTCGTAGTAGACAAACAGTGGGTGCGTATGCAGGGGGGAGTAGGAATCTGCAAAGCAGCTACTCCGAGTGCCTTTGACATGCCGGTGTCCGAGCAAAGCCGTTCTACGTGGCACTGGCCACAGACGTGTCTCTGAGCTGTTATCACCACACTTAAAATGTCTATCACTCCAACAATGTAGTCACACAGCACACAGACATGCACACACACAATCTGACCGAAGCTCAGCTCTGCACACAAGCACACACAATCCACCGCAAGCATACACAGACTGCTCCAGCACAAGATACACACTACCCCATCTCTACATACACCTGCCCACAATACTTACTGCACGGAAACACACACATGCTGTCCTAAATAATGTGCACACTCCCCAAAACACTGCACACAACCCATCCACAGCTCTGCGTGTGCACTGACCCAGCTCCACAAACACACACATACAACCATAATGGAATCTGCACTTAAAGTGCTAACTGGGCCTTATGGGATCTGGTAATGCTATTCTTTATGAACTACTGAGAACTTGCTTTACTGAGTTATTTCAAGGTAGCCCTTACCATGGTAACTCTGCATAGTGGAATACTGATTTTTGTAACTGTGCATACTAGTATTTGACCCTAATGTGCTCAGTAGATAGCAACAAACATGGCATTGATGTCCTAATTGGGCACACTGGACTATGGCTGTATTATGCTAGCTGAGCACATCTGATCCTGGTACTTATTAGCTAACTGGATATAAAAGAATCTGCCACTGCTATGCTTACTGCACACATCTTTGACAATGGCTTCAGCACCTGGGAATTTGATGGCAATGATGCATATACTTGGGTTTTAATGACAATACTGCAAATTGAGAAGTTTTAGGATTGATGGCATGATCAGCACTTCTTCAAAAATCACAGTGCTTCCTGCACATATGATGGCAAAAGCTGGCAAATGATGTCAGTATCTAGGGACAGAATACCAATGCTTACATATCAGCCCAAACTACCGAATTTGTCAATACGTGTCATTTGGGGTCCTATTGTTGCCGGACCATGGACGCACAAGAGAGAATTCCTTTTTGTTAATATCTTTTCGTATCTCCAGGACCAGTGGAAATAAAGCCACTGTGCCCTCAGCAAATACACACACATTTTGGTGGTGCACGTCTGTGTTCTCATAGCAATGAACTGCAACGTTTAGATGCAGCTGTTTAAAGGCAATCCAAATCAACAAAGCGTGAGTCACCAGGAAGCATCTGGAAGCAATAGAGATGAAGTGTTCCGCTGCAATGTATGGCTCGCTTTGTACCTGTTGAGAATCTTTTCTACATAAAATCATATCACGAATGCTTTCGCTCTAAGAAAATGTGGAGCCGGTGTTGTCTAGAACAAATGCCAGCCAATCAAATACCAATCTGGATCTGAGCTGCGTGGTTTGACTGTGATTGCCCACTGACCTTGTCATGCCGTATTTACCTGTGTTATTTTGTTTTCATTTAGTGCGTAATGCGCGGCTCCATTTCCCTCTAAAACGGTCACGAAGCAGCTGTAGGTTCCGCTTCGTGTGAAATGGCCGCCTGCCTCAGACGTCTGATGCGGGAGGGCCACTTCTAGTTCGCTTCGAAAATATGGACAAGACCAGGCAAAGTCCTCTCTGTTAAAACTATGTAAGGGGTCGAGATCAGCACGGATTTTTTTATCAAACTTTAAATATAAGAAAAACGTCAATATGTGCCATAAAAGGACCAATGATCGTCTTTGATGTCTAAAGAATAATAATAAGACGTTCCCAGGTCGAGCTGTATGTCGTTATTAAAATATGGGATGGCTAGCAAGCAGTGAAACAAAAAAGTCGCGCCCCTGGTCAATGCCGCGGCGGCGCCAGTTTTTTTTGTAAGTCCCTGCTCCTGGGCAGCAGCAGGGAGTTAATCACTGGATTAGGGTGCCAATGCTAATATCAGCACCCTATTCTAAAGAAAACTGCCCGACTCCTGCACTGGAGCGGGAAGGTAATCACTGTGCAATAGGCACAGGCGTGAAAGCATCAGCGTCCTGTTGTTATTAAATGTGCCCCCTTCCTGTCCTGGAAAGCCCGGCACCAGCACAAGAGCAGAGTGCACTTGATTTCAAGAGGGCGCCTGTCGCACCTTCTCCCACCACACCAGCTCGGGGCAGCCATTGAAAGACTCTCCTGAGCTACTGTCGTGGGTGGCTAATGACGTGCCGGGAAGTCGCCCGGACGGCCCTGCTCTAAACCAGCCCTCTGAGCAAGTCACAGCGACACTCAGTGTTAAGGTCATGAACTGGAGTACATTAGACACTAAGGGCCTCATTACGACCCTGGCGGAACGGGTTAAACGGCGCCGTAACAGGCTGTGGCGCCGTTCAACCCGTTCCGCCACATTACGAGGTCCCCTCGCGGGACACGTTAAGCACGCCTGGGAAAACCAGGCGTGCATACCGGGTCCCGCGAGGGGAAGAGGGAGCAAACAACGGGCCATCTCGTAATGGCCCGTTGTTTACTCCCTCTCCCATTCCCATTCAGCCCTATGGGGGCTGAAATGGGAATGGGGATGAACTGTGTCCGTGTCCTCGAGTGAGGAATTACCGGGCCATTCCGAACTCGGAATGGTCCGGTAAGTCCTCATTCCGAGGATACGGACACGGATGCGGATTTGCCGGCAGCCATGCCGCAAATTGCGGCATGGCTACCGGCATAACTTGTAATGAGGGCCTAAGTGAATTACCAAAGCATTTTATAATGGAGCAACCCCATTGAAAAACGCTTTAGAAAATCAGGCCCTTATGCCATAGAAAATGTTAATCCTGCAGCAGGTGGAGATTCTCACTTTGGCATGAAGATTGAAATAAGAGGCACTCCTACGGATCCACTTCACTATATTCTCACCTGCATTGCATATCTAAAAATCTAACTGTATTTTGGCACGGGTTCTGACATTTTCAATGTCAACAGCCCATAAGCCATTGTAAATCACTTCTCAGGGCTTCTTATGCTGGAATATAATTAATTAAATTTACCATGTTGGGTGTTTAGGTGACAATTCACCATCAGTGCCACCCCCTCCTCAGTGCTGTTCCCCCTCTAGACAGTTTCAGTATTTGGTCACACCACGTGACATCAAATCTGATGAAATGATGACCTGACAAACTCCTCATGTTATGCTGACAACACGCAATGGCAAATACAGAACACTATTAAAGCATAGCAGTCATATGTGCCTATAAACATACGTCCTTAAGCCTCCACAAACAAGGGAACATGTGAGCGTTAAGTAGTGCATCTTCCCATTTTAACAGTACGCCTCTCCTGTCATTTCGGCTGTGCAGAGGGTGGCATTTAAATGATCTCAGAGAGTAAATGCGCTAGAATCTGGGATACCAATTGAGATCAGGATGCGCAACACCACACATAGCCAAAAATCCCTGTGCCAACCCCATGCCCCACTGCACAATGCTCGCAGCATCAAAGACCCATGGGATAACCATATTGGTGTCCCTTTTTCAAAATGTCCCATAACATTCGATCAGGTGTGAGACCGAAAGTCCTAAGACACAGCTCTGCAGAATCCTTGCTATATTTTTGTCACCTTTGACCCTGTTGGAACTGACCATGACCCAGCTGTTGACCTAATCCTAACACATAGTGAAAGATCGGCCCTCCCACCTGAAAACGTGTGACTTTATTCATTTAGCACTGAGTTTTTCTGTATATACGTAATGTAGGACATTAAAGAAACATAACATTTCTAAGGCTCCTGGAACCAACAATAAAACGGTATTACCCAAATTGTTCGTTTACAATTGTTCGAATGAACAATTGACCGAATTTAAAGGGTCACAATTGACCTTTTCACAACTGACCGCATATATATATATATATATATATCGCTTTTATATATATATATATATATATATATCGCATATATATATATATATATATATATATATATATATATATATATATATATATATATATATGGGGTTTTGGGCGGGTTTGGGTTGGGTGAGGGGTTGCGGGGGGTTTCCCCCGCATATATGTTACAATTGACCTTCACAATTCGGTCAATTGTGAAAAGGTCAATTGTCCTTCGAACAGTTGTAATACGAACAATTCGTATACAACCCAATAAAACAACCATGTTGTTCTACATATTAACCCCCCTGCTCCTCGCTCCTCTGCAGCATACCTCTCACATAGCACACACACCGTAATGGGTTAGCCTCACTACACACAAAACACATAAGCCACACATGCGCCACAAGAACAAACTGCCACAAACAACAAACAACCCAGACACTGGACGTTGCCCCTCAGGACACAATAACCCCAGTGCACATAATCCAAGCACACTCAGAAAGTCGACAAGCACAGATGCCAGTTTCTCGTGGTTCTACAAGCACCAACAGAAGAGCACAACCTCTATCCTATGCCTCTTCCCACCCAAACCCAACACCGCCTTAATCAAAGACTTAACAGACCTGGTCACCACCATGTCCCTCACCATGAAAACAACATCTTTGTAGGCTAATTCAACCTCCCAGGCAACAAGGCCACCAAACCAATGAAAGCAGCTGTCCTCAGCCTTCTCGACACCCTCAGCCTCACACAGTACATAAAAGACCCAACACACGAGAAAGGTAACATCCTCGACCTAATTATCACCACACTGTCTTCCCTCCACTACAGCTCACCTCTCCCGCTTGACTGGTCTAACCACCTAGCCGTCCCTTTCAACATCCTGCACACCATCTCAGTCAAGCATTCCCAGTAGACAAACCTTCAAGTCCTTCAAGAACTTCCCAGTGGAAGCCCTCACAGAAGACCTCGCCAGCCCACACCTTACATAGAACGAACACCCAAACTGAACTACGACTCTCTATTGGAAGTACTCAATGACACCCTCTCGGCCTTCATTGACCGACACGTGCCTCTGAAACAACGCATCTGCAAACCAAAACCATCAGCACCCAGGTACGCGAAAGAACTCAACCTAAGCAAAAGAGTCATCAGGAAACAAGAGGCACTGCTCCAGGATCACATCTGACCTGGCACTCCTCAAGGTACTCCGAGGAACCCGCTGACAACTAATCAACACAGCCAATGGCTTCTACTATCAGAATACCATAACAGAAGTCAACAAAAAAAGCAGAGCCCTCTTTAAAGAGGTCAAGCACTGTGTCTACCCACTACCCAACTGTCATTATGCCTACCCCCGGGGACCCAGACCAAGTCCAGCAAGCCCGGAAGCAGGCATCAAGTTACCCCAAGCAAGCCCAACAACCCCCGCTAGGGGCTATTTGGGTGCAGTCCTGGCACCTATGGTGCCAGGCTCATATGGAGAGTCAGTCCTGTTGCCATAGGCGCCAGGCTCATAGACTAACACTTACCTGATGCAGACCATGCTGCAAACTTACCTGATGCAGACCATGCTGCAAGAGCTCCAAGCCAAACGAGGCTTGGAAGGGACTATTTTACCTAGGGACTATTTTTTTACTCGGGTGGGGCTGGGGAGGAATACTTACCTGGGTCTACTTTGGAGGCTATTTAAACCACGCCCCAAGAGCAGCACACGCTTCGAGTTATTCTGCATCCAGCAGCGTAACGCTCACCGTGCCTGCAAGTCTGCATCCAGTCTTCTGCTACGCCTGCCTCGAGTTTGGAGCTCCTAGAAAAAGGGAGAAAGAAGGAGAAAAGGTTAATACAAGAGCAATACCTTTGATCCTAACTTGAATTCCCGATCCATCGCGCCTTCGAGCTGGAAGAAAGAAGTTATTTTATGCGCGTTGACTCGCCTGCTGCAGCGCCGCGCTGAACTCACCGGCCTTCGCAGCATCTTCACATTTCACCGCATCCTCCTGCATATTACCGCCACACTCCGGCACCTAAGGAGAAGACAAGAACAGCAAGGTGAGCCAAGGCAATACACAGATGAATACCCCCCATAGACTTACCTGATTTTACCACCGGGGGTACTATTCTTCTTCACGGGTCGGCGCAGCTTCCACTGCATCCTAGCCGTACCCGGCCCCTAAGGGGAAACAAAAGGACAGCAAGGTGAAACAAGGGACTAACAAGGGGAACCCTCCTCACCACAAAAGACTTACCTAATTTTTCCGCCAGAGGCATTATTCCCCGAGACTTCATACTCTCTCTCAGCGCCTGAATAAGGGAGATAGCAACAGGTTACATATGGACTTTATTCTATCGAACTGTGTTGGATAATACAAATCCTACCAGAACATTACCGGTTGCCACGAGGAACTCTTCATTAGGGTCAAGCTGCAACCTGCAAGGAATCGGACAAGAGTGAAAGTCAGGCATTTGAGCTCTTACGAACTACATACTTATGGCGTCTTGCCAGGAATATCGGAGTCAATATTGTCCTGGAACTCACCAATTCCTTCGAGCCAGTGAAGCAACTGGTTATCTACGCACCCCTGCGCTCGATGCAGGATGGAGAGCTCATCTTTTCAAATCATCAGGTGAGGCTATAAGAGGGAACATCCAAGGTGATCAGTGGGGAGAACAGCGGGGTGGGGGGAATTTACGCTCAACCCCACAGGTGGTTAATTCCCTTTCTCCACTTGCAGAAGAATATTCCTACGGGCCAAGCGAACGAAGCTAGGTGGGCCAGTCCAGTCCATCATCTCGGCCCTACGCGTCGCATTGGTGGAGACCGCAGCAGTCCAATTTAGATTGACGCCTCTGTGGGAGCCAGGTGAGCGTAACACCAACCCTGTCATACCACACACCATTGAAAATTCCACGGCCATCAACACCTTCATTGTCAAATTCAACAAGATACACCAGCACATAGACGTCAGCTCTGCATCCACAGACCCACCTCACGTCCCTCCTTGTGAAATCTCCAAAGCATGGACAACATTCAAGAAAATCTTGAGAGAGGACCTGGTAGAAACTCTGGCCTCCCTCAAAGCCACATTGCCATCCATCCTCCCCGCAGAAGCTCTCCTTTCCTACCTGGAGATAATCAACAGCACCCTAATTCAAGGCACCTTCCCATCAACCCTAAAAACAGGACAAATCCTCTGTCTACTTAAGAAACCGAATCTGGATCCTGACAACCTAGATAACTTTTGCCACATTACCCATCTTCACTTCCTAGTAAAGATTATTGGGAAAGCAATAGCTGCACAAATTGCAGCAACACATCGAGAAAACAATCTCCTCCAAACCTATCAATCCGGATTCAGACCCAGATGCAGCATGTAGACAGCAACCATACAGGTCCTCTTTGATGCCCTCAACATCCTTGATGACGGCCACCTGGTTCTACTCGACCTCTCAGCTGCTTTCGACACAGTAGACCACCAGGTGCTTACTGACACTCTATACCGGCGCATGGGGATCATCAACCTTGTCCTACGCTGGTTCAAGTCCTACCTTGTCAACCGCAAGCAGCTTGTTCAGATGGACTCATCTAGATCGCCAATGCTACCCAGTAGTACCGCAGGGTTCCATCATCTCCCCAGCGATCTTAAATATATAAATGGATCCGCAGGGAGCCCTCCTAGCCAGATGCAACATCCACCAATACGCCGATGACACACAGTTATGCCTCAAGATCAACTCCATAAAGGACATCCATAGACTCAAAACCTGCCTCTCGCTGATCCAGTGCATACTTGAAGCTCAGCCCATACAAGACCGAATTTCTACTCCTCACCAAAAACACTGACCAACCAGACATAAGAACCTGGCTATCAATCATGAACTCTGAGGGCTTCACACCCAAGCTCACCTCCTGCGCCAATTCCACATCGACAAACACCTCTCCTTCAAGACACACATAGCTAAGCCCTTCCTCCCAGCGTACAGCTTTAGATCCACTGCTCAGGCACTGGTCCTATCCCACCTGAATGGGGACAATGCACTACTCAAAGGCCTCCCATTGTCCTTCCTTGTGCCTCTGAGAGGTGCTCTACAGCAGGCCGCACGCCTTATCAAGGGGCTTCGCAGATCCGACCACATCACCCCGGCCCTCATCGACCTTCCCTGGATCCCACTGCATGCACAAATCACCTTCAAGTCTTGCTGCATCATCTATAAGTCAGTGACCCTCAAGTCACCCAACTACCATGCCGAGAAACTCAGCATCTCTGGTGGACATTGCATCCCCGGAAGCCAGGACACGTGCAGACTTGAAATCAGCTGCTGCAAAAAGGAAAGGACCAGAAAACAAGCTTCTCTGCCTTTGCCCCAAACCTATGGAACCTCCTCACTGTCCGCATCAGACTCGCCCTCACGTTCCTACAATTCAGAAAAGAACTCAACACCCACCTCTTCAAGGAGTCGCTCCTCCTTAATGCCTAGGCCATCATGTCATTCCTTGTGACACCTGATTCACCAGATGTGGCCTGCCTCTCTCTTCCCCACCACCCGGTACAACTGTACCCCACCTCTGTGCCCCTCTGTATCTAACCCCCCGCCCAATGTAGATATCTTCTGTTGAAACCTCTGAAAAGCACTCCGTTATGCATCTGTAATGTTGTACACCTCTGTAAAGCGCTCCGTTATGTATCTGTATTGGTGTACACCACTGTATAATGCTCCATGGCTTCTTGAAGCAAGGTCTCCACTCAATTAATCCCATAATAATAATAGTAATAACTAACCTACTCCACCCACTTTCTTACAGAGCAACGTGAGTGCCTGGATACCATGCAAATGGTAGCGGTGCATGGGATAAATCAACATAACATAAGGAATACCTTTGTGTAGACCTTCCATGTAGTGCTTTCTCTCCTGAAAGCCTGGTACTTAATACTTGACCACTGCTACCAAAAAGTCAGCAAAGGTCATGCAGTCAAACCCATCCTGCTCCACAACCCTCCTCAAACCCAACTCGAACCAACCAAGCTTCCCCACTGCTCCTTAAGAAACTTCTCAGTGGATGCACTGCAAGGAAACTTCATCCCTTTGGACTCTTTGTCTGATACCTCAAAGAATGTCAACTCCAAACTCATTGTACTCAACTACACCCTATATGAGACGACCATCACCCATACACTATGAAACCTTGACTCAACAAACATAAGTCTTTCACACCTTGGCACATAAAAGCAAGTGGATCATCTGCAGAAAAAATTATTTCTGGAGAAAATCTCACCAACAAGAAGGCCTCCTCACCCCGAGCACACTCCATTCAACATGCATGACTTTCATCACTGCAAGCAAAGTAAACTACTGCACAACAACCATAATGGAAGCATTCAACAGGAGACCCATGATCTTTCAAGCCATGATGCACTGCATCAACCCGCTGCCAGACAATACAGTAATGCAATCCAAAGACAAATTCAACACTAGCAACAACTTGTATATGGGAGCCAAATCTGACCCTCATGCCCCCCACACGACTCCAGCCACGAAAGCAGAGAAACAACAGATATGCCTCACTTTTAGGCCCATCAACGCAGTTCTCGATGTATCGCAGGTCTAAGAAATGTTACGCTATCAGAGAGACATTCAGGCCGTACCCAATCGATGATTTGGACTGACTGCATAACCAGAAATCAATGACATCATCACTGACATCATGATGTAGCTGCAAAATATATGTAGTACATATTTATCCATTCATTAAGTAACACGAACATGCACTCGTTTATTGCATATAGGCATGAAACACATGCTTATGACCACAGAGGTAGAGGACGGACATACATATATATTTCTATATATTCATATCTTCCACCAAAGCTGAAACCACAAGATGCCAAGTGTGATGCTGGAAATGCCTTATGGAAGGACCGGGCTTCCTGTCCCTGTCCGAACACTTCTCTGTGTGTGTTTTCTCTATGTTTGCTGCTACTGAGGCCCCACCTGGACCTCTGACAGTGCAGCTTTTCATTCTTATCTTTTGGTAAACACCACACATGGGATACCCTTGTGGCACCCATGGGTATGTACACCCTTGTACCCCTTATGGGCACCTGTGTGTTCTCCACAGAGCAGGGTATGGCCTAGTGGCAACTACATGCTGACTTGGCAGTGGTTCTGAGTGTCCTCCATTTTTGGGACACCCAGGTCCTGCCAAAGGAATCAATACATTCCTGTTAGGAGGCAATATGGCCCCCGAGGCCTCTTGGTTTCTATTGCCTTTTATCTTGTTTCCCAAAGTCCTGTAAGCCCTGACTCTGTCCTTTCCTCCTGAATGGCTTTTGGGTGGAAACACCATGTTAATGTTAAAGGATATTTGGGTGGAAACACCATGTTAATGTTAAAGGATATTTATACCGTGCACTATCACCACCAGAGTGGTCCCCTGGCGCTCTGGTGGATCGGAAAAAAAGGAGGGGGTGGGTTGTGGTATGTTAGTAGGACAAAAGAGCAGAGAGCTGTGATGTGCTGTTGGCAGCATCAGTTCGATTAACATGGTTCGCTGAGCTTTTTGTTGTGGTTTCCGGTCGGTATCCATCGTGTGCTGTTTTGTAAGGCCATGTGTGGTTTGTTTAGTTGCTGCAGTGTAGTGAAGTGCGTGCGGTTTGCTGTGGTTTCAGGGGTATGGTTGTGTTTAGTTAGAGTTTGAGAAGTGTATGCAGAGGGGTGAGGTTTTGGTAGGGTTGGTTATTAGCATTGTTGTCTGACAAGACGCACAGTCATTTTGTGATCATACAAATCTTCTGTTTCTTCTCCATTGGTTCCTGTGTTATCTCTTTGATCTACTGCTTTGCCTTCTGTACTTGGATGTTGCTTGGCTCCTTAGCTGCCTTCAACCATATATGTATCTGTTGTTCCCTTTCCCCCTGACTGCCTGTTTGTGGTTGGAAATACCATATATGGCTCTGGAGCTGCCTCCTGTCACATTGACTGGAGCCTTCCCAGGTGTTGTGGGTACACTGTAGGGGTGGGACTTGTGTGAGTGGAGTCAAAAGTGAACTCAAATCCTCTATTGTGGGTGTCTAGTTTCTGTGTGTGTGAGACACAATGAATGGGACAGCCCTGCTTGAACCTGACATGAATGCAGTGTAGTGTGCTGAAAGGCTGGGTACTTGCACTAATCCATATATTTTGTTATCGGTGTCTGGGTGGAGCGAATGTCCTGAATGCCTGTGAGCCTGATTGTCTGCCTGCCCGCAGGAATGCCCTACTGTGTGATTCACTGACTGAGCCTGGTTCAGGCAGAGTGAATGAGGGACAGATGTGTATATCTGGGGAACTCTCACTTACCAATTTGTTCAGTAGCTGAAGTCGAAGCTTAGCAAGAAGAAGCTGCTCCTGGAAGCCCAGCTGGAAGAGAAGTCTGCTGCTGCATTTCTTCAACAATCCAAAAGCTCTCGCCTATCCCAAGCACTGATCCAGAGAGGACCTGCAAAGGAGACCTCACCCTGAGTTACGAGGGACCATTGTGCAAAACAGCTACACTTCATCAAAGTATTTGGGGATTTGGGAAACACTGTAATCAAGAACCCGCCTGTATCACCTCCTGAAAGCTTAAGTCTGGCTGCTTGCCACGTTCTACCAAATTGAGAGCCTTTCTGGGGTTGTTATGTGCCTTTACCATACCATATAGAGGGCAGAAGTACAGATACCCCCTCCAGTCTTTGCATAAAGTATTCATATATTTAGCTTGAACATCAGACTGAACCATCTGATAACCACGGCACTGTTATGTTCCTTGATTCAATGCAGATCTAGGATTGCATCAGTGCATCTTGCAGCCCACTCATCTACACAGTGGCATCCTAGATATTGTTTTTACTAATGGTGACTCTAACATCTTCACGGATATCCCCATCCCAGTTTTATGGTCTGATCTCTACTGTATATCTTTTCATGTTAGGGATTCGATATGTCTTGAGCCGCTGAGTTCTACAGTTATTCTGCGCCGTAACAGGCAGGGTGCAGATCGGAAGCTAATTGAGACATCCATTATCGAAAACAGTACTTCTACTATGGTGCTTGATTTATCTTTTCTGTCCCAGACCCTTCAGCAAGTAGAAGACACAGTTGCATCCCTCAAACCTTTCTTTCCTCACAAACACCCTTCCACCCCTTGGTTCTCAGCAAAGCTGAAAGTGGCACGGTTGGAGATAAGACAGGTAGAGCGGAAATGGCAGTGGCCTTATGATGTAACAGAGAAGATCTGCTTTCAGAAATTAACATATAACTACCACTTGGCTATTAAACTGGCCAAGCAAACTTTTTTCACGGACGAAGTTGTGCCTGCCCTTAACCAGTCTAACAAGCTTTTCTCCGTGGCAAAATCTTATATTTTCACGGATCGAATCTCTATGAAGATAGTTCCTTCACAAAGCTTGTGTGATTCCTTGGCAAGCTTCTTTACCACTCAAGTCTCGGGTATTCGTGACCAGATCCTTGCTAATTCTCTAAACACCGTATGCTCTGCTCTTAGCATGACATGCACCTCACCTGGGTGAGCTTGGACAGTTTTTCAGATTTTTCCGTAGATGATGTGCTTAGGGCTATCTCTAAATTGAAATCTGTGGCCCCATCTGATCAGTTTCCAGTCGATGTTTTGAAGGCCTTTTTTCCGGAAATAATCTCTAAGGTGACACCCGCCGTAAACGACTGCTTTCGGCAGTGTATTATTCCCCCAGATCTTAAACAAGCTATTATCCTTCTACAGAACCCCCAATTCTGGCTAACCATTGACCTATTTCACTTCTTTTTCACTTCTTCCTTTTTTCACGGAGCTATTTGAATCTTTATTGGCTCCTCTTCTATCTGCCTTCTTGGAACACTCTAATGGTCTTGATCCTTTTCAAGCAGAATTTCGACAAGGGTGGGTACCAAGAGTGTACTAGTGGCGGTTATGGACAATCTTACCTTGCTGGCAAACCAGGGAGGAGTGGGCGCCCTGATTTTGTTAGCTCTATAAGCTGCCTTTGGCACTGTGCCTAGCCTCAGCAAGCCTCTCTGAACTGTCCTGGCATGGTTTTCTTCTTTCTTATCTGACCGGGGGCAGTCAGTCTCTCTTTCTTCTTTCCTCTCGCTTTCTCAGTCCCTTTCCTGTGGTGTACCTCAAGGGTCTGCCTTGTCCCCAATGTTATTTAATATATATGCTCAGCCTCTGATTGCTCTCATCCGGTCTCACAGCTTCAGATGTTACTCCTACGTGGACGGCACCCAGATTTTGGTATGTTTAGATCTTAACCAGTCTAGGGTGTCGGCAGAGTTGGGGGAGTGCCTGACAGCCATGAAGGGTTGGATGGACAGCAACTGGCTTAAACTGAATGGGGACAAGAAAGAGGTGATGGTGGTGGGTTCTTCTCCTGGGGTTTCTATTTGGACACCTTCCCTTTGGCCACCTGCTCTGGGGGTACCCCCCTCCCCAGTGGTGACAGTAAAGAATCTTGGAGTATGTCTCTAATCCACACTCTCCATTGCTATGCAGGTGAGTGCTGTCTGTGAGATGGTCTTATTCTCCTTTAAACTCTTTGGTAAAATGCTCCCCTTCCTCCATGAATCCCTACGGCCATAGGTGGTTGCTTCCCTGATCATCAGCCGCATTGACTACTACCATCTTGGGGCTGCTTTTCTGCGGGATACATGTCTGCCCTACATCCCGGGCCGGGCTCTCCGTTCAGAATCAGCTAATCCAGTCATCATTCCGAACATCCAGCAGGCCCATTTGGGTGGTCGTGCCTTTTCTGTGGCAGCCGGAAAGCTTTGGAATGAGCTACGCACACCAATGCCGAAGTTGGAGATTCATCTTCAATTCTGGCACGCTCTTAAAACCCTATTATTTTAGTGTGGAAGCTAACACTACTTATTGTTGATATCCTAGCACCAAGATGCCTTTGTTGTGAAAGTGTGCTCTGTACATTTCAATAACATAACATAACAACACATGCTTGACTGCCATTAACATGGAGCAGCCATATGGGACAATATGACAGCTATCGGTCTCTGAAATGATTGACAAAGGAGAAACAGGCTTTGGTCACATGGAAAGGCCGACATGATTGCTGCAGCCAGAGGTGTGCCGCAATGCTGCACCCAGCCAAGGACAAGTAGAGACGGCAACAGTTCTAGTAACCAAGACTTTGAGCCACCTGCAGAAAATTGGACTGAAATCCTCATAATTACAAGCAGGGCAGCTTCATTTTGTGGTCTCAACACACATGACCGAGCCAAACAGGACAATGGGCCTCATTACACGGAAGGCGGTGATCCAGGGTGCTATTAGCACCCTGGACCATGCCGGTAAATTACCGGCACCGCCTTGGCGGAAAGGGGATTTACCGCCCCATTCCAAGGTTGGTGGGGCGGTAAATCCCCCTTCCTCCATTGCCCTTCCCCATTCCCATTTCTGCCCCATAGGGCTCTATGGGAATGGGGAAGGCGCTAATTACGGCACCGCAATTTTGCGGTGCCGTAATTAGCTCTGAGGTCCCTTAGCGGGTTGGTTTTTAACGCCTGCAAAAAGCAGGCGTTAAAGCACCAACCCGCTAAGGGACCTCGTAGTAAGGCGGTAATGGTTAACGGTCACCGTTACCATTAACGGTGGCCGTTAACCATTACCGCCTTCCGTGTAATGAGGCCCAATGCCCATTCAGACAAGGTAGAAGGAGAAGGCTATTCCCGTCGAACCTGAGGTGAAAAGTTGCAAGTGCTGTCTGCAAACTGCTAACTGAATGCACTCAGGCTTAGTTGATCAGAGGTGGCAACATTAGGGAACACACAGCCCCTCCATTCTCATCCCCATTGCCTTGACTTGGTGCACGCAGTCTGGTAACTGTCCAGGGTCCCAAGGATGGGAGGACACATTCTACCCAATCCACAGTCACCTTTCACATTGGTATATAATTTATTGTATAATCTCTCTGCGACTCTGCAACATTGTAGATTGATATTAGTAGGGGTGGTCCAGAGGGGCGCCACCAGATATGGCTTTCCATTAGTAGAACTAACCCTTATAGCTCCTATATGTAGCTCAGCCAAACTGACCAATGGGAATGTCTGATAGATTTCTGGGATGGAATCTGAATTTGTGATATCAGACCAGGATAAAAGCGGGTGACACAGGTTTAGAAGCGGAGAGCTCTGGAGAATGTTTACTTTCCAGGTGTGATAACTGTAATTTTTTGTTTGCTTATAAAAAGTCAGTACTTTGCCTCGTGGCTGAGTGTTCTGTTCTTGTGGCGGGAAGTCTCTGATGAGCTCAAGTGTTCTCTGCTGATAATTGGGGTGACTGCTAGAGAGACCCAACCACATCTATACAAACTTCTTTAAAGATAAGATAGATAAGCTAAGGCAACACATTCATGGCTCCAAACACACCACAGATGTCCTATTCATATCCACCGGCGACATACAAAGATGGACTGTATTCATGACAGTTACTCTAAAATACCTCATCAACACTCTCACAGCCTTCAAGCCCACCACCTACAAAGATGACATTCCCCACTCCTCCATTTTGAAGGTCATCAGAGTTGAGGCACTTACACCACTCCTCAAAATGATCAACACAATCCTCATGGAATACACCTTCCCAGGTGCACTGAAAATTAAACGGATCCTTTCCCTGATAATAAACCCCACCCTCAGCCTACACAATGTGGCAAACTATCACCCCAAGACAAATCTTTCCTTCCTCAGCCAACTGATCAAAAAGGGCATCTCCAATGAGCTGCACAAAAGGATGAGACAGCTCACTCTCCTACAGGACTACCAAAATAGATACTGACTACGATTCCGCATGACAACTCCTTCCACATCCAGGAAAAAGGGTACCCTGCCTACTCATCCCAATTAAGCTATCTGCTTGCTTTGATGCCGTTGACCAGGAAGCCCTCCTATGCTCCTCATGACACACATGAGCTTCAATAGAATAGTCGTGTAGTGTAGATTTGCCGACCTCTCTAACAGTTACCCACTCGTCCACATGGGCCCCAACCGATCCCGGTACTAACCACTAACGTGCAGAATTTCACAAAGCTCTATCCTGTCCCCTGTCATTTTCAACCTCTGAGGAAACTCTTCACCAGCACAGGCATCAAGATACATTGACAAACATCAACTCAAGTACTGCCTGTCTATACGCAAGCCTGGATATTAAGCGCCAACCTGACACTGCATCTGACATAGACCACAACTGTCTCCACAGGAAATCACAGCAAGTATACTCAAGTCCAGAATTCTCTGACAGAAATGAAGCTCAATGAATTCATGCCTCAACTGTCACCCAGAGATACATCTGAGATTTAGTATCAACTGTGACCCCAATTTTTTATTTTTTTTTATTTTTTATTTTTTATTTGGTTTTGAAATAAACCTTTAAAATGTTTCTTTCTCAGTCACATTACTATCGTTTTACAAACCCACACGCTTACGCAATAAGTTTCTCAGACATCTTCCGCCATGTTCATAGATTCATTTTGGCTAGATTAATTGCGAAGCAGATGTGGGATTTGCCTCGGTTAAACAAGTTTTTAGATCCTTTAAAAACATTACCAGTCCAAACATGACTTTTCGGTTTTAGCCATCGAACATGGTTTTCCACCAGTCCATGGCACTATAAGTTGGCATTCTTTAAAGAGTGGTCTGAACAGTTTAGTTCGTAATGATCTGAACTTTTTACAAAATAGAGTCAGATGTTTTAGAGTCTCCACTGAGTGATTACAAAAACGACATGTTGTATTTGCACTTTTGTTCTGCTTCCGAGATTTTGTACGGTCTTTGGTCTGAAACAGATTGAGTCGGAATTGCAAAAAAGGTAATCTGGTGTTTTGATCAGGTGATTGAGTTAAGTAAGACTGTAGTTTGTCATACTCTCGGGCTTCTGGTGGAACATCCTTCAATAAACGTGAGCTTTCTCGCTCTATAGAGTCCTGCGTCCTGGGCGAGGCACAGCCATACTCACAGGAGTATCAGATTCCACCTTCCATCTCAGACAGCAATACCTTCACCACAGAGCTGGGAAAATGTGATCACATCACACCTATTCTCACGGATCACCAGTGGCTACTTGTAAACCAAAATGCCACTCTACATGGCTAAGAAACCCCCATTCTGTGGAAGTCAAGGCTTCACCAGAAGCCATTATATTGCCATATTCCAGATCGCCAGGATGCCAGATTGCAAACAAAGAAATTCAAAAGGGAAAAGGAATAGGGAAAACACATTTTCCCGTCTCTGAAACAAGTTGCCAACTGAGATCAGACTGTCCCCCACCATCCTACACTTCAGGAAGGACTTGTAAATCCTAGTCAACATAGAAAATCTGGTGTCTGGTCAAAGGATCGAATCCAAAGGGTCGAATGGTCAAAGGATCGACATCAAAGGATTGAAAACCAAAGGATCGATTTTTATTTTTAATTATATATTTTTTGGGGGTTTTTCGTTTAGTGAAAAAAAGTGGTTTTTACCACAAAAACAGGGGTTGGGGGGAGGACCCCCCCGCCCCCAAAAAAAAATGTAAAAAAAAAAAACAATTCGATCCTTTGGTTTTCGGTCCTTTGGTGTCGATCCTTTGACCATTCGACCCTTTGGTTGTCGATCCTTTGACCTACAACCAGAAAATCTCACATGCAAAAGCATTAAACAGACTGACATACTTCCAAAAGAAACACATGTACTAGTAGATAAAAAAAAGAATACATGATTCAGAGTAGAACACTTCTGGAACTAGAGAGGTGCTTTTTCCGTCTGCAGAAAGCCAGATGTAATGACCCAGTGTCATCTTAATTCGTTTTTCGGTTCACACTATGGCTCATGAGTGCTCTGTTCCTTTGCAGAAAACGAATCGAGCAAATCAATAACTCAGGCTTTATTGAACAGCACGTGGGGCCTCTAGTGCCTAAATACTCTACTTGCATGCCCAGGGACATCATTATGTATCCAGGTGCTGTCATCATATGCTAGGTGCACTGGCGCATGCCAAAGAATTGCCCTCATACAGCAGGTGCAGCCACAATGTGCAGATCCTGCAACTATATGCAAGGTGCCCAGATGTTGCCAGTACACGCCCAGGTCCCGACTTATGCATGCGTGTAACCATCATATGCCAGATACATAGCATTTAATAGATACAGTTTCACAGGTGAAGGATCGACCACCACAACCCTGGATACATTTCCCAGAATGCACTCTGCCTCACTCACTATGGTTACTTGAATGTGAATATATGCCCCACAGGCCGCTATGCATAACTGTTGCTAGGTTAACCCAGAGGCCCACATTATCGAAAATGTAGCGTGCCTAACTCTGGAAAGAAGCCCCATATGAATAGATTTCCCAGAATGATTTCTGATTTCTGATCTATTCTGTCCAAAATCCTCTACGGGACTATGTGCATTAGAATGCACTCTACCTCACTCAGAAGAGACTGCATGTCAGACGACTATATATCCCATAAAGCACTGGAACCACTGCTAATGTTTTCACTTCTGTATGCCTCCCAGTTCTGCTCCTAAGCCTTACATGGGTGATGTTGAAAATCCAGAGAGGTGCTCTCTTACTCCAGAAAGACAAGAGAAACCAGACTGCCCTTGGAGAGGCCATAGCTGACCACCACTTACTGGCTTCATACCTTTCCACATAGAGCCTGATTCATGGAATGCTTTGCACGGTGCAAAGTGACTTTACACTGGTGCAAACAAACACCCCTAGTCACTGCAAAATCTATTTCTGCAGTGCACTGTGCCAAAAGTTCCATGAATCATTCCCTTGGTGTCCTACATTGAAGAAGTATTCAGCACTGCTAATGTAATCTCGCAGTGTGCTGCAATTAAAAACAGGCGCACCTGACTCTGGTATCACGCGACTGTCCTTGTGCATGCCTCACAGCCTTTTTTGTAATCAGATGGACTAGCCCTGACTGAGAGAGGAAACAATGTTTAGCCAGTCCAAAAAACAAGAGATCTATTGTTGTTTCATGTCAAACATGAGTAGCTCGTGCAGTCCTGTTTTTGTTTCTTTTGGATTCGGGCCCATGTAAGAGTACCCCCACAGATCCAGGGTGGCAGCTCATTTTTCACATCAACACTCAAAGGGCTAACACAATAATTAGTAGACCAGGGATCGCTGGCAAACTTTGGCAAGACCATGCAACCAAATTGTATTACGGAATCAGGGAGACACATTGGTCTCAGCGGGCACATACATGGTGAGACCGGGCTCTCCATGCACAGAAAATAAGCTGTATTCTTACCGGTGGGATAGACATGACTGCACGCCACCCCAAGCAGGGCATCTCCGTACTGGAGGCATGTGTCATGGAATTTACAACTGAAATGAGGGTCAGAAAGGTGTGGAACACCAGGAACTAACCAGTTCCACCCTCACCAGACTCGCAGCGGGCAACTGCAAGGGAGTATGAGGCTGGGCCCAAGATTGTGGCTGGGCATAACCTAAGCTGGGTTGGATTGGCCCATCGGGCGTTCAGCCAATGCCTGGGAAAGGTTTGCAGTAATGTGAGCCAGTTTTTCTGGATGTTGTGTGGGCCGCTTTTATTATCATGCTGAATGCATGCTCCACATTGCACCAACATAATTTAAGTGCAATGTGGTTAGTTTGCATTCATCGGCTACACAGGGGGAACAAATAATCACTCATACCACCACTGTATGGACTCATTGTTATGCACGACTGAGGACGCTATGACGCCATTCCTATATTTTTTGGGTGTGTGTCGGCAGACGTAGTTTCAGGAGTCAGGGGAACAACACTCGATTAGTAATCCAGGCTGTGATTGGGAAGATCGTCTGCTGCGTGCCACTTCACTTGACTTTTCGGACTAATTTGGTAACACTGCCTGCTCTCCAGGGACGTCATTTCACCAAAATGCCAGGGGTAGCGCAAGTGACATCACAAGACCCTCGACCTGTGATGACATCACAGGAAGTTATGTCATTTGACCACACCCCGAAGTGACATCGCCGGAAGCGATGGAACACAACCTTTCACCCCCTTTCGCCCCATGACAAAAAAGGAAGTGGCATTGTTTCTGAGTACACTACGAAAAATATGGTTATATCACTATAATGTGATGTACATTTCATACAAGAATGGATCACCATATGTATTGTTAATATCAATGTGTATAGGCCCATATTGCTAAATCACTTTGAATGCAAGCAGGCGCTCATGGCCTAATAATAATGATGTGTTATTATATAGCACTTACACTTAAGCGCTTCATATAGAACAAATATGCATACAATATCACCCAACCTGTGTTGGTACTCATTTAACAACCTCAGCAGGATGAAAGGCGGAGTTGACCTTGCTGGGAGTCGAACCTACATCCTGCAGACCACACACACATTGCAGCAGCCAACACTCAACCCACTGAGCTATTTTACCGGCTAAAGCCATCAGAAAACCAACCAGCCACAGCCAATGAGCCTCAATGTAAGAAAAGTAAAATTGAAAACAATTGTTTTGTATTGTTTTTTTAGGGGTAGCAAGGGAGACCACAGGGGTAGCAATAGAGACCTCAGGGGTCACAGTTGCAACCCCTGGTGACCCCTAAATGACCTGGCCTAAAAGCATCTCCGAATAGCATACCTTTGAAAACTGGTGTGTGTGCTTGTCTTCAGGGGTGCAACAAAACCTACATTTTGGGGGGCTAACCCTTTAAATGTTGGGAGAGGCGCTAACTTCACAGGCGGTAGGGAAGGTGCAAATGTATTTGTGTGGGGGCATCTAACTTCTTTATGCATTTTGATGAGACTATTCTAGTGCAGCTTCAATGTTCCAATCAATTAACCCTCTCCTTTAAGTCTGAAAGCGCCCACTTATGGACTGCTGTGAGAATTAACAGTCGCCTGTTCCCTCTCTACCCTTCCAATAACTCCCCTGGCATGCAGGCACTACACCCACATCACAATTTTAATTGTCTAAACAATTTGCAATTTGAATGCAGGTACTAACAGTGAAACGCTTTACGTTAATAATTGGTGGGCCATTGTTAACAGCAAAACCCAGGTGCTGTTTAACATGTGTCCTGTTCTGTCCGGCAACTGCTCTGTAGATCAGCCAGGTCGGGCCAACATAGCCCAAAATTTCCAGGGGCAGTGGGTAGTGCTGAAGCCTAGTCAGCTCAATGGTGTTGCGCCACTACTTGTGTCTAATGCCTTAATTACTTATTGGTAATCTTCATTACTCCTAGCCCTATTCTTCCTCTACCCAGTACCTGTGTATGAGGCAGTACTTGTGTATGAGGTATTCTGCCTCATAAACAAGTACTGAGATGAGGCAGAGGTACATGTAGGTAATGCCTGACTCAGTTACCTGTAATCTTCATTACTCCTAGTCCTACTCTTCCTCATCCCAGTCCTTACCTATGATGCAAGGAGCCTCATACGTGAGCACTGGTATTTCTGGGCCAAGGAGCTGAATTTGGAGGTTGGGGTATGGGTGGAAGGGAGAGGGTATGTGTGGAGGCTGGGGTTGTGTGATAAATCGTAATGGTCGTCCATGTCCAGGCTAAGCACGCATGATATGTGGTATTAGTGGCTACAGAAGCATTTTGGTGCAGACAGTCTAGTCATTCCTCAGTTTGGTATGACATTTATTTAACTGGGCATGTCTGATAAAGCAGTCCTGCTAAGTATAATGACCTGGCTATACTGGCATTTGGGTGCTGCCAGTCTAGCCATTTCCTACTGCGGTATTGTATATTTTTCTGGGCACCTGTGATAAAATAAGTCATTCATAGCGCACCTGTACACAAGTGTTTCTAGGCGCGATAAAACAAGGGAGGGAAGACGGAGGGTGGACAAGACAAACAATCTTACTAGTCCTTGCCTCATTCAGATCATGCAAGTGCGAGAACGAGAAGTGCAAGGTGAAAGAGGGAGGGGAAAACAGGGCAGTAATGCTCTGAGTAAGTGCACTCAGGGCAGCGTGGCTCTGGGTAGTGCAAGGAGAACAAGGGACTGTAGGGTTACAATTACAGCCCCTAAGTGCGAGTAGGCCCAGAGGCAGTGCAAGGGTGACTGATCAAGAAAGAGACTGGACTCAGTGAGACTATAAGGGAAGCCAAGCAACCAGTAGGTACAGCTGACAGGTAGGTCAGCAGGGGAGAGAAAGAAAGCAGAGGAGAAGAGGAAAGTTTTGAGCTGCTTCCAAAACTTCAGGTGGTCGAGCTAAAGTTTGAGAGGGGCAGGGAGGCCATTCCAGAGGGAGGCACCGGCAGAGGTGAAGGATCTATCCCCCACCCTCTGCCTGCAGAAGTGTCTAACCCTTAGAGAGTTTGAGGTAGCCGAGCGAAGGGCTCAAGAAGGAAGGTATTTTGGAAGAGAGCATTGGATGTAGTGCAGGGCCCTATTCGATAAAGCCTTGTGAACAACGCAAAGTGTCTTGAACTTGATCCTTGCAGCCACCGGGAGCCAGTGGAGATATTTAAGGACTGGAGGGATACAGTCCCTTGGCTTGAGGCCAAGGATACGTCTTGCAGTCTGGTTCTGGATTAGTTGCAGAGGGCAGAGAGTAGAGGAAGGCAGAATGAGAAAAAGGCAGTTGCAGTAGTCCAGCCTATAGAGAACCAGGGCTCTGGAGATAGTGGGCTTCTGGGGGAAAGTGAGAAAGGGAAGATTCCCTTTGAGGAGGTACAGCTGGTATTGGGACTTCTTGGCGACGTCCGAGATGTAAGGAGAGAAAGAGAGAGTGGAGTTGAAGATGACACCATGGTTTTTGTGCCTCGCAGGAAGGTGAAGGAAGAAGGCCCAAGGCGGGTGGCCAGAGTGAGAGAGGGAAAGCAGGGGCAGTGGTCCCAATGAGAAGGATCTCCGTCATACTGGCATTAAGGCAGAGATCGTTGGAGGGGCACCAATCCTGAATTGCGGATAGACAGTCAGGAATGCGTGAGAGAGGACAGGAGGCTGAGAGGAGCCTGAAGGAAAGCTTAGTGTCTTCTGCATAACACCGGAAATTAGAGGAGAAGGTAGAGATCAGGTGGCCCAAAGGGGCCAAGTAGAGGTTGAAAAATCAGGGTGAGAGGTTAGAGCCTTGGGGAACGCCACAGGTAGAGAGGTGGCAGAGAGAAAGGGGCAAAGTTGGACTGGGAGGGGCAGTCCAAGTGGAGGGAGGTCAGCCACTCCAGGGCCTGATCTGTGATGACATGGTTCTCACTGAGTCGATTGATCAGGATGGTGTGGTTGACCGTGACAAAAGCAGAGGAAAGATCAAGTAGGACGAGGACTGAAGGAATGGTGGAATGAAGGTTAGAGAGCAGATCTTCACGGGTGTTCAGGAGAGCAGGGATAGTGCCTCTGGCAGCTCTGAATCCAGACTGATGGTCATGGAGACAACCAACAGATTCAGTGTGGAGAGTAAGATGGGAGATTGCAAGCTTTTCCAAGAGTTTGCCCAGGAAAGGGGTGATAGAGATTGGGTGATAGTTTGCCGGGCAGGTAGTATCGGCAGACGGCTTCTGGAGGAGTGGGTGCACAAGGGAGTGCTTAAGGGGAGAGGGGAAAGTTCCAGTGGTGAAAGAGTGATTACAGAAAGCAGCCAATGCCGGAGCGAGGGTGTCAATATGGTCCTTGATGGTTCTGCAGGAGCAGGGGAGCACCTGTTTGAAAGACACTTTCATAGATCTGACTTGTCCCGAAACCTTGTCAGGTGTTGTCAGAGAGAAAGAGGAGATGGGAGGAGGAGAGGAGAGATGGCCAAAGGGGGCCGAGAGAGGAAGAGGGAGAAGAAGAGGAGATAGAGGACAGAATGCTTAGAAGTGAGAGGCCAGAGCTGTATAGAGAGCCTGGGCGGGAACATAGGAGGTAGAGACTGCAACAGGATTGGCCAGTTCCTTGCCGATCTTGAAGAGTTTGGCTGTGTTTTTAAAGGCTGCAGAGATGCAGGCTTGAATGTGTGCTCTCTTCTTGATGAGTGTTATTGCTTCGACTGGAAATTTGGTGCAATCAGTCTAGCTATTTCTAAATTTAACCTGGCATGTTTTACTGTAATGTTATTAGGTAACTACACTGGTCTACATTGTGCTTGCATGTATTGGATTGGTGTTACCCTACAAAACAATTGCGAACACTCTTGCATTTTTGCCAATTTTTCTCAGAAAGTATGCTGTATATTGAATTAAAACATATTTATATCTTTCTCCTAGTGCAGTCTGCTCCATACCCCTTCTGCAGTACGTTTATGAGTATTGTTCAAGAGTGGTAATCTAGACCAGCCCAGAGTGTGGCGCGTCCTGTGATTTGTTGCTGAGTTGGGGGTGGGCCCTTCAGCATGGCTCGCAGGGGGGCCCACAAATTTTGGGTTATGCCACTGGTCCCCAGACATCTTTCGCAGACAAAACTGCACATCTTCAGCGATGGTTTGTCTTCTTTTTTAGTGTCCCACTTGGTTGGATAAGTTGCAATGGTTTTGTTTATTCTTAGTGTAGACGACACTCAGGGGTCTTTCTCAAGGCTAAACATCTTATGATCATTGGTCACACAAAATTCGAAACACCCAGGGATGTGAGGTGCCCGACAGTGATGTGTTAACAGAATTAAAAGAGGAGATCAATCATACATATCACAATCTATGTCGCATTTGAAATGCATGGCACAAGTAAATTAGTACAAAAAACATAATGCAACACTTTCATAGTAAAATTACAAGAAGGTTAAACAATTGTCCATGAAGTATAAGGATGCTCTACAAGATATGTGGAGAGAGAGGGAGAAAAAGAGAGGCATAGAAGAGGCCATTAGAAGCAGGTAATGTGGCTCCCATGGTTGGGAGCAACGGATACTTAATGAGTGAGTGAAAAAGGTCTTGCCTAGGTAATTAATGATCAAAAAATCCAGATGGGAATTCCGGGGAGAAGCCCCATGCACACATAAAGTGGAAGATCCACAGAATAGACGATAAGAGGCCTGTAAGTAGTGGGAGAGGAAGAAAAGCCAATGAGGCAAGATAGCTAGATACAAGAATACAAGAATAGGTGGCCACTGTGGTCCCGAGGACTAATGGGTGTGTTGTGCATTGGACATAGGGTTGGTCGAACCATATATGGAACACATGTGGTGTGAGCAGAGAGGGTAGCCTAGGTTAGGAACCCGGCACACCAGGGTAGGTTGTGAGGCGAGGCTGGGTGGATGAAGGTGAAATCCGGTTGAACAATCCGTATGGTAAAGGTGAGAGGGGTGGGAAGCGGAGACAAGGGGATACCCAACCCACTACAAACGTGTACAGGTTAACACCCAACTTGAGAGGGTGTGAGTATGGGTTATGCATAGCCCATGGTCTGAGCCTAACAGAGTTCCTCAATGAAATAATATATGCGTGCCATGCATTGTCATAGCAATGGGATAAGTGTGTGGGTGTGGCTCACAAACACGCAAGAGTCATTGAGGGTGAAGGACACGACATGTGGTGTTTGGTGAGCGGATGGGGGAATAGAGCCCCGCTGACGAGCTCTAAGTGTTGGTCACTATGATGGGTGTCATATAAAAAAAGAGTGCTAGAACCTTAAGTTGCAGTTGGACCCGAGGAAAGTGGGCCCGCACTAATAGTAGGCTTGATTCCCAACCGCCGTGGCATCATGGGGAATTACGGGGAGCTTGAGGATACTTCTCTGTCACCTCCTCGGACATCAGGTGGTATAGGTTTCAATCCTGTGAGGCGGATGTGCCATTTGTTGTACAGTTGGTGTGCAGATTGGCAGTGGATGATCAGTGGATATTTATGGACCTGGGAGCTCAATGTGTTCAAATGCCTCTGGATCCTGATGCGTAGTTCCCTGATGGTGCTGCCAATATATTTTTGACCACAAACACAAATGATGACATAAACCACAAATTTAGAGCGACAGTTCATGAATTGATTAATGCGATGTTGGTCTAGGTCCCCAAACTGAATCGTGTTGGTGGAGTGCGCGTAGGCACACATGGTGCATGGCCAGCATTTGCGAAACCCACCAGCTTGAGCTGTAAGCAGCCAGTTGGCGTGGGTGGTTGTTGGTGGTTCCATGAAAGATGGGTTAAGCATGTTTTTAAGTGTCTTGGATTTCGTATATGAAAATAGAGGAGTTTTGGAAACCAAGGGTTATATGTCTGGGTCTAATAAGAGAAGGTGGCAGTGTTTTCTAATGGCTTTATGCACTTTGTAACTATACTGACTGTATCTGGTTACACATCTGGTTTTCTCGTCATCTTGATTTATTGCCCTTGATCTTGGTATCAGTATGACCCCTGAGTGAGAAGGAACCCTGACGGTCGACACACGTGTCCGCTACACTAATCCAACCATGTCATAGACTCATCAATGAAGATTAGATATTGATCTAAATGCTTTCGAGTACACAGTGTGATTGTGAAGCGTCTCCTACCACCCATGTTTACCTTCTAGGACAGTGGGGCACTGTCCTAAGAGACACCAGCACACGCAGCAGTGTACAGTCCTAATTATTGAACAGGCGCGGGAGTCCGACCCCTCTAGTGCTCCCAAATTATACTCTTTCTTAAAAGCATTACCCTTAAGTTAAGACACATTTGCTCTCTGTGTTTCACACAAAAATACTACCTGGCTTCAAGGTTATGCTTGTTTTTTGCTTACTAGGAGGATGAGGGTAAAGCACCTCTTCTGAACCTAATTGGGAGGAACAACATGGTGTTGAAAGTCTACAAGAAAAGCAAAATCTAATTAGGTTCATTTAAAACAAAGACAGAAATACACCAACTCCAAAGCCTCCAAATAATTACTCAAATGTGCTATAATTAGCAATGGATAAACCACTGATGTAGAAGGCAAGTCCAAGCACGGAGAAAGGACTTTGGCTCATCATAAGGGCTTTGGTGGCCAACATGACATGGAGGAGGATTGGTGAAGCGGGTGGTGAATGAGTCATTGTTCTGGCTTAATTTCTGGAAAGTCCATGCAACTTATTTCAGGGGAGTACGTCAAAAGGTGTAAGAGGATTCTATTCAACACTACAGCTAAGTCAATGCCTAGTCTGGGATACTGAATGGAAACCCTTATTGATATATCTTTACGTCCAGTCCATGAGTTCTGGATGACTACCCCTATATAACACCCCTCTCTTGGAATCCCCCTGACCCCACTGAGCCAAGAAGTATTTCTGTTTTGCAAGTTTAAAAGGTTTATTTGATAATTTAAACAATATATATATATATATATCACACTTTATAATAAATTAATAATTGAATATCACACTTAATCTGAGCAGTAATCACTAATGGATAGTCCGGTACTAGCACACTTCTTTATAATCAATGATGAGTGGTTATAGGTTGGATACGATAGCAACAATACTTTTATGGTTTCAAATGGATGCAATGTGGAATGAAATGCAGTACAGAAAATAACTTGATAGGATTTCAGCAAAAGACAATGAAATCACTTTCTTGGACAATTCACCCCCCCCCCCCTTAATGCAATGCAAGGAGATGAATAGAATGGGACTCAGTTCTTAGGAATGCAATCAAATAGAGTTCAGTTCAATTCCCCCCCCCCAGCAGCTTATACAACAGATAGGAGTTTTGAAACACAGACCCAAGTGCTTTGAATATGGTGACAATGCAGTGAGAAATATGCTGAAAATGCTTTTAATTCCCTTCAGGAGGTTCAGGGTGAGTGGTATCTAGTTAATATTAGTCCAGGCTCACTCTAGCAATGATTCAGGGATGGTTCTTAAGAGGCAAACGAAATTTAGTAGTTCAGGCAAAAGCAGCTATCTTTTTACAAGTAAAGAAATCGGGCTAAATCGCAAATCGCGGCAAAATTTGCGGGTGCGAGAATCGTGATTACGGAGAAAGTATAAGGAGTAGGAAGTCGGTTCTCCAGAGATACGGACGATTAAATAAAGGTAGTTTTTCGGATTTGAAATTTTAAAAGTTCAAAGCGACAGGTTACAGCTTGCAGCTAGAAAATGACAGGTGACAGCTTTGCAGCTAGAATTGACAAGTGACAGTTAAGGCAGTTCTAATAGTTTGGATTAGATTATTTTAACTAAGTGATTGGTTCTGCACAGTTCTGCTAGGTACTCACAATATATTTAGAAATAGGCCTCGCCACGGATCTGGTCAGGTTTTGGACTGGACTCCGGTTCTGGTCTCGGCACTTCACAGTGACCTGGGTCAGCTCCCTGGTTCTGCGAACAGCGGTCTGGGTCAGCTCTGCTCTGCTGGTCTAGCCTCTCTGGATTCTGGATACTGCTCTGCTTTCTAGGTACTGCTACAGGTTCTGGAGATTGATGGATTTGAAGTCTGGATCTCTGGATGTGAAGTCATCGATCAGCATGCTCCGCAGCAAATGGAATCGAATGTCTCTCTAGCTTCCAGTGGCTCTTTTTATGTCTTTTGAAAGTGGGTGTGTGTGCAGCATCACTAGCCAGCCCCTCTTTCAACTTGTCATTGGCCCAATTCTCCCCTCTCCCATGATTGGGGAAGGAACTGTGAGTCAGAGTGATGTTGTAGGTTTTATGGGTCAGTGGATCCTCCCCTGGTCAGTTTGCCCACAAATCTATATTTGATCAAAATACACATTTCTCAAATACATAGTGGTTTGTCATTGCATGTACATATTACCTATCACATGAGGTAGTCTCTGTCCCAATCTGCTCTTCCTGAGGGCTTGCATTCAGAAACGGCAACATTTTCGATTTTAGTGGGTTATGCAACGTAGGTTCTTCATTAAAAATTATACACATATACACGGCCTGTCCATACATACTCCAGTAAATTCCCATGTCTCTAGCTTAAACACAGAGTCTGTAGTATCCACAAATAGCAGGGTTTTGCCCCAGAGCATCACACAAATTCCCAACGCGTCTTAAAACGTGCACAGAAAATTCACAAGAATTATGGTATCATTTAAATAATTTTGACAAGTCCGCACTGTGAGTTATACATCTTTCTTAGAATCATATTCTGGCCAACAGGGGTGTGTCTTTTCAGGTCACATGGTGTAGAAACCAGTTTATCCAGTTTCTGCCAAGCTCAGAGACCCTGCCCCTCCCAGCTTCTGCCAAGAGGAGGCTGTTTTACGGTCCCCCCAATAAACCATCTGCCTGGGCCCAGGACAGGCCTTTGTTCAACTCCCTGTAGCTGCTCCACCCCTAATCTAATCAGAGAGGTGACAACTCCTTTTGGCAAGGGGAAGAGTGGCTGAGCAGGTTTTAACACCTGTGGGGGTAGGTGTCAGGCAGAATTCGGTTTCATTAAGCCAGGTTTCAGATAAAATGTCACTTTTTGTTCCCCAGTTTAAGTCAAGACAATTTTTACATATGCAGCTAGAATGCTGATTCTAAGTTCAAAACTATGACATTTCAACAGTGACAAACTATGTGACACTCAAAGTAGGTCACTCAGTTAATTTAAACATTTTTGATGTTTGGTAGTTTTAAATCCAGTTTCAGTTAGGCTGCTGCAGACCTGCAGAGCTCAGCCAGTCTTGTTATGAACATTGTTTTGGGGCTCTTCAACTTCCCAGATTTAGTATGCACACATACTTCATTCTGCCAGATGTCCGCTGGTGTTCAGTGAGATTTTTGGATGTGTTGCAATGTTTGAAAATAGGCATTTTGAGCTGGCATTCAGGGAAACAAAAGGTGATTTTAAAGTGTGGTTTTTCCTTTGGCACACATTTCACTCATGGCACCCCGGCCCATCCTGCTCGCACTGGTGGGTGGCAAGTTAGGCAACCATTTTAGTGTGCACAAACTGCGTGGGTCTCCTAGATTCTGGCGCACCTGTGGGCTTTTTGGCCATCTTGGATTTTCTAAGCCCACAGCACCAAATGTTGCAGCATGATAGCTCAAACGTGGGTCAGGACACCCAACAAAGTCCCCCCACGTGACTGCCCTTTGAATTTGAGTCGATGGGGAGTCGGGTGCACAAGGGTTTTGACCCACGCACTGGTCTGTCCGCATAATCTTCTTCCAATTCTGCAAATGGCACAGTTCAGCATCTTTTCCTCCATCCGGTACTGATCGATTGGTTCTCCTCGCCGGTCCTGATGGGAATATTGGGCGGTACCCTGGGCCCCTCGGATCATCCTCCCAGTCTCCGGATCGTTCTCCTTGGCCAGTCTCCAGGTTTTCTTTCTCCTAGGACGACAAAGGAAGAGCGGCAATACCTATTCATAGACATTTTTCCCCCACCATTGATATAGTGGGGTGGCATATAAATTTATAGTCAAAACATATGAACATGCACATTTCTTTTTGCATTCAAAAACGAAAACACCCCCATTGAGAAACTCAGAATTTGATAGGCGATATGTAGGATATTTTAAGTTAGAACTGAATTAATCTGAGACAGTACCCTCTAGGATTCCAGAGGATTCCTCCAGTTGTTGCAGAGTGTGTCTGGGATGGCAACACTTCAACTGGTTAATGTGGACCCAGTTGTCTTCCCCCTCTGCCAAACCGCCTTTGGGGATGCAGATCTTGTAGGCAACAGGGGAGATTTTGTCTATAATTTCAAACGGTCCCTTCCATGTAGGCAAACATTTTCGCTGTTTCGCCTGGTTTCTTTGGAAATTGTATAGATAGACCCGGTCCCCCACCTGATATTCCTTCCTGGAAGTTTTCAGGTCATAGTGGGTCTTCATGCTATCAGCCGATCTTTCTAGATTCCGCTGAGCATAAGCAAAAGCATGTTGAAGGTGTTTCCTTAAATTCTCCACATACTTGTGAGTTGTGGAGGCATTTATTAGTGTCTGCTCTTGGGTCCTGAAGTGCAAATGCTGCGGAAGAACCATCTTGCGTCCAGTCATCAACTCGAATGGTGACATTTTGGTTGCAGATGAAGGGGTAGATCTGATGGCCATTAGGACCAGAGGTAATCGGATATCCCAACGTGGCCCAGAATCTGCCACAAACTTCTTTAATATGCTCACAATTGTCCAGTTGTAGCGTTCTACTGCTCCAGAAGAAGCTGGCCTGTAAGCAATGTGTAGCTTTCTTTTGACCCCCAGTATCTCCCACATCTTTGTCATCACTTCACTGGTGAAGGGGCTACCTCTGTCTGACTCAATCCTTTGAGGTAGACCAAAACGGGAAAAGATGTGGTTAATCATCAAGGCAGCTGCCGTTTCTGCCTTGCAGTTTGGGGCTGGGAGACATTCCACCCACTTGGTAAACAAGCATGTCACAGTCAACATGTACTTATTCCCTCTAGACGAGCGGATTACAGGGCCTACGAAGTCGATTTGCAAATCAGACCATGGCAGTGTCATTCCCCTCTTTTGGAGAGGTGCCCGGTGTGTGAGGGATGTTGGCTGAAATTGTGCACACACAAGACACCCCTTCAAGTATTGGTCGAGGTCCTGCCCCATGTGTGGCCAGTATGCAACCTCTCTTAAGATTTCCAGTGTTGTGTGAAACCCCCTATGACCGGCGGTGGCCGCATCATGGGCGTGACTTAACATCAGGCTTCGGAATAAGGTAGGAACCACCCACTGATCATGGCCAGCTTGGGATTTCCTGACCAGCAAACCGTCTTGGATCCGGAACATTTTTGGACATTTCATCAACACTCTTAGGTCCTCTTTCCCAATGTAATCGGTATCCGTCAGGGGAAAGTTCTCAGGGTCCTCAATGTGTTGGTAAAATTTACCAATTATTGGATCCCCCTTCTGAGCGGTAATCAAATCAGCATCAGGGGTCTCCTTACTCTATTGTGCAATTGAAAGATCATTGTGAGCATTTGTCTGGGACCTAGTGATAACAGTGACCTGGATTTCCCCCAACAGGGACTCAATCTCAATTAGATCCCCTTGGATGGCCCCGGTTTTGGCCAGCTGATCAGCTAAGTCATTTCCAGTTTTGTCTGGTCCCTCTACTTTGGAATGACCCTTGATCTTTTTCCAGTAGATGGTCATCCCATTCGATGTGACCAGATCATCAATGTTTTGGATCAACTTCCCATGTTTCAAGGGTTTTTTGTTAGCACATAACATGCCTCTGGTTTTCCAATTAACGAGGTGCTCCACGAACCCGTTCCGTACATAGTCAGAATCTGTGATTATGACCAGTTCGTGGAGTTAATGCTGGACAGCAGTGTGGATGGCCTGATGCACAGCCATCAATTCTGCCACCTGACTACTTCGGGGACCAATTTTGTATCCAGCGGAGGGTTCTGGGAACTCCTTCACCCATGCATTCCCTACGCCAGCCACCAGTTCTTTCTCCCCGTCGTTGTCAACATGGTAAGAGCATCCATCCACATAGACAGTGGGCATTCCCTCACACTTGTCCTCTTCAAAGACTTTGTGTGGAGAATTAAGGTATGCCTCCGTGTTGTCCTTGATTTTTAGACTTTCGTCCTCGAGACAGTTTTCTCTGGCACAATCATGCAAGTCAGCCAGACCTTGCGCGAGGGGACTCTTCTTGTTTTGGCCATATCTGACCTCCACAGGAGCCTTGCATTGACAGAATCCAGGAAGTAATTCGGGAAATACTCACATTTCCGACCCGGATTCTGTCACTTTGGAGATATTGCAGAGGCTGGTGTGGAGTCACCACTATGATGTGTTCCCCCTGGATGAACGGGCAGTAATTCTTCAATGCCCACATCGTTGCCAGGAGTGCGTTGAATTTTTTCTCCACAGAGGATAAAGTTTTGCTCGCATAGGAGATTACTTTATTAACCTTGTCATGCTTTTGGTATAATACTGGCGTCAAGCACGTATTAGAGAACCCTGTCTCCAGGAAGAACTCCTTGTTTCTGACAGGGTAAGATAGGCAAAGCGCTTGTGAGAGGCTTCTTTTGAGCTGCCTTACTGCCTCGGATTGTTCTGGACCCCATTCCCACTTGACCCCCCCTTCAAGAGATGAATCAGGGGTCTGGTGATCTCTGCGTAGCCCTCAATGAACTTTCTGCTGTAATTAGTCAGTCCAAGGAGGGTCCTTAGTTCCCGCAGAGCTGTGGGGTCTTTCAGTTTTTGGAGGGCTTCCACTTTCTTTGCCTGGGGACAGAGACCCTGAGGAGTAATCTCATGCCCCAAGAAATTAACACGGGTTCGACACCACTGTGCTTTCTGAAAGGAAAGTTTTGCTCCGGCGGCCCTCAACTGGGTCAGAACATAACGGATCTCCGCTATGTGTTCCTCCACAGATGAACTTTTGATGAGGACATCATCTACATAAGCCAGGTTACCCCTTGCACCCAGGTCGGGCATGGCCTTGTGTAGGAAAATGTTGAATTCATTGCCGGAGTTGAGGTATCCGAAGGGAGTCCGGGTCCATGTGTACTGCTGGCCCCCAAAGGTAAAAGCCAGCTTGTATTGGTCCTCCCTACTGACAGGCACAGTCCAGTATCCATTGGTCAGGTCTATTGCAGTGAATACCTGTGACCCCTGGATCTGGGCCAGCCCTTGGTCAATGTAGGGCAGAGGCCATCGGGAAGTATGGACACGTTTGTTGAGCTCCCTGAGGTCGGCGCAGAGTCTCCACTGGCCCTTTGGCTTCAATATTCCCAGCACCGGATTATTGAAGGTGCTGTGAACTGGACGGATTATTCCCCGGGACTCAAGGTTCTTAATTATTTCAGTAAGGACTCCATGGATGCGAGAGGCAAACGATATTGCTTCACGAACACTGGAGTCATGCCAGGGTCCGTGGGGTTTGTTGTTGTGTGGATGTCGGTGCGGCCACAGTCATATGAGTCTACCGCAAAGAGATCTTGGAAATCCAAGAAAACTTGTTTCAACTTTTGCTTTTGTTCCAGAGTCACACAGGCATCAGCTAGGTTGACTCTCTCTTCCACCATCTGCCTGAAGCCTGGAAAGACTTCTGATTTGGCTATCTCAGCGGCCTCCTCCAGCTGGGTGGAGAAGTCCCTGGTCAGAGTGCTGATTTGGACTGGAGGCTTCAGGTGGGAAAGGCAACCCTCATGGACCTGGAAAATCACCTCATCCCTCCTGAAGTCACAAGTCACATCTTCCTTACCATAAGGGCAGGAAGTGTACACCAGGAAGTCCCCCCCATGCCGGGTAAAAATCCTGTCTGGTGTTGTATTGTCCTCACTGTCACTGTCAAAACAGTCCTTGGGGATTGGTCCTAACAGTTCATTTCCTAGATCAATGGAAAAATGTTGGTCATCACCCGCCATTCCAATAATGGTGCCTGCGGCTAGAGTAATACTCTTTAAGTCGCTGTTATCCACCTCTATTGGAATGGTGTCATGTTCTATGTTGACTAATGGAGTTGGGTTTACCCCCAACCCTTGCTGTTGGAGAGAAGCATTTAGATGTATATAAGCATCAGGGTTTTGCAAATATTGTCCTCTTTTAAATTTCACTTCCAGGGAGAATTGTCGGGTCCTTTCTGGGATGGTGACTTCCTCTTTGATATGAATTTCAACTGCATAAGGTAGCAATTGAGCTGACCTAAATGCTTTTTCTGGATCATCAAAGCCCATGGGATTATCCGCTAATCGGGACCAAGCTTTGAAGTTTATTAGGTCCAAACTAATGGCAAAGCGATTGAGGATGTCACTGCCTAAGTAAAAGGCGGCAGTGACGTCTCGCACGACCCAACAATTATGGACTATGCTCTTGTTGCCAATGGAGAGTTTGAGCATACACCTGCTTGGCAGGAGATGTTTGGAATTGGGTGCTTCCAGGTCCATTTCCCATTTGTCTATCAGTTTGAATGTGGGAATGGCTGGATCTTTTGGGAGTTGGCGGAACATGGCTTCGCTGGTGAAGCTCTTACCGTTGTTCACACACACTCGAGCGAGAACAGAGTCCTTCCCATCATTTAACTGGACAGGGATGAACAACTGCTCTCCAATTTGCTGAATATCAGCCAGGCTCTGAGCTGATTTCACATCTTTCTGGACTATAGGAGTGGGAGTTTCTGATTGTGGATTAGTAAAGAATTTCAGGGTGTTTCCTTCCAGTGTGGAATACCACTTTAAACTGGAAGGAAGGTTGATTTTCAGAAATAGATAGGACCCCCCATCACCAGTCTGTTGTCCTACTGCTATTACTGTCACGTCTGGAATTTGGTTGTTCTGGAAGTGAAATTGTACTTGGTCAGATTTTTGTTCAACCATGTGGCAGGTGCCGTTTAAACTAACATGGTTGACACTCTGTTTTAATGTTATTGGTCGGCTAGTCTGGGTCCAGAGGACCTTGTTTACACAATCTATTAGGGGTGACAACCTTCTCAGGAGGTCATTCCCTAGTAAACAAGGGGTGCCCTCTGGAGTCACTCCTATGACCGGGTGTTTCACCTTGTGTCGCCCAATTTTAATGTCCAAGTCTGCAGTCCCCTCAACGGGAATTTCCTTCCCGTCAAAGTTCTGCAGTTGTCCAGGAAGAGAGGTGAGAGGAATACGGTAATTCTTCCCCCTTCCTGCATTTAGTTCCTCAAAGGCCCTTTTGGACAGAAGGGTAGCTTGGGATCCAGTGTCCACCAGTGCCAAAATTGTACCCTGCCCCTGTACTTGTACCGGGGCATAGTATCTTCCCTCCTTCTCCTCAAGGGGGCACAGATAATGCACATTTTTGGACAACTGGTGTGCTAACTTTCTGGTTTTGGACATTGCTAGAGAAGAGATTTGGGCAGAATTCTGTAGAGAGTCTTGGGAATCTGAAAGAAAAAGTTGGCAACTGGAGATCAGAGCCATTGTGGGTTCCCCTGGTTCCGGTTCTGGGCCCCCCCCTTTTTGGAGGCAGTCACCAGGATGGGTTTGAACCAGGGGATTTTGGTATTGTGGGTTCTGGGATGAGATGATGGGCGGCGGTAGCTCAGTCTCTATATCTCCCCAGTCTGGATTGGAATCCCTTGGGACCCATTTTTCTTTTCGAGGAGTTACCCCATCTCTGAAGGAGAAGGTCCTTTCCCCAGGATCCTCTGAGGATCCCTCCCCCTCAAATTGGAAGACCTGTACCTCCTCCACAAAGTGGGTCTGTTTGGGTCCTTTGTTTCTCCTACCACCCCTCTGCTCCTTGGGAGGCAGGCTTTCAGGGGTAGGAGATTTTGTTTCCGGTTCCTGGTTTTCCAGGGGCTGTTTCCAAGTTGGGAAGGAAGCTTCCTCCAAGGCTTTACACCCCCCTTCCCCTTGTGCCTCCTCCCTGGGAACCGGTGTGTTATCGGGGTGCTGCCCCCGTCATTGTTCTGGAGTACCAGGTCCAGAGTTTGGGGCATTCTGCGGTGGCACGCTCATCTGAGGGTTCTGTTGAGCCCTCAGTATGTGACCCAGATCCCGTGCCATATTTTGGACCTGGCGCTCTAACTGGGAAACCCGCTCAGGCTGATACGGGGCTCTATTTTCTCCCCTGGGCTGATCCCGGGAAGGATAGCTATCCCTTCTCTGGTAGTACCCCTGGTTGGGAAGATTTTGGTACCCCTCCACCCTTGGCCTCCCCTCTCCCGGATTAGGTTGTCTGGGCTCAGGGAATTGGGGAAAGAAGGATGGATGATTTTGGGGCTGGAAATTGGGCGGATACCTGGGGAAAAAGTTCTGCCCAGGATTTGGAGAATTTCTGCCCTCCTGTGGGAAGTTGGGAGGGAAGTTCCCTGGGTTAGGTGCTTGGCCGGACCCCCCCCCCTTGGGCTGGAGGAGTCCACACATAACCCAGGATTGGTCGGTTTCCCTTATAGCGGGGACTTACATAGTCAGGGGAGCGGGGGACCCCATTTGTGGGACTACCTCCTCGACTCCCTGTCTGTGACTGGCCCGAGGGCCTTCTGGGCTGTGAATTATTAGGTGCAGGTAGGTTTTTAGGCCCCCCCATCTCCAAATCCAAAACAGGGGTGACCTTTACCTCTGCCACCTTGGCAGCAGCAGGGGTGCTGTTGGTTTTGGGGTTTTTCTGCACATTATTTTTATTTTCGATGGGCTTCTGCACCTCATAGATCCGGGTAGCCTGTTCAATGACCAAGTCTAAAGATCTTTTCTCATGAAAATCTCTCACGAGTTGGGTCATTATATATTTGGGCAAGGCATGGAAAAATGTATTGACAAATTCTCTGCAGTCTGTGCGCACCCTTCTGGTGGTCTGTGCAAAAACACGCTTTAATTCTTGCACAAACTCTTGTGGGGCCTGATCCTCCCCACACTGCAAACTGTAGGCTGCCTTGCGAGCCTCTTGGGGATTTCTGTGAACAGAAAAATGTTTTAATATGGCTGCCCTATAGGTGGACCACCTTGAATGATTTTGGTCCTCCAGCCCCGCAAAGAAACTGGAGTACTCTGGGGAGAATGTCCACTTTACATATTGGATACAGCTTTGGCTGTCCTTCAAATGAAAAGTCTCCATCATTTGCTCATAGAGCTCCAAGTGTTCCCAAACCGAGTACTTGGCGTTCTTATGATAAGGCGTGATGACACTCCTGATTGCCTTAATCTGTTTCAATGGCTCCTTAAGCAAGTCCCTTTTTGCCTTATTGGCCTTTTTGGTTCGAGTAACCCTGGTCCATTCATCCTCTGACTCAGAGGCACTGCTCCCAGAGGTTCCTGTCTGATCTTCCAGGTTTTCCCGGATTCTGCGAGCCTGGGAATGGCTGGCAGAATGTGGGTACCTGGTCTCCTGTCTCCTGCGCAGTTCAGAGGAGTCTACAGATCCCTCATTGCTGCCAGGATTTGATGGGTACCCCCCCACTGACCTAACTGGGCAGAAGTTTTCAGGATGCCCTTAATGGGCCTATCCTCCTGGGGTTCCCCACTAAATTGCACTGTGTTTGGGTGCCCATACCCGGATGCCCGCCCATCCATTCCTGGGAGGTACTGGCCTATGAGCCCCATGCTTCTGGCTGGATAGTAATCTGCCATCCCTGTGGCCCGGTGCTCATGTGCGCCAGGGGACATGGGGGTGGCAGAGTCCAGGGACTGAGAGAGATAAAGACCTCTGGTACTAGGGCTCCTGAGGTTATGCTCAGGAGTCTCCCTCTCCCAGCGAACCTGGTCTCTATCCTCCCCTGCTCCCTGTTGCAATGCAAGAGCCTGCGCTTTCAGTTCCTCAGTTAAGGCCTTACTCGATTCTATCAGTCTCTCCTGCATCTCTACCTGTTGCTGGAGCCTATCATTGTGCTGACAGAGAGCCTCATGTTCTCTCTGTGCCTCCTGATTGGTCCTGGAGTACTGGGCCAGTCTCTGCTGCAGGAGGGTTACCTCCTGAGCTGTGTCCCTATTGGCCTGCTCCTTTCTTGCCAGAGCATCCTCCACCCTCCTGGTGTGCTCTAACAAGTTCTGGTGTTCTTTTTGGAGGTCACCCAGTCCCTGGAGGGCCAGGTGATTTTCTTCCATTTTCCTTTTTTAGTGGCAGACTTCCTGGCCTAAGGTGTCCCTTTCCTGACCAAGAGCTTCAATTTGTGACGCCAGGTCGTCCCTTTGCCTTTGGAAGGCACCAGCTTTCTGGCGCTCCTGATCAAACTCTGCCTGGGTATCGAGGTCTTTCAGGATCAGTTTATTGCTCTCCTCTTTCTCTCTGTCTAGTTGGATTTGCAGGGTGGCTACCTGTTCTGTGCATGCCCTGTTGAAATTGATCTGTTGCTCCAGCTTTTTCTGGCTCTGCAGTAGGGAGTCCAAACTTTCTTGGCGTTCCTTCTGCAAAGCCAGAATTCTGGTATCCTGGTCAGCCTTTTCCTGTTGCAGGATATCCATATCCTTCTTTATTTTAATGATGTGCTGTCTACTCTCGTTTTCGGACTCCTGGCTTCTGTGCAGCCTCTGCTCAGAAGAGTCCAGATCAGATTGGGCCTTCTGTAATGCCAGCAGTTGCCTACTCACCAGATCTTGGCCTTCAGCACATTTGTCCTGCATGGCTCCCATATGTAAATATAAATATGCCGCTACCCTGGCAATCTTGTGGTGCTCATCCTTGGCCTTAGGGGCCATATATAGTCACTCAGGGCCACATGTAGGGGACCCTGATCTCCCCATATATCTGACCCTGTTTCAGTGATCTGGGGTGCGATTGCCTGCAACCAGACCGTCTGGTCCTGATAAGTCCACTCACCTCTCACAAATAGCTTATGTAAGAAGTGCTCTCTGGCTATTTTCATATCTACCAAGGTCGTCATTCTGGAATTTGAGTTCCTTCCTGACTTACAGAAATTTGTATTTTATTTTTGCAAAACAGACCTTTTCCTTAGAGCGTTCCTTTGAGGAGTGCTTTACAGCGTAACACAGCGTGGTGATCGACCGGATATGTGTATCTGGACAGCTGGCACGCTGTATTAATCTGCACAAGTGATAAATCTAACCCAAACGTCCGGCTCGAGCCCCCAATTTGTAAGAGGATTCAATTCAACACTACAGCTAAGTCAATGCCTTGTCTGTGATACTGAATGGAAACCCGTATTGATATATCTTTACGTCCAGTTCATGAGTTCTGGATGACTACCCCTATATAACACCCCTCTCTTGGAATCCCCCTGGCCCCACTGAGCCAAGAAGTATTTCTGTTTTGCAAGTTTAAAAGGTTTATTTGATAATTTAAACAATATATATATATATCACACTTTATAATAAATTAATAATTGAATATCACACTTAATCTGAGCAGTAATCACTAATGGATAGTCCGGCACTAGCACACTTCTTTATAATCAATGATGAGTGGTTATAGGATGGATACGGTAGCAACAATACTTTTATGGTTTCAAATGGATGCAATGTGGAATGAAATGCAGTACAGAAAATAACTTGATAGGATTTCAGCAAAAGACAATGTAATCACTTTCTTGGACAATTCACCCCCCCCTTAATGCAATGTAAGGAGATGAATAGAATGGGACTCAGTTCTTAGGAATGCAATCAAATAGAGTTCAGTTCAATTCCCCCCAGCAGCTTATACAACAGATAGGAGTTTTGAAACACAGACACAAGTGCTTTGAATATGGTGACAATGCAGTGAGAAATATGCTGAAAATGCTTTTAATTCCCTTCAGGAGGTTCAGGGTGAGTGGTATCTAGTTAATATTAGTCCAGGAACACTCTAGCAATGATTCAGGGATGGTTCTTAAGAGGCAAACGAAATTTAGTAGTTCAGGCAAAAGCAGCTATCTTTTTACAAGTAAAGAAATCGGGCTAAATCGCAAATCGCGGCAAAATTCGCGGGTGCGAGAATCGTGATTACGGAGAAAGTATAAGGAGTAGGAAGTCGGTTCTCCAGAGATACAGACGATTAAATAAAGGTAGTTTTTCGGATTTGAAATTTTAAAAGTTCAAAGCGACAGGTTACAGCTTGCAGCTAGAAAATGACAGGTGACAGCTTTGCAGCTAGAATTGACAAGTGACAGTTAGGAGGCAGTTCTACTTAGATTAAAATAGTTTGGATTAGATTATTTTAACTAAGTGATTGGTTCTGCACAGTTGTGCTAGGTACTCACAATATATTTAGAAATAGGCCTCACCACAGATCTGGTCAGGTTTTGGACTGGACTCTGGTTCTGGTCTCGGCACTTCACAGTGATCTGGGTCAGCTCTGTGGTTCTGCGAACAGCGGTCTGGGTCAGCTCTGCTCTGCTGGTCTAGCCTCTCTGGATTCTGGATACTGCTCTGCTTTCTAGGTACTGCTACAGGTTCTGGAGATTGATGGATTTGAAGTCTGGATCTCTGGATGTGAAGTCATCGATCAGCATGCTCCGCAGCAAATGGAATTGAATGTCTCTCTAGCTTCCAGTGGCTCTTTTTATGTCTTTTGAAAGTGGGTGTGTGTGCAGCGTCACTAGCCAGCCTCTCTTTCAACTTGTCATTGGCCCAATTCTCCCCTCTCCCATGATTGGGGAAGGAACTGTGAGTCAGAGTGATGCTGTAGGTTTTATGGGTCAGAGGATCCTCCCCTGGTCAGTTGGCCCACAAATCTATATTTGATCAAAATATACATTACTCAAATACATAGTGGTTTGTCATTGCATGTACATATTACCTATCACATGAGGTAGTCTCTGTCCCAAATCTGCTCTTCCTGAGGGCTTGCATTCAGAAACGGCAACATTTTCGATTTTAGTGGGTTATGCAACCTAGGTTCTTCATTAAAAATTATACACATATACACGGCCTTTCCATACATACTCCAGTAAATTCCCATGTCTCTAGCTTAAACACAGAGTCTGTAGTATCCATAAATTGCCCCAGAGCATCACACAAATTTCCAACGCGTCTTAAAACGTGCACAGAAAATTCACAAGAATTATGGTATCATTTAAATAATTTTGACAAGTCCGCACTGTGAGTTATACATCTTTCTTAGAATCATATTCTGGCCAACAGGGGTGTGTCTTTTCAGGTCACATCGTGTAGAAACCAGTTTATCCAGTTTCTGCCAAGCTCAGATTCCCTGCCCCTCCCAGCTTCTGCCAAGAGGAGGCTGTTTTACGGTCCCCCCAATAAACCATCCGCCTGGGCCCAGGACAGGCCTTTGTTCAACTCCCTGTAGCTGCTCCACCCCTAATCTAATCAGAGAGGTGACAACTCCTTTTGGCAAGGGGAAGAGTGGCTGAGCAGGTTTTAACTCCTGTGTGGGTAGGTGTCAGGCAGAATTCAGTTTCATTAAGCCAGGTTTCAGATAAAATGTCACTTTTTGTTCCCCAGTTTAAGTCAAGACAATTTTTACATATGCAGCTAGAATGCTGATTCTAAGTTCAAAAGTATGACATTTCAACAGTGACAAACTATGTGACACTCAAAGTAGGTCACTCAGTTAATTAAAACATTTTTGATTTTTGGTAGTTTTAAATCCAGTTTCAGTTAGGCTGCTGCGGACCTGCAGAGCTCAGCCAGTCTTGTTATGAACATTGTTTTGGGGCTCTTCAACTTCCCAGATTTAGTATGCACACATACTTCATTCTGCCAGATGTCCGCTGGTGTTCAGTGAGATTTTTGGATGTGTTGCAATGTTTGAAAATAGGCATTTTGAGCTGTCATTCAGGGAAACAAAAGGTGATTTTAAAGTGCGGTTTTTCCTTTGGCACACATTTCACTCATGGCACCCCGGCCCATCCTGCTCGCACTGGTGGGTGGCAAGTTAGGCAACCATTTTAGTGTGCACAAACTGCGTGGTTCTCCTAGATTCTGGCGCACCTGTGGGCTTTTTGGCCATCTTGGATTTTCTAAGCCCACAGCACCAAATGTTGCAGCATCATAGCTCAAACGTGGGTCAGGACACCCAACAAAGGGCAGGTATGCCGATTCCTCCAGCTGAAAGTGCAAAAATCTAGAATTTTGTGGTGAGAATGTGCTCCTTTGGGAATATAGCTGCCTTGGTTATACTTCATGCGTGCAAGTGCAAAAACAATTTCTGTATGGACGAATGTCTTAGGACTCAATGTTTCAGGATGTACCTATCTATCTATCTATCTATCTATCTATCTATCTATCTATCTATCTATCTATCTATCTATCTATCTATATTCTATCTATATTTATTTTTATATATCGCTGTTCGCCCACAGGCCTCAGAGTGCTCAAGTTCTTCATGGAGGATTTTCTCTGAAAGAATTTTCTTTGCACCGCACATCACATAGGTCAGAGGTAAGAATCTTGCCTTCGGAGGTGGGGAATTTGAAATCTCCCAGTTTTGTGCTATTTCTGCTTTTTGAGGGCCGAAATAAATGGGTCTTTTTTTGTGTGCAGCCTTCCAAAAGTGGAAATATCCCATAGAACCTATAAAACCGATCATAATGTCAGATCTTGAAACCCACATATTCACAAATAATGTTATCTGCTGTCCAAATTGAGCTGCAGAACGATGTGGTTACGTGTGTAAATTGGAGACTGGACTTGTATTCCGGTTTCCACATTTTACCAACATGTGTAATAATGTGTAACTCATTTAAACTCAAAGTACATTACATTCCAAAACTGTTAGTCGCGAGAGATGATTTAGATGGTGTAGAGCGTATGCTAACCAAAAAGGTTTAACTCGCAGTTTACAAATGTGGGCCCTTTTTTTGGGGGTAGTGGGCCGCTCTAGAATTTTATGCCAGGGGAATTTGTATGCCAGTCCGACTCTTAGCCTAAGACTACGGGGCAGTTACAATGAGTAAATAATGTGTTACAATGATTTTTTTTGGAGCCCTCTGGCCCCTGGTGGACACATATCTGTTGATGAACAGAAGATATACATTTGGGGCTTCCAAGCTATCCTTAGCGGAGGCCGTGTCAGGCTATCAGTTGGCCAAGTAAGCAATAATGGTTCTACTCTTTGGAGTGCCTTGGGATCACTCAGGTATTATTAGTGAATGGCACGGATACCCAGCATCCTTAACAACCACAACCAACAGCAACCGCAAGCGCCTCCACTAAAACATTCTGAAGTACCGTGCATGGTAAATGCCAGCGACAGGATAAAAAAATAAAATCATAAATCAATGCTGTTGCATGCTCTACAAATCCAAATAAATAAATAAATATCTTCTTTTGCTGCTGATTTTCCGCCCGGCTAGTCGTTGAATGAAGCCCCCACACCTGAGAGGACTTAACAAAAATGCACGAAGAGCCACAGCAAAAAAGAAGGCAAAAATATTCTAAGAACTTTTATTTCTGTCCTATTTCCCTTATTTAGGAGCAGCTGCTCCCAATATCCATCGGCAGCTTAAAATAATAATGAGGCCAATTACCAAATACAGTACAGACTGTATAATTAATTCATCAAACTGCATTCTTTTGAAATTCATTTCGTATTCATTTCTGTTCAAAGTCTGCTTTTAATATCTATTGGGCTCGGAGGTACCATTCAGTCTTCGCCCTTCCAGCAAGTTTTGGCTGCTGTTGCCGTCCCTGTGCAGTATTAAATTATACCTTTGTTTGACCGTGTACACGTTTTCTTTTAACTTTTGCCAATTCTCGCGGAATCTCACGTTTTCCACCTTGGACCGTCAAGGAAGGGCAGATGTTAAGGGAACCTGTCAGAGCAAATAAAGCATGTCTTTGTTTAATGCGATTTAACTCTTTTCTGTTTAATATTTCATCCTCTGCTACTATACTTGGCGAAAAAAGAATCAGTTTGCCAGTTGTCTGACAGATAACCTCGGATCAGGAGCTCGAATGAAGATTTTGTTTTTGTTGATGGCGGACATTGGTGCTTAACTAAGAAAAAGTGAAAAGCTTTGTTAACCAGGCGCAAAACCAAAATCGCACCAAAGGTGAAATACTGCCATTTACTGAAGGGTGAAGTACCACCGGACGTTAAGTTTACAGTCAGTGGTATAATTACTGCTGGTGGACAATGCATTACAATTGACAATCCCCAAAACAGTCAAACATGATTTTTTTGCAATGGGGGCAAATATACATTAAAATCAGAGCAACATAGAGCTAATCTAAAAACGTGAATATTCATAAGCATAATGAGAAATGTGTGTTGTGCATTGTGAAAGGCCACTCTTTTAATGATAACAACATATTTTTTTGTCAATGTCATTATCTCTGCACCTAAATTAAAGGTGGCGCTTGTGGTATATTTTTACACATATCACCTTATACACATCAATCACTGGAAACCTCGCATGCACAAACTCACTGGCGAAAGCCAGCTGTTATTGGGGTGGCCAGCCCTACTAACTCAACCCGGGTCCACGCTTTGCACACGATCAAACATCGCCTTTAGAGCATATACGCCTTATAATGTTTAGCCTGCGCTGACGCGCTATGATATAGGCTGGTAACCCTCGATTGCATTGATAACTACTTAGGTTAACCTTTGTAACGCACCGCAATAATGAACAGGTTTACCCTTTTGGTTAACATATGGAAAACCCGGAAGATATGAAGTAAGACTATAAAGGTAACCAGTCTCTTGCACTTAGAGAATCCCATTGCCCTAGTTTCTGGGCCTGTCTGTCCCACCTACAAGATGTTCTAGGGCAACCAGTTATTTGCACTTGTTTGCCGTGGATAGCTGTTAGGCAGAATCCTATGCAGTTCCCTTAGGGAGCACTACAGAAGATTAAGACTACACGTATGAGCAATAAATCCCTTTGGTATCAGTCTGTACCACAAAGATTTAGTTGGTAGCTGTGGCTAAGCAGTCAGACTTATCTCAAGAGGGAGATGAGCAGTATTCAGGGTTTACACAATAGGGCTACAGTTCTATGGCACAAGGAAACCCTGACCAAAGCTTTGTATTAAAAATAATATATATATGTTTAATTTACACACTTCTAGTTCAACACATTAATCACACTTGATAAAACAAGTTAAAATCAGTCAAGAAAAGTATGCACGACTCCCTAGTTAAATTGTAGACAAGTTTGAGCAAGAGTGAAAACTGAGCAAAATGGCACAGTGAAAACCAAACGCAAATGGCACTCTAGCAATTTCTCACAAGGGAGGGAAAGAACAAGTTATCCAGAGATATCTTCTTACACACCCTAGCAACACTTCCCATAAGTTTGTGAACAAGTTTAGGCAAGGCAGCACTGTAGTATAGAGAATACTTAAATGAAAACCGAGCAAAATGGCACTTCACAAGTTTAAAAAGTGGGAAGAAAAAGGTGGTTTTAAGAAGTAGGTGCATCAACAGTTCTAGTTGAGAAGCAGTCTAGAGAAGGCAGTTCTAACAAATTTAACCAGAACCAATAGGCCTGTGCCAGAGTCAGTGGTACAGGGCAAAGGGCCCAGGAGCAAAATGTTCTTGTAGCTGCAGTCAAGTCTTTGGTTAACGATTCAAAAAGGTGGATGCAGAAGGTGAAAGACAATGTTTAGAAGATAGGGGCGGCCAACCCAACAGGTAGGTAAAGGATTTAAAACACCTTTAGCACTACCACACGAAAAGGGCAGCCTGGCGGAACAATGTACCTTAATATGAAGAAATGGCTCCTGCGGTGGCGGTTTTTCCTGGTGGTTCCTGCAGTTCCGGGGATCCAGCAGAGGAAGAGAGGCTCTCGTCATGGAGGAAGGTTCGAGTTACTGCACTACCCAGGGATGAAACCGGCCGCGGTGCTGCCCGACGAATAAAAGGTACGCTTCCTTAAATCGTGATCCAGGTGGACGGGTGCATGGCTATCCGGCCTCCAAGTACAGGGTACTGGCGATTCGACCAAGGAAGGTCCGGGAAATCGATTGGCAAACTGGTTGGCCCCACCAGCTCAAGGGAAGAAAGCTCTTGCAGATGAAGATCTTCTCTCGTCGTGTGGAGAAAAGTGGTGAGACGCTGCAGCAGGGCTTCACCTGTGGTTCAGTCATTGCAGATGTCTTTGGCTTCTCTCCTCTTCGGCTTCTTAGTTCCAGTGGCAACGTCTTGCCCTTCCAGTCCTCAGGACCCGGCTTGTTATATTAAAGTTCTGGCAAATAAAACCTACTGGAGTAAAGTTAATATTAAACTAAACCGGCGGTATGTTAGAGGCTGTCAGAAAATGATGTAGCCTCGAACAATGGGAAAATCCCATAGGGAAATATTTGCGGTCGAATATTTACGGTAGTAACCACTGCCACCAGCCAGAAACTTTTGAGAGAGGGACCCTCTCGAAAATGAACACCAGGGAAAAACTATTAACCCTTCCCAGTACCTCCATAGTAAGATGGGTTGTACTGGTTTAGTTCATAAAAATGGACTAGTAAAGTCAATGGGGACTTTACATGTCCTGGGAGACAGTAGTCAGTCCCAGGGTATAGAGTCTATGTTTGGGGGTCACTATGACACCCCTGTGTCACTGCACTGAGGGTGCTGTGTAACACATGTGTATAAAGATGCTTCCTATGGGGGTGAGAAGAACCCCATGGACATTAACACAAAAATAGCCTAGAACACACTTAGCAAAAATGCCTAAGAGTGGGAAAAAGAGTCTCACTCTTAGCAGGAGAAAAAAACAAACCCTTCAAATCCAGCAAAGCTGCTGGGGGACTCTATAGGTAAGGGAAATTAGCCATAAAATGAGAGTTGTCCCTAACAATAGCACTGCCCATAATGCCCAGAATAATCTACGAAGGTAGCTGGCTTTGCTTCCCCACGGAAGTTCCGACGCAGTGACACAAAAAGATAAGCTCCCTCTGAGCAGAGGCGTAGCCAGGATTCTCTAACAAGTCGGGCCTGAAGCTAATGTAGTTTGGCCCACCGCAGTCACATTAACGTCAGTAAATGCCACACAGTGCTGCTGAGTGGGCATTTACAGATTTAGGGTGTGCCTTGTCCACTCAGGCCCCACCCTGTCTACGCCACTGCCTCCGAGCTCAAGGTATGAATAAATGCACCACTTCTGTGGACATCTTCCACAGGCACAGCTATTCATCCTAACACTTTGAAATGCAGCTATGACTATGACAAATTCGGTATAGCTGGACACTTAACCTTTTTTCACACTGAAACTCCAGACTTGCCTCAACACCTATGCCACTAGAATACAGCCATGACCTGCGACAAATTTCGGTCTAGCTGTGTACATATATCGTCTCTTGAACTAGCGCTCTGTCGTGACCGCCCCTCAGCACCCATCCATGTGCCTGACCTCTAGGGTTGCTTACTGGAGCCTAGCCAGCCGCATATGTCCCTATCTTGGCCAAATGCACACGCGCATATTAATCCTTCACTGAGGACTTTCCCCATACCTGTACTTCAGTCTTCAAAGGCGTTCCTACAACAAAGCGCATTGAGGCCATACGTAGTGGGAAAAGATGCTATGATAAAGACTACTACAATACAATACTAGTTGTCTGTACGATGTGCAACAGTGGTGTTTCACATCCAGAAGTGATAACCAACTGCAGTATTATCCCGCGGTGGTATTGACATGCTACTTTTGGAAATATGGAATCTTGATAAGCATAAGGTTACCCCCGGGGAGAGAAGTGTTTTGTGGCAAAATAGTAATTTACTGCCATCAGTATTTGCTCTGTAATTAGGCCCAATGTGACTTAAAAAACTTGGAAGGGGATTTGCCAGAAGGAGGTAAGGCAATAGAGCAGAAAAACGCCCCAAACCTGTCTCCACCTCAAAACTACAAGGGCTGGTGGAATGGTATATTTCCATTGCCACCACTAAAGGACCACTGCGTAAGAATATTTCACCTTTAAAAACTAGTGGTAAACGAAGCTATGGCAATCCCAGCATTGCAGAGAAGCATAGTACGCGAGCAGAGATTGAGCACTGCTGGCTATATCACAGCCCTGTCCCATCACTCAAAAAAGGCTTGTGGACTGGTCTTAAATATGCCTAAAACACACTTTGGCACTGGACGCACATGAGATCAACGGTGGACATGGCTGAGCAATAGGACTTGATCAGGTAGGCCAGGCCATGTGCTGTCCCGAGGTAGATGATCGCCACAATACCCAGGTCTTTAGCATGGCCAGAGCATTCAATATTTGTATAACACATTTTCAGATCTGGTTGTCTTTACATTCACAAAGCATAACATTGTACATTAAAAATGTAGGGAACAATAGATTATAAAGGTGGAGAGAAAGAGAAATAAGGCGAGAAAAGAAAGAGGGTAGATGAAGAAGGCATATTCCAAATTACCTGCTTTACAACCAAACACGTGACATGCAGTCTACAGAAATGTGGTATCTTTCACAAAGGTTCTTCTTTGAAATGGGAGGTAGGCCTGGGCACCATTTAGGGCTCACCAGAGATTCCAGTTCTGGACCCTGATCGCTCCTTGCAGCTCTTATGATCCTGGAGCCTTCAGGTTTCAGTTGACCCATCTCTTGAGCCACAGGCAACAAATCCCCCACGCCGAGTTGCACTACCAAGGATCATTGGTCTTTCAGGAGTACGCTGTAAACGTATCTGTTCTAATTTTACGTGGTTTTTGGTAGCTTTCCTCCGAGTGCTGCTCACTGCCAAGATGCCCTTGGGCGAACTTTGAGCTATACCAGTGTAACTACCATACCATAGGAGTGTTTTATGCACTATCTTCCTGACACAGGAATGCAATCAATGGTCAGATATTCTGTACCATACTACTTGATAGCCAATGTTGGTCATCTATTATTTTTAAATGTATTGTTGGATTTCATAATCCACATTCTTATTAAAGGATGCACTTTCTTGTGAAATAATACTTCATCAGTTAATATCCCTTAAGCTGGGTCTTTGCTTTAGTAGACCAATGCATCTACACTACAGTGATTTGTGAAATGGTCCAATCCAGGGAAGGTTCACTCAGCCTTTCATGCTCTCAAGGTTGATAGCATGTGCATCACTTGGTTTGGTAGCAGTGTGCATCTTTCATCTGTCTACAGTGCCAGTGCTCAACATGCTCTCGATAGGTACACCTGTCCTTCCTGTAAGGTAATCACGTGTCCATGTCGCCTATGCTACCTCAGTGATTTTGGCGAAATGAGCCCTACGATTGACTGAGGTTTCCTGCTCAAAATCAAAAGGTGTTAGAGCGGACGACGGAGGGCGTAGGTGCACCTTTGCAAAAAGTGAAAGGATGGAAAAGGATGGTTACTGGGAGAATGACTCTGGCTACCAAATGGAAGAGCCTGGATGCACCACAGGGAATAGGAGCGCAGGAGACAGGCCTCCAGAAGCTTAATCAGAACCACAAAGAGAAAATCACCTCTCCCTTGTGGCACCTTTGGTCTGAGTAAACACCAATGTTGATGTTACAATAAAAACACAAATCACCTGTTTTGTAGTCTGACATGTGAAATTGGTTATTATAGCACACGATACAAAAGAGGTCATCTATAACTTGAACATCCCAATGAAAGGCACATCATTTGGGGGTTTACAGCATTTTTCAAAAATAGACGATCAGTCGTTAGCCTTGAATAGGGTCATCACGAGACTTTTCTATTGGTCTCTAATATCTAGGTACCAATGGCTCTTTAGCATTGTCTCGAGTCTCTTATATTCACAAGTTCAGGGTTCAGAGACCATTATTGTCTTTACTATAAAGCTTCTTCTGAAACCCCAGCAATTTAATGATTACACTGCAGGTGATAATTCCAGTCTTTCCTCCTTAGAGTTGCTTTAAAGGATGGGGACAAGCAGCTCCTTCGGGGATCTTTCATGCGTGTCCTAAACTGCCCGACTCCTGAAGCTCCTATCTCATGCTTGACTGCTTGTTCACTGGCAAAAATGAGCAGGTGCGTGCCCCTTGCATCTTGGGAGATGTAGTTTGCAAAGAGCCTCCCTTTACTCACATGTTTGCATTCTGAAAGATCCTCCATGTTCTTCTGCCTGCTACTCTGGGACCTCATCTCATCCATTTTACTGAAAATTGAAGCACACCAAGGGGACCCACAAAGGGAGGAACATCCCCGTCTAACACTCCAATAGGAGCAGCCACAGATGATCTTCATGGTCTTATTGTTTTGAAACAAAAGAGGTCTGAAATGCAAAACACTCTGCGGTGACCTGCCTGAACCATTACTCTTTTTAAGTCAGCATTAACCTTGAGAGATCTGAGTAGAAGCCTATTGTGCAACCACCTTATCAGTCTTCAGTTGTGCTTTCCGGGCTAACTGTGCTGGATGATATAGGGGAGTAAATGGGGACCATTTATAAAGCGCAAACGATCTTCCAAGAGTAAGGTTGCTAGTGAGGCAAAGTGAGGCAAACGTGTACGCTAGCAGGGAATGACAGGTGTGATGCAAAGAAAGCCAATATGGTGTGATTTAAGAGGTGTTGCAGAGGATCTCTTCCCTATCAGACAGAACTGTCAGGGAGGGGGTAACATTGTACAGAAAAACTGAGCTACAACCAAGGGATTGGAAAAAGCAATGATTTAAGAAGTCTGTTGTCTACTTATTGTTAATTTCTATTTAGAACCCACACAATCAACAGGAAGGGTGTATGTGGGGTTAGCTGTGTCAATGCCAACACATTTACCAGCTGTCAGGGTTAGTTCATTACGTTTACTTCATTACCACGATTTGGATACAGTCTGCAGTGGAAATCGGTGTACTATAAAGAATCCAATTTGATCAGTGAGTACATGTCCACAAACATGTTACAGGCAGGACAAGCCCACACACATCATCTAATAGGCAATCAATGAAATGGATCAACATGTGACAAACAGAACTCATGTGGACTGTGTTGTAACACACAGACCCGCAACGGTGTGCACGCCGTGTGTATAAGAAGGACACAGTCATTTCTGGGATATGTGGGTGAGGTCAATTAAAAAGATGCAGCAATATTACATATGCAAGGAAATGTGTAATAGGAATAGTTTGAGGAAGCCTCCATGCATGTTGCTCAATCAGGGAGGCAGAACTTTCAGGTGAAATCATGTACCACATGCCCACCCTCTCCCAGTGGTACCATTATCACTGGGCTTGGCCACACAAGCCATGTTCCTATTTAACCCCATCAAGTCCCTCTCCACCTGCACATGTGTTCTGGTATGCAATCAGATCAGCACCTGGCATCTTTTGCAGTTGGTCATGTGAATAAGGCGCTACATTTCTCCATCTTTCCTGTTAGCTTCCAACTCACAGCCTTCTCAGCCAACCCATTCAATAAGAGGTTCTTTTAAATGAAATCGTTATGAGTTTAAATGCTAGGTAGATAAAAAAGGTGACACCTGTCACAATACAGTTGTCAGTTTAAATGGAACGAATGGTTTCCCTACTTATCATTGCGGATACAGAGGATAAAATGAATATACTCATGCGTATCGCAACCTAAATGTCCATCAGTTTAACATTTATAACATAGCATTCCCAGAACGGGAGGTAAAGTGGGAATTTGAATCCCTTCGGTACTTGGGAGTACAGATATTTCACCATATGGAGGAGACCTTTGTGTACAATACGGCAGGGCACTGATGCACACTAGGAACGCAGTGGATTACTGGAAGGTGTTACCACTGTCATTACCACTGTCGTTAAGGTGAGTTTGCGACCCTCGGTCGCAACCTCACCTGCACCACCCCAGGTACCACTGCCCCCAGAAGGATTTGAGAGTGTCGGAGTGGGACGCCTTGAAGCTGTGCCCAAAGTTGGAAAGACCAGCTACCAAAACGCACGTGATCCAGCCCTCCAAGCATTTAACTGCAATGTTATTTGATATGACTAGCTAGACTACTTGCCTTAAACACTATACTGTATTGTATTGTTTTTTGCACAAATGTATTTCAGTAGAACCCACACCACAGCACCACCTCACCAGTGCACCCCTCCCAACCTCACCTGCGCCTCCCTCTTTATCATCACACTCACCCTCTGGTCTACCAACAGTATGTCCCCCTCACCTACTGACCACTCCCTGCCACCTGACCCCCATTTCACTACACTCCAATCCAACAACTATTTCCACAACACCAAACTGACTGGACAAGCATACCTCCAACATAGGCTCTGGCACCTCAGAACTCGCACCAAGCCTCACAGCACCCACCGCAGCTCCCCACCTACCACACACTTCAGGAACAACAGACTTACCTCCTGCACACCCACACCATGCACTTACACACAACGCTCTTTACAACTCACACACACATCCCTCCAACACTCCACTCCCAACCCATACCGTTCACCGCCACACACTCTGAATACCCCTTTCACCGCCACCTCCAGCACCCACAAACAACTTCTGCTGACACCCGCTCACTATGACCTCAAATGCGCTCTCATCAACGCCCGTTCCATCCCTGCACATGCCATTCAAATATCAATGACCTTATCACCTCCAACAAATTGGACTTACTAGCCATACCCAAAACCTGGCTCCATGAAGCCTCCAGCCCCGCCATCTCCCTTGCTCTCCCCCCAGGATACACCATCCTGAGGCAGGACCGCAAACCCACTAAAGGCAGAGGCATAGCCATTATCCACAAAAACACCCTCTCCATTAGAACTGGCAACCATCAATGGGAAAACAATGCTGACCTCCTCACAGCCAAATTTGCACTCTCTCCCAATTGTATCATAAACCTCATAATCACTTACAGGCCACCAGGTTCTCACCCCAACTACCAAAAGCAACTCCTGTAAATCATAGGCAACAACCTCAAGAGCTCAACTAAATCCATCTTACTCAGTGACCTTAACTTAGGTCTACTCGACCCTAAGGATAAAGCAGCCGCATCCCTGGCCAAAGAACTCACCCACCTAGGGTTCGAACATAAAATCTCAGCCCCCACGCACTGTAAAGACAGAACCATTGATAGGATCGCCGACCATAACTGCTCATCTTCCGTCACCGACATTTTAGCCCTCCCTTGGACTGATCACCACTATATACAATTCCCTATTCCCACCTCTGCCACCCACAAGACCCTCACTCATGCCTCACCAGCTAGAGTTAGAAGTTCAAAAAAACTCACCAAAACCAACCTTCCCCCTTTTATCCACGAACTTAAACCTCTATTCAGCAATGACCCTACCTCTCTTGCCAAAACCTATGCTCATGTCCTCACCCAAGCCATTGAAGCCATAGCACCTCTAGAAGAAAAAAAAAAGAAAAGAAATCCATACACTCCAACTCTTGGTTCTCAGAAGAACTATTGGCCCTCCGTAATAATAAACGCAAAGCCCTCACCAAGTGGCAATCTGCGCCCAACCAATCCTCCCTCCGCGAATTCAAAGAGATTGCTTCCATTTTAAAAAGCCATCTTTAAAGCCAAATCAGAATCTTACAATCAAAGAATCTCTAACGCCAGCTCCAAATCCAGAGAAATCTTCTCCATCTTCAAAGAGCTCACTTTACCTATTTCCAGCCCAGATGAAATCGTTAAGGACGAAGCCTGGTGCTCCAGCATTCAGACTGCCCTCCTCACCAAAGTAAAAACACTCCAAGACAAAATAGCATCACAGCGCAGGGCCCTCGCCAATAAAGGCACCCCCCCACATCCCTCCTGCACAATCCTCGCCTTCAAACACCCCTCTTCACCTTTAGAGACGTCACGGAGATGGAAGTCACCGACCTGCTCAAAAAAATCAAACCCTCCACATGCAAAGGGGACATATGCCCTCCTACTATCATCAAAGAATGCGCAGACTCACTGGTTCCAATCATTACTGCATTCATTAATTTCTCATTCTCAACAGGCATCATACCACAAAGCCTAAAAGAGGCCTGGGTTCGTCCACTACTATAAAAGCCCTCCCTTGACCCCTTATCACCCAATAATTACCGCCCTATCACTACTGTCCCCTTCCTCCTCAAAATCCTAGACAAAGCCACCCATAATCAGATCCAACAATTTCTGGAAACCAACGCCATCCTTGGCAGAAGACAATCAGGCTTCCGCAAGGGTCATTGCACAGAAACAGCCCTTTTAGACTTAAAGAACCAAATCACCAAAATAATGGACAATGACAAACCCGCACTACTGCTCATCCTCGATCTCTCCGCCGCGTTTCATCTGGTTGACCACAACATCCTCACCTCCCACCTTTCTAGAGCAGCACACTTTTCGCACAAGGCCACCACCTGGACTACTTCCTTCCTAAAAGGTAGGGCCACGAAAGTGTACTCAGATCTGGCCAACGCTGCCCCTGAGACCATCAACTGCGGAGTCCCAGAGGGATCCTGCACTGCACCCACCCTTTATAATCTGTTTATCAAACCGCTCTTTGACTTGTTGGATGCACTTGGCATTGCATACGTCAACTATGCCGACGACACCCAAGTCCTCCTCCCCCTCACAGGGGAGTACTCCCAAGACACAGAAGCCCTCCTCCAAATATATGCTACCATTCAAGCATGGATGGCCACCAATGGCCTCTGCCTAAACAGTGAAAAAAACGAGATCATCATCCTAAACCCCCAAGGAAATTGTAGCTAAACTCGGCCCTGAATACTCTCACTTCCCCATTGACAACACAAACATACCAGTTTTCGCATCTGTAAAGACTCTAGGAGTCTATTTAAATTCCACACACTCAATGATGAGCGCTCACCACTAAACTCATATATGCCATAAAACCATTCCTAACGTCTCAAAACAGCCTCTCCATCGCTAGGGCCTCCATAGGAGCGAGGCTAGACTACTGTAATGCCCTCTTAGCAGGCACCTCAACCAAAAACCCATGCAAACTCCAAATAGTGCAAAATAATGCACACCGAGCTGCCCTGCACATTCCTAAATACGACCATGTATCCCAAGCAAGACGAAATGCACACTGGCTCCCAGTTAGGGAAAGAATCAACTTCAAAATCCTCACTATTACTCATAAATGCATTAACCTCACCGCACCTACATACTTATCCGAAACCATAGTCAAGAACTCAGACCGCCCCAAAAGGAGCCATCACACGAACCAACGCATACCCATCATCAGAAGAGCCAAAGCTGGTGGCATTGGCTTCCCCCACATTGCACCCAAGCTCTGGAACGCCCTTCCCAACATATTCAGAGCAGAACCATCCCTGCTTGCCTTTCGCAAATCACTTAAAACTATCTTATTTACCTAACCCCTTCCTCCACATACACCCTTCCACTTCACCTCAGTCCTCAAGATGTTCCTTATCTCAATTACTGTGTCTCTACAATCTGCTTATAAATGTACATTTCCATGTAACCATCCTCCTCTCCAATGTAACCAGCAAGCTTGTTCACCTCTGTAACAGCGCCACAATGCCCACGGGCTGTTGTGCGCTTTAAAAATATGAATAAATAAATAAATAAATAAATAAATAAATAAATAAATAAATAAAGAAAGAAATAAATAGGAAGAATAGCTCTCTGTAAGATGGTGGTCCTCCCTATGTTGTTCTATTACTTTGTAAATATCCAATATATGATTAAAAAGGTATTTTCTTTGCATGGTGGACGCAAAGATAGGGGAACTACTATGGGGGACTGGAGATGCTCCGACGACCACATCAGGAGGGAGGGTTATCCCTTCTGGATTCTGAATATACTTCATAGCGGCCCCACTACAGGCCGCACTCTGGTGGGAAGACTCCCCACAGGGGGTATTGGCAGGACTGTTGAGCACTCTCCCATGACATAGGCAGGGTATTGAGTAGCTATGGGGCCCGATGGGATGTATTAAGACAGAGAACATGTTTAATGTCCCATGGGAGGTATGGGGTAAACTAATGCGCAAGCTTCACATGGAAGGAATGTATAGCCCAGACCTTCCCTTAGGGTTTGATGTGGATCTTTGGAACACATTGAGAAGTATGGATCTAAAGATATCTCGAGACCAGGGGTGCTCGAGGATTGGGGACTTTGTTATCACAGGGACAATTGCTTACCTTAGAACATGGAGGGACATGCAGAAGGGCTCCTTCCGTCTATATGCATGGGTGGTAAAGAGGTTACCCGCACAGAGAGGCGATATCCCAGAGGGACCAGATACAGACCCAGTACTAAAGATGGTGCTGACACTGAATGAAAGAAAATTGACCATCTCGCGACTGTATAGGGGGCTACAGGAAAGGGTACCACGGCAGGAATTGGGAATCAATGCCAAATGGGAAAGGGACATGGGGTTTGTGACATCCGAGAAGTCATGGGTTCGCATATCGGAAAAGGTAAATTAAAGTATTGAGGAATGCAAGGTTCTGGTTGATCTAATTCAACTATTTACACAGGGTATATATGACACCATCGAGACTCCAGCTTGTTAATCAACAGGCATCTTAATGCTGCCCATGATGTGGGGCGGAGTTCGGCTGGGTTTTGGCACTTTGTGTGGGAATTGCCAGTGATAATAATTTATAGGGAAGCGGTGATAACCAGGGACAATTCTTTAGTACATGCATCTTATGAACATATGCCATCCGTTTGTTTGTGGGGATTGGTTCCGGGGAGGAAAAGGGACAAGACCCGGAAAAAGATGGTAGAGTTTCTGCTGAGTTTATCCAAGAGAAGGATGGCAATCCCATGGAAGTGCCCTAAAGGCCGTGGTGATACAGCGGTGGGCTAGAGATGCTCAGCGGTGGGGCCTGGCCGAGTCAGAGATTTTACACACACAGGGAGAGACGGAGGAGGAAGGAGGAGAAGGGATGATTTTGGGTCAGAATTTTAAATGCGTTTACATTGTCGCCAAATTTCTGACCACCCTGAGGGGAGGTGCTTCAAAAGGCAGAAAGGATGAGAGAGGGGGAGGAGTGAGTGGAGGAGGGACAAGGAGGGCTGATATTGGGAGATGTAGATGACCAAAGAGAATGGGGGAAGAGAATGGGGAGGGGAGGAGGCTGGAGGAGGAAGAGGTCTGAAGCTCAGGTTGGAATGGAGAATGCGTGGAATATATTTGTGACATGGGGGAATTTGTTTTGAAAGGCCGTAAGAGATTGTGTGTGCTACTAATACTGTGAATAATCTGTCTGTTGTCATTCACTGTGATATGAAAATAAAAATAGATTTATGTTAAAAAAAAACAATTATAACATGAGTTGCCCATAGTTCTTGTGACAGAACCACGCTTGATTGCCTGAACATATCTGTTCATGTCCACTACCATCTCAGTGAGACACTAGCTGGCATGCGTTCACCGTCACCATGGTATTCTCAGTCACCTGGTTCTTGAATATTGCGAGCAGGATCTGCAATTGGTTGCAGTGTTGCTTAGTGATTGGCAGCTGCTTGACATGGTTGTGTGTCTTCTCTGAATAAGGCACCGCACGCGGAGGAGATCCTAAACTGCTGCCCGCTTCCCTGCTCCATGGAACAGTCTGTCTGCATCCTTCCATCTGCTCTGCTGGTTTGGTGTTGGGTGGCATTCTCATGAAGATGGTGTCCTTTTTCTTATCGTTTGCATTCGTGAGGGTTCACCCCTGCACTTCTCTTGCAATGAGCTATAGATGGGCCACAGGTTTCAGTAGTTGTGACCCGGTCAGCCAGACATTTGGTGATCTGCCCCCTGTACGCCGGCCAAAACCTAATGCATACCGCACACAGAGCACGCTCACACCCGTAGGCAGGCATCACCATAACGTAGTCTGCCTTGCACCACCAATCATATCAGCTACCTCTGCACTGTCCTCCCTCGCCCACTAACTTTTTTTTTTCTACTTACAGAATCCAAACTGCCAAGAGACCGCGTAAAAAGCACGCTTTTACCATTGCAAGACCCAGTAATCCAACATAAGAAAGAGCAATGCTTGGGAGGTGCATCGTGTGTCAGCATGTGCGCTACAGCTCTGCAACATGGCCATACTGTAATCTGGCACTGCACTGTCCCCTGGTAGCTCTGGTAGCTTTGGTCCACTCACATTATTAGCATCTGTTTCTTTGTTCTTCTTTGACGAGATGCAGCTGTTCAACCCTCAGGGTCTTCGATTCTACCCTCCCTCCCTCTGCCGAGCCCCCGCCAGCTCCCGTGACCCTCCTTTTACTACATGTGGAGGTCATTTGACCTTTTCTTGATGTTCTAGATCTCCCACCCAGAGCATTCGTCTTGGCCTTGTGAAGGTATCTACGGCTTCTAAGCATGGTGGCCCTCCTCCTCCCACCTCGCCCTGCCGGTGGAGTGCATCGTGGGTGCATGCTGTGCCGCAGCCTGCTCTCATTCCCCGGCGCATCCCACTATGTGTTTCTCAGCACTGTTGCCCTCTTTGGATGGTGCCCATACGTTGTTTGGCCAGGATCTTGTCTTGTACCACTTACTAATTCCTGTAAGTCCTACAGCAATTTGTATTTAATTAGGTGGTTTATTTTACCTTCACAATCTGTTTTAAATCTGTTAATTGACCATAACTGCTGTTCCACGGGTGTCATTACTTTTACCACCAGTAAAATCACATACCATCATCATTCGAGAGCCCTGAGGGTGAAGTCCACAATCTGGAGTTAATCAACGGTAATGCAAAATATCAGTTACACTATTATTACAGCTCTGGAGCATCAATAGTCATGGCACTTAAGCAGCGCCTATGGTTCTGTGTGATCTGGTCCAATCTTTTTTTTTTTAAATCAATTTCATCTAATATAATTTTCGTTGACTTTGCTGCAAATATGAATGCCGGGGGGAGACCCCCCACAGCCCTTCCATAAAACCCCCAAATTAGTAATTGACCTAAACCCACCCCCAACATATATTTGGAAAAATCATTAAAACAAATGACATGAAATCGAATTCGACCATTTCTACCTTGGCCAAACCTTCAATTTTCCGCACCTTACGCTAGTACTCTTTTTTTTCTTTTTCACATTGAAGATCCTGGGCTGTGGCCAGTGCCATGTGGCTCTTTGTTTTTGGAGTGGCTGGGATTTATGTTGAGGACTCTTAAAAAAACAGGGGGTTCCACAAGTGTAACGCTCTCAGTAGTGACCCTAATTAAGAAAGAGTAGGAATAACAAATAATGTGTCTTTCTGGGATTCTATACAATAATTGCTAGCCTCATTAAAGGGGTGAAAGGCCATGTTCTATCGCTTCCCATGATGTCACTTCGGGGTGGGGTCAAATGCCATCACTTCCTGTGATATCATCATAGGTCAAATTACATGTGATATCACTTCCACTACCCCTGGCATTTTGGTGAAATAACGTCCCTGGACTCTCCTCTAGAATTTCACCACAGAAGTGGATTGCACAGTGACAGAAAGATAGTAAGCTGTGCCATTCTATTTCAGGGTTAATGTCTACCGTGGGGGCTACTCGAGCCAGTAATAGCCTGCTACGTTAAGGTGAATGCAAAAGCCTTCACTGAGCATAGATGGCACCTTTTCACAGTGGTCTCGTGGGTCACCTGGGCGTTGCCCACACCCTTATTGCTTGTGCTCCAGATATTTGCATATTTTGCTCATTAGCATAGAATCACCCATCACCCCAAAGGACACAAACCACTGTGAGCCCACGACATTTAGGCAACTGCATCAAAATCACAGCCGAGCACAGTTCACTTTGACGTACCTTTTGTAAAGTTGATAATAGTGAATTTGCCCAGATACAGTTGACAGTTCCTTAGTTAACTCTGATTTGCCATTAGTTGGCCAGGCGGGCACTAGCTTTGCATTTGTAGTGGAAGTCACCACCGAATCGTGCTTTTGCGTTACCCTGGAGCCTGTGTGATAGGAATACCAGATGGGAAGATTCAGCAAGATGTGGCGGATAGCCCAGGTGTAAGAAAGCAATCAGCACTAGAAAGCAGTGTGGATTGCATTGCAGTGCCTTGTGATCTTGGGCAGCTCTGTGCGCTCTGAGAGTATGGGCCTCATTACGGCCCTGGCGGAATGGGTTTAACGGCGCTGGTAAAGGTGCCGGCACCGTTAAACCCATTCCGCCTCATTACGAGGTTCCCTCGCAGGACCTGCTCTGGACGTCTGGTCAGACCAGACGTCCTTTGTGGGTCCCTCGAGGGGACAAGCATGCTCACAATGGGCCCGTTACTAACGGGGCTCGAATGGGAATGGGGATGGTCAGGTCAGGGTTCCCTGAATGGGGAAATACTAGGCCCTCCCAGGTCGGAATGGCCCGGTAATTCCCCATTCAGGGAACCTGGACCTGGACCCGAGTTTGGAGGCAGCCATGCCCTTATTAAGGGCATAGCTGCCTCCAAACTCGTAATGAGGCCCTATGTGTTTGATAAGAATGTCTTTGCTGACACATTGAATCGACGTTAATTTATTTTAGTAATTGAGCAAACAGTTATCAGGACTTAAAAATAACCAATTTGCAAACAATTGTCTGCCCAGCCCTTCAAAGCAGGCTTATCTTTTGAATTTTGAATACTGAGCCTTAACTTTAAGTGCGCTTCAGCAAGACACACTTCTGGCCAGGCTGACAGGAGAGATGGTTGAAAACTGTAAGTCGCAGAAGATCTTTTGGTGTTAAACAGGACCCCAGACAGTGGAACTAAACATGTCATAATTTGAGCAACACAATGACAATATTCCATTATTCCACAGTCTGCCCTGCTTCAGGGTTTTCAAACAACTTTGATGAGGTAATTCCAGGCTGTGTCAGCACCCTCCTCACATGGGGGCCATTAATGCGATTAGCGTCCAGCATCCAACTCATTAGAATACTGCGGGGAGGGCGCTGTGCCTCACACACAACAGTCAGAAGGTCAATCAAGAAAATCAGCTATAACCCCAACCATGGGAACACAATTTAAATGGAATAGGTTGTACTAGAACCGGGATACACACCCCACTAACCCAACTTTCAAATCTCTGCATACCTAACCCACCTGAAAATACACACAACCATCTCTCGTCCAGCAAACCAAACACACTTTACCACACTGCATCAACAACAAACAAACAATACATAAACAGCACCAGGTTTGAATTAGCACACAAGGTTTCGCCCGATCCGATACTCACACCAAAGCTCAGCGCACAGTGTATACCGAACTGAAGCCGCCAACAGCACACCATTTCTCCCACTCTCCAACTCCCCCTTCACCCTACTAACCCTACCCATCTGCCTTCTTGTTGTACAGATCCGCCAGAGCGCCTGGGGACCAGCTCCGTTGGTGACGGTGCGCTGTATAAATACCTTAACATTAACATCACCATAGATGCCAAGTGGCCCCATGTCATGTGTAACACCATGAGCTAGGCCTGTGAGTATGAACCTAGAAGTCCTAGCATGCAAATCTGAAAGCTACGTAAGGTGTATTTCTGTATTTTCCACCAGGTTTGAATTAGCACTCTTTCCAGAAAGAGCCATCCCCTCATGTTTTCCTCTGAACCTTTTTTAATAAAAGAGTCTTTCCCTGGCCCATTGCCCTACAAACGACAGAGTAACACAATAGCAAATCATTCGGCCCTTTTTCCTTTTCATCACATGCCTGCCTGTAATCCGTAGAGTGGGAACTCCTAAATCTAACCTGTGTACTTTATTCGGGAACCCTGACTCCTCACTCAGCGTTCAGATCCCTAAACCCGGAGAATCATCTGCTTGGCTACTGAAATAAGATATTGTCTGTTATAGTAATATATCAGTACAATGGGATTTGTAATATTTGGAAAAGAGTCTGTAATGATTTAACCAAAGCCGGGGCGCTGAGAGCCAATTTTTACATCTGAACAGTTCATCTGAAGCTTTCACTGAAGGTTGTGGCCTTGCCATGTGCTTCTCGTGTAATAAACAACTTTGTGGTAAAGCCGGAAGACATTGCAACAGGAGTCTCGTCCATGCAAAGAAAAATCTCCTTTTACTCTTTATAATTTGTTGCTGTCTATGTGGAAACAGCCCCAATACTCTTCTTTTTCTAAAGTCATATTGCAAATTAGCACCCTTGGCGGGGGAGCAAGCCAATCAGGAGGCACGGAAAACAGGCTGAACCTGCTAATCTCAGCACACGTTCCAAGCCGCCTGATGGCCCCTTCCCCCGCCATATTCTCCCCACAGACCCAAAACTAATTTGCACTAACACACCCCAGTCCCCACTTACCTGATTGCTGTGGCGGCGGGAACCGCCGCAGTAGCTGCAGTTTCTATCCCTGCTCCATTTGGCTACCATGGAAATGCAAGAGGGGCTCTGTACGCAGCCCCGCCTTCTTATTCCATGGCGGCCATGTTTGTATAGTATTTTCTTTCCATGAACAGGAAACCGCAAGGCGGCCCCTTCACAGTTTCCAGTCTGCCCCGTCCTAGCTCATGAGATGGGTGCTAATTGCGTTAAGCACCCGTCCGAAAGGGCTGGAACAGATGTTAACATCCCGGGGCCCTCGTTAAAAATGCCCTTGCTTCGGGGGGCGCTGTTGCACGCACGCAAATGGCCGCCTGATAGCCGAGCTCCTCTCCGGCAAACACCCTGATTAGCTCAATATCCTACTTCGGGGCTACCCAAGACACCCAAGCGACACGTACCTGTTGCCAAAATCTCAGAGGACCTCCTGAAAAAATTCCAATCAAAATCAGATCAGCCCTCCCGAGATAATAAGCAGCCAGGTTTCAGTGCTCCGACCCGGGGAGGCGACCCGAGGACGAGATCCATGCTGTGGCCATGGGAGCCTGCTGTCTCGGTAGCCCGGCAGGGCCGCAAAGGGGTCAGAGCTGTCATTCCTGCCTGGTTGCATCCTGCGGGCTCAACTCCACCCCTCCATAGGCTGACCGACTACCTGATCCGTGCTGGTGCTTTTTTTCTGCGGCTCAAAGGCAGGCACTGTGGCCTGAGGAATGACCCTGAAGACTGTCGGCTGATGTGGAGAAAGAAGGGCAGCAGACGCGCAGCAAACCCAAATACCTGCCCCGCCGCTGGCTCAAAGTGGACCACCTGCTGGGCGCTGCAGCGTGCCGACCTGTTGTCCGCGGCGTGCGGTTGCAGGGCTTACCTGAACCCCCCACTCCAGAACTGCCCTGACAGACTGGTGATATCCAAAAAGTGGGCCTTGACAGACGGCGCTGTAGAGTGACCTGAAGGGAAGACCTGGGACAGATGGTTATACTGGTAGATGGTCAGAAGTGCAGGCAACGTACCTGAAAGACGAGCCATATTACAGGACCCGAGAGACCGGACGCCGCTCACTACGACTGCATCATTTAACGAGATAAGTGCACCTTGATCTCCGGCCCGCTCACTCACCGCCCATATACTATATAACTTGACACCACCTCCCAGCCTAGCCCAAACGCAGAGGCAGCATGGATGTGACCGGGGAACGCGCGGGCCGCCAGAGTGGCTTGGCAGCCCTGACCTCGCAGATTACTGTAGCCAGTACTGAGGGGAAGTTGGACAGTCGAGTATGGTGCACCTTGGCAAAATAGCACACCGTGGGCCTAACTTCGCCCCCTCATGTGGAAAATCTGCCCAGCCCTGAGGTGACTTGCTGCAGCGACTGTTGCTGGCGCCCACTAAGACCCCCCCACTGATTGCTGCCAGACTACAGTGTATACTACGGAGACACATGGGACATCAGTGCATTAACTTCACGCAATCCTAACATTCTGGGCTCGCTGTGTGCGCTGCAAATGGGGCGGCCAGGTTGTGTTGTTTTTCCTGTGTTTTTCCTGTGAGAAATGAGGGGTGAGGCAATACGTGAGAGGGCACAGTCCATTCTATAAGATTAGTGGGCTACATATATCACAAAGTGCTTGGAAGACATGACAGCCAGCAAAACTATACAAATTTGAATACTCTGCACAATCCTGCGCGAGAAGCTCCCTGCACACGTGCTATACATTGTGGCCTTTGAAATGATCGCACACATGTCCTAGCCCTGTGGAGACAAAGGCCATATGCACCAAAACCTAAGTGGGGTGTCCCGGCACATAGGCCCATCTAACCTATCCAAGATCACACCGGGATCACGCGCATTGACTCAAACCTGGCAAGGGTACCTGTGCCGTCGGTCAGATGATACTGACCACGCAGGCAGCCGCTGGCTGCCTATAATGTATAATATAATATGCCAAGGGGGACTAACGCCAAGAAGAACAAAACCAGCCCGATGGATTCCTTCATAAGCACCCAGACCCCGGTCAACATGCCGATTCCAGTGGCCGAATCCCCCATGACTTCATCCAAAAACACCAAATTCGAGCACCTCCTTACCACTGTACAAAATGGCTTTATGTCAGTAAACATCAAATTAGACGATATCGTCGCTACCATTGGCTCACTCAAGGCCCGAGTAGACAAGGAAAGTGCAAGGATCACAGAGGGAGAGAGCAGGATCAGTACCAACGAAGACTCGATTAGCCAAAACACTCATGATATAACTATCTTGAAGGGCAAAATGACCAAACTATGTGGCAAATGCGACGACTTTGAATCCAAGTCTCGACGCAACTACATCCGTATAGTGGGAATAGCCGAATCCTTCTGTAAAGGTCCCATGGAGCCTCATGTCGAGAAGCTGCTGAAGACCCTGTTTGGAGACAACTCCTTTTCGGAACACTTTCTGGACGAGAGAGCACATCGCACATTGGCCCCTATGCCCAAACCAGGAGCTCCTCCCCGCACCATCATCGCTAAATTACTAAATGACAGGGACAGAGATACGGCACTTCATCTGGCGAGGGAGATGAGACCACTCTACCATGACGGGGAAAGCATTCACATATACCCTGACTTTGCGGCAGGGGTGTAGGCGCAAAGGAGGTCATATGACCCAGTCAAGAATCAACTCAGACTGAGAAAGATCCCATATGCATTGATATTCCTGGCAAATTTGCGCATACAGCATGGTGGCCGTGCACATTTCTTTGGGCATCCAGCTGCGGCCATGGATTATATTGAAGCCACTATTCCACTTCCACCGCAGGGAAGGGACCCAGATCAAAACGATCTCCTACAACCAGTCATGGACAGGAGCGGCCCTGATGATTGAATGAATGTACCACAATATCCTTTTATAAGTTTGCTATAGGAGATATGGGGGTCTGGGTGGTACCGACCTATGTGAATTGGTTATCGTCGGATGAGTTGGGTTCGGTTTCGTTGGCCCTGGGCCGCAACGCATGCACCTCCGGAAAGTTCCACAAGTTAATGAGAAGGGTTCATCATCATGTTGGGGTTGATGGTGCAGGGGGAAGTGAGGGTTGGGTACGAAGAAGGGTCACCCTTGGCACTTGCCCGAGAATTGTTGCGGAGGTTAAATGTTTAAAATCAGAGAGTTGTGTTACATCAGACACCGCCGATTGGGCAAGCGCACATCTGTGCTCAGAGAACAGAGCTAAGATAATAGATGATTATGACGCAGGTTGATGGGGGATTGACGATCAAACTTCTCTCCTGGAATGTCTGGGGGCTTAACAACCCTATCAATGCCCGAAAACTGCTGCTATGTAGCCAGGCACAATCCCCAGATCCTCCATTTACAAGAAACACATACTCTTAGACATGTTTGCACTAGTTTTCTCTTACGCGTAGGACTACTTAAGTACTACACAGAGTACTCGGCCCAGTCTAGGGAGTGCTCACATTGATCCACCCAAAACTGGGAATCCCTTTCCTCAACAGTAAGATAGATGTCCAAGGTAGACATGCATTGGTCTGGGGGGAGGTGGCAGGTCGACAAATAGTAATAGTCAATACCTATGGACCGAATATCGATGATCCTGAATTCTACAGTGCTATACAAGATATGCTGGTCACAGCCGACTATGCGCTAGTAATATGGGGGTGGGGGACTTCAACACAATCCTTGACATGTCCCTGGACCGATCTTCGGTTGTCCCGCGGACTCCCACAAGAGCTGTACTTACCCTAAAACAGATAGTGCAGCAAACATCCATAATTGATAAATGGCGGGAATTACACCCACAGGAAAAACGGTTTACTTACTACTCATCTGTGCACGACTCAGAGTCGCGCATTGACTACTGGCTCATAAGGTCAGCTCTTTCAGATGCAATGTCCAACTGCGAGATTCATCCCCGTACTCCCTCAGATCACTCTCCAATATCACTCACCCTAACCTTACGAGATGCTGCACCACAAGCCAAACATTGGAGGATGTCCCCCACCATACTTAGGGACCCCCTTGTATGCGAAACACTTCACACTGAAATAGAAGAATTCTTTGAATTAAATGAGGGGTCGTAGATAATCACGCTTCCCTATGGGAGACGTTCCGGGTATGGGTGCGGGGAGCCATTATGACAAAATCTACTGGATTGTTGAAAACTGTCAGGAGAGAGCTGAGTATAGCGGAAGTAAAGTTGGAACTGCTTGAAATTGAATACAGCACTACACACAGTAAGGAGTCCCTCTCTGTTACACATGCAACACTGAACGAGTTCAGCAAACTTGCAGATCAGGAAATCCTGTACATGGCCACCCCAGCCCAGGCCCATAGATATGGGGAAAGCAATAAAGCTGGTAAAGTTTTAGCTAATATGCTTGAAACAGAGAGCCACCATAACCCCATCACCAACATCCAAACACCTAGTGGGACAATTGTGACCCAAGATCAGGATATCAATGTCATGTTCGCCGAATTTTATAAAGCCCTCTTTTCCAATCATGACATTAAATCAAAGGAAGAGATAACTAACTACTTATACGAACTTGACCTCCCAACCCTAACCCCCCGATACACGCATGGCACTAGATATTCCCATTACACTGGAGGAAATTATCAATGCAATACAAGCACTAACCTCCCGCAGAACCCCCGGCTTGGATGGTCTGGGCCCCGAGCTATACAAGGAATTCCAGGATAAATTGGCCCCAGTATTACTAAGGGTTTGGGAGGAGGTAATGAATAGGGGCATGCTACCCGAATCTATGCACGAGACAGTTATTACGGTTCTCTTTAAGCCCCGTCGCCCTGCACAAGACATGGCCTCTTATAGGCCCCCCTCCCTGATCAATACTTTGCAAACATTTTTGCTAAAATCTTCGCGACCAGACTCCTACCGTACACGCCCATCTTGTTCAACCCCGACCGAGCTGGCTTCATTCCCACTTGGTCCACGGCTTTAAATCTACGACAGCTTTTTGGAGTAATGTTGCAAATAAACCCAAAGGCAACTGCTGCCATTGCGGTGGAAGATACCGAAAAGGCCTTTGATTCCGTCTCCTGGTCCTACCTAATCTTGGTGCTGGAGCGGTTTGGTCTAGGCTAATACTTTGTTAAGTGTGTCTGCTTACTTTATACCAACCCAGGAGCGAGAGTTCTAACTAACCACACCATGTCACCTTCTTTTTTATTAAATAGGGGCACCCGACAAGGATGTCCTTTCTCCCCTATTTTGTTTGCACTCACTTTAGAGCCCATGGTGGAATTTGTGCGGACAAATCATGCACATAGAGGGCTCAGAATGACTGGATCCCTGCAGATAATTTCCCTCTATGCTGACGACACCCTGTTATACATCCAGAACCCAGAAGAAAATCTAGAACCTATCATGACGGACATCCATGTGTTTTCTGAGTATTCTGGTTACAAGATTAAGGTTTTGAAATCTGAAGTAACTCCCAGTACCGGAGATCTATCTGGGGTAAGTGGGTTTAAATGGTCCCCTACACACGTCCGCTATTTAGCAGTAATTGTATCTGGAGATAAGAATACACTGTATTCCGAAAACTATGGGGAACTACTGCAGAATCTGTCTATCAAATTACAACTGTGGTTTAAGTTCCCTATTTCTGCCTATGGACGAGTGGCTCTTCTTAAGATGGTGGTCCTCCCCAAACTATTGTATTGCATTGACAACCTTCCAGTCTGGCCTGGAATAACCTTTTTTGCGAAACTTCAGACATTAGCTACCTCCCTTGTATGGAGCGAAAAGACGGCCAGACTAAAATGATCCAAACTGGCAGAACCATTCTCGAAGGGCGGCATTTTGACACCCGACTTTGAGTTGTATTATTTTGTGCCCCAGCAGGCACAATTCGCAAAACATTGGTTTGACCCTAGCGACACAGCCACACACATCCCTCTAGAGAAATATGCTGCCTCCCCTGTGATGTGCGGTCGGTGATCGTTGACCCCAAACACAAGGACTCTTGCGAATTTGACCCTGTAAGTGCCACTACACATGCATGGTTCAAAATATATAAGAGGATTGGGCTGACGACCCCAGACGACCCGGAAATCCCGCAAATTTGTAGATGGCTGCACAGGGAAATGCCTAAAGTGCGACATATCAAATGCAGACGCATATCACATGAACTGGGCATGTCCCTTAGTGGCAGGATTCTGGGGGGAGGTTGCAGACGTTCTGGAAGAGATCACGATGATCCCTGCGTCCCCTTCTCCATTGAAATACCTGTTTAGAGACATTGGTAAGGTGGCAGAGACCACCAGACGATTGTTTAACATTGCATTTAACATTGCATGTGTTATTACAAAACGGTGTATTTCGAAATGCTGGAACTCTCCTGGGGCACCCAATAGGAAGACTTTCTCAAAGACTTATTGATGGTAAATGAATGTGAGGAACAATTTGTGCTAACCGTGCCATCAACCTGCCGTCCCAAAGACATTTGGACCCTATTCCGACTTTATCTATGTAACATGCTACCTGAGGACGATACGACACATTTGACACCACTCTAACTTGCTATGTCTATTGTGAAATGTGTAAATAAGTGTCTAAGTAATGCCTGTCATACTGATGTGCTAACTGCTCTGGGCTCTGTCCCAATGTAACTCTCTATGAAAAATAAAAGTTTAAAAAGGCTTTGCACAAGCCTTTAACTCAGGCCCAGGCTGTTAAGACCCGTTCCAGCCCTTAGAACAGGTGATTAACACTTAATTAAAGACACAACAGTTAACACCTGCAAAATAAACTTCAAAAGTTCATCAAATTACGACATACAAAATGCATTTTCCTTCAGTAAACAGTGTGGATCTTACCAAAGGCAAAGCAAACCCTACTCAAAAAGGATCTGGGAAATCAATATCGTACAAGATTGTCCCTCTTGGGAATCGATAGTCAATCAAACAATTAATGAATATGGTACAATAATCACAACGTATGTAAATATAAAGGCAATCAAAAAATGACCCAATATTGTGAATAATAGTGATTATGAAGTTGATATTCAATATCGTTTCATTTATTAGGAGAAAAAAAACATTATGTAACCCTATTTTTCATATATGTCTTTGAAATGTTGACTCATTCAATGTTACATTAAAAAGTCACTAACGTCATTTTACAAATTCCAAGAACATCAGAAAGGAAAAAAGGGAAAAAAGGAAAAAAGAAAAATGAACGTGGACACAAGAAAAACAAAACAATTTTATAATACAACTGAACGGGTACAATTTTTGATGTAGAAATACATCAAAAAGGTGATAAAGGTGGGGGGGGAGCTTGAGAGCCAAGCAAGATGACCATGGGCTAACGTCGCTCTGAGGCGAACAGACAGGCCCGTCCGGATTATGCCTGACACATATCGCCACTGTGTGATGTGAAATCAGGCCAGGGTTGTGTGTCTCGCTGAGCTTCTGTAACCTGTTATCCTGGAGCTCTGGGCTCACAATCGCATACGATTTTTCTACGTCTCAGTAACTCTGACTGCTTTATACCTATTTTCCAATCTCTATTTTCTTATTATAAGTTCTATTATTATCTGGCTTTGCCTTGACATTCTTGACATTCTTCATCCTACAAATATGTTTAATTTGGCTGCCATTTTTATATAGATTCAAATTATACTAAGATTTTCTGTGGCCCCTCCTGGTCTGCCTACTCTGTTTTCAGAGTGCTGGGGTCCTCCACTGAAGTCCTTGTCCATCTAGACCGGAACGACAACTCTCCAGCTTATGAAATCAGAGCTCTACCCAGCAATGGTCGAAAGGATGTGGCTGTAACCATTCTTTGGTGATTGGACATCACAAGTGAGTTCCTTCAATCTTGTTCATGATCTACTTTTAGCTCCTTTGGATTCGTGGTGAGCTCTGTGTGAAGTCCCTGCATCTTCGGCCACAGAAATGTGTTGTGCCATGGAGTAATATTGGGAACCGCTCAGTAAGTCGCAATTGTGGTTTATTATTAAGGGACCAACTCTCTGTCTCATTTAGAGGATTTATTGTAAAGGGAAGACTGTGAGTTTCTTTAGCTGGCCTGTGTGACTTTGTCAAAACAGTTCAAAACTTTGGCGTGTCTCCTTTAACGTGATCTCCCATTTCTAAAAATGTATATGTTTTCCAGGGACGTCATTTCACCAAAATGCCAGGGGTAGAAGAAGTGACACCACACGGCCCATGACCTCTGATGACATCCCAGGAAGTGATGTAATTTGACTCCACCCCGAAGTGACACCACGGGAAGTGATGGAACACAACCTTTCACCCCTTGACAAAACAAGAAGTGGCATTACATAACATTGTTTCTTAGTACACTACAAAAGATATGGTTACGATATCACTGTAAAGTGATATACATTTCATACAAGAATGGATCACCATATGTATTGTTAATATCAGTGCGTATAGGCCCATATTACCAAATTACTGTGGATACATGCAGTGTTATTTTATAGCACTGATAGCACTGATGCTTAAATGCTTCATATAGAACAGATAAACATACAATATCACCATCCTGTGTTGGTACACATTTATCAACCTCGGCGGGATGAACGGCTGAGTTTACCTTGCCGGGAGTCAAGCGCCCAACCCAACGGGCTATCTTACCAGCTATAGCTATCAGAAAACCAGCCACTCGAGACACAAAGCCACATGCTGCTGGTCACAGCCCAGGAGCACCAATAAAAAAAAAAAGCATAATAAAGAAACAGTTATTTATTTTATTTTTTTAGGGGTTGCAAGGGACACCAAAGGGGTAGCAAGGGAGACCACAGAGGTTGCAGGTGCAACCCCTGGCGACCCCTAAATGACGTTGCTGATGTTTTCCTGTACTTGTAGATTTCTTCTTTGAACAACTTTTTGTATAAATAATATATATGGCAAATATTAAAATGTTTACTGTATCTTTTCCTCGCCCTTATCTTTAAAAGAGTTTTCGTTGACTGTTCATTTTGGAGAGTCAGGACCACACAGCAGAGACATTATGTAAGCCAAGTAGATTGATATATCTAGGCCCTTGAATTAGAGCCTAAGAAAAATCTCTGTAACATGATCAAGAGAAGAGAAGATAGAAATGAGCGGAGTCTTTGATCTTGGAGCGGAAGTAGAGAAAAACATCATTCGCAACGAGAGAGAGGAGGCGATGAATTGTGGTTTGGAGGGGTAGCATGAGCATCTGGGAGATGACAGTTTTCCATAGTGCGAGCAGAGGGATCAGATAAACTAAGTATCATAGCTGATTTTGACTATATCTAGAGAAGCAGACATAGCAGAAAGGGAGCCTTTGTTCGAGGCAAGGGGAGAAAGAGAGCAGGTGCCATAAATGGAGTCTTGTGTCAGTCTTGGGTTGTTGAATTTCAAGGGTGAATCGTTGCTGAAAGCCGCAGAGGGATGGTGTGAAGGAGCAAGCTTGCTAATGTTCAAAGTTGGAGTTTGCGAGCAGAGTTGACAGGTGGTCAATTAGCCTGCAAGGGCTAGACTTCACCATAGAGCACAGACCAGGGAAGAGTCACGATAATGCAGATGGCTTTTCCAGAAGGTATGTTGACCGTCTGGATGAGGGTGTCTATCCCGTGGGAGATTAGCCACCCTCCACCTCAGTCTGGGGGGGGCGATTGTGATGCTGGAAATGCAATGGAGGGACAGGGCCTCTGTATCCTTGTCCTTTACTGCTTTTTATCGTGTGTTCTGTCGTGTTTTCTGCGCAGGAGTTCATGTGGGACTCCTGGCGGTGCAGCTCTCTTTTGGTTTGGTGAACAGACCCGTGGGATACCCTTATGGCACCCATGGGTGGGGGTACAACCCTGTGCCCCTAGTGCATGTTTTTGGGCACCTGTGGGTGGCCCACAGAGCAGGGTATGGGCTGGTGGCAGCTCCATGCTGAATTTGACAGGTGCACGGAGTATCCTCCATTTTGGGATACCCCGGCCCTGCCATTGGGATCAGTTGATTCCTGATGGAAAACAAGATGGCCCCGGTGGCCTCCTGCTTTCTATTACCCATTACCCTGTTTTCCCAAAGTCCTGGGAAGTCCTGACTCTGTCCCTTCCCCCTGACTGGCTGTTGGGTGGAAATGCCATATATGGTGTTGTTGTGAAGGCCCGGCCAGACTAGCTGGAGCCTTCCCGGTGATGTATGTTGTGGGTACCTCCTGTGGGTGGGACCTGGGTGAATGGAGTGTGTGACGAATATGCATTCTGTGTTGTGGGTGTCTAGTATCTGGTGGTTGACACAATGACTGAGACAACCCTGCCCGAAACTGGTATGAATGCAGCTTGGAGTGTTGAATGGCTCGGTACTTGTCCCAATACACATAACTTGTTGAGAGTGTCTGGAGAGAAGTGAATGGCCTGAATACCTTGTGTGCCTGATTGGCTGCCTGCCTGCATGAATGCCCGTAGTCGTGATTGGATGCTTGAGTGTGACCCAGCGGAATGAATGGGAGATCAACAGTATATCTGGGGACCTCTCACTGCTAGGAATCGTTTTCAGAAGCTGAAGTCCACTACGATGAGTAAATGGATTAACTGATGCTTGACCTTGAAGCCCTGCTGGATGAGAAGGAGTGCTGTGGCTCTCCCTCGCAATCTGAAGGCTGCTGTGTTTCCAAGGACTGACCCAGAGAGGACCTGGTAAGGCGTCCTCTTCCCGAGCTACGAGGGACCAATGGCACAGCTGATCTTTGCCAACGCTCCCTGGTAGACAGACCTTCGACAGGCTGCCGACCCGATACAGGGACTGCTGCGGAACTCCAAGGAGAAGCACTCGGACTGTTGTCCACCACTGTCCGCGGATAGATATAGTGCCAGAGTTTGAATTTGCTTTTTGTCAATGGAAAGGCAGGAAGGAGATAAAGAGTTGGAAGGACAATGGTACTGAGATGAGGGAGGCATTAGAGGAAGATGGGTCAGTGTAGGGTAAAGATGAGATGAGGGAAAATGCCTTCGACTCAATGACATGATCCTTGGTAGTAACATCAAACACAAATTATTCTTCATAGAAAGCCATAAATGTATTGACTTGGCTGGGAACATCATTTTTTCCATCATATTAGCTCTCTGTTGCATGTACAATTCTTCTTTTTTCATTAAGATATTTTTCATTAGTGCCATGATTTATTAGCTTCCTATGCTGTCAGGGTCAGTTAAAAAAAAAGGTGGTCATTGTCTGGAGGGGAAAGCCAACTTTGGCACTTAAGTTCTGTTGAGTCTTCTTCACAATGCAATTTTAATCATTTGCAAAACGTAGACCAAAAAATAAGTGTAGTAACAGGCAAAATCACCTTTACACCTTGTTTTGACACTCTGTTTTGCAAAACGAGGAAATGCCCCCTGCCACATGTTCATGGCCAATAACATCTAGAAGGGATTCCTTTGGAATCTGCCTACTTTTAGTATGTCTATAAATCAACAGATTCTGTAGGAATCCATTCACTTTTGGCCAGCACAAAAGAAAACATGCTGATGTCAAACCATTTGGTATTTAAAAGTGCAGGAGGAATGCAGGACAGTAAACTGCATCCTGTTCCTTGCCCCCAATCTGCGCGAAATAGAACGAAAAGCACCCACGGCTTAACAGCAAGGCACAAACTGCTCATGTCTTGGCTTTACGAATTGCTTTTACATTTGGGGACTTAGAAAGTGACAATTCCATGAATCCTTTCTGAAAACTGAAAACCAGCAAATTGCAAGGAAGTTTGATTGTTCCAAAAGACAACCTTTTACAATACAGAAAAGGCAGAACTACAGAAAGGGTACCTCCTAGTTGTCACCTATCACGCAGCAATAACTCCACAAACAACTGAAAATTTTCAGTGAACCCTCCTTCATTGCATATGACCAATCAAAAAATCTCGTACAGTCCTTGACCAGAATTGCATTTCCAATGGATCAAGAAAAAATTGAACTGGAACATACCTAGCCAATATGAGGAAATGCAAAAATTGCCTGACATTGTCGACATTATGCAATGCAAGAAAGGCTTCCATGGAAAGTTTATATGTGAAGCCTACCATGAACTGAACGAAAGAATGAACCTAAACAGATATTCCATCCGAAACCATAAAACAGATACACCAATAGGACACTGCTTCAATTAAGATGGGAACACATTAAAGGACCTGTCAGTTTTGGAATTTAAAGGAGATTTCCCAAATATAAGACACGCATTGTTGTCACCCCAAAGCTTTAAAGATTTTGATGCTTTTTATTGCGGTTGGCCTGAGGGCAACTAATCGGAGGCTTTCGGGTGATCAATCGACAGTCCCAACATTGGGAAGAGGCACGGTTGGGTTACACTTAGTTTGTATACGTTTAAATCTAGAAAGTTGGCACTTGGCAGAGTGGCTTGGAGTCATTATAAAACTAGAGAGTGACCATGATCCTATTCACTTAACATTACAACCAGCATCTAAATGTGTTTGCTGGCTTTATAGTCTCGTTCTGCATGGGAAGAATAATGGTGCCATTAAGAATTGGGAATGATTTTAACCTGGGGACTGTCATCCCAGGAAAATAAGTTGAACTATACATTGTAATTGAGACCTATGTCATGAACCTTACCTTAGGCAATACAAAGGTTGAGCAATGTTATAACGCCATTTGGAACTCAATCACACCTTTTGAATCGAGTTTGGTATTTCCATCTTGGGCAAGAAAGATCCATAACTTAATTAATGAGCAATATGATCAGGACTCTGAAGTTTAGGCTACTTTCTGAGATCAAGAAGATCAATTGTGGTAATGAAAACACAATCCGGGACCTTTGTTCAGAGTATAAGGCTCTTGCAAATAAATTAAAAAAGGCTGATTTTAACAAAAAGAATTGGGATGAAATCATGCAAGCAGCATTTGGCAAAGACACTGGGACATTTTGGGGAATGGTGTCCCGGTACAGTGTAACTGACAGCTTCTGGGATTCCACAATGTTGATCCAGGAATCGGAATGGCTGAGGTACTATTCCAATGTATACTATGATCATTTCACTCCAAATAATAATATTCCGACATCATCAACTTTAAAATCTAGAAATGAAGAGCAGTTGCTTTAAAGTTAAATCTCCTTGAGGTCATAAATGCTAGATACAAACAAAAATGTGGGAAGGCCCCAGGACCTGACTTTTTTCGAGACAACTTAATGCAGAATGAGCGATTAATATGGGGTCTCTTTTTAACATCTTTTTTAAACTTTTTAAATGTAGCTAAACTCATGACATACAACCAAATGTATCCCGATATTTAGGAAGGGGAATAGATCGTCCCAACAAATGATCGATTTCATTAATCATTAATGTTTCCAAAATATATGCAAGTGTCATTTTGGCCCGGTTGAAACACTGGGCAGCTGAGCAAATTATCATATCTGAATGTCAAGGATGCTTCCAGCAGGGTAGGGTCACAATTGAATAGGCTTTAATTCTTGTTGCATTCATTTTTAAATCGTTCAAATTTAAAAAAAGAACTGCTCTATATTGTTTTTGTTGATTTTAGATCTGCCTTTGACACTGTTGACTGATCCAAAAGCTGGCAGATTTTTAATGATTTGGATTTACAGACTAATTCATTTAATGCACTCCCGGCACTTTATTCTGAGATTACTTCTGGAGTCAGTATCAGCCATAATGGCAAATGCAATTTTCTTTTCTCCGGTGAATAAAGGAGTTTGCCCAGGATGCGTATTGGAACCCTTTTTTATTTTTGATCTTCATTAACAAATTGGCTAACTAACTTGATAAAAAATAAACGCTGATGGCGATGTCTCGAGCATATAAGGGAATCAAATTGGGATCCTGCTCTATGGTGACAACGTTGCTTTAATTTCTAAGACACTCGGGCTCATCACGAGTTGGGCGGTAGCCCTTAAATGCAGCAGTAATGCTATTACCACTACATTTAATGGTCTGCCCAATCAGGAGTCTGGCAGCATTTACCCCAGCTCTAAGCTGGAGGTAAATGCACCAATTTAACATCCATGTTCGGGTGCAATTAGTGCAGCTCTATTAGTGTGTTCTATTTGCGCAAAAAATGCCCCATTGGGTCCATAGGGGAATGGTGAATACCCATTACTGCCCTTCCCTTGATCTTGCGCTAATAACCCCAGACTGGGTGGCGGTAACGCTATTAGCCATGGCAGGACACTGCCCAACTCGTGATGAGGCCCACTGTCTGGTAGTAGAAAGCAAAGGGGGGTTTAGAATCATTCAGACAGGAATTTAAAGTTGTAGTAAACAATAATCAAACAATGGCAATGGTCTGTCAACTCATCTGTGCAAGGAAACAGAAACTTCATTTGGATCTGAATAACAAAAAGATGGCTTAGTTGAGTAATTCAACTATTTAGGTGTATGGATCTCCTCTAACAGTGATTGGACCGATAATTTGAAATTTAGCAATTGTGTCTTGAGACAAAGGGGAGCAGCAAACATTTCATTAAAATTGGGGACAATGCCACTCTTCCTGGCTTGTACATTTATAAAGCTATAATGCAGTCAGTAAATGTGTATATATGGGCTACAATTATGGGGCCATTTGGTGAATGATAGCCGTGGTTTGGTTGAGTGGAAATTCTTACAACAGATTCTGGCTCTTCCACACTCAACCCATCTATCCCAATGTATTCTGAAGTAGCAATTCACCCGATTATGTAAAAGACTTATTTGAAACCCCTACTTTTTTGGGTTTGCATGAATGGTAGTGCTGACTTGTTACTTCGCTAAATCATTTTGAGCTCCATTACTAATGATCTCCATGGCAATAACTGGAGATGGCTTACATTCATTAAAAATATGTTGATGGAAATTGGCCTTGACCATTTCTGGAGAAACCCTACTAGCATTGATATCTTAACCCTAACTACAGTGAAGGGGGCCTTCAAACAAGGGGTATTTATCCATTTTAATAATCATCGGAATATCGGCCCCACAGCCTCTTTGTTTCTGACTATGAACAAAATTGGGGTGTTGAACAGTATTTTAGCTGGTTGAGAAAACAGCCCATAGGGCTTTGCTTACCCATTCTCTTGTTCACCTTCTTCATATTGCAGCTTTTACGTGGAAATGGGTGCAAGGCAACCCCTTGTCTTGCCCGCTCTGTGGTATTGTAAGGAAAACAGTTATCCATCTTATATTCTTCTGCCCAAAGTATATTAATTTGAGAAACTAATAACACACCGTCTCAAAAAGCACACTATTAGACACTTGGACGATGCTAGGTGTTTTTTTAAAGCATGTAATAATAAGAAAAGCTCTGTTGCCATAGCAAATTACGTATATATATAACCTTTATAACAAGACAAGGCAGCTTGCCACTGTAACTGAGCTTTTACCTATTTTTTGTCTTGACACTATATAGTATTTATCTGTGATGAGGGACTCCTGCTCTTAGCCTTTTTCATCTTGATGATTTCCCGTGTCGGGTCTTTAGTAGTTTTATTCTTTTATGAGTTTTTCTTTTAAAACATTTGAACAAAATGTTTGGTATACGATGCACTCTGAATATTTTTTTTTTGTTTTTACTGTGATAGTTATTTTATTCTGAAATGATACATGATTCTTGTTTGTCGGTTTTTATTCTGTACTTTGAAGGCTTGCAGCCAAAATAAAGTTAACATAGAGGCAAGACACAGAAGAACATTGGAACTAGAGTTTTTCAACACGTTCAGTCTAGTTTTGAAGAGAGACGTTGGAGTCATGCCTCACTGTGGTGAACTTTAAACCTTAGATCATTGGGCAACATACCATGTGGAGATGTGTAAGATACCACTTAGTTCAGTGGTCAAAGTGTACGAAAAGAAGTAGTGGAACTATGTTGCCTGCTGGTCTGCCCACGCCCTCCACAAACCCCATTGCTGCACCCCCTCCCACACACAATCCAAATCCCCAAACAAACATACCTGCTTTTTATGGGAATGTGCAGTGCAGTGAACTGAAGTGCAAACTTCAACTTCTTCCAACACTTTTATTTTAAAACTAAACCATTCCGGAACGGTTTCTTTTTATAATAAAAGTATAGGAACAGTGAAACTTAAAAATAAAACGCACCACTCCTGACCGCTCCCGCCCACTTCGACCTCTGACTTAGTTTCATTCAAGTTGTAGAAATTATACTCCCCAGTGAAGATACAAAGGTCACACAGCAATTTCCCATACCTATGAAAGCTGACAGATATGCATAGAATTGTAAAGTGCTTTTTGCAGACTATTATTAAATGGTAGAACCACTGCAGTCAGTCAATATTGGGCCTTCAAAGTAAGCAGCCAAGATTTGAAAATGTTTACATTTTCCTTTCAGATATTTTCAGCAATGCAATTATACCTGTGAAATGAACACACTATGACACAAGCTTTCTCTTCTTTCTTAAACTGACAGGTCACTATGTAGAGTAGTGCAAAGTGCCTTTTGACAAAGTATTATTAAGGCTGCAGTCAGTCAGTATTGGGCCATCATAAGAAGTAGCCAGGGTTAGGAAATGTTTATTTTCAGTGCAACGTTTGTCAGCAATACAAGGCACCCCTTAAAATGAGCACACTATGACACATGCATCCTCTGCCTTTTTAAACCCAGCACGCTGACATTTTTTTCCACATGATCAGAAATGTACGTATTTTCAAATTCACCAGGCACGCTTTCTAGAGAGCATTTCTCACAAGTTTGAAATACTCTGAACACTTAACTGATTAACTATGCAAATGCAAGCATTTCTTTGAACAGTGCAACATTTCTAACAGGTCTGTCTTTACGGTAATGGTGATCACAGCACAGAATTCCTTGAATACCAGCTTTCATAATAAATCCCCAGAACTGCTTAAGTCTTCTCATTTTGTTTTTGAGCATCTGATGAGAAAGGCCTTTGTGACTTTAAAGCTGATGCATTACTCCAACGCATCCTAATTTTTTCAGTTAGTACAAATAAAGCTATCAAAATTCAAACATTTCCGATATCCCCCCAAAAATGTCATAAAAGTGTCTCGGGAGGATAGCTCAGGGGAAATGTGCTCGCCTTTGAAACAAGACGACACGGAGCAACACAGGTTGGATCCCTGGGTCTGCGATTAGAAACCTCTGGGTATTAAGCATGTTATAAATAACCAATTATAAATGTCAGTTCCGTTTTACCAAATGAAAAGAGCGACTCAGAAAAGTAAGTAGGTGTGACTTGCTATTAATGCCGTCTTTTTAACTTTCAGGTCATTTGGGACCTGTTTGGAAGGGGAAAAGGGGGCTTCAAAAGGGGTGGTGAACAAGCAGAGAAGACATGTTGCATGCCTGTGTCTGTGTTGGTTTTTGAAAGGAATTATCTTATTACATTAGCTGAGCATTATTATGAAGTCAGATGTGTTCTTGCACATATAATGTGTTGCCACAGAGTTACTGTCCAGTCCTACAGACAATGATTGTGAAGGCATTATTGTATTCCCACTGCTCTATTTAGACCTGTCTAGGTTTTTCTGTCAAACACTGGGCTCGGAAATGCTCGGATTGGACGATGGGCCTCATTATGAGTGCAGAGGTGTGGGGGAAATGGCGGTAATTCCGTTAGCTCCAATTCACCTCCACATTTCACAATGCTGTACTATGAGTTATGGTGGTAAGGTCGACGATTTACTTCCAGCAAAAAACTGGATTTAGATCTTTCACTTTACTGCCAAACCTCATCGGATTTACTGAGCAAAATGACTGCTTGCAGTAAATATTTAAAGCAACCTTATACAGCCCTGTGGATTCCAAAGACGTTGACAAAAGTCATTGCTCTGCCACTCCACTTCCTGTGGTAAGTACACTGGACCACATGGAGGTAACAGTAAATGAGTTTGTTGTTAAATCGGATTTACAGCAGATTTACCTGCAAACTAGTAATGAATGTCTTTTTGCCAGGCGAAATATTACTTCAAGGGATCTACCAAGGTTCATACGTTGATGATTTCAGGACATTAACCAGAATAATCATTCCACTGGCCTTTGCATGTTCTCTGATTCGCAGGGACTTGCTATAAAGCACTGAACATTCAGACACTGACAGGTTTCCAACTTCTGAGTACAGATGAAAAGCTACAGTCAATCCATTAAGAGAAGACGTTCCTTCCGTAGTTCAATTTGCAATTGTGGGAACGTTTTGCACAAAACCCTGCGAGGATAAGGAATGCTTTGGGGACCGGTTACAATCTAGCACAAGGGATGGTTTCGAATATTAGTACGAAGGTGCATGTATTTGTCCATAAGAGTGTGGCTTGATGTTGTTCTATTTGCAATTGTGGGACCTTTTTGAACAAAGTCCTGGGAGGAGAAGGAATGTTTCGGGGTTTAGGGCGACAATCTAGCAGAAGGCATATGTTGTAATATCGAACGTGGTCTCCACCAGGTTCCATATTATGTTAAGAGTGTTCTATTAATGAAGTGACCATTGGACTGGAAGCAGAGAATCAAGCCAGTGCGGGGCTGGTACTAATGTACTTATAGTAAATAAATAATTACGCACCATTTCCATTGTGTCAGTGTCCCTCCTAACAATGGCAGAGAGGATGGGAGAGGGAGGCCCGATCAGAAGGGCCGGGAGCGCAGCCTCCGTTATGCACGCAAAATGATATAGATAGTATCACCAATAAACTGCATATAACATTTGACAAAATATTAAAAATGTAACTCGTGCAACATATGATACATTTAACACGTTTAACTAAGCATACTTCTAATTACTATCTTAACATTGAACTCTAATATTACTGGTCTAAACATTTCTTAACATTGGACACCATTATTACTGATGTAAACATTTCTTATGAATAATGCATCACTTAACCTCCCCCACACACCCCCATCACTCATCCTGCACGTGCTGATGATCACCTAGTTTCTACGCTTAATTTGTTGTTTCTGATCTGGCACCTCTTCCATTTCATTATCTTCCCACCTTCTGGGAAATGTTCTGGCCCACGTAGTGCACCGATTGCAAAAGACATCACCACTTCCATTTGGACCTTGTCCTGCCTGTCCATTTTTTTTGTAACCGAACACTCCTCTCACCATCACTCCTTCTACTGCCTCGGCACACCCTCTCATTTCTTCTATGCCTGCAATCGCATTGCACATCTGTATCATCTCTTTCCGATACAATGTGCCCATTGCACCTGGCCACCCTTCGCTTGTTACACCTCCGAACATTACCCAACATTACTTAATGCATTCCACTCTGTACTACGTTCTTGGATCAAAGTATACTGAATCTCATTGTCATACCCTGAACAGCTTCCTGGTTCTTACTACATCACCCACATTCACCTGTTGCTCAGCTACTTATCATTTCCCCACATAATATCTTTGTGTGTAGCCTGCTTAGTACCTCCAAACCCTCTCAATGATTGCACCCTCATCCAACCTGATCTCTCTTCCCCCTCCTATCCACGGGGGGCTGACATTCGATTTCATGTTTCTTCTCCTCATCGTAACAAAGGGTATGCACACCGTAGCAGTATGGGGAGTACCTCTGTACCCAGCAATCATTTCCCCCAACACTTGCTCCCACAGTTAACCTGTTACCAATGCTAGCTGTAAATTCTATTTGATCAACCTGTTTACTCGCTCTACTAGACAATTACCATGTGGGTGGTACAATGAGGTCTGCAGGTTCCTTATTCCATCTGCATCCAAAATGTCCTTCATCTCTTTAGATACAAATTGCACTGGGGAAGGGAGACAATCCCCCAACAATTGATGAACTGTACCAGACGTCTGAGGAAGGCTGGGGAAGGGAAACATTCACCCAGCATAGGAAAATTCAAACCAAGAACTGCCTTTTTTCTGGGGGAAGGGAGTCATTCCTCTGGACCAGGAAGATATCCTTTTGATTTAGTTTAGCATAGAGTGTGAGGGACAGAGCTAGGATTCTGATACAGGACTGCGGACCTTTGCTTTTGACATCCTGTCTGTGACATTAGTATTTGAGGTCAAGGCAGGGAAGCCCCTCTTAGAGCTAGGGCAAGATAGGGTTTTCTTTTCATTTTCTCACTTGATAAAAAGTTTATACCAACCACAATGACCCCTCCATGTCAGCGTCTTGCTTCTGCACCTTAGAGACATCACAACTGACCTGTAATAAGAAAATGACATCACAAATGCTGTGTGATCAGTTATTATGCTTTAGGTGTGATGTCAATGTCACACTGCCTGCTGCTTGAGCCAGCAGAGAACATTTGAGCTGTCACTGCAACACTTAATTAAAGCCATGGAAAGCTTTTCAAATTCCTTTATTGCTGAATAGCTTTCTGTGTCACTTTACAGCCATTACTTGACAAGGAGCTGTTGGTGGTAAAATATTTAATGTGTGCAGTGATGAAGCTTAACATATGTAAGCAAGAATCTAAATGTTATTACTTATTTCAATGCACAAAACCCTTTTTTCAATAAATTTTATTAAACTGCTTGAACTATTTTTCTGTAACACATTATGAGTTGCATTTTTGCTTTTATAAATACAAACAGATTCTATATTGATTATATGGAACAGCAAATGGAAGATCTCTTACGTTATATTATGCATGAGATGAGGTATTCAAGGTAATGACAGTGTGTGGCTATGTATTATAAGGAATAAAAACCTCCTACCATACATTAAAAGGATATTGCAAGTAACCCTGGAGTTCCGTGAATTTATAAAGTAGCTCAGCCTTTGGCCACGTTCCTCTATTTTGTCACTCAATTCCTCAGTCACTTGCAATATCCCTATAACATACGGTAGGGGGTACTTTATCCCATATATAATTTTATGGGGAAATATAATAACTGACGCAAACTATACTATAACGGGGAACAGATACACCCTAGCCCCTTTTATTTGCAAAAGTACTGAGGGGGTATATACATTGAATGTACATCCTGGGAAATTTGTAAATATTTCAGAAACGTATATGTGTCTGGAGTTATAGATTTGACAAAATAGGTGCAATAGTGTGTATATTGGGAGAGCCCTCCTCTGTGCAATGTCCAAGCACAAAATGGAAAAGAAAATAATAACTCACTTGGTACATACCTAGAAACATAATTTAATGGAAGTCATTCCCTGGTTACACCACCAAGCAGAGAGTCCTGTCATAAGTGCTGAACCATTCAAGACAATGTGCTAAGGGTCAAATGCCACCCATGTTCATACCTTTTATAGCCCAATGAAAATTAAAAATGTACATTTTTACACATTAATGCAATAGAAAAACCATAAAATGGAATCTAACAGGTTAAACATGCATTTTTCTTTTAGTAAGCAATTTGCATGCAGGAATATAAAGTAGCCTATTTTTAAATTGAGTTTACTAGAATACTGTTATTCCAAATATGTAGAGAAATTTAGATAGGCAAGGATGTTCTGATTTAATGTTGTTTTTATCAAATGAAAGCTTTATCCTGAACCCGCATCCACTTTCAGCGCATGGTGGATGTGCACTCAGGATAAACCAAATGTACATATGGTGACCTGTGTGGTTTTAAAAAGTCTACATTCAAGTTTAATACAGCAGTAATAATTCAGGTTACCAGTATATGATCATTCATAATTGTAGTAACCATTGACATTGGGTTCTACAGAGAATGATTTAAATGTGTAATGTGCTTATATTTTGAATAGGTTTGATTTGTTCTAGTTTTTAACAAATAGACCTTCCATGCAAACCTGTGTGTTTCTTGTGCCAGAAGGGGAGGGGAACTGCAGAGAATCAATGCTGTTAAACTGGCACACCACAGGTACATAAAAAGAACTCTGGTTAATGAATACTAATGGTGCGTGCCTGGAAGGATGAAAAAGTCCCCCAATCTAGATGCCAACTGATCAAACATCCTACACAACACACACTATTTCATTCACACGTGCACCCAAACAATATACACTCTATCTCATTCACACTCACACCCCAACACTACAACAGACACAATGGCTAAACTCTCAGTTGCATGTGCACTAACAGACACAAATCCTTGCATGCATGAATAAATATATACAGACATACATAAAGTTTTACCTTAGCTAGTGTTCCGAACACCTGACGCTCCCTCACTCACTGCTTCGTTGACTCTACAGCTCATGTGGACCATGCAAACAGGAACCAGGAAACAGGTACTGCTTCCTGTTTCCAAACATTCACGATGGTGATGTAGAGGCACCATCTTGCTGATGCAGGTTCTCTGTGTAGGAAGGAACTGTAGTATCCCCTACAAACATTTAGACCTGCAGTTCCCCAGACTGCATCCCCTAAGGGGCATGGAACGCTGGGAAAGCAAAACACTGCCATCCTATCATTACCCTCTGGTTATGCACACTGGGATACTCAAAATAAAGCCAGTCAGAAGCGCGTCCACTGTTGCTTTCTGCAGCTGAGGGAGTGCTCTTTGTTTTGATTGTGCTAGATTTGGTCCCTCCCATTGGTGGCGGGTTGGTGCCCTGTTGCCCATTAGGGATGCGCTGCTCTCCGTGGGTTACTACAAAATCCATCCACCAGAGGCTACAATTACGACAGGCACCGACTGGCCCATAGGGCATTAGGCCCATTACCGAATTAAAAACACAAAATGCTGGAGTGGGACAGTTTTTTGGTCAAAGTGGGCCACTTTTTTGGCTTATGTGGGCCAGTTTGATGAGTTAATTCACTCTAGGGCCAGTAGTTTTAACCATGGTTGCTGAATACATATTCTTTAAAATGCACAATTTGCATCACACTTCATCAAAAAACTCCCACTTGGTCACTATTCAAACAGTGTCACAAAAGGAATGAATTGCCATTTGCAACTGTGGCCCACTTTTTCATTGGTGCCCAAGACAATTGTATGGCCCAGTCCGACCCGGAATTACGCTATTTTTTAGAGGTGTGATTTTTGAACAATCTATACTGAATCACCACGAAAATGCTGCAGCAATTCGTTCACATTAATATTTGATGTTATTACTCATACATAAAAAGTTAATTTGCTGCAATTTCCTGAACATTTTGGTCTCTTCGTATCTAGCTGAACATGTTCGACTTGGGTTCACATGCAGCTCAGTGCCCACCATTCCCATCCAAAACTGTCTCCTGTCCTCCATTTCCTAATCCAGTGAGGAGGCATGTCTCAGATTCTGAGTCATGAGAATTGCTATTTTCGAGATCAGCTAAAACACAGGAACTTGGTTTCAGTTTTCAACATTAATTATCATTGTCTAGGAGATGTTATGGTATGTTAACTTTTTCTAACTTTTGCCAGGACTCAGGCTGTACCAAGTACGTCACAGGTGGCTGCAACCTACTGTTGCAGTGTGGCTTGATGTACGTAGGATCCTAGTGGGTCCTTTCTTCTGATTTCCCCTTCTTCGGGCGCGGGGGCCACAGGTTGCTGCCTGAGTCGGGTGCCGTTTCAACTGAAACTTTTTGCTATCCGGGGGCAAATTGCTGAAATCTGGTGCCCACGTACTGCGGGCTTCTACATTGGACTCGGCGCCCCTGGATAACCACTGTATGAAGGTGGATTGTGCAGTTGGTATCATGGCACGGCGTTAATCATCCAACGGGTAAGCGCCAGCACCTCTTCACGTTCCCCCGACATGCTCTGCACATAACTTTGTGTTGCCTTTACTTATTTGAGGAATCTGAGCTTGAGCTGGATTAGTATAGCAACTCAACGACCCTTAAACTTCGTAAGAGCCAGTGCTAGTTGTGTGAACCAGTATTAGCTGCATGGTTTGTCCCCTTTCACTTTCTGCTTCTAGAAGACTTCTGTGCCACATTATGGCTGATAACAAGAAGCGTGTCTTGCTAAACTCACCACTTGGCAGCCAGGTGGTAGAAAACTCCATCTCTGAGCCAAGGGCGGCTCTTTTGTGGACTGGTGTCAGCCTAGCAGCTGCATCTCCTCTGTTCAATAGGAACTGTGTGTCAGAGTTCCTCGCCTTGAGTTCTCGCTGGAGACCTGGGGCGTTGCTAGGGGGGGGCTAAGGGGGCTATAGCCCCTGATCTTTTGGTTGTAGCCCCGGATAGAATCTCAGGACCTACAACCAAAAGACCAGCTAGCCCCCAGTCCCAACAGTTCCAACATCAGCTAAGCCCCGGGTCTTTTCCAGACCTAGCAACTCCCCTGCTGGAGACACAGGTTGCAAAGGGTAACCTTATTGCGGCTACAGACCAGACCAAGGAGCAAGACTGCCAGAAGGGATCCTGATTATACAACACCATCACTGCCTACTCTAAAAAGGGGCAGTGGGTCGACTGCTCATGTAGCTACTAGGATTTCACCCGTTACTAAAGAACAGACTAAACATCCCAGCGCCGACCCTAAGGGTGAAGTCACGGAGACACCGTCCCTAATCCTGGTACCTGATCACAATCTTGAACAAAATCATAATGTAAAAGCCACAGAAGTCAATGTTTTACTTAAGCAGGTGGCCACGTGGAGTGTGCGAATAAGGAAATCTCAAATGCCAAGTATCAATGACATTATCACCCATGCCTTTATTATGGACCAACGAAACTTTGTCATTCCTAATATTGGGAAGGCAGCTGGAAGAGAGACCAGAGAAGCGTTGCGAAATAAGATGCTCGCATGACTGTGACAACGAACACGACCAGGGGTTGTCAGATTGTCTGACTTGAAGGTTATACACCAAATTGACTTGAGCGATTGGTGCTCTCTATCAAATAGTGACTGTGTTTTAGTTGGTTGTGGGTCCAGCACGTTACCACACTATTTTAGCATGTGCAAATATTTTCCCAGAGGCGGTTCAAACTGTACATTAATACTTTAAGTGCCTTGTTACATTGGAAGGTTTCTTGTTCATGCTTTTTTGCTCCGCTAAGGGCACTGTCTCAGTATTGGGGCGATTAGCTTCTCTTTTGGGTTTACCTGGTTGTTAGGCTGTACTTAACTCTGCTTTATGTTTTATGGTCCATGTTGTATTCTTGCCTTGTTTGTCTGTATGCACCATTACGCCTTCGGGTCCATTGTGCGCAGTATAAATATCTAAATAAAATAAATAAAATAAATAACAAGAATGTATAGAGCGCACAGTCGCCCCGGAAGGTATCATGGCGCTAGCGAGCTAAGCTGAGGTGAGAACGGGGCTAAAAAAATATAGGTTTTCAGCGACCGCCGAAAAGTAAGGTGCTCTTTAATAGTTCGCAGATTACGAGTAGTGGAATTCCAGAGCTGAGCTACGGCCAATGAGAAGGAGCGGCCACCAATTCAATAGAATCCAAAACGAGGCACTGGGACAAGCCGAGCGTCAGCCCATTTGGGGGCTCCTATGGTTTGCAGTCAATATACTCTCGTGCTAGTGCTTACAGCTCCCGTGAATTTTAACAAGCTGACTTTTAGCCTAATAAATAGCATGACTTCATTTGTGTTACTTGTGAATGACTGGGTGTTTGTGACCGTTAGCATTCATTCACTGTGTTATTTAACACTCTTCAACGTCAAAGTTTAATAAAGTTTGATTTGAACAATGTACAATGGCGTGTCATGGCGCACATCAAAGGCCATTTATTGTAATGCGTTCCATGCAGTGAGTGTTTCTTCAAACAGTGGTGGGCAGGAGTGGCGGGGTGGCGGCTCGCAGAAGTGGGGAATGGAGCACAGGAATCAAAAGGAGGGGGGCACGACCACAGCAGTGGAGGCTGTCTTCCTCAGACCAGAGAGCTGCCAAAACGGCAAACAGAGCATGTAAGGGAAATCAAAACACAAGCACGAATAGACAGGACCAAGATTAGCTCGCATTCCCGAGAGCGTGGCGATTGTCACTACCGGCGGCGTGACGTCACTGGGAGACGTGGCGTCACTGAGGGACGATCGATGTAACGTCTCTTACATATTTAAGTCGAGCTGTTTTTTATTTTTCTAGTGTATTTCTGAATGCAGTTTTATGGATATTAAAGCAAGAGTTCTGTTGGTGACACAAAGAATTGCATTAAAAATCGTCTGCCTTTTCTGAATGCTTAATCTTAGTTCTGCCTCCTTGTTCACTGCTTCGCGACTCTTGTGCTTGGCTGCTCCTGATACCCTCACTAAGCTGGGTATTAAATCTGGCATACCGTCTGTGAATGATACCTTTTTATTTTTGGCAGTTCTGTGCCACTGTTGCCATGGTACCTAACGTGCACAGGCATCCTTCCCGTCCCATTTAACCTTGTCTCAGTGTTTATGACATGGGTTGGCACAGCAGCAGCAAAACAAAAAAACCCAAGCATTTACGAAGCCAATAGCTTTGCTTTATGTGTAAGCACTGCACAGGCATTGGAGCCATGTCTCCAGACACTCACGCCATTCACCAACACCTACTGTCATTATACACAAAGAAAGTACTATCATTTGGCAGGTAGCAACATGATGGGGGTTATTACAAGTGAGGCGGTAAGGGGTTAACTGCGCCGGGAAAGGTGCTGGAGCCATCAACTCCTTACCGCCTCATTATGAGTCTGCTCGCGGGAACCCACTTAGGATACCTGCTTTTACCAGGCACCCTTAGCGGGTCCCGCGAGAGACCAGGGTGCTAACAACGAACCCGTTTTTAATGGGCCCATTGTTAGCACCCTCCCAATTCCCATTAAGCCCTATGGGGGCTCGAATGGGAATGGGGATGAGTTCCTTCAATGAGGAATTACATGGCCCTCCAAGGTCGGAATGGCCCAGTAATTCCTCATTCAAGGAACCCAGACCCGGTACCCGGTAAGGGGGTAGCCATGCCACTAATAGCGGCATGGTTACCTCCTAACTTGTAATAACCCCCAATATGATAAACAATATTAATACAATATCTGAATGGCTTCTCCTATCCTGGTTAAGATCCCTTACCCAGGCTTCAATGTTAACTCCAAAATGATCAGCTAAAAAAAAAGGTTTTAAATCAGCTCTTTAAAGTTCAAAGTCAAAACAAAAGTTCATGAAACTAAAATCCACTCGTAACAACTCTTTGTTCCTGGATGAAAAGATCACCCTCCAATTTCCAGAAAAGAAATAGCACCAATGGTAGTCCTGGTTATGATGGTGAATTGTGTCTTCTTCAAGATAAACAGCCACAGTTCAAAAGACAGTGTAATATTCCCAAAAGTCAATAATACACAGTTCCTTAAGACTCCTTCAGTTACAACTCTACATTTGTTATATTTGTCAGGATGCTTTCTCTGGGTTCCTGATTCTCTTATCAGCAACCACACTTCTACTGTTGTTCCTATGAGAACAGTCACCTTTGTCCCATAGTACTGTTTCAAACCACTTCAATGTGACATCTGCTAACAACTTAATATACCACCACAGTTCAAGTACTACTACTACTTAGTGTTTTTAGAATCAATAGGTAGGTTTTGACAAGACACTTCAACCTCTTCAGGTATACAAGGCACTCTTCCTCCTGATGACTTACTCAAAAGGGGCAGCCTCTTTTCCTCTTCCGTCTGTCTAATTACCACAATAAAAACCTGTTTCTGCCCATCAGACTCTCTCTTCTCTGGCTTTGGCAGTCTTTGGCACCACAAGTTGCATACAACTTCAGAATATTCTTCATAAGCAATTAGCTCACTTCCCCAACTTTACTCACAACTTTCTGCCATTCAGCTCAGTAATTACCCAGAAGCGTTGGTGCCACTCTCTCAGCCTCAGGTAATAATGGCACACTTACATGTTAGGCGACTTGAGGGTTAACAACGTCACAGAGTAGTTTGATGGCTCTTTAACTCGTGGCAAGACTGGTTTCACTACAAAAAGGGGATGCCTCTTGGCTGGGGTAATGCATGTTCTCTTTAATACGTCTGACTCTTTACTTCTTAGAGATGAAAATAATGTCACTTCTAGATACAGTACAGGATTCAGAAATCCAACTGAAAACACAATTAGGCACACAGAACCGTTCTTTCAAGAAGATTTCAGGATTTACAGTTAATAAAGACTTGTATTCCTGTGTAATAGCCAGGATGATGTTCTGACTACGGGAATTGCGATTAGGCACACCTGACCTCCTTTTGATGTGGTTTTTCACTCTTATAACTTGTAATTCAGTTATTGTTTAGGTTAAGTATCCAGTAATGATGTAAAACAGTGTTCTCCCTTTTAAATAGGGACACACAACAACTCTGTTATAGATTAACAGTCTTTAATCACTTCAACAATGGTGTTCAACAGCTTTAGCTTCTCACACAATGTTAGTTCTTTCTCAACATATGTGAGCGCTACAATTTCATTGTTCATCAGACTTTATTCTGCAACAAACAGCTTTCACTCACATAGAATAATATGTGAGTCATTTAGGAGCTGGCTACAGCTACCGGCAAGGCTCTCGCAGTGTATATGAAGGCTGTACTTCACTCACTGGCTCCAGTAACACTGGTTTTGCTGGTTGCACTGGTCTCCCAACTTCCTCTACTACTTCTGATGCTTCTGGCTTGCTGGGAAACCCACACCCTTCTCCAACACAGGAGTCTCTGGTCCGGCCACTTAACTTGAGAGTTCCTTTTCTTCCCAAGACCCTTGGCTTGCCACTTGCTTCTGGCCTTAGTCTCCTACACTTCCATGGCTCTGTAATCACAGCAATTAGGCTCACATGGGGTAAAGTTTGCCTCCAGCACTTCTTCTGCATTTAAGACTCTCTCAGAACTTGCAAGTGATATCTACTGTCTCCTCATTCTGGCATCCCTTCTGTTCTTCCACTTTCTTGAGATTTGCCAGCCTTGTGCTTCTCCTCTACTGCTACTGTTACAGTTAGCCTTTCAGCTCCCATGCCAGCTCCTTCTACTTCTCCTTTCCTGAAGGGGCCTTTTATGCCTCTGAGCTTCAGCAACAAGCTTCAGGTGTGGGCTATTAAGCCCAATTGCCTGACTACTGCAATGGCTAGTAGGCCTAATTGCCTCATTTCTACCTCTGCATGCCTTTTCATCCCTCTTCCTCGTCTCAGTACCTGTAGAAATCTGGGACCTGTAGTTTCTTCTAATAAAGTTATGTTTTTCAACTTCTACAGTTTGACAAAATGCCATCAACACGGTGGAATTAAGGAGAAAGTTAAATAGAGGTTCATCCCAGTATTCATGGTCTGTTTCCCTCCCACCCCCCATGTGATTCTCCTGCAGTACTCCAACCCCAGGGTCAGGATCAGGAAGCGTTTGCCCTTCCCTGGCCACGTGAGGAGAGTCCCAAACCAGGTTTCTGGGAAGAATCATCTCTAATTCTTCACACAACACTCAACCACCTTAACGGGGAGAACACAGCAGAGCTAATCACCCTGATACAGGATGATCTACAAAGCAGGATAGAATTCAGAACAGCAATCCCACCACTGCTGAAGCTTGTGTCGGTCCTGCACTTTCTCACCACAGTCCCCTTTCAGCACACTGCGGGCATGCTGCATGGCATGTTGGAGCCATTGGTTTCTATTGTGTTTGCCTAGGTGTTGGACGCACTCATGCAGCATGCACTCCAGCACTTCTCCCTTGCCACCAACCCAGTACAGGTATATACAACAAAGGCACGGTTCTGTGCAGCTGCCCACTTCCCTAACATCATTACAGGTCTGGGCTGAATGTGACATTGGTGTAAAACAATCAGCATCAAAGAACATATACAGGCCTTTCAAGTGGAAATGTGGAAATGGTACCAACGATGGGGACAGGTGGAGCAAACACCTATTTGATGTCAATGTATTGCATGCCCTGTCACAGCCATGTGCATGAAGGAACTGCCCTGTAACACAAAACATAAGAAGCACCATCCCACCCTGAAGGACAACATCAGAGCCTACCAAATGTACTAGGAAATGTGCTGAGTGACCAACAGTTACAACAATATATAGGGAAACCATACCTTCACATGACACACCACAGTTTTCTTGTGCAGGAGGGCAGTGCAACACTGACAGGCAGTGATTGAATGAACGCTGAAACCCATGAATGTAATTTCCCAAGAGCAGGAGCACTATCACAAAGTGCACATGATTACCAGTTTGATTATCAGAGCCTGTGCATGTGTTCCCAGTACTGAACATTCACAGTTCATTGCCAATCCAGTTACAGTGTACGACTGCTACCTCTGGTGGGTCAGTGATGTGTGAAATGGGAGGGTCCCCAAGTGACATTAACAATTCACCCCCTTAGTTCATGAGGCATTATATAATGTAAGGATAGACAACTAGTGATTTCAAATTTGCAATAAGTACAGTAGCTGACATGTTGACCATTATGTTGTGACCAATTGTTACACATGCTCATAGTTTTGTAACCAACACCGAGCCCCATTACCTTTTCAAGTGACTCTGGCTATTCCCAGCTCCCATGGCTGATGACACCTGTCCAGCAACCACACACAGCACAGGAGGAGGCCTACAATGAGGCACACATTAGGACCAGGTTTTGCATAGAGTATCACTTTGGACTGCTGAAAGGATGGTCCTGGTGTCTCCATCAGGAATGCGGCGTACTAATGTACAAGCCAGAAAAGGTGGCAAACTCTTCGCTGTGGGTGCCATGATGCAATATGTGTGCATTAGGAAAAATGTAATACCCGGATAGCATTATGCAAGCCCCCATCCCAAGGAGGGTGATGACACACATGCACAGGACCACTTTCAGTCATGCAGTGACCATGATGAAGGCAGGGACAGGCATCTGTGTAGCAGTAATTGATTGAGCATAATCTATTCAAGTGTTTATGTGATTTTATTTTAAATTACAGAAAAAAACATTGTCCTCCCACCTCCCTCATCCCCTTAATCTATGTCCTCTCACCTCCATCATCCCCAACACCCATGACCTCCCACCTCACTCTTCCCCAACATCATTGCCCTCCCACCTCTCTCATCCCCAACAGCATTGCCCACCAATCTTGCTCATCCCCAACAGTCACAGTCATGCCCTCCTACCTCCCTCATATCCAACCCACTTGCCCTGCCACCTCCTCTTTCCCCAACAGCCATGCCCTCCAACCTCCCCTGTGCCTGTCACGAGTGTCACATGTAGTTCAGAATCATTTCTGTGACGTCTTTGGTATGACAGCTTGCTAGGCCTGCCACATTTCGTTGTGACAGACTACAGGGACAGCCAAGCAGTGAGCTTTCTGTTGGGGTGACACAGTAGAAGCTTCTAACTCCTGAGCCCAGATGTGCTGCAAAGTGAAGAGCATGGTCTCTGCAGCTGCAGAGATTGCTTCATGAGCTAAGCCATTACAGAAGGGGAAAGACTGTATGCAAATCAGGCTTTTTGCCATCCGAAAAGGGGCAGTCCATGCTGAACTGCTAGGTCTCATCCCTTCTGCACAAGACCACAAGCATCCCTAGGCTTGTTTTTCGGTCTTGTTTGGCCTCATTAGTGAGGAATTGCTTGGGTCTCTAGGCTGGACTGCCCCTTTTGGGGTGGGACGATGCCTGGCTTGGCAGGTGAAGAACAATGGTCTGGAGGGTTGCTCAAAGCAATGCCAGAGGTTAAGATTCATTCTAAACCTTCCAGCCATTACATCTTTTGTTTTGCTATAGTCAACCCGAGTGGGACGGGTATGCCCAGAGAGGGTCCCATGCCTGCTGTGCCTAGAGGCCCAAGCTACTCCTCACTGATGAGGCCCACCGAGGCTGAAACTTGTTTGAAGATGCTTGTGATCTGATGCAGAAGGGATGTGACCAAGCAGTTTGAGCTGGAGTGGCCATTTTGGGGGGGACCATGCCTGATTTGGATATGGTCTTTACCCTTTTGTAGTGGCTTAGCAGATGAAGAACGATGGTCTGGAGCATGGGTGCAAAACATACGGCCCGCGAGCCAGTGGTGGCCCGCCATGCTGTTTTGTCCAGCCCGCGAGGCACAACGACTTTCCTAATGGAGGGCCGCCTGCAAGCAGCATCGGCCACCCTCCATTAGGAAAGTCTTTGTTGTCTTTCGGGCTGGACAAAACACTGGCCATCATTGGCACAGCACACACACACCACGTCGCTCCTCCGAGCCACGTAGTGCGTGTGTGCTGCACGAATGGAGGGCCAGCACTACGGCTGGCGTGACCAATAAGGCTTGATGCCGGAAGGCATTTCAGCCTTGCCTGCCACGCCAGCCGTAGTACCACTCCACTTACCTCGCCAGCGTTCCAGCTAGCCTGCCTTCCAGCATGTCCGGTAAGTGGTCTGTTTGTTTGTGTTTGTGTGTCGGGTCTGTTCTGTATGTTTGTGTTGTGTATGTTGAGATGGGGAGGTGGGGGGGTGTTGGATGTGCATGAATGTTTGTTTTTGAATGTTTGTGTTATATATGTTGAGATGAGGGTTTGGGGGGGTGTCGGATGTGCATGATTGTTTGTTTTTGAATGTTTGTGTTGTGTATGTTGAGATGGGGGTGGGGGGGTGTTGGATGGGCATGAATGTTTGTTTTTGAATGTTTGTGTTGTGTATGTTGAGATGGGGGCTGGGGGGCTGTAGGATGTGCATGAATGTTTGTTTTTGAATGTTTGTGTTGTGTATGTTGAGATGGGGGTGGGGTGGTGTCGGATGTGCATGAATGTTTGTTTTTGAATGTGTTGTGTATGTTGAGATGCGGGGGTGAGGGGTGTCGGATGTGCATGAATGTTTGTTTTTGAATATTTGTGTTGTGTATGTTGAGATGGGGGCGTGGGGGGGTGTCGAATGTGCATGAATGTTTTTTTTAATGTTTGTGTTGTGTATGTTGAGATGGGGGTGGGGGTGTCGGATGTTCATGAATGTTTGTTTTTGAATGTTTGTGTTGTGTATGTTGAGATGGGGGGTGGGGGGGTGTCGGATGTGCATGAATGTTTGTTTTTAATGTTTGTGTTGTGTATGTTGAGATACGGGTGTGGGGGGGTTGTCGGATGTGCATGAATGTTTGTTTTTGAATGCTTGTGTTGTGTATGTTGAGATGCAGGGGTGGGGGTGTTGGGTGTGCATGAATGTTTGTTTTGGAGTGTAAGTGCGGTGTATTGTTGAGATGCATGATCTGTATGTGTGCATGCTTGCTAGTTTATATGCTGATTTGGGGGTTGGGGGTTCGGGTCTGTATGGGTGCATGTGTGAGAGTGTGTGTGCTGAGTTGGGGGGTGGGGGTGTTCAGGCTTGTATGGGTGCATGCTTGAGAGTGTGTGTGCTGAGTTGGGGGTGGGGGGTTCGGGTCTGTATGGGTGCATGCTTGAGAGTGTGTGTGCTGAGTTGGGGGGTGGGGGGTTTCGGGTCTGTATGGGTGCATGCTTGAGAGGGTGTGTGCTGAGTTTGGGGGTGGGGGGGTTCGGGTCTGTATGGGTGCTTGCTTGAGAGTTTGTGTGCTGAGTTGGGGAGTGGGGGGTTCGGGTCTGTATGGGTGCATGCTTGAGAGTGTGTGTGCTGAGTTGGGGGTGGCGGGCTTTGGGTCTGTATGGGTGCATGCTTGAGAGTGTGTGTGCTGATTTGGGGGGTGGGGGGTTCGGGTCTGTATGGGTGCATGCTTGAGAGTGTGTGTTCTGAGTTGGGGGGTGGGGGTGTTCGGGTCTGTATGGGTGCATGCTCTAGAGTGTGTGCTGAGTTGGGGGTGGAGCGGCTTGGGTCTGTATGGGTGCTTGCTTGAGAGTTTGTGTGCTGAGTTGAGGGTGGGGGGTTCGGGTCTGTATGGGTGCATGCTCGAGAGTGTGTGTGCTGAGTTGTGGGGTGGGGGGGTTTGGGTCTGTATGGGTGCATGCTTGAGAGTGTGTGTGCTGATTTGGGGGTGGGGGGTTGGGTCTGTATGGGTGCATGTTTGAGTGTGTGCTGAGTTGGGGGGTGGGGGGTTCGGTTCTGTATGGGTGCATGTTTGAGAGTGTGCTGAGTTGGGGGTGGGGGTTCGGGTCTGTATGGGTGCATGTTTGAGAGTGTGCTGAGTTGGGGTGTGGGGGGTTCGGGTCTGTATGGGTGCATGTTTGAGTGTGTTGTTTTGGGGGGTGGGGGGTTCAGGTCTGTATGGGTGCATGTTTGAGTGTTTGTGTGCTGAGTTGGGGGGTGGGGGGTTTGGGTCTGTATGGGTGCATGTTTGAGTGGGTGTGCTGAGTTGGGGGGTGGGGGGATTGGATCCCTACCAGAGCACTTTCTTCAGAGGCAGCTGCCATATCCCAAACCAGAGTTTTGTTATAATAGCAAAACACTTATTTTTCTATGGTAATTAGGTAGGGCCATGTACCTGGTTTAAGGGTGTTTTACAGTACCAAGTTTAAACTGTACACTGCTCTGTATAAAAAACAATTATCATATAACCAGCCGACCATACCACTGGAGTACGGAACATTTCTAGTAAATTATATGAATGATGGAAACTAACACAAATCCTGCATGTACAAAATGCCAAATGGAACGTGTGTAGGTGAGGACAGTTAGACACTCATGTCACTCATTTGTCTCTTATGGACACGCCAAGCTTCTGCTAGAATCCCTATTTCACCCTACTGGGCAACAGAAAGGGGAGGCCCAGTGGATTACAGCGCTTGCTGGACAAATGATGTGCATGCTCAAGCCAGTGCTCCTGCTCCAAGTTGTGTAGCGATTGGGAATATTGATCTTGCTGGCTGCACTACCACTGTTTGTTGCCTTTATTATTTATTTATTTATAATTATTTATCTGTTTCTCCTCTGCTTTGCACTTTCCACTTCTCCCCCTTCCATGCACGTTTTCCCCCCCTCTCACATGCACTTGCGCTTTCTCAATGTCACTAAGCCTAGTAAGTTTGCTGTTTTATTCTCCCCTGTTCCTCTCCCTTGCATAGATGCACAATGAAATTGATTAGAGAAACTTAACTGCAAAAGGTCACTTGCTGCACACTATGAATCATACATTCAAGTGGACAGTTTGAGTTATTTGATCCAGATTTTGTGGAAGGAAATGGCTTGCAATATTCAAACTGGTAGTACTCCCAGAAGAACCTATTTCTCTGGGGCAATATGGTAGAGCTCCTGTCAGTTTTGCCCTGGCCAGGAAGAACTGAGATCAGTTTCTTTGTATGTTCACTAAAGTAATTGGTCATCCTGTGATAATTCCTTTCAAAAGCTCATAATCTGGCAACAGCTTGCGCTTTTAAATGTTTTTTTTTTTAAAGAATGTCCTCAATTTCCACCTTAATCTCAAACATAGCAGTTTGATGTGCTATGCAGCCCACTATTCCTGAAAGTATCCATCAATAAGTGCATGAAAAGGTATGCTGGCAAGGCTATGTTCTTTATACGATCTTGTTCTTTTGTCGCTTTTAGGCTTCTCAAAAAAGTATATAAATTGTATATACTCTAGACTTGGGCCGTCGTAGTGGGAGCATAACAGTGGAATTCATATCTTTATCCAAAGATGTCTCTGCCAATGTTCAGTGCAGTAAAAAAAGAAAAATTGACCAGGAGCACCGTCAATTTAAGGATGAGTGGACTGAGAAGTTTTTTTTCATCGAGTCCAAACCTAAGGTGTACTCGTGTCTCATTTGTCTCGAACGCATTGCAGTTCCCAAGGAATATAATATCCGCTGCCATTGTGAAACAAAACATTCACAATATAAGGATTTCCAGGGGGAAGCGAGAATTAGGAAAACTGGGGAGCTAAAAACACAGCTGACTAAGCAACAGGGTGTTTTTGCCCAGAAAAAAAAAGAATTTGAATGTGCCACCTTTGGGAGTTATAAGGTTGCACAGCTTATTGCAAGGTCAGCACGTCCTTTCATAGATGGGGATTTCGTTAAAGACTGCCTGATGGAGATTTGCGAGGCAGTGTGTAAGGAAAAAAAAGATGCTTTTACAAATGTTCCCCTTTCACATTTGAGTATCCAGCGGCGTATTGTAGACATAGCTGACAATTGTTACAGCCAACTGAAAATGCAGTGTAAGGATGTCAAGTTCTTTTCAGCCGCCCTTGATGAGAGCACAGATGCAAGTGACACAGCCCAACTCTTAATTTTCATTCAGGGGGGGGTCGATAATCAAGGCAAAGTATTTCAGGAACTGGCTTCCCTGGTATCTTTGCATGGCAGGACTACTGGTGCTGACATTTTTGTCATCGATGATTTCAATTTGCCATGGGATGCTTTGGTAGGCATGACGACTGATGGGGTGCCAGCCATGGTTGGGGAGCAAAATGGGTTTCTTGGCTGCTTGAAAAGGCACTTGGGCGAGACGGCTGTCCATGAAAAAAATGTTCACTGCATCATCCACCAGGAGGCATTATGTGCAAAACATTTGAAATTCACTGAAGTGATGGACTTTGTTGTGAAAACGGTTAATTTTGTCCATGCACGCTCTTTAAATCACAGATTGTTTCAGGCGTTGTTAGAAGAGGTAAAGGCGGATTATGGTGATGTCCTATATCACACCGATGATCGATGGCTTAGTCGTGGCAATGTGCTGAAGCGATTCTTTGCTTTACGGCACAAAATAAAAGCATTCCTTGATGAAAAGGGAATGGGCACTTCTGTCATCTGACTGACCTGACAGGCCATTTCAATTATTTAAATTTAAAGTTGCAAGGACGCCAAAATCTAATATCGGATCTGTTTGAGGCAGTTTGTGCCTTTGAAATAAAGGTAAGGCTTCTGACAGCACAACTGGAGAAAGGGATGCTGGTACACTACCCCGCATGTGCAGAGGTTTTTCCCCCATGACAAGTATGTAGGATGGTATCGGCATGTGAAGGTCCTGAAGGAACTGCAAAATGTTTTTAAGAATCGTTTCTCACAATTCAAATCCCAGCGAGCCTCTTTTAAACTTTTTGCAGACCCTTTGGCTGCTGATGTTGACAGTGTGCAACCTGAACTGCAACTGGAACTGATTGAACTTCAGTGCTGTAGTGCCCTCGAAAATAAGCACAGAGAGATGCCTTTATTAGTCTTCTATCAGTCTCTGGACACTGCTCAATTCCCCAATCTGTCACAGGAAGCATTAAAGATGGTATCTATGTTTGGCAGTATTTACATTTGTGAGCAGGTTTTTCCACAAATGAAACTACATAAATCCAGCCTAAGGACAAGACTAACTGACCAACATCTCCATGCTATCCTGAGAGTAGGAACAACCTCACTGGAGCCCGAGATCCAGAAACTGACAGCTGAGAAACGCTGCAATGTTTCTCACTGATCAAGTATGTCTGGTTCACTGTTTCATCCTGTTTGATTTGGGGAAATGTACGGTACAAAATGTAAGTTTTAAATACAAATAAAATGGTACACCTCCAAAAAGGTGTTCTTTTTCCAACTGTCATAGTGTTTGTTGGGGGTGGGGGTGCCATGGGGCATAGTGTTTGGTTGGGGGTGAGGGTGCCATGGGGCATAGTGTTTGGTTGGGAGTTAGGGTGCCATGGATGATAGTATTTGGTTGGGGGTGAGGGATATGGGGCATAGTGTTTGGTTGGGGGTGGGAGCCATGGGGCATAGTGTTTGGTTGGCGGTGAGGGGGCCATGGGTCATAGTGTTTGGTTGGGGGTGAGGGAAATGGGGCATAGTGTTTGGTTGGGGTGGGAGCCATGGGGAATAGTGTTTGGTTGGGGGTGAGGGGGCCATGGGTCATAGTGTTTGGTTGGGGGTGAGGGACATGGGGCATAGTGTTTGGTTGGGGTGGGAGCCATGGGGAATAGTGTTTGATTGGGGGTGAGGGGGCCATGGGGCATAGTGTTTGGTTGGGGGTGAGGGGGCCCTGGGGCATAGTGTTTGGTTGGGGTGAGGGGGACATGGGGCATAGTGTTTGGTTGGGGATGAGGGGGTCATGGGGCATAGTGTTTGGTTGGGGGTGAGGGGGCCATGGGGCATAGTGTTTGGTTGGGGTGAGGGGGCCCTGGGGCATAGTGTTTGGTTGGGGGTGAGGGGGACATGGGCATAGTGATCGGTTGGGGGTGAGGGGGACATAGGGCATAGTGTTTGGTTGGGGGTGAGGGGGCCATGGGACATAGTGTTTGGTTGGGGGTGAGGTGGCCATGGGGCATGGTGTTTGGTTGGGGGTGAGTGTGCCATGGAGCATAGTGTTTGGTTGGGGGTGAGGGTGCCATGGGGCATAGTGTTTGGTTGGAGGTGAGGGTGCCATGGGGCATAGTGTTTGGTTGGGGGTGGGCGCCATAGGGCATAGTGTTTGGATGGAGGTGAGGGGGCCATGGGTCATAGTGTTTGGTTGGGGGTGAGGGACATGGGCCATAGTGTTTGGTTGGGATGAGGGGGCCATGGGGCATAGTGTTTGGTTGTGGGTGAAGGAGGCATGGGACATAGTGTTTGGTTGGGGGTGAGGGGTCCATGGGTCATAGTGTTTGGTTGGGGGTGAGGGACATGGGGCATAGTGTTTGGTTGGGGGTGGGAGCCATGGGGCATAATGTTTGGTTGGGGGTGAGGGGGCCATGGGGCATAGTGTTTGGTTGGGGGTGAGGGGGCAATGGGGCATAGTGTTTGGTTGGGGTGAAGGGGAGATGGGGCATAGTGTTTGGTTGGGGGTGAGGGGGCCCTGGGGCATAGTGTTTGGTTGGGGGTGAGGAGGCCATTGGGCATAGTGTTTGGTTGGGGTGAGGGGAGCATGGGGCATAGTGTTTGGTTGGGGGCGAGGGGGTCATGGGTCATAGTGTTTGGTTGGGGGTGAGGGGGCCCTGGGGCATAGTGTTTGGTTGGGGGTGAGGAGGCCATGGGGCATAGTGTTTGGTTGTGGGTGAGGGGAGCATGGGGCATAGTGTTTGGTTGGGGGCGAGGGGGTCATGGGTCATAGTGTTTGGTTGGGGGTGAGGGGGCCATGGGTCATAGTGTTTGGTTGGGGGTGAGGGACATGGGCCATAGTGTTTGGTTGTGGTGAGGGGGCCATGGGGCATAGGGTTTGGTTGTGGGTTAGGGGGGCATGGGGCATAGTGTTTGGTTGGGGGTGAGGGGGCCATGGGTCATAGTGTTTGGTTGGGGGTGAGGGACATGGGGCATAGTGTTTGGTTGGGGGTGGGAGCCATGGGGCATAGTGTTTGGTTGGGGGTGAAGGGGGCATGGGTCATAGTGTTTGGTTGGGGGTGAGGGACATGGGGCATAGGGTTTGGTTGGGGGTGGGAGCCACGGGGCATAGTGTTTGGTTGGGGGTGAGGGTACCATGGGGCATAGTGTTTGGTTGGGGGTGAGGGGGCCATGGGGCATAGTGTTTGGTTGGGGTGAGGGGGCCATGGGTCATAGTGTTTGGTTGGGGGTGAGGGACATGGGGCATAGGGTTTGGTTGGGGGTGGGAGCCACGGGGCATAGTGTTTGGTTGGGGGTGAGGGTGCCATGGGGCATAGTGTTTGGTTGGGGGTGAGGGGGCCATGGGGCATAGTGTTTGGTTGGGGTGAGGGGGCCATGGGGCATAGTGTTTGGTTGGGGGTGAGGGACATGGGGCATAGGGTTTGGTTGGGGGTGGGAGCCACGGGGCATAGTGTTTGGTTGGGGGTGAGGGTGCCATGTGGCATAGTGTTTGGTTGGGGGTGAGGGGGCCATGGGGCATAGTGTTTGGTTGGGGTGAGGGGGCCATGGGGCATAGTGTTTCGTTGGGGGTGAGGGGGCCATGGGTCATAGTGTTTGGTTGGGGGTGATTGACATGGGGCATAGGGTTTGGTTGGGGGTGGGAGCCACGGGGCATAGTGTTTGGTTGGGGGTGAGGGTGCCATGGGGCATAGTGTTTGGTTGGGGATTAGGGGGCCATGGGGCATAGTGTTTGGTTGGGGTGAGGGGGCCATAGGGCATAGTGTTTGGTTGGGGGTGAGGGGGCCATGAGGCATAGTGTTTGGTGGGGGTGAGGAGGACATGGGGCATAGTGTTTGGTTGGGGGTGAGGGGGCCATGGGGCATAGTGTTTGGTTGGGGGTGAGGGGGCCCTGGGGCATAGTGTTTGGTTGGGGGTGAGGGGGCCATGGATCATAGTGTTTGGTTGGGGGTGAGGGACATGGGGCATAGTGTTTGGTTGGGGGTGGGAGCCATGGGGCATAGTGTTTGGTTGGGGGTGAGGGTGCCATGGGGCATAGTGTTTGGTTGGGGGTGAGGGGGCCATGGGGCATAGTGTTTGGTTGGGGTGAGGGGGCCATGGGGCATAGTGTTTGATTGGGGGTGTGGGGGACATGGGGCATAGTGTTTGGTTGGGGTTGAGAGGGACATGGGGCATAGTGTTTGGTTGGGGTGAGGGGGACATGGGGCATAGTGTTTGGTTGGGGGTGAGGGGGCCATGGTGCATAGTGTTTGGTTGGAGGTGAGGGTGCCATGGGGCATAATGTTTGGTTGGGGGTGGAAGCCTTAGGGCATAGTGTCTGGTTAAGGGGTGAGGGACATGGGGCATAGTGTTTGGTTGGCGGTTGAGGGAGCCATGGGGCATAGTGTTTGGCTGAGGGGTGGGGTCATGGGGCATAGTGTTTGGTTGGGGGTGAGGGACATGGGGCATAGTGTTTGGTTGGGGGTTGAGGGAGCCATGGGGCATAGTGTTTGGTTGGGGGTGAGGGGGCCATGGGGCATAGTGTTTGGTTGGGGGTGGGAGCCATGGGGCATAGTGTTGCACTCCAAGAGTGAACCCAATAATAAAGCTAAAACAGGCACAGTTAGGAGATGTACATCCTTTGCTTTTTTGAGGAAACATGACTCAACGAAGGCCATACTACTCTTGGGCAACCCAAACAGCAAACTATAGCAGTCCAAAATAACGGAATGTCCAATCTAGGGTCAATAAATATATATAATTTAATTAAACAGATGATATACAATAACTAAATAGAAATAAAATATAACAATGGAAAATGTGTAGTACAAAATGTAAGTTTGAAATGCAAATAAAAATCCTTACCCCTCAAAAACATATTCTTTTTCCATGTGTTTAATACAAATTGGGGGTTGAAAAAGCCTCCTGCCACGCCCCACCTACCGCCCCGCCCACATTTACTTTTCGGCCCACTATAGCCCTCATGTAAGGTACTTCCGGCCCTCTGTCAAAATCAGTTGTGCACCCCTGGTCTGGAGGGTTGCCCACAACAATGCCAGAGGTTAGGATTCATTTTAAACCTTCCAGCCATCACTTCTTTTGTTTTGCTATTCCTACTTACCAGCCTCAGGTTGTCTGACTGCTCCAACATCCACTCCTCCAATTCCCTCAATGCCTGCCATGTGGAGTACACTGCTGGCCTTTTCCTCCCAGGGCGAGAGGGTGAGTGGCTCCACTGTGACACCTACCGTGACAGCTGTTTCCCGCCAGTGGGTGGACAGCAGGTTTCGTACCCTGACCTTCAGATCATTCCACAGCTTCCTTGTTACGGGGTACAGTGCCAACTGCCACAAGCTCCTCCAGTACATTAGTCCAGATTGCATTTGTTCTCTGGAGAGTTGTCTCTGTAGTGCCCCAAGTAAATCCTCAGCATGGCTGATGACCTCATCCCAAGGACATGGAGCTCCGCCTCGCTAAATGTGTGATTTCACACCCTTGTTTCTGGCACTTTCCCTTTGCTTTTGTCACCAGACATGTTAGGTACGCCTTTAGGGCTTGGATGGCAACAGGAAATGGGTCATTCGGAAACAATTGTGTTTTTAAAGATGGCCGCTGCTAAACTTCCCGTTTGCAGCATGAGATTATTTTTGCTCTGCCGCATCACCTTTCCATAACTCCTCCAATTTTCCAGTGGTAAGAGTAATTCTGCCGAAAATTGGAAGATTTACCTATCTAAGTTGATTTGTGCCGTCCAGAATTACTGCAACTGCTGATGAGTGGTGCGCACATCCATTATCTTTAAATCTGGTGGAAAATCCACCAGAAACCACAGCAGTAACTGTAATTTCAACCAGCGGAATTACTACGAATTACACTGCCCTACTCGTAATGAGACTGTTTGTACTCAATGGGCCTCATTATGGGTCCGGCGGTAACCGTGCCAGTGATACCAGCGGGTTGCCACCGGAACGTAAATATTTACCAGCGCCCGACTTCCTGGTGATTGACTTCCTGGTGCCAGTGGGGGATTACAACTCTGTTGGCTTAGAAAGTCAGGCGCCGGATAATTGTAAGTCTCCATTCCATAGAGTTCAATAGGACTCTATGGGAGTGGGGACACGGAAGCAGCAGCACCATTGTTAAGGGTACCGGTGCTTCCGTGACGGCTTTGCCTGGCGTGACTGCTGTGCCCGGTAGGGGTCAGACCTGTCAGGCACAGCGGCTCCGGCAGGCAAACCCGTAGTTTGCCGGTCTGGAAAAATGGTGCTGGTAAGCTTACGGGCATTGTTGTTTCCGGACCGGCAAACTTAGAATGAGGCCCAATGTATACAAGGTCCACATTGTAGCTGGACTAAAACATTACATTGGAAGCCACACGTTTTGAAAGTCACGTGTTGTTATCCTGTTAGTACTAGCATTTCTTTAGAAACAAGAGCTCTATGGGCATAACGGAACCTTTCGTTGCTTTTGTAATTGGATATAATGGAATATGACATCTACATTTACCAATGTACTAATTCCATGGAAAATCCAGCATTTCAATCTCACCATTGAGAAAAATTATTTTGGCGAAAAAACTGTATGTGTAAGGGGGGATGGGGCACACACAAGTGAAGAAAAAGATGGGGAAAGGGGGAGGAAGGGTTTAAAAAGAGAAGATTGTGAAATGTGTTGAAATGTTGGTGATGAGGAAATTGGGTGAGAATCTCCACCCCTATTTAAAGGAAGTAAAAAATAAATTCTCAAGAGGCGAAAAATGAAATGAAGGTCAAATATAGCCTCTACTTGTAAGGCATGTACCTGGAATATCATACTCTAGTGGTAACTGGCCATAAGAAACTCTAGACAGCTACACTCATTGGAAATTTCCCATATACCAGTGTGACCACTTGAAGATTGGATGTCAGTGGTGCAAGTACCTGTGCTTTTGATACCACATCCCAGAAATGGTGTGAGCACTTGGGATTTTGATGGCAATGCCTCATGTATGATATTAGTTTATGCCAGTAGTACCCGCCATATAATCTGAGTACCTGAGCAAATCATGATGGCACGTGCTGGTAAATGATTTACCTGCCTAGCCAATTGGTGCTAATGGCTCATAAATACATGTGTCAGCGGAAAGTATTGGCTTTGCCTAAACTAATTAATTCCAAAATATATCACACAGTTAATAGCTTCCCTCCATGAATAAGTATTGTTGATATCGCTCTTGTGCGATCTGTGAGCTTTCCTAACAGTAAGTTTGTTGTTGGGTTTTAATTCATAGGTAATGCAGTAGGGGTAACATTTCTAACTCTTAAACATTAAACATTAAATACAACATCTTGATTCAATTGAAAGGGAATGTTAGCCTTATCATGCCAATGAAATACCTGACATATTCTAGAAAAAATAAAAGAATGTCCACAGAATGGCATGTTTAGGCAGAGCGATGTTTAAGAGTTAGCTTCACGAGGGGACATTTCACAGATTCTTGCTGTATTTTTTGAGGACTGGGATTTACCGGGACAACAGTCTGAATTCTTATCATTCCCCTTGAAAAAGATATTGCTCATTTTCAACGAGTCTACCCGAAGGTGATTAGATCATTACACATTCAAGATCAGAAGCAGCAATCAGAAGCATACTGGATAGGACTTGAGGAGCCCTAAACGCCTGATCAGAAAAAGCGCCGCATGCATGACATTTGGAGACAAGGCACCTTTACTTACTTAGAACACTGTTGTATTGCACTGCATCCTTGCTCCTATTCAAGTGTTGTGGCAATGATAAATGAGGGGAAATATGCCATAAATCTGTTTATTCTATAAGATCGGGATCAATCCCAAAGAGTGTGGGGTAATTCCATGCGGATTTCTGCGGAGGTCCCCGTCTTAACTCCATGTTGGCTTGGGCGAGTGCAGTTTCAGTGAAACCTGCCTAAGGATGCTTAGTTTATTAATCTCTGACAGCTGGTGCATCCCAGGACTATCCAGGAGTAACCCCACATACAATTTCGGAGTCACTATTTGCCTCACAGCATGAAAATAAAATAAATCCCATGTCCGTGCGATGTGCTGTAATGTAAAATAAACACACACAAGTGTATTTCTAAGACATATTTGTTGCAAAGAAAATGAGAAAGAGAAGATGTTTATGAAAATGTGATTTTGTGCTGCACTATATAATATACCCTGCATAGTTTCTATCTATAATATGTATTGGTTGTTCCATTTGCAAATAATTCGTGTGGAAAGAAAACGCAGGCCCTGTTTAAAAGAAATGTCATGCTTTCCTGATTGGCCACTTCATCCTATGCCTGACATTGGAAGTTGGTCCTTAACAAAGGCAACTATGCCATGTGACCTATCTCCCCTCTAGGGACAGTGTAAGTTGGTGCAGCCCCCTGGTTGCACGTAAAAGCTTTTGCGCATCCAAACAATGGGGAGAGCTGAGTGGACCTTTGTCCTGGGAGGACTGCTGCCCATCAAAGTCCAGTCATCCCTTCATGATTTATTTATTTAATTTATTTTGCATTTGTTTCAGGGCACAAACTCCAGAGGCGTGTTGGCGCTAGTTACAGAAAGTGCATAGTACTTTTAGTGAAGTGCAAGAACGCACATATTGGTTACAGACAGAATTGGGGTGTGTATACAGACTGGCAAAGCCAGCCTCAGCTCAAGGTGTGGGGGGCTACATCAGGCGTGCAGACAGGCATATAAGACAAAGTAGGTATGTTTATGCAGACAGGCACAGCCTCACCTAATGGTACGGGGGGCTTACATCAGGCATGCAGACAAGCCTATGAGACAAAGTAGGTATTGTATGCAGACTGGCAAAGCCTCACCTCCTGGTATGCGGGCTACATCAGGTGTGCAGACAAATATATGGGACAACGTAGGTATGTGTTTGAAGACTGGGAAAGCCTCAGCTCATGGTACGGGGGGCTACATCAGGCATGCAGCAAGCATATGAGAAAAGTAGTTAAGTGTATGCAGACTGGCAAATCTTCACCTTATGCTACGGGGGCTACATTAAGCGTGCAGGCAAGCATATGAGGCAGCATAGGATGTGTATATACAGACTGGCAAAGCCTCACCTCATAGTACAAGGGACTACATCAGGCGGGCAGACAAGCATATGCAAATCAGGTAGTTGAGACAAGATAGGTTTCATGTATAGTGCACAGGCTACCAGGTCAAAACAGGTAGCTGCAGACAAGATGCAGCTGTACAGGTCAGCATAAGGTGCAACGTTAGGGTAGGTCCATAGTTTAGCAAGGATTAGTGTCCTCCAGTTACAACGTTGTTGGAGGATACAAACATAACAGTGCAGAGTGCAGGTAGTGACATTTTTTTTGAGAATAATATTTTTGTCACAGGCTAAGTGGTACATAGGGGAAAGTAGGCAAATACAGTGTATAGTTTAGTGGGCAGTAAAGAAGAATTAAGAGCAGGCAGATATAGGAAGTTTAAATGTTGTGTGCCGGCAGAGCCGCAGCCAAGTGGCAGCATACGGTGCCATGAGAGTTATGTGACAATAGTTAGAGAAGGCAGTTAGAGACAGGCATGCAGAGGTTACAGTTGCAGATAGACAGATGCGCAGAGAAACAAGAAACAGAGCATACATACGTCGCACAACGGCAAAGCCGCACCTGTGTGGCAGGGTCTGTGTCGGCTGAGCGTGCCAAGAGAGACAAGGTCTGATAGATATGCTGTAATGAAGAATAACTTCGGTGTTGCAGTTGCTGGAGTCAGTAAATGTACAAGGCGAGCGGATCGGAGATAATGATCTCCTTACCTTCATTTACCACGGTATGCACGGCGGTGAGTTCGCTTTGGCTCAAATTGTCTAAGTGGGGGTCCTGCAAATGACAGCAAGGGAAGCATTGGAAGGCAATAGTGCACAGATGGAGGTTTTATCCGTGTGACGCTGTCCGTGCCTGGACAGGCCCAGACAGGGGTATTCTGCCTTAAGAGTCAGCCTTTAGAGGCGGACTCAGCCAGCCAGCTTTACCTGCCGGCTTGAAGCAGCCTCTGGCCATAAGACGTGTTGGGCTCCCAGCCAACAGGGCGACGAGGCCCCTATCATTTGCCTCGGGAGGACAGATTGTCTCACCATGTAGCACCGGAGGGAGACGGCACTGGAAGATGATGGCAGCAAGGAAGACAGGGATGAGACGCCAAGCCACGGGGGGCTGTTTTGCTGCTGTGGGACGCAGACTGTGACAACTGCCAAGGTGCCTCTGGAGATGGTGGCAGAGTGGAGGCTGGTGCTCCTGTACATTAAGGAGGCCCTCAGAAACTCCCCTGGGATGTTGCTTGTAGTCCGGTGTCCCCAGTAGCTGCCCAGAGAGTAGTGGAGGACAGTGTTCCAAGGTCTTGGATTCCATCTGTGGACTTTGTTTATTTGCGGTATTGACTTTCATTTAGGGCTATTTTTGAGGTCCTTTTAGTGCCATCGGTACCGGCGGCTGCTATGCTGAAATTGGCACAGAACAATTTTTATATATTTTCAGATTTGACCTGTCCAGTTGGTTCTGGTGCAGGACAGTCAGGTTTTCTGTCTGGCAAATCCTCATCTTTTTGATCGACTTTTACCTTCCTGATGTTCTGTTCTACCTAATTGGTTTCTGTCTTTTTGTTGATTCTTTATCCTCTTCTCTTCCTCTATTCTATTCTGTTGCTTATTGGTTATCATTTCATTTATTGTACCAATTCATTCTTTGTATAAAGCGCCTTGGCAAAGGAAATCTGGAAATAAAATAAACAACAAACAACTTAATTTAGCTCTTTGGTGTCCACAGAGCCCTGTATTGTGGCAAACAGAAAAGAAAGTAGCAAAGAAAGAAGATACCTCTGTGGGCTTCGGGGACGTGCATTACTATGGTGCTCCTGCATCTTGCAATGACATCTGTTTTAAGACTATATTTACATTTCTAGTGATTGATCAGATTATGGAGAAGTATCCATGATCTAATACCCCCTCCAAAAACCCACCCCACAATCTGAGAAAAGAAAAAGGCTTTTTTTGTAATCTGAATATTTTGTTTCATTTAAAATAATACATTATGGAATTAAAGGTGGTCCCCTAACTTTCATTGCTAGGGAAGTCACTCACAACATATCATATGACTACAGGCAGCTTGTCTACATAAAGAAAAGCTTTATTTCTCTCACTAATGTTTTCAATTCAAATGTGCACAAACATCCATACATAGAAAAACAAATGTGACTGTTCAAGACAATAAGCACATACATATATTTTGTTTTGTAAATACAAGTTGACGCTGATTTGCATAAAAGTTGGTTGACACACTCAGAGTATAGAACATCTGGAAACCAAAAACCAAAAAGTGAAGCAATGATCAAGAGTTTAGCGAAGGTGGAGCGAAGATGTCGTTCACGAACGTACTGAGTGAAATGGGTTCTTGTTATTAAATGTGAACCCGTGTTGTAAAAAGCTTTATGCGTTGGGCACAAGGCTTTCAATTCCAGTCTTTTAGCCACAAGAAGCCAATGCAGGGAGCGAAGAGAAGCGGAAATATGGTCATATTTCCTAAGGTGGAGAATCAACCTCAGAGCTCCATTTTGGATACATTGAAATTTAGATAGCATTTTCTTGGGAGCCCCAGATACTCAGAGCGACTGGAAATAAAATCATTCATAACCTGCACTTCCTCAGAGAACAAGAAATAGCTCAGGTAGCCCTTCAGAGTTTGCTAATTTGTCCCTCTAAAGACAATTCAGGGTCTAACCAGACTCCAAGATCACGTACGGAATAAGAATGTTTGGGACAGCATCCCAGCCCAGACGGCCAGAAAGCCCACTTTCCCCAATGTTCTTGAGGGGATATATTAATCTTATTTGCATTACAAAAAGGTAATTCAGTTTTTTGCTCATTTAGTTGAAGGAGGTTCTTCTTCATACATCCCTTCACTTGCTCAAGCCAGCTCTATAAATTGGTCAATCTGGTTTGCATTTGAATCACCCAACTGTAGAATTAGCTGGGTATCATCAGCATACATTTAAGAAATCATATTAATGCTATGCACTAGCTCTGGCAAAGGAGCCATCTAAAGGTAGAACAGCCGAGGGCTACGAGAGGATCCCTGGGGGGCACTGAGGTGGACGCCTCTCACAGCTGAGGAAAAAGGGGGACGGCACACTATTTGTTTGCGGTTACTTAGAAACTGTTGATTCCATTCCCATGCTTTTCCCTGTAATCCGATATTATAGATGCGGTTTAAAATGATATTATGATCCACACTATCAAAAGCGGTGGACAGAACTAATAAGTTAAGAATGCCATTGCCTCCTGCATTTACCCAGCACTGTAGGTCATCTACCGCAGCTAGCAAGATGGATTCAGTATTTTTACCTGTGCGGAAGCATGCCTGAATGTCGTCTAGCCAGCCAGCCTCTTCCGCGAAAGACTGAAGTTGTGAGGTTACTTCAGTCTCCAATAGTTTCCCAATATAGGCAAGTGTGAAATCGGCAGGTAATTGGCCGGGTGTGTAAGGTTCAGTGAGGGCTTTTCTTAGAAGCAGAGAGATTGTTGCTATTTTCAGTGGGTTAGGCACTTTGACTGCTATCAATGAGTGATTAATAATAAGGCACAAATCAGAGAGTACACAAGATCTTAGTTGTTTAACCATTTTTGCTGGGAAAATGTCAATGGGACAAACCGAGGGACAGCGAGATTCCATCAATTTAAGTAAATCAGATTTAGATATGGTGGAGAAGGACTTGAAAATTGTAAAATGTTTGTTGTTAATCTTGGCCTCCTGCAGCACAGAGGTAGATGACACTGGTGGCAAGAGAGAAGAACGAATAGATTGAATTTTGTCTTTAAAAAACTGAGAACGATCATCACAGAGCTTTTGGTTAAGGAAGTGCTGTGTGATTCAAAGGGATAGACTTCCCTAAGAACTTTAAACAGTTATTTATTTCTGTTGGAGTCAGTTAGAATACGATTGGAATATTAAGTCGGTTTTGTCAGTTTGATGAGGCGTTTGTAACGCTGTACTTGTTGCGAGTAAGACTGCCTTAGATGTTTGACTCGTGCTTTTATCCATGACCTCTCTAACTAGCGACACCTTAAATGCTGGTAACTGAGAAGTTGTCTGCTGTGGGTGCTCAGGCAAATCAATGGAGAGTGAGGAAGAAGCAGAGAGGAGATTGTCTTTATCATGGACATATAGAAACTAAGAGCTGATAGGCCCGGGCAGCTGTTGATCTAGTGACACCACTACAGAAATGACCATGGGAGATAAAACCAGGCTTGCATGAAGCGACAAAGAGGCTAAGGTATGAAGATTTCAGCCAGGTGCTCTGTCTGCATTACTCTCATTGTCTGATATGAGATATCACTAATCTCTTCAAGATTAGTGAGAAGCCTCTTCTGATTAGGACTCAACACCTAGTCATCCACTGGCTCATATTTACCAGATGAGACGTCTGCACCACATGCCTTCAGTCCTTCTAAACTGATCTTGTCAGCAGGGCAGGATGGAAACAAAGTGGGCTCGGCCAGAGGCTCAGTACAAAATGGGGAGAAATTCCTTTGTGCAAGTTGCAGATATTTAGAAACAACTGCCAACACCTCGTGTTTGTAAACTCTGAGAATGTCCTATCACAGGCGCGTAGCGTACTATACAGGTATCGCACTCTGCCATTATTAGGTCTGCGACTCGAGGATATGCTGTTAGTCAAGAGAGAAAGAGAAGAAGTGTTGAGCAAAACGTGTTCTTTGCTAGTAGTGCAAAAGTGAGTTAAAAGGCTCACTGAAAGCACTTCCCATCCGAAACCCCCCAGACAATAATGCTCGAACTCTACGGGGCAGGAAGGGAGCTTCTGACAAATGTAGGAACCCCAGAAGGCATGTGGAAAGTGGAAGGAGTGGATGCAAATGACGTCTAGTTGTCGTAAGACCAGAGTACCTAGTTAAAAGTACTAGAAATGTTTTCAATAAAACAATAAAACAATTAGGTAGCTAATAAAAACATGGGCATAGTATCAAAGCCACATGCTGGTTTTACTGTGTGACAAGTTAAACAAGTAGAAATTTACAATGGAGTCTGGCCAGGAAAAATATTGTCTCCAAAAATAGGGTTCTCTGATTCTAGAACTGATTTCAACCTAAAATATTGGACACTATCTGTGAAACACTATTGGTTCCTATAGACATAATTTATTACTTTTGCACTGTTGAATTGATTATAATCATTCTAAAGGCCTGGGTTCAGGAATTTTGCTTCTTTTTGGAATTCTGGAACAGTAGAGCCTAACTCACTATTCTTTAGGAATTAGGTTCACCCTCTCAACTCCCCCGTTCCATTTGTCAATTAGGAAGATATTTCACTTAGCTTACTGACTATGGCAGACACCAATCATAGGATCAATTTGAGATGTTTAGAGCAGCAAGAGATGCCAAATTGCAAGAGATGAGCACCAAAGCATTCGTGCTACCTAGGGTTTTAGTTCCAAATTCTAAATCACAAAGCACATATGTCTTCTAATGTATTCTGCTTTCAGTGACTTAGCTTGTGTATAGGTTACCCCCAAATACTTTTGATTGCTATTTCCAAATGATCTCATTGGAAAAGGGCTGGGCTTTGTCAAAATGTGCAATTTGGGACCACTTTAAAAATTATTTCCAGGGCCTCTCGTCGTTCAGTCCAGCCACGGATATTACAGAGGCATGGGAGGAAGATTAGTCCTTCCTCTATTCCATGGATAATGTAATAACCTCTGAGTCTGGGATTTGTTTTCCTACAGGAAACATTATGCAATGAAAGAAGCTTATTTTAACTTATATTTACTTTGTTGTGTAACATTTAATTGGTTAGACAAACAGACTGAAAGGAAACCTAATTAACCTAGATGGTGGTAATGTGGAGGGAGATAAAATGATACACCTGCATTGCAATGTTCTCTATGTCCATTTTATTTTAGCAGTGGGGTGTTATTTCGACAAGAAATGACATACACGGTAACCATCAACAGAGGGCACAGGCTGGATAGGTGCCTTCACAGTGAGCTTTGCAGTACAGAATGATTTAGTCCAGTAAATGAAGGGGTATTTTTCGCACATATACCAGAGACATGGGCAGAAATACATGACATAAACAATGCAACATGCAAGTACAAAGGGTCAGAAATATTATGCTTATGATTTACACGTGGATACTTTTTAGAGATGCATGGCAGGAAATGGGTTGGGTGGTCTCTCAGGATGTGTAGATGGGGGGTTAGCAGAAGCTTGTTTGGACACTAGTAGGGGACGTGTTCTTTTCAAAGTTCCACAGATTAAATGGTTTTGATGTTGAGGGGAACTTTCCTGAGGCCGATGATTTCAGTAACATGAGAGGGCAATAATAGTGACACCATTTATTAAAGCGTTTAGACGCTGGTGAAATCCGGCATGAAGTGATATATAAACCACTATATAATGATTATTATTTATGCACTCCTCGAATAATAGGCCCACTCCGCAGGCAAGAGTCTATAACAAGGTGGAAGGCATTCACCATCTTGTTCAAGACTAAAACGCTATCTGAACATTCAGACTAGTTTGAACAGAATTGTCTATATAAAACGCAAACAGGGAAGACAAATTAGAATGATGTGTTAGAGGCCGATATCATTTCCACTTCATTTCCTGAGATGGAGTTTGAAACATTCCAGGGCCTTCCACGCACCTTAATTAATGTATTTATTTATTTAGCAATAATATACATACAGCCACACTTGGCGTTGTATATAACAATCATAAGTTACAATAATTTACATACAATAAAAAGTAAAGAATTCATTTCATGCTTGCTGAGATCATAGTAAACACTATTTTAAAAAATACTTACTGCAATACTAATTCTTAAAACTACTATTTAGACTACTCGGTAGTAAATGTTAAAACTATCCAACATCCTAGACATAATATATGCCACAGACATACAAGATTATACATAACATACTATAAAATGTGTGCGGAAAAGTTAATTTAAAACAAAGTTCCTTCAGATGTACTTCTTAGAACCTCCAAACATATTGCATAAAATGTCATCATATTGTAAATCAACTGCATATCATTGCCCTCCATTATCGTGTGCCATATAGTTCTTATGTCGTCACAGTATATTCAGTTATTTGATGCTTTTAGGTACTTCCCCCTCAGTTGTTGAACACTCTTACAGTGGTACTTAATATGTTCTTCAGATTCAATGATATCCTCACCACGAAGTCTACACCACCGTTCAGATGGGGCAATACCTAATTGGGCACGCATAATCTCTAACACATCGGACATATTGAATTTCACAAGCAGGTATTGTCTTATGTTTGCACTATTTGGATAAGCCCCAATATAATTAGGGGTCGCTGTTCGGTCCAACCAATGTTGGATAAAACCCCCACTGTTGGCATTAGTAGATAGGTATACCACAACAGTTTCTGCACCCAAATCACATATCTGTATTTTTAATCATCTTTTGAACATAGACCATGGGTGCCTCACCTTTTATTGTTCAAGCTTTATCATCCATTTATTATGTTTAATCCACGTTAGGCCAAGTACTCCAAATTTTTCATAGGTACTGATATTCGAATATGGTAAACATTCACCATCATGGTACGGTTTTCCAGAAGCGTAAGGTTTTGAAAACTCATCACTTGCCTGTACTCTACCATGTCTGCGATTTTCATCATGTTAAATTCAAGATGTAAGAATTCAACTGCCAACGTTTTGAGCATTCTAAACAAGATGCATATAATTTTTGCCTCAAACCTAAACACCTCTGCTTTGAACTTAGAGCCCCATGCTTCAATACCATGTAACATGCATGGAACAATCTCAGCACTATATAGCAGAAGGGTAGTCTTAATAGAACACCCTCCCTGCTTCACGATAAAGTGACTCACAGCATATGTCATTTTCATAAATTTTCTTTTGGTTTGCTCCCATTGTGTCATCCACTTCAATTTGTTATCGGTGAGAACACCCACATATTTATAGCAATCAACTGTTTCAACCCCTTTTTGGTCTATTCTCATACGGTTCAATGGTTTGGTTTTTTCTTTACCCATAAATGGTACTATTTTAGTTTTATCAATATTAATACAGAGACCGTTCTCACTAGCATATTTGTCCAACATGTCCAATTTGGTCTGGAGGCCATTAGGAGTGTAATCTAGAAGCAACAAATCATCTGCCTACCCCAGCCAGTTTATTTTCATTTTCATGGCCACAATCTTCCCCAGACATGTCACCGTATTATCCATAAATTCTGCAAGATCTGCCAGGTACAAGTTGAATAGGTAAGCTGCTAATATACAACCCTGTTTTTTACCTCTCATAGTGGGAAGTTTGGTAGTTATTCTTCCCTCTCCATCCAATCTTACTTTAACTGATGTGTCTGTATATAATAACTGAATCCTAGGTAAAAGACTTGGAGGTATATTCCATAACCTGAGTGAAGTGACGGCCTTTAATGAGAGTGGCAGGCCATTACCACCTAGTACAACCTGCCAATGTCATCATTATTGCTTAATTACTTCACTGGAATGTTGAAAAGCCACTATCATTGCTATTAGCATCTGTTCATGAGATACGCGTTACAAAATATCTGTCTGGAGGATTTGACCCATGTTTATTCACAAAATAAGAAAAAACAACAACAAAGGTACCCACCATAGAAATTGTGGATGGCCACTCAGGGAATCCCAGGTTCAATTGCGATAGCAGCCAGGAAGATGGACGAAGGACGAATGGGGGCTTGGACACAGGTTCAGGGGGAATTTACATGATGAATGGGCTGAGGGAAAGGGAGCAGGGGTGGGTAGCGCTGGCAGAGGTAGAAGATGCCATGGGAAGGAAGGGCTATGAGCAGATTAGCGGTGGATCAGCCAATCAGGCTTCTTAGAATTCTTGTATGTACTAGTAGGATACATCTGTGATCTAAGCACCCTGATTGGGTAATAGCCAAACACACAGTGTTGATTGGTAAAAAATAACCGTGAAATTCATAGTCTGTGGGGTGAAATGTGGCCCCTGAATGCCAGAAATAAAGAGGCCAGAGTGATTTGTAAATGCCCATTGAAGTATAAGGCCAGCACAGAAATGGTGATGTCAGACAAGAGGCCTATTAAAGCAAAAACAGGCCTAAAATCTAAAGGAAAGAAAGTGGGCTTGAATCAAAAGTGCAAAGACATGAGCAATGAATTTCAGCAAGGAAAAGAAAGACATGTGGCTGATAATGGCATTTTACTCACTCCATGGAGAGATGCACTTTTACTTAAAGAGACAGAAGTGAGTACATTATATTCAACGTAATACCAGATTGTGCTCCAGACACCTAAATTGAAACCAAGCTTCTTGCATTTACAAGAAATAAAATAATTTCTTTTTTGTTTTTCCTCATCCAAATAACAGTATGCCGAGAGAAGTGCTCACTAAACTTTCAGAGTTTGAACATGGTTTCTCACATAACTGCCCAAAACACATGGACAATCCAGAAGTGATATTCATATATTTTGCAACTGTGAGATTAAAGTACATTACACCAGTATATTAGGCCCAGGTGCTGTATAGATTGTCATGTAAAATTCATTGCTTGTGAGTTTAAAAGCCTTTGCATGCAGGATTACATGAACCAGTCATTTCTCCAAAAATGAAACTTAACCTCCAAGAGCTTTCCTATGCTGTCCTGGAGAAAAGGGTCTGGTTGTCAACCATCACCCAGGGCTGTTACTTAAAAATATAGAAAGAAATACATTGCTTAGATGTAAACCACGATAAAGACAGATAAGACCACGCCTGTTCTTTCAGTAGGAGGGATCTTCAGGTCACAATTCCCATAAAATGTCCATTAGAGTTGCTATCAGAGCCCTCACAGGCCTTGAAGGGTGAGGTGAACATAAACATGAGCCAGCCTCTGGCTGGTCAGTTGCTTTAGGGTAAATGAAATTTAAGAGAACAAAGAAAAATACATATTATTGCATAAAAGGGGCAGCGTAGATGCCAAATGTTCATTCTAGACTTTTATTAAAGGTGACACTAACCCCCTTTGAACCATGCTAAAATTAGTTTTGTGTGATAAACATAACTAAAGTTATTAATGAAAATTTGATTTGGGCCTTCCTTTGATTCCGAGAGATTTGAAAGTTGGTGTGAGGTTGAAGGAAATAATAAACATGAGATTTATGAATTGGTAGATTTTTCGCTGATACAGCTCCTGAGTAAATGAAGAAAAAACATATCTCTGCATAGGACAGGCATGCCGACTTCAGAGTAGCATCATCTAATTTGCCTTAAAATGTAGTTCTTAAAAATGTATTCATACATGTAAAGATTCAAAAAATGAGGGTACTTGCCATGTTGATAGATTTTTAGAGTTTTGAAAATGCCGAACCCACCTGTCAAAGTGGAATGACAAAGCTTTCTCATCCCACAGCTCTCCTAACTCAATTCCCCATATCCTTGTCCTATTAGCACACAGGTGAGCGGTGGGTTTGAGAATCATGACAAGTTTGTGATGTCATTTTCCCTATAAGTAGACCAGTTTGCGTTAGAATTGGGCTTTTTCACTTATTCCGGGAGGCAACCTGCTGCTGAACTGCTGCTGAACTCTTGCAAGAAGCACCCAGACAGGGGGGGGCAAATCGTAGATTGGAGACAGGAACCAGGAGACATAGAAGCTGACTGTGACCCACTGGAGGATTAAAAGGGGACAATCCTTGATTGACAACCTTGCTGTCCCAGTGGTGCCCTGCTGTTCCCCACTATCCCCAAAGGCGTGGATTGTGTAGGCTCTGCAATTTTCAAGCATTGTTTAAGTTATTTCCCCTAGCAAAATATCCTGTTTGTTTGTGTAGATCTTTAGCATATTTAATTAAAGTAAATAAATTAATTCCCCTATTGAAATCATGGGATGTGTTTGTTGGCATTCAAAACCAACAAGCTCTTCCCAGTCTGTTTTGAACCGGTATAGACATACAGATCTGCCAAAAGAATAAATTCCAAAACCCTGTTTCCATGTCAGTGTGCAGGGTGCAAAATGAAATTCCCCACTGATCCCCTGCATTTTAATACAAAAAAGGTAGGAGGCGTCCCTCTCTAGAAAAATAATGGCATGATAACCTGTTCTGTGTTTTTTTCCCACTTTGAGAGTCCGCAGCCATCGCCTTTTCTCATTGTACTTTTCACAAAGGAGCAATAACCATTGCATATCAGTCTTTGTCCCACCCGGAAGGGCAGTCCAGCACCGAAAGGCCAGGCAAACCTCCTTTGAACAAGAGTACCAACAGCAACCCCAGACACGTGTTTCAGCCTTGTTGGGCCTCATCAGTAAGGTGGAGCTGTGCCTCTCTGAGCACAGTGAGCAAGGGGTCCACCTCTGGGTTTCCCCAGGTAACTTAGGGTGACAAACCACAAGTTCCTTGCAAAAAAACAAAAAGAGGTAGCAGACGCCCTTCGTTTTAAATCATAAGTGTGAATCCTGGTATGTCCTTTGCATGTGTGGTAAAAAACGAAATTCCCCATTGATCCCCTTCACTTTAAATCAGAAGTGTGAAGCCTGGTAGTGAGTGCCTTTGCATGTGCAGGGTGCAAAACAAAATTGCCCCCTTGTTCCCATTGTGCTCTGACCAAAAGTACAAAGCTCTGCCTGTTCAGTTTAGGTGTGGCAAAACGAAATTCCTATTGCTTTTCTTTCCCTCATATTGCACTTGGGGTAAGCAGTGAAAGAAAAAACGTTTTTGCCCCTTGAATCCCTTTTTCCAAAGAGTGCATTTTATCAGAATCCCCCACCGTTTTCCCATTGTGTTCCCGCTCTCTGCCACTGGCCTTTAATTCCGAGGGGTCAAGCCTAATTGGAGTTTGGAGGGTGGGGGTCGCTGGGAGCAAAGTATTATAACCAAATCAACAATCACTGTGTGTCTTGAATTGTTCTTTTTCTATATTGATGGGTGATTTGAAAATACATTGCGACTGCATATCTCAGTATTATCTCTGTGTTGGTGCCTTTACAGAAGTCAATGTTGTTCTTGTGTTGTCACAGCACTGGTGGCTGATGTTAGTCCATTTGTAAAATTTGGTTTAAATTAATTAATAAATATATATTGATATTGATATTTTATTTCTATCGTGCTCGTAAGTGTTTCAGAGCGCGAAAAATATATATTCTGACTACACACCAGCCTGTTTCTCAGTCCATTGTGGCAGCGGGTACTTGTTGGGATTGGGTACAAGATGGGTTGGAGGCATTATCAAACTGAACCAAATCAAAATCAAAGTGATTTATTGTGCGCCAAATCCATTAGGGGGAAAGGAACTCCCTGAGTTGAGTGCGATCGCGTAATAAACCGTGATAAAACTGGGGACTCATCCTGGATTGGTAGAGAGCTTTCACTCGTGACAGAGCAGTAGCAACAGACTATTCATTTAGGTGTAATTGCATTGTAGTGGATGGAAAGTTGTGTCGCATTGTGAAGGTGCCATTCAGACCTGTACCCTTGGTTTCAGGGCGTTGTATTGATAAAAGTGTTCATTGAGTTGACATTGTGAGTACAAACGAAGCAGGAACAGGGTTGAGATTCTGCCCTTGCATAGAGAGCATATTAGGTGCAGAACACATTTCAGATTGAGAAATCAATATGGCCTGAAAGCACCTTCAATTCAAATTGTTTATTAAGTATGAATGGTTAGAACAGGAGCATGACATGTGGCAGGCTAGAATGATGCAGAAGCTTAACTCTGAAAATGTTGATATGTGGCAGGATAATGGGCTCTTACATCAGGCCCTGACAGACTTTTATATGACATGGACCAGCAGAGATGAGCACATCAAAATAGCTCAGCACACAGAATATATGTACTTCCACATGATGATCATGGAAGAAAGATACCAGGATAGTGTAGCCTCTGTGCAAAACCAATCTGAGCTTTTGTATCAAGCACAGAGAGAGTTGAAACAATTAGAGGAAAAAGAGCAAGATTAAACAACTGAAAGATGAGAATAGCCAGTTGATCATTAGGGATGTCAATTCACAGGCAGAATTTGATCAGATATGCCAAAATCTGAACACTCTGAACAACACAGAGAGCAACTCAGAGAAGAGAATAGCAAATTGTGTCAGGAGAAAAGTGCTGTGTGTCAGGAAATGTGTCAGTTAAGGACGAGCATGGAGAACAGTGAGTTATGGTCTCAGGAACTGACTGACAAGAGGATAGAAAATTAAATAAATAATGGAACATGTGAGGCAAGCAGAGGTGAACATAGAGTTGGCAACACAGGCCAAAAGTGAACAAAGGGAAGTGATTAGTCTCCTGCAAAAGAAGAGGTCTGAATATGCCCAGACAATACAAGCCTCACGGAAGGAAAATGAGTCCCTTTGCGAGGAGAACAAGGGACTCAGTGACCAAGTACTGGCAAAAAACAAAGTACTTGAAGCTACTCAAGCCCAAGTATCAGAGATGAAAGCCCAGGCCTCTATATATCACCAAGATATAGGGGCTGACAAAACCAAATTTTATGGACTGGAAAAGGAAATAGCAAAATACAAACAGGCTTTGAGGCATCCCGACCAGTTAGAGTATGGAAAGGCACCCTCCGATCATGGAGTGATGACCTCTGTACCAGGGACCTCAAGCCAACTCACCACATTATATACACAGGGTGCTGCTAACTTCATGTCTGCCAGTTTGCAAGAACGGCGAAATATGAGGCAGCTGGACTCAACCAGGCCTAGTTCAACTGAGCCAGAAGGTCAGTCCTTATAAGACATTAATGGGTATGCATCTCTACCCAGATTTAAAAATACCCTAGCATGTACTTCTGACCAGGCGGGCTCCTATGACGTGAAGTTCATGGCTTTAGTCTGGAAGAAATTAAGTTACAAAGGGACCACTTGGTCCGCTTTGCAGACAGAAAAGAACCAGAGGCCAGTCTTCAAAAGAGTATTTTTAAAACCTTCACACATTCAGGGAGGTGGGGGGAATTCTCCACCATACCTGCAAGAAGGGATGAGGAAGATGAGTACTCCCCTGTGCAAAAAGGGGAGTCCAAGGCAAGTGGCCATGATAGCCCATGGGACCACAGGGGAGAAGAGATCTAACCCTGTCATTCTGGGAGGGATTCCCAGTCTCATAGAGGTAGGGAGCGCTTAGAGGACGGGGAGTGGACCACCAATAGTAGCAGCTCTGAGTCAGAGGGTGAGTGGACTCAGGTGCAGCAGAAAAGGAAGGCTGCCAAACAGAAGAAAGGTCTTGTAAAAGACCCAATTTGGCAAATAAAGGCCATAAGAGCTTTATGACACCCTACCACAAGAATGCCAAATGCTCAGTATGGGAGCATCTAGAAGTGTATGACCAAATTATGACATCATTTGCTATCAAAAATGATCAGAATTCCATGGAGTTCATTAAATGAATATTCTCCCTGGAATACTCCAGCTTCTTTGCAGGGCTGGAGGATAAAGAACACCAAAGATGGTCCAACTATAAGGCGGCTATCTGAAAGCATTTCTCCATTCACAGGAACCATCAGGAGGCCCGCAAGGTGGCCTACAAATTGCAGTTTGGGGAAGACCAAGCAACTAGAGAGTTTGTGCAAGAGCTGAAGCAGGCATTTGCCCAGTCTTCTAGGTGGGTGAACACAAATAGCTGGGAGTTCATTAACATTTACTTCCATGCACTCCTGAAATACGTTATGACCCAACTGGTAAGGGACTTCCATGAGCGTAGGACCCAGGATTGAGTGATAGAACAGGCCACCCGTATTTATGAAGTACAAAAGCTCTGTGAAAATAAAAATAGCCCTAAACACCCTAAACCGTCAAACACAACCACTGCTGCAAAGGTGGCGCAAGTGAAAAAAAACATATTGGACTTGGAAATGGGGGCGCCTAAAAATACTCCTGCTAACACTAATGCAGCAAAGGTATGAATCCAGACCCCCTACCAACCAGAAAGGATGTCTCAACTGGAGCGCCAGGTCCAACATTTAACGCAAAACCTGGGTCTCAGAGCCCTCAAATAGAAATTGCTACCCAGAATAGCTTGATACCTGGGTCTGGTGCCCCGAGGCAATGACGGAAAGAAACCCCCAACAATCAACAGGTTCCAGAGGAGGGGGACCGGGGGAAGAGAGATGCAAAGCCCTAGAGGAAGCTTCCTTTCTCACCAGAGCAAAACCCCTGGAAACCTCTGAACCTGAACACAAATCTTCTACCCCTGAAAAGCTGGAACCTAGGGAACAGAGGGTAAGTAGGAGAAATCAAGAGCCGAAGAGAACCCACTTTGTGGTGGAAGTCTGCATCATCCCATTTGAAGGGGAATAATCCCTGGAGGGTTCAGGGAAGAACATCTTCTCTTTCAGGGATGGAGCGATCCCTCAAAAGGAAAAATGTGTCCCAAAATACACTAACTTAGACTGGATAAGTATGGAGACTGACCCAGAGCAACCAATTCTTGAACCCCAACAATGTCACCCAGAGGACCCTGAAAGCAAGGAGGGATCCTCCCCCCAAACATGTTTGGTAACTGTCTCCAGGAAAAGGGGGACAGCAAAATCAGGAGAAAAGGGGACTTCCCAATCCTACAGATATCTGGGTGAAAAATCTTCTTTACAGATTCCCAGACTGCGACCAGGATCACACAGTCTCGGAGTTCAATATAAAAAAAATTAACTGCCATTCTGGCACAAAATGCATATTTTCTTCCCCTTGAAGAGAGAGAAGGAAGATGTTATGCCTATGCCAAGGTACAAGGTCAATGTGCATTATCAGTGCTGGTGGATACTGGACCCCAAGCCACCCTCCTGTATAAAAGGCCTTTGACCAAATTAATTCAGGAAGGGGGAGAGTCACCAAATGTCCCTCACAGCTCTTCCTGGACAACTCCAAAACTTTGATGGAAATAATATTTATTTCGAAGGTACTGTGGATCTGGAGATTAAAATCGGGCGACATAGGGTGAAACACCTGGTGATAGTCGTCACTCCATGGGGCACACCTTGTCTACTGGGGAATGACCTCCTTCGGAGGTTATCACCCCTGACTGACTGCATGAACAAGGTCCTCTGGACTCAGACTAACCAGCCAATCAAAATAAAACAGAGTACAAATAAATTAAACAACCGCCGACCAAATAGAATTTCACTTTAGGAACAATCAAGTCGCAGACATCCCTGTCATCTCTGTAGGAAAACAAACTGCTGATGGGAACCCTTCTCTATTTTTGAAAATTAACCTTCCTCCCAGTTTTAAGTGGCATTCCACACTGAAAGGAAATACTCTGAAATGTTATACCAATCGAAAATCAGAAGAAAACACAAATCCCATGATAAAAGATGATGAAAAACCAGCTCAAAGTTTGACCGACATCCAGATAAAGGGTGAACAGCTGTTTTTCCCCATTAAGGTAAATGAGGGGGGAGCCTGTTCTTGCCGGAGTATGGCTGAATAATGGAAGAAGCTTCATCAGTGAAGCATTATTCAGGAAACTCCCAAAAAGATCAGACCATTCCCACATTTAAGTTGATTGATCAGTGGGAAATGGGCCTGGAAACTCCAAATTCCAAACATCTCCTACATAGCAGGTGCATGCTAAACATTTACATTGGTGACAAAAGCATAGAACATAATTGTTGGGTTGTTAGAGATGTCCCCTCCTCCTTTTCCTTAGGCAGTGACATTCTCAATCGATTCACAATTAATTTGGACCTAATTAATTACAAAGCCTGGTCCCGACTGGGGGGTAACCACATGGGCTTTGACAACACTGAGAAAGCATTTGGGTCAGCTCAATTGCTGCCATATCCGGTTGAAGTTCAAATGGGAGAAACAGTCACCATCCCAGGACAGGTACGACAAATGTACAATTCCCCTAAAAATTCAGCGAGGACAGAACCTCAAAAACAAGGATGCTTATATAAATTTGAATTATCACCTCCAACAGTAAGGTTTGTATTTACATCCAACACCCTAATTGACCTAGAAAATGACACCATTCAAATATTGGTGGATAACGGCAACCCTAGAAGTTTCACTTTGGTTGCAGACACCTTTATTGGAATGGCGGTTGATGCCCAACATTATTCTATTGACTTACGAAATGAGATCATGGGACCAATTCCAAATGACTGTTAAAATTTTGATGACAACATCCTAATGGAAAATATCCCCGGCAAGGGGTGAATTTCTTGGTGTACTCTTCCTGCCATTATGGTGGAGAAGAGTTGACCTGGGACATCAAGAAGGATGAGGTGGTATTTCAAGTCAACAGTGACTACCTCCCATTCTTGAAACCTCATGTCCAGGCCAACACCATAACAAGAGATCTCTCCACCCAGCATGATGATGCTGCCACAATTTCCAAACCCAAGATCTTTCCAGGATTTAAGCAGATGGTCAAAGAATGAATCAATCTCGCTGATGCCTGTGAGACCGAGGAGCAAAAGCAGAAGCTGAAACAGGTGTTTTGGGATTTTCTGGATATTTTTGCTGTGGATTCATACGGCTGTGGGTGCACAGAGATACAATCAACCTCCATACCTACGGACCCTGAGATGGCTCCCATATTTGTGAAGCAATACCAGTTACCTCTCGCGTCTATGGAATCACTCAGAGAGATTATTAAAAACGTAGAATCCCGTGAGATAATTAGTAAAGTCCACAGTACCTTTAATAGCCCGGTACTAGGGATACTCAAACCCAATGGCCAATGGAGACTTTGCGCAGACCTTACAGAGTTAAATAAATGGGTCCACATTTCAAGATGTCCCCTTCCCTACATCAATCAGGGGCTGGCCCAGATCCAAGGGTCAAAGGTGTATACCGCCATTCACCTGAACAACGGTTACAGGACAGTACAGTGAGTAGGGAAGACCAGTACAAGCTTGCCTTTACATTCGGGGGCAGCAGTTCACGTGGACCCAAATCCCCTTTGGATACATAAACACTGGCAATGAATTTAATATCTTCCTACATAAGGCCATGCCCAACTTGGGCGAAAGTGGAAACCTAGACTATGTAGATAATGTCTTAATCAAGAGCTCAACTGTGGAGGCACACATAGCTGCAATATGCTATATTCGGTCCCAGTTGCAGAAAACCAGAGCAAAACTGTCCTCTCAGAAGGCACAGTGGTGTAAGACCTGCGTGAACTTCTTAGGGCATGAAATCAACCCTGAGGGTCTCAGTCCCCGGGTGAAAAAGGTGGAAGCATTATTGAAATCGAAAGACCCTACTACTCAACGTGAACTAAGAAGTCTTCTTGGACTCACTAATTATATTAGAAAGTTCATTGAAGACTACGCAGACATCACATGACCCTTTGTCCATTTATTAAAGGCTGGGGTCAAGTGGGAGTGGGGTCCAGAACAATCTGAGGCAGTAAAACAACTAAAGAGAAGCATTTCCCAAGCGCCTTGTTTGGCTTACCCCATAAAGAACAAGAAGTTCTTCTTGGAGACAGGGTTCTCAAATACTTGCTTAACAGCAGTATTATGCCAAAAGCATGGCAAAGTGAACTAGGAATCTCGTAACGCAAGCCAGTCTTTGTTCTCTGTGGAGGGAAAATTCAACGATTGCGAAAAGGCACTTCTGGTAATGGTGTGGTAGTTGAAGAATTACCGCCCGTTCATCCAGGGGCAGCACATAATTGTTGACACTCCTCACAAGCCCTTGCAATATCTCCAAAGTGACCGAATCCAAACAGGGAACGTGAGCAATTCCAGAATTACTTCCTGGATTCTGTCCACGCAAGGCTTTCCTGTGGAGGCCAGATACAACCAAAACAAGAAGAGTCCCCTAGCACAAGGTTTGGCTGGCTTGCATGACTGTGCTCAAGAAAACTGTCTCGAGGATGAAAGTCTAAAGACCAAAGGAAATATGGAGATGTACCTTACTTCCCCTCACAAAGTCTATGAGGAAGACATGTGTCAGGGGATACCCACAGTTTATGTGGATGGGTGCTCCTACAATGTTGATAATCACGGGGAAAAAGAACTAATGGCTGGTGTTGGGATTGCCTCGGTGAATGATGCCCCAGAGCCCTCTGCTGGGTACAAAATAGGTCCCTGAAGTAGTCAGGTGGCAGAGTTGATGGCGGTACATCACGCCATCCTCAATACCGTGCAACACCAACTCAAAGAACTGGTCATAATCACAGATTCAGATTATGTCAGGAATGCATTCGTGGAGCACCTGATTAATTGGAAAAAATCGAGGCATGCTGGGTGCAAATAACAAACCACTCAAACACAGGAAATGAATCCAAGCAATTGATGATTTGGTCACCTCTAATGAAATTACCATATATTGGAAAAAGATCAGAGGTCGCTCCAAAATATAGGGACCAGACAAAAAAGGAAATTGCTTTGCTGACCAGTTGGCCAAAACCGGAGCCATCCACGGAGATCTCATAGAAACCGAATCCTTGGGTCACTAGGTCCCAAACACATGCCCAGAATGAACTCTCAACTGCCCAGTGGAGTGAAGAAACCCCAGATGCTGATTTGATTATGGCACAAAAAGATCACCCAATTATTGGGATGTTTTATCAACATATTGAAGACACCGTGAATTTTCCTATGACAGAATCTGATTATATCGGGAAAGAGGATCTCCGGGTATTGATGAAGATTTCCAAAATGTTCTGAATCCAAGACGGCTTGTTGGTACGGAGATCCATATCTGGATATGACCAATGGGTGGTACCTACATCAGTCCGAAGCCTGATGTTAAGTCACGGCCATGACGTGGCCAATGCTGGTCATAGGGGTTTCATACAACTTTAGAAATCTTGTGAGAGTTTGCATACTGGCCACATATGGGTCAGGATCTCGACCTATACTTAAAGGGGTGTCTTGTGTGTGTCCAGTTTCAGTCACACACAGAGCTCCCCTACAGAAAAGGGGACTGACACTGCATTGGTTGGACTTGCAAGTCGATTTCATCAGGCCCGTGATTCGCTCCTCTAGAGGAAGCAAGTACATGCTGACCGTGACATGCTTGTTTACCAAGTGGGTGGAAGGTCTTCCGGCACCAAGTTGCAAGGCAGAAATAGCTGCCGCCCTAATGATAATCATATCTTCTCTCATTTCGGCCTTCCCCAAAGGATTGAGTCAGACTGAGGAAGTAATTTTACCAGTGAGGTGAAGACAAAAATGTGGGAGATGTTATGTTATGTTATGTTATGTTATGTTATGTTATGTTATTTGGCATTTATATAGCGCTGTATATATCATTGGTATGACCTCAAAGCGCTGGTAGGTTGAACGCCCTTGGTAACCATAGTCCAGGTCAGTTGAGAGAGTAAGGTGTCATAGGGATCTTGGGTGCACCAGTTATGTGTGCACCTGATGCAATTGCCTGATGGTAGCTGCATCCTAGCATTTGGTGTGGTCAACTTGATGTCAGTTGGATGTGTGGAGTCTGGACGTTGGACTCCAAGACTGGGTTCTGGCTGAGTTAGGCCTGTGTAGGATGCTTATGTGTGCAGCTCGGCCAGTTTATCATGGGATGTAGCTACGTATTACTAGAATGATTAGGTGTTCATGGGGTAATGTTCTTATGTGAGCAGCTAGGCCAAAATTGATTGAGGGGTGTGGCTGTACTCTAATTGTGTGTTGGTATAGAGTAGAGAGTAAGCATAGTGATATGGGAGGTGAGTGTTTGGGTGAAGTTATGATCAAAGGAGTTCGCTAATTCTGGATTTTGAGGTGTTAAACGGGATATCATATCGTGCCTCCTTTACTGTATATACTGGCCTAAGCCCAGTCGCTCTGCGAAGAAATCCGTGTTGCGAAGTTCTGACCTTAGATCGATTTTGTCGTCATTTTAGGTTCCTCCGCCATTTTGATTCTCACTCCAAAGTCACCCTGTGTTCTAAAATGGTGGACAGTATTCTTCTGTTTGTAACTTGGCCGTCTCAACCTCTACATGCAAGTTAATGCTTAAACTGCCCGCAGGCCAAATGTTAGGGTCATGTAAGGAGACCTTGTCCTTCGTTGACCTGTAGATCGAGGATTACCTGTGCCAGCGATACTGATCCTCAAGCATATATTAAGCACAATGTTGTTTAAATACTGAATGTGAACACTTGTTGAACTACATTGTATTAAACATGTACTAAGGCTTAATGTTAATCCAGAGAACACACTGTTGCCATTGTGACCTATTTGTGAATAATCCATATATAATATATAATCCATATGCCTATAGATGCATAAATTAGAAGTGAACTCGGCATGAACCCCTAGCCTGAGAAATGGTTAACCTGTAGGTGGACTGGACATCATGTTACAAAAGTGTATAAAAGAGCGAATGTTCTGATGTACAGTGCCACTCACTTCTCACACCGAAAGGGCTGGTATTCGCTGTGATGTACTGAGGGCCTGATAGCTATCTGTTACTTTGTTCCTTTGAAAACTGTTCAGTTATAGAATAAAGATCTGTGTATCTTTGTAAACCCTTTTGGGGGTACTCAGCCTCGATATTTACTTTTGCTTTTACAGATGGCGCCTGAATAGGGACCATCAAGATTGATGCCAGCTCGTTGAAGGTTGACGCGGCTATCGCACCGTGATCGGACGGTGTAAAGGGGGCCCCTTTCCTGAATGAGACGCGACACCTCAGCAGCGCTGCATGGCCCGATCCCTGGATGGTGAGTAAGCGGTCCGAGTCGGCCTCTTGAGGAGGGTCAAATATATTGAGGCGAGCAAATTTGTCGAAATCACCAAACACGAGGAAATCTTTGTTAGAAAACTTTGTATCCGATCGGACCTCCTTAGGATTTGATCAGGTGAGTCGTGACCCGATTCTTAAGTATCCTGATCATTTGTTTTGGCGTATTGTTCTTGCAAGTACAATTATTGACCAGGTAACACCAGGAATCTGATATGCCTGGGAAGTAGTCTGCCTGCTTCAGGGCATTATTCCGCAAGGACAGAAAATCTTTGGAATTTGGCCGTCCGGCACCAAAGGAGGGGTCGCCGGCATGTACTATGTACTGTAAGCACAGCATTGGTAGTATAGTATTTAATGATATTTGGCACAGACAAACTAGACATGCTTCCGAACTTCAGTGGCCAATCAATGGTAGTTTTGAAATCCCTCGTATTGAATACTTAGAATCTATATTATTAAAGAAAAAGGCTAGACCTGCAGCATTCGATGTATTACAAAATTGGAAAAAAGAAGCTTTGCAGCAGCTTAGGAGTAGAGCAAAGCATGCGCGCCGTCATATGACAAACGCCGAAAAAGCGTTGTTGTATGACCAAAATAAACAGTCTGAGTCAGTAAGGAATATGGATAGGGCTTTTTCACTTGGTGTCCAGAAAATGTATCGTTCTAAAGACTTTCATGTTTCTGATGAACTTATCGACAAATTATTAAATGAACGTAGGCCTGGTGTCACTGCGCCACCTCCGTCTGTTCCTCTTCCTGCTGCTTTGCCTCTTCCTGCTGTTATTCCTCCTCCCATAGTTCCTCCTGTTCCTCCTATTGTTCCTCCTATTGTTCATCTTGCTGTTCCTCTTCCTCCAGTCGTTGTTCCTCCTTTTGTCGTTGCTCCTCCACCTGTTCCTCCACCCTTGCCTGCTGTTCCAGTAATAGCACCTCTGTTCCAGGATGTTCAAAATTTGCCTACTCTCCCTCTTCCAAGTGGTTCTACACCGCTTGTAGTAGATCGGGGAGCGGGATCGAGGGTTGTGACTCGTAATACTGTGTCTTCAGAGAAAAAATGTGAGTTAACTGCGTGGGCTAAGCATTGCATGGAGAAGGATGAACAAGCTACTGTTTTCGCCACACTATCTAATATAGAGAATCTTCCTGAGAAAAACGTTTTTATTGAGGGATTAGGAATTCATTTTTGTGTAATGTGGAACAGGCTAAATAATATAGATCTCCCATAAGGGTTGAGGGATCTGAATACTTTAGCGTTTTCTAGAGATACTGCAGAGAAAGTACAAGAGCATGTTGAGAGGGTTCTTTAGTATAGAAGGGAGCTGGAAAGGCTATGGTATGATGATGAAGATGGTGATAGTTTGGACGTTATGTTCGTACAGAAACGGTTCCTTCCTTGACAGAAATCGATAACTGAGGAAACACTAATTTGTACGAAAGATGCGATTAGATGGATCTCAGATATGTCAATAACTCCCGTAGAAGTATATGACACGTATAGTCAATATACGCTAGAAATGCAGAGGAAAGTGATACAGGTAATGGTAGAGTACCTATAGGATGAGTGTGTAAAAAAGAAGACTTGTTGTCCCGCAGAGTTATTGAGTATTTATAAGAGAGCTTTTTCATTTGACACTTCTTCTGCTGCTTTAGCGCTCAATTTGGCTCTGTTGCTAAGTAAGCGCTTGGAGTTGCCAACTTCTCAGTTGCCTATGAGAGAGGTTCCTCCGACATTTGTCCCAAAAGTTGAGATTCCTGCTAATGCTGTAGCAGGTACAGCTGCTCAAGAAATTAATGCACATTATATGTCACAGTTCGTTCACGTCCCATTCTCGAGACAGGAAATGAACACTATTAAACAATCTATTCCTGACATTAGGAAGAATCCGACGGGGTTCTACAAAGAAATAGAGTCTGTCTTACAATCATCGGTATTCACCTTAAATGATATCGATTTGTTATTTCCTGTACTCCTGCCTGTTGATCTGTGGAAACAGATTATAACTATAGATGAAAAACAAGGACTAGGAGATACATGGACTAACATGGTTAGACTCGATGGAGAAAGGCCAGCTGGCGAAAGACCGCCTCATGTAATACTAACTTTGCCTGACAGAATAGTTACGAAATTGAAAACTATAATTCCTGAAAAGAGAATTATTTGGGAAAAGCTTACTGCCTGTGTCCAAGGGAAGTCTGAGGGTGCGACCGAGTTCTTTAATCGGTTCGAACAGGTATTTTCAGATTTCAGTGGACAAGACTTAGGCACAGAGTCTGGGAAAAGATTATTTGTGGACAAATTTGTGCGTGGATTGCTGCCTGATATCCAGTTGCAAATGATGTCCGCCACTTGTCAAGCGAAATCTCAGTCAGAAGTATTGCACATGGCTCAGTATTATGAGAATCGTGTCAATAATGAAAAGGAAAGAGTTGAAAAGAGAAAAGGTGACTTAAAGACAAAAGTACTATTGCAGCAAATTGTTAGAGGCCCTAGAGGGGGTAGTACGCAGTTTAGAGGTCAGTATGTTCCACAGGGTAATGCGCCCTTGGGTCCTGTAAACATTAACCAGTGTGCTTATTGCAGACAAGAGGGTCATTGGCGTGCACAATGCCCGATCCTCCAACAGAGGTCGAATAACACATTTTGGAATATGGGTAGACGATCCAGAGGTCGCCCAGGTGTAGGGGGTCCTAGTAGAGGTCAATTTTCACAGGATTCACGACAACCTTTTTCGCAGGACAATCAGGCCCCTAGTGCGGATAATAGAAACATTTTTGATCATCCTTCTGCTGCTTACCTCTCTGAAGAACTTCCTTTTGACGACATTCTGTTTCGCTAGGATTGCCCGAAGCAGGGTTTGGAACCAACACCTATTCCCGTTAATCAGAAAGGTCCCTACATTGAAATGTTAGTGGGAAATAGGAAACATCTATTCTTGATAGATACAGGGGCACAGAAGTGTTCCATTGATCATTCACGGGTTACAAACATTCCACTGTCAGGGCAAACCAATGTTTCTGTAGGGTTTTCTGGCACACCAGTTGTCTGTCCGGTTTCTTCGGCGGTACCTATTTCTTTAGGTCCCTTTACGGGCCACTGTCCATTCCTTTTGACTACGAATTGCAGAGAGAATTTGTTGGGGTTGAATCTGTTGAAGGAATTAAATGCAGTAATTCATTGTTCTTCTGATGGAGTGCGTTTGACGATTTCACCACAGCAACCTTCTGTCTCTCAATTCTTGACCAGACCTTTACTGCCGGAGTTCAGTGATGTTCCGGAGTGTTTGTGGGCTATTGATGATAATGATGTTGGTGTTTTGCAAATTGAACCTGTTAAAATTGTCTTGAAACATGGAGTAAAGCTGCCACGTATTCCAGAGTATAAGATTATGGTCGATGGTGAGCAAGCTTTGAAATGCATTGTCTCCGATTTTGTGCATCGAGGGGTGATTGAGGAAATTGCAGGTAGTTTGTGCAATAGTCCGATTTTTCCCGTGTACAAAAAAGGCGATAATGCAATTCCCTTTCGTTTCATAATTGATCTACGTGCCATCAATAAGATCGTTGCTCCACAATTTCCAATTGTGCCTGATGTGACGACAATATTAACTATGATCCCGGCTTCAGCTACTCATTTTAGTGTTGTGGATCTAAAGAACACTTTCTTTAGTATTCCTATACACAAAGACAGTAGATACCTGTTCGCATTCACCTTAGGGGGACGTTCGTTTATCTTCACTCGTGCACCACAAGGTTACACGGAAAGTCCTGGTATTTATAGTAGGGCTTTGAACGAGCAGCTCAATACCCTTGAGTTGCCCTCTACATATACACTGCTTCAATATTTTGATGACTTGCTTTTAGCTGCTGACTCAGAAAGCGCTTGTAAGGAGGGCACTGTGTTATTGCTTATTCATTTGGCTAAACATGGACATAAAGCTTCGCTTGAAAAATGTCAATACTGTTGTCAGGAGGTCGCCTATTTAGGCTATCTCCTGTCAAAGGAGGAAAGAAGGTTGACGCCTGAACGGATACAGCTCATTTCTAGCCTGTCTGTCCCAAATACGCAGAAGGAAGTTAGAGCCTTGATAGGAATGGCTTCTTACTGTATGCAGTGGATCCCCAATTTCTCACTAGTGATTAAACCAATGTTGGCTTTGACGAAGAAGGGCATTTCTTCCCCATTGTCGTGGAATTTGGTACACCAGCATGCATTTGATCTGCTCAAGACAGCATTGTGTTCAGCACAAGTTTTGGGCACACCAAACTACGAGAAGGCCGAGGTGATGGATGTGCTTTGGCTGTATTAACGCAGTAACATGGAGGGAAGAATAGGCCGTGCGGCTACTTTTCTTCCGCCCTTGATCCTGTAGCATGCGCTTTGCCAAGATGTTTGCGGGCTGTCGCTGCTGCTGCTGCGTCTGTAAAACAGAGTGAGGGAATGGTCCTAGGCAATGATTTAACCATGATATTACCTCACTCTGTAGATGTTCTACTAAACAGAACACAAACGCAACACCTCACCTCCCCACGATTAACGAGATATGAATTGATCTTGTTTGCACCGCACATACAAATTAAGAGGTGTTGTGTTCTTAATCCGGCTGAACTTTTACCTTTCCCTGCAAGGTACTGCATGCAGTGACGAAGAGTCACATGACTGCCTTTACACTACCAAACAAGAGACAAAGGGTAGAATCGATCTGAAAGATACTCCTTTGAACAATCCACAAGGGGAGCTGTTTTGCGATGGCTCCTGCTTCAAACTCCCAGATGGTACAGCCACAGCTGCTTATGCAATCACCACATTGAGCACGGTCGCGGAAACCAAGAGAATCACGCATAGCTCCGTGCAGGCCGCATAGATTATAGCATTGACCCGAGTTTGTGAAATTTCCGAAGGGCTTACGGTAAACATATATACAGACAGTCAGTATGCCTTTGGGGTGGTTCACAACTTCAGTAGACTTTGGGCAGAAAGAGGTTTCTTGACTTCGCATGGTACGAAAATCCAACATGGCTCCTTGATAGTACGGTTACTCTCAGCACTTGCACTCCCTACTCAGCTAGCTATCATAAAATGTGCAGCGCATCAGAAGAGTGTAGATCATGTAGGAAAAGGGAACGCTTTTGCTGACCTGATAGCCAAACAGAATGCTTTGTTCAGGGATGCATGATTTGTTTGCAGCATAATGTGGGAAAGGGCGCATCAACTCCTAGAGGTAGTTTCGGTCCACCTTCTGTCCCCTTCGAGGTCATTCATTTTGATTTTATTTAGATGGAGCATTGTAATAATTTCAAGTATGTATTAGTCATCATCTGTGCTTTCAGCAAATGGGTTGAGGCTTTTCCCGTCAAAGATGCCACAGCTATGACCACGGCAAAGACTATGTTAAAGGAATATTTTCCAAGGTTTGGGTTACCGAGAGTCATCTGGTCGGACAATGGTCCACACTTTATCGCTGCTGTAATTCTGCAGATATGCGCAGGATTACAGATCGATAAACAGTTCCATTCGGCTAGACATGCTCAGAGTGCTGGATTAGTGGAAAGACACAACAGCATCATCAAGAACAAGCTCGCTAAGACGTGTGCCAGCACCAAACTAAAACGGTCGGACGCCTTACCGATCGTGTTGTTATCAATGCAAACAACCCCTCAAACTAAGACTGGGCTCTCTCCCTTTGAGGTGGCTATGGGTAGGCCAGCTAATATTTGGAATGTTCCGAAGTCTCCTTCTTTATGAGACGTCGCAAATGTACTTCTCTCTGATTACTGCGACCAGTTAACTAAAAACCTGCATTTGATTTATCACCAGATGCGAGAGGCTTTACTTGTACGGTACGAGGTGTAAGCGATATTCAATCAACACTACAGCTAAGTCAATGCCTAGTCTGGGATACTGAGGAAAACCCTTATTGATGTATTTTTATATCCAGTTCAGTACTCTGGATGACAACCTTTGTATAACACCCCCCTCTTAGAATCCCCCTGTCCCCGCTGAGCCAAGAAGTAGGTTTGTTTTGCAAATTAAAAGGTTTATTTGAAAATTTAAACAATATATATATATATATCACACTTCTATAAATAAATTAATAATGGATATTACACTTGTGAATATGAGCAGTAGTCAGCAAGAGGTAACTTATGAATAGGAACAGAAGAATAAGGTGGGAAAGAATGCTTTATATGGTTCAAGGAAATGCAAGGTGGAATAAAATGCAGTACAGAAATACTTGTTATGATTTTAGCAAAAGGTAATATGATCACTTTTTCTTTTGACAATTCACTCCCCCCCTATGCAATACAAGAAATGGAAGGAGAGCACACAGTCTTCAAGAATCCCCACAAATCACACTTTCTAATGCAATACACAGTTCCAGTTCTCCCAGCAAGCTTAGGGAAAACAGGGATGAGTTTTAAACACAGGCGAATTACTTTAATGTGGTTTGCAAGGAAGTGAAAAGATGCTAAAATTGCTTTTAATTCCCTCTAGAGGTTCAGGGTAGGTGATGGCTACTTTATATTAGTTCAGGCTCACTTTCGCGATTACGAATCTCGTTCCTAGCACAAACGGTTCCGGAGATACGGATGATTTTTTAAAGGTAGATTTTCGATTTTAAGTAAAACTCAAAATGACAGGTGACAGCTTGCAGCTGCAGAATTGACAGGTGACAGTTGTGCAGCTTTAAAAATGACAGATGACACGATTTCTAGGAGGCTGTTCTAATTAGGTTAAAATAGCTTGAATTAGATTATTTTAACTAAGAGATTGGGTTCTGCACAGTTCTGGCGGATACTCACTCCTAATTTTGAAATGAATGGGCCTCGTCACGGATCTGGTCAACTGGACTGGACTTCGGTTCTCTCTGCTTGGCGGGTCAATCAGGCACCGGTTCTGCTCACAGCAGTCTGGGTCTCTCTGGATCTCTGGTCTGGTCTCTGGCAATTGTTCTTGGCAAAGAATTCAAACAGCTCGCCTGGCTGTGGAATAATTTGCAAATGATTTTAAGGATGCTGAGGCCTGCTGAGAAGAATTCTCAGTTTGTGGGTTTAGGCCCTTGCTTTAAGTTCTGAAGTAAAGTTCTGGTCTTTGGAGATTGATGGATGTGAAGTCTGGAGTCTCCCGGCAGAGCGTCCCGCAGAAAATGGAATTGCATGTCTACCTGTCCCAGCAGTCTCTTTTTATGTGTTTTAAAAAGTGGGTGGAGAGGCTAGCATCCCTAAGCCTGCCCCTCTCTTGATTTGATAGGTCAATAGATTCTTTGGTCCCTGATTTGGGAAGGGATAGTGTGTCAGAGTGATGTAATTTTTATGACCTGCAGAAATGACACTCCCCTGGTCAATGTGCACACAAATCTATTCCTGATCCAAATACATTTTTCCCAGGTACACAGTTGTTTGACATCACATCCACACATCATATATTACTAAAGATAGTCCCAGTCCCGACTCTGGCGTTTCTAGGAGCTTGCATTCAAAAATGGCAACTTATTTTCAATTTTAGTGGGTTTTGCAACATTGGTTTCTCATCAAAAATTATACAAAGGTACATGTCCCTTCCACATATATCCCAGTAACTTTCCATGTCTCTAGCTTAAACACATTGTCTACAATAATCATAATTAGCGGGGTTTTGCCCCAGAACCCGGTACAAATTGGAGTTTGGACTCAAATCGTGAGCGCATTTTCCATACTAAGACTCTCAAAGTTGTACATTCCTGTCATTTGGTTACAATAAATTATCACTGTTTCTATAAAATATATATTTGTTGCAATTCAACTCCCCAAAGTGTTTGGGTCCGCCTCCAGGAGTCTGGGTGGGTCAGTGATCACATGTCTCTCCTTGCTGGCAGAGGGCTGTTGACAGGAAACACTCAAAATTAACATACCCCATTCAACAGAAAGAGCCTTTTGTGTGGGCTCCAGCAGGCTGCCTGGAAGTCTCTCCTCAATCAATCAACAGGGTCATGTGATATCCTGCCTCCTGGTGTGGGAATCTCTGAGGTGTTAAGGTTTCCCAGCCTCTTGGCCTCTGGGAACAGCAGGTGGCTAAGATTTCCAATTAACCAACAAGCTTTGAAGTCCCTGCCCCTCTTGAAACTGCTAAATACAGTTTCCCTGTCAGAGTTTAGACCGCTATCGCCACCTTGGGGAATTTGTCGGTACTGCATCCATTTTTGAGTTGTCTTGAATTACTGCATTTCAATAGAGTGGTCTTTTGCTTGATAGTATAGGACCCTTGCTTAACATTGTTTTGATGGCATCCTTACAGTAGAGTGGTGATGTGGAACCCCCCACACGAAGGTTGTATCTTTGGAGTGGTCTCGTGCCAACTGCGCAGTTCTCCTATTCTGGCGTGAATGTGGGCGGCGATAGCTCATCCCCACATCCACCCAGTCTATTGATTTATTTTGTTCTGGGATAGAATAATGGGCGGCGACAGCTCATCCCCACATCTACCCAGTCTATTGATTCAACATGGGTCAAAACCCTTGACAAAACCCCCCCGCCAGACTACGCTTTGATTCAAGTCGAGGGGAAGTCGGGTGCAAAGGAGGTTTTGAGCCCTTGCGCTGGTATGTCCCCATTATCTTCTTCCAATTCCGAAAATGGCACAGTTCAGCATCTTTTCCTCCATCCGGTTGGATCGATCGGTTCTCCTCGCCGGTCCTGATGGGAATATTGGGCGGTACCCCGGGCCCCTCAGGTCTCTGCTCCCGGTTCCCGGATCGTCCTCCTTGGCCAGTCTCCAGGTTTTCTTTCTCCTAGGACGACAAAGGAAAGCGGCAATACCTATTCGTAGACATTTCTTCCCCACCATTGATATAGTGGGGTGGCTTATACATTTTAAAGTCAAAACATTTGCGTTCTTATTTTAACAAAAAACAAGATACAATTATAACACATTTTTTTTTCCAAATCATAATATTTTAGAGACTATATGTGGGATATTTTAGGGTTGGAATTGAATTACTCTGGAGCGGTCCCCTCTGGCATTGCAGAGGACTCCTCCAGTTGTTGCAGAGTGTGCCTGGGATGGCAACACTTTAGCTGATTTATATGTACCCACTTGTCTTCCCCCTCTGCCGAACTGCCTTTGGGGATGCGGATCTTGTATGCAACAGGGGAGATCTTGTCTATAATTTCAAACGGTCCCTTCCATGTAGGCAAGAATTTTCGCTGTTTGGCCTGGTTCCTTTGGAAATTGTATAGATAGACCCGATCACCCACCTTATATTCCTTTCGGGTAGTTTTTAAATCATAGTGGATCTTCATGCTCTTGGCTGATCTTTCTAGATTCCGCTGAGCATAGGCAAAAGCATGTTGGAGGTGTTTCCTTAAATTCTCCACATACTCATGAGTTGTGGAGGCATTTATCAGTGTCTGCTCTTGGGTCCTGTAGAGCAAATGCTGAGGAAGCACCATCTTGCGTCCGGTCATCAACTCAAATTGTGACATTTTAGTTGCAGATGAAGGGGTAGATCTGATGACCATTAGGACCAGAGGTAATCGGATATCCCAACTTGGCCCAGAATCTGCCACAAACTTTTTTAAGATGCTCACAATGGTTTGGTTATATCTCTCCACTGCTCCAGAAGAAGCTGGCCTGTAAGCAATGTGTAGCTTCCTTTTAACCCCCAGTATCTCCCACATCTTTGTCATTACTTCACTGGTGAAGTGGCTACCCCTGTCTGACTCAATCCTTTGAGGTAGACCAAAACGGGAAAAGATGTGGTTAATCATCAGGGCAGCTGCTGTTTCTGCATTGCAATTTGGGGCTGGGAGACATTCCACCCACTTGGTAAACAAGCATGTAACGGTCAACATGTACTTGTTTCCTCTAGACGAGCGAATTACAGGGCCTACAAAGTCGATTTGCAAATCTGACCATGGCAGTGTCATCCCCCTCTTTTGGAGAGGCGCGTGGTGTGTGAGGGAAGATGGCTGAAATTGTGCACACACCAGACACCTCTTCAAGTATTGGTCAAGGTCCTGCCCCATGTGTGGCCAGTATGCAACCTCTCTCAAGATTTCCAGTGTTGTATGAAACCCCCTATGACCGGCGGTGGCCGCATCATGGGCGTGACTTAACATCAGGCTTCGGAATGAGGTAGGGACCACCCACTGATCATGGCCAGCTTGGGAATTCCTTACCAACAAACCGTTTTGGATTCGGAACCTTTTTGGACATTTCATCAACACTCTTAGGTCCTCTTTCCCAATGTAATCGGTACCAATGTGTTGGTAAAACTTACCAATTATTGGATCCCCCTTCTAAGCTGTAATCAAATCAGCATCAGGGGTCTCCTTACTCCATTGGGCAGTTGAAAGATCATTGTGAGCATTTGTCTGGGACCTAGTGATAGCAGTGACCTGGATTTCCCCCAACCGGGACTCTATTTCTATTAGATCCCCGTGGATGGCCCCGGTTTTGGCCAGCTGATCAGCTAAGTCATTTCCAGTTTTGTCTGGTCCCTCTACTTTGGAATGACCCTTGATCTTTTTCCAGTAGATGGTCATCCCATTCGAAGTGACCAGATCATCAATATTTTGGATTAACTTCCCATGTTTCAGGGGTTTGTTATTAGCGCATACCATGCCTCTGGTTTTCCAGTTGACCAGGTGCTCCACGAACCCGTTCCGTACATAATCCAAATCTGTGATTATGACCAGTTCGTGGAGTTGATGCTGGACAGCAGTGAGGATGGCCTGATGCACAGCCATCAATTCTGCCACCTGACTACTTTGGGGACCAATTTTGTATCCAGCGGAGGGTTCTGGGAACTCCTTCACCCATGCATTCCCTACGTCAGCCACCAGTTCTTTCTCCCCGTCGTTGTCAACATGGTACGAGCATCCATCCACATAGACAGTGGGCATTCCCTCACACTTGTCTTCTTCAAAGACTTTGTGTGGGGAATTAAGGTATGCCTCCATGTTGTCCTTGATTTTTAGACTTTCGTCCTCGAGACAGTTTTCTCTGGCACAATCATGCAAGTCAGCCAGACCTTGCGCGAGGGGACTCTTCTTGTTTTGGCCATATCTGACCTCTACAGGAAAGCCTTGCATTGACAGAATCCAGGAAGTAATTCAGGAATTACTCACATTTCCGGCCCGGATTCTGTCACTTTGGAGATATTGCAGAGGCTGGTGTGGAGTCTCCACTATGATGTGTTCCCCCTGGGTAAACGGGCGGTAATTCTTCAATGCCCACACCGTTGCCAGGAGTGCCTTCTCACAATCGTTGAATTTTTCCTCCACAAAGGATAAAGTTTTGCTCGCATAGGAGATTACTTTATTGACCTTGTCATGCTTTTGGTATAATACTGCCGTCAAGCACGTATTAGAGAACCCCGTCTCCAGGAAGAACTCCTTGTTTCTGACAGGGTAAGCTAGGCAAGGCGCTTGTGAGAGGCTTCTTTTGAGTTGTCTTACCCCCTCGGATTGTTCTGGACCCCATTCCCACTTGATCCCCCCCTTCAAGAGATGAATCAGGGGTCTAGTGATCTCTGCGTAGCCTTCAATGAACTTTCTGCTGTAATTAGTCAGTCCAAGGAGGCTCCTTAGTTCCCGCAGAGTTGTGGGGTCTTTCAGTTTCTGGAGTGCTTCCACTTTCTTTTCTTGGGGACAGAGACCCTGAGGAGTAATCTCATGCCCCAAGAAATTAACACGGGTTCTACACCACTGTGCTTTCTGAAAGGAAAGTTTTGCTCCGGCGGCCCTCAACTGTGTCAGAACATAACGGATCTCCGCTATGTGTTCCTCCACAGATGAACTTTTGATGAGGACATCATCTACATAAGCCAGGTTACCCCTCGCACCCAGGTCGGGCATGGCCTTATGTAGGAAAATGTTGAATTCATTGCCGGAGTTGAGGTATCCAAAGGGAGTCCGGGTCCAGGTGTACTGCTGGCCCCCAAAGGTAAAAGCCAGTTTGTATTGGTCCTCCCTACTGACAGGCACGGTCCAGTATCCATTGGTCAGGTCTATTGCAGTGAATACTTGTGACCCTTGAATCTGGGCCAGCCCTTGGTCAATGTAGGGCAGAGGCCATCGGGAAGTATGGACCCGTTTGTTGAGCTCCCTAAGGTCGGCGCAGAGTCTCCACTGGCCGTTTGGCTTCAATATTATTGAAGGTGCTGTGTACTGGACGTATTATTCCCCGGGACTCAAGGTTCTTAATTATTTCAGTAAGGGACTCCATGGATGCGAGAGGCAAGCGATATTGCTTCACAACCGCTGGAGTAATTCCAGGGTCCGTGGGAATTGTTGTGGTGTGGATGTTGGTGCGACCACAGTCTTATGAGTCTACCGCAAAGAGATCTTGGAAATCCAAGAAAACTTGTTTCAACTTTTGCTTCTGTTCCAGAGTCACACAGGCATCAGCTATGTTGACTCTCTCTTCCACCATCTGCCTGAAGCCTGGAAAGACTTCTGGTTTGGCTATCTCAGTGGCCTCCTCAGAGTGCTGATTTGGACTGGAGGCTTCAGGTGGGAAAGGCAGCCCTCATGGACCTGGAAAATCACCTCATCCCTCCTGAAGTCACAAGTCACATCTTCCTTACCATAAGGGCAAGAAGTGTACACCAGGAAGTTCCCCCCATGCCGGGTGAAAATCCTGTCTGGTGTTGTATTGTCCTCACTGTCAAAACAGTCCTTGGGGATTGGTCCTAACAGTTCATTTCCTAAATCAATGGAGAAATGTCGGTCATCAACCGCCATTCCACTAGTGGTGCCTGCGGCTAGAGTAATACTCTGTAAGTCGCTGTTATCCACCTCTATTGGAATGGTGTCATGTTCTATGTTGACTAATGGTGTTGGGTTTACCCCTAACTCTTGCTGTTGGAGAGAAGCATTTAGATGAATATAAGCATCAGGGTTTTTCAATTTTTGTCCTCTTTTAGCTTTCACTCCCAGGGAGAATTGTCGGGTCCTTTCTGGGATGGTGACTTCCTCTTTAATCTGAATTTCAACTGCATAAGGTAGCAATTGAGCTGACCTAAATGCTTTTTCTGAATCATCAAAGCCCATGGGATTATCCGCTAATCGGGACCAAGCTTTGAAGTTTATTAGGTCCAAACTAATGGCAAAGAGATTGAGAATGTCACTGCCTAAGGAAAAGGCGGCAGTGACGTCTCGCACGACCCAACAATTATGGACTATGCTCTTGTTGCCAATGGAGATTTTGAGCATACACCTGCTTGGCAGGAGATGTTTGGAATTAGGTGCTTCCAGGTCCATTTCCCATTTGTCTATCAGTTTGAATGTGGGAATGGCTGGATCTTGTGGGAGTTGGCGGAACATGGCTTCGCTGATGAAGCTCTTACCGTTGTTCACACACACTCGAGCGAGAACAGAGTCCTTCCCATCATTTAACTGAACCGGGATGAACAACTGCTTTCCAATTTGCTGAATATCAGCCAGGCTCTGAGCTGATTTCACATCTTTCTGGACTATAGGAGTGGGAGTTTCTGATTGTGGATTAGTAAAGAATTTCAGGGTGTTTCCTTCCAGTGTGGAATACTACCTTAAACTGGAAGGAAGGTTGATTTTCAGAAATAGAGAGGACCCCCCATCACCAGTCTGTTGTCCTACTGCTATTACTGTCACGTCTGGAAGTTGGTTGTTCTGGAGGTGAAATTCTACTTGGTCAGATTTTTGTTCAACCATGTGGCAGGTGCCGTTTAAACTAACATGGTTGACACTCTGTTTTAATTTTATTGGTCGGCTAGTCTGGGTCCAGAGGACCTTGTTTACGCAATCTATTAGGGGTGACAACCTTCTCAGGAGGTCATTCCCTAGTAAACAAGGGGTGCCCTCTGGAGTCACTACTATGACCGGGTGTTTCACCTTGTGTCGCCCAATTTTGATGTCCAAATCTGCAGTCCCCTCGACGGGAATTTTCTTCCCGTCAAAGTTCTGCAGTTGTCCAGGAAGAGAGGTGAGAGGAATACGGTAATTCTCTCCCCTTCCTGCATTCAGTTCATCAAAGGCCCTTCTGGACAGAATGGTAGCTTGAGATCCAGTGTCCACCAGTGCCGCAATTGTACCCTGCCCCTGTACTTGTACCGGGGCATAATATCTTCCCTCCTTCTCCTCAAGGGGGCACAGATAATGCACAGTTTTGGACAACTGGTGGGCTAATTTTCTGGTTTTGGACATAGCTAGCGCAGAGATTTGGGCATAATTCTGTGAAGAGCCTAGGGAATCTGAAAGAAAAAGTTGGCAACTGGAAATGGTTTTGGGTTCTGGGCCGCCTCCCCCTTTTTGGAGGCAGCCATCAGGATGGGTTTGACCCATGGGATTTTGGTATTGTTGGTTCTGGGATGAGATGGTGGGCGGCGGTAGCTCAGTCTCCACATCTCCCCAGTCTGAATTGGCATCCCTTGGGACCCATTTTTCCTTGGGAGGAGTTCCCCCATCACTGAAGGAGAAGATCCTTTTCCCAGGATCTTCTGAGGATCCCTCTCCCTCAAATTGGAAGACCTGTACCTCCTCCACAAAGTGGGTCTGTTTGGGTCCTTTGTTTCTCCTACCCCCCTTCTGCTCCTTGGGAGGCAGGCTTTCAGGGGCAGGAGATTTTGTTTCCGGTTCCTGGTTTTCCAGGGGCTGTTTACAAGTTGGGAAGGAAGCTTCCTCCAAGGCTTTACACCCCCCTTCCCCTTGTGCCTCCTCCCTGGGAACCGGTGGGTTATCGAGGTGCTGCCCCCGTCATTGTTCTGGAGCACCAGGTCCAGAGTTTGGGGCATTCTGCGGTGGCATGCTCATCTGAGGGTTCTGTTGAGCCCTCAGTATGTGACTGTTAGGATATCAATGTTACATATATATATGGAAACAGGTTGCCCAGAGTTATTGCATATTATAATGTTAGTATGTTGCAGTTGTCTGTGCGCTTGGAATGTGGATCCTCAACCTCAGGGGTTCCAGGTTCCGAGCACACGGTGAAAGGGAGAGAAGACAAGGCTGTGGACGGTGGTTGAGTACCTCCCGGGGGTCGTCCCACAGACTTAAATAAAAGACTTCTTGGTGGTACACTACTGAGTTCCTGGTGATTATTGAACTTAACAGCTGGCGACGAGGATAAAGGATTTTTCAGACGACCCCCGGCACGATACCAGCTAGAAAGGCTACGGATCGTAAAATAAAAGTGAGCGGCCACACATCGACATACGCTCGGGAGCCACAGGATAAGAACTGTTTGAAATACAGGTACCGGCGATAATTATATTAATTACAGAAAATGACATTTTGAAGGAGCGGTAGAAAAGAAGCCAGCACGCGAAGTGTTTACATTTAAAGTTGAAATACCTGCGCGCGTATTCCAACGCGACTCCGCTATACGCACCGATAGCGTTCCAAAGCAGGACCCAATGACGTGACAGAGTCAGCTGAAAAGAGGACCCTACGGCGTGATGAACGCCGTGATCGACGTCTACACGCAACAAAAGAGAATGCACATACGGAGCGGTAGCCAAATGTAAACAAACGAAGAACAATTCAGCACAGCGGAGCGCTCATCGACGCATTGCGAGACGATTAACAGAGAGTGGCAACCAGCTGGACGCCGGGCGAGTTTGCGCTCCAACGAACTTTGCAAGTCTTGCAGAACAAGCGGACAGCCCCACATACTATAACCTAGCTGGTGAGTTACAAATAACACAGCTATTTACATGAGTAATTGAGGGAAATTTGGCAAATAAATAAACCAATCGTACCACAGCGTAGTAACTACAGCCACTGGCACCACAATATAATGGCAAATGTTCCAGCTCCAGTGTTTTTCTTACCTTCACCTGGAGAACCCAGAGTACGATGGATAGATTGGAAAGAAGGTTTCCACAAATATGCGTTAGCAGTATTTGGCCCCAATTATTCTAATGAACGGAAAGAAGCCTTGTTATTTCATTGTCTTGGGACAGCAGGTCAGGAAGTTCTAAGAAAATTACCAGAACCTATAGATACACCAGACACAGGCCCATATGAGAAGGCATTAGCCAAGTTGGACAAACATTATAAAGTAGAGGAAAACATCATTCTAGAGAGGTACAAATTTGCTACCAGGGGGCAAAAGAATGGAGAGAGCATAGAAGATTTTATTACGGCTCTGAGGGGATTGGCGGTGAAATGTAGATTCAATCACTGTCAGGAAGAACATATACGTGATCAATTAATGATCAAATGCAACAACGACAACATTAGGAAAGAACTATGGAAGGAGAAAGATCCCACATTGGATAGAGCTATAGAGATTGCAAAGATGGTGGAACACACTGATAAATGCATAAAGTTACTCCAAGCAGACAATCATTCAAACATTGAGAAACCCAAGTTGGAGGAAAATGAGGGTGCAGTTCAGAAAGTATCAAAAGTCAATCCGAGGATGGGCTCAGGTTTTCCAAAGAGACAGTTGCAGTTTGGAAAAAAAGGCGAAGATCGACAAGAGAGTAGACCTCCAGTGGGGAAAAGTTGGAATCGCCAAGGGTTAGTCAAAGACAACAGGAATTTTTCCAGAGAGTCTAATTTCTCCAGAGGTTTTAGAGAGGCAATGACAGAGATTCCACGACAAGAAGGTGTTTCCGGTGTGGGAGTTTCTCACATGTAGCATCGGACAAGGAGTGTTTTGCAGTGCACATTATATGCAACAATTGTGGCATACGTGGACACATTGCCAGATGTTGTAAAAACCTTAATTCCAATTCAGGTCAAGTTTTTGATGTTAGTGTAAATAATGAGGAAGATGATTATATTGAAAGTGGTAGAGAAGTGGTGTTTATGGTGAACGCCATTGATGGGAAAGTGAAGAAGAAAAAGCCTTATGCCATAGTATTGGTTAATGGGATACAAATATCGATGCTTATGGATAGTGGGGCAGATTATACATTAATAGGAGTGCAGGTATGGAAAGAGAGATTTAATTGCTGTACATTACGAGAAAACAAAATTAAGGCGAATGCATATGGTGACAAACCAATAGAGATAATAGGATATTTTGACGCTAAACTGCAGTTTAAAGATAGGAAAGCCACCACTACTATTTATGTTGCCAACAAAGGGGGAGAGTTACTGTCGTGGAGTGATCAAGCTGAGCTAAAAATCAGACTTGAAGCAGGTCATCCTGAACAGGTCTTAACAGTGAGTGGTGAGAGACTGATTGAAGAGGAACATAAGCTTGGATGTATGAAAGGATTTGTTCATAAGATACGACTAAAAAAGGGGGCGGTTCCCAAGATTGCGAAATTGCGCACCATTCCCCTGGCACTCAAGGAGGGTGTAGAAGATGAATTAAAGAGAATGGAGAATGAAGGGGTTATTGAGAGAATAGATTCTTCAGAATGGGTGAGTCCCATTGTGGTAGTCAGAAAATCCTCTGGATCTTTGAGGATATGCATTGACTTAAGACATCTTAACAGTATGGTGGTGGCAGATAGATTTCCATTACCCAGGATAGATGACCTACTTGTGGGTGTCTCTGGATCCAAAATATTTTCAATTTTAGACCTCAAGTCTGCTTATCACCAGATTGAGTTACATCCGGATTCTAGAGATTTAACAGCATTTATCACTCCTAACGGTTTATTTAGATGTGTACGCATGCCGTTTGGCTTGGTGTCTGCTGCGAGTGTATTTCAGAGTATTATGTACAGGTTACTAGGTGGAGAAAAAGGGGTGATGTACTACCAAGATGATGTATTAGTATGTGGCAGTGATGAGGTGGAACATGATAGACGGTTAAAAAGGGTGCTAGACATATTAGGAGAAGCTGGTCTAACAATAGCATCAGAGAAGTGTACATTCAAAGCAAGTAAAGTGGTTTATTTAGGTCACGAGATCACCGCTGAGGGAGTCAAACCCAAAGAGGACGCCATTGAAGCAATAAGGAAAATGGAGATCCCAAATCAAAAGCAGAAGTGTTGTCGTTTTTGGGGTTAGCTGAATTCTATGGCAAATTCATTAAGAATTTGTCAGGCATGTCAAGACACATGAGAAGGCTTACTCGCAAAGGCGTGATATTCAAATGGAGTGAAGACTGTAAGTTGGAGTTTGAAATGATAAAAAAGTCCATAATCAATGCTCCCATTCTAAAGACATTTGAAGAAGGGAAACCCACATTACTTTTTGTAGATGCTAGTGATTATGGCATAGGTGCGGTTCTTATGCAAGAAGATTCAGAAGGTCTGCACACTATAGCATTTGCCTCAAGGTCACTTAAAGATCCTGAAATTAGATATTCAGTAGTTGAGAAAGAAGCTCTTGCTTGCATCTGGGGAGTTGAAAAATTCAAAAGGTTTCTGTGGGGAAGGAAATTGGAGATTTGCACTGATCATAAACCATTAGTTAGTATTTTTACAAAAGGTGGGCTGGAAGGAGTATCGAGACGCATTATGAAGTGGGTCACAGCTCTTCAAGGTTTGCAATTTACCATGATTCACATTAGTGGGGAAGTCAATGTAGTGGCAGATACCTTGTCAAGATCTGTTCACAGAGAAGGCCATATCAGTATAGATCAATCAGATCAGGAAGAAACATTTGAGATTTTCCAAGTACATGATTCCCTAAAAAAAGATGAGTGGGATAAAGCTAGTAGTGAAGATTTAATGTACCAGAAAACGCTAACATTGGTTAAAGAAAACAGAATAATGAACTATAAAGGTGACATGGGTGGATTTGCCAGAGTTATAGGGGATTTATGGATCAATGACAAACATCTACATAGAGGGCATCAGATGATAGTTCCTCAGGGTATGAGGAAACAGGTAATGGAACTAGCCCATGAGGGACATTTAGGTCTAGCTAGGACTAAAGGTATAATAAGATCTGAGTTCTGGTGGCCTGGAATTGATAAAGATATTGAAGAGCAAGTTAAGGAGTGTCCAGAGTGCCTGGAGGGAAACAAGGGTTTGAGCGTACAAAAAGTACCTATGGTTATCAGGGAAAGTCCGCGGGTACCATGGGATGAGATTGCAATAGATCTTTTAGGACCATTTAACATAGGAGGGACCAGAGACAGTTATCTGCTGGTGGTCATAGATTTATTGTCCAAATGGCCTGAGATATGTCTACTTAGAGATATTTCCAGCAGCAGTGTTACGAAATTTTTAGAACAATTATTTTGGAGAGAGGGTTTTCCTAGAAAATGTTTGTCGGATAATGGATCCCAATTAGTATCCAAGGAATTTAGAGAATTTTTGGATAAGAATGGAGTTGAACAGGCAAACACCTCTCTCTATCATCCCCAAAGTAATGGTTGCGTTGAACGCTTCAATAGGACATTGATGGAAGCCATAAGGATTGCGGTAGCAACTGGTGGGGATTGGTTCAGGACAGCGATGGAAAGGACATTCCAGTATAGAATAACACCTCATAGTGTCACAGGATTAACGCCATTTGAGATTTTGAGAGGTAGGAAACCTAATTCACGTCTATGTCCAGGATGGATGGGAAAATCCAAGATGGTTGGTGTGGATGTGGAAAAAGTGAGGAGTAGAATGTTTGAAGCAGGAGTTAAATCTAAGGAAAGATATGATCAAAAAAATTGTTGTAAGGAATTTAAGATTAATGAAGGTGATTGGATCAAAATCAAATTACCTACCAAAGTTTGTAAAGGAGCATCTTTATATTCTGAGCCTAAACAAGTGGTAAAAGATTTAGGTTCATCGGTATTGGTCAGAGGTGGTGGTATTTGGAACAAGGAGAGAGTAGCAATTGCCAAGTTCGTCAATAGAAGGGAGTGATGGACTCGCATATAGGGTCACGGATACCACCATCACTGATAGACATATAATATTATCAGTACAATGTAAGACATTTCACTTATTTAGAGTTCTACTTTATCTTAAGTTTATAGCACATATGTTTCAGGCAAATATGTTTAGACATTGTTTTCAATTATTAGTTCAAGGAAAGGAAGGAGGTGTTAGGATATCAATGTTACATATATATATGGAAACAGGTTGCCCAGAGTTATTGCATATTATAATGTTAGTATGTTGCAGTTGTCTGTGCGCTTGGAATGTGGATCCTCAACCTCAGGGGTTCCAGGTTCCGAGCACACGGTGAAAGGGAGAGAAGACAAGGCTGTGGACGGTGGTTGAGTACCTCCCGGGGGTCGTCCCACAGACTTAAATAAAAGACTTCTTGGTGGTACACTACTGAGTTCCTGGTGATTATTGAACTTAACAGCGACCCAGATCCCGTGCCATATTTTGGACCTGGTGCTCAAGTTGTAAAACCCGCTCAGGCTGATACGGGGCTCTATTTTCTCCCCTGGGCTGATGCCGGGAAGGGTAGCTATCCCTTCTCTGGTAATACCCCGGATTGGGAAGATTTGGGTACCCCTCCACCCTTGGCCTCCCCTCTCCCGGATTAGGTTGTCTGGGCTCAGGGAATTGGGGAAAGAAGGATGGATGGTTTTGGGGTTGGAAATTGGGTGGATACCTGGGAAAAAAGTTCTGCCCGGGATTTGGTGAATTTCTGACCTCCTGGGGGAAGTTAGGAGGGAAGTTCCCCGGGTCAGGTGCTTGGCTGGATCCCCCCCCTTGGGCTGGAGGAGTCCACACATAACCCAGGATTGGTCGGTTTCCCTTGTAGCAGGGACTTACATAGTCAGGGGAGCGGGGGACCCCATTTGTGGGACTACCTCCTCGACTCCTTGTCTGTGACTGGCCCGAGGGCCTTCTGGGCTGTGAATTATTTGGTGCAGGCAGGTTTTTAGGCCCCCCCCATCTCCAAATCTAAAACGGGGGCAACCTTTACCTCTGCCACCTTGGCAGCAGCAGGGGTGCTGATGGTTTTGGGGTTTTTCGGGTAGCCTGTTCAATGACCCAGTCTAAAGATCTTTTCTCATGAAAATCTCTCACGAGCTGGGTCATTATGTATTTGGGTAAGGCATGGAAAAACGTATTGATAAATTCTCTGCTATCCGTGCGCACCCTTCTGGTGGTCTGCGCAAAAGCACGCTTTAATTCTTGCACAAACTCTTGTGGGGCCTGATCCTCCCCACATTGCAAATTGTAGGCTGCCTTGTGAGCCTCTTGAGGATTTCTGTGCACAGAAAAATGTTTCAAGATGGCCGCCTTATAGGTGGACCATCTTAAATGATTTTGGTCCTCCAGCCCCGCAAAGAAACTGAAGTATTCTGGAGAGAATGTCCATTTGACGTACTGGATGCAGCTACTGCTGTCCTTCAAATGGAAAGTCTCCATCATTTGCTCATAGAGCTCCAGGTGTTCCCAAACAGAATACTTGGCGTTCTTATGATAAGGAGTGATGACACTCCTGATTGCTTTATTTGTTTCAATGGGTCCTTAAGCAAGGCCCTTTTTGCCTTATTGGCCTTTTTGGTTCGGGTAACCTTGGTCCATTCATCCTCTGCTCAGAAGCACTGCTCCCAGAGGTGCCCGTCTGATCTTCCAGGTTTTCCCGGATTCTGCGAGCCTGGGAATGGCTGGCAGAATGTGGGGACCTGGTCTCCTGTGTCCTGTGACCCTCAGAGGAGTCTTCAGATCCCTCCTTGCTACCAGGATTTGCTGGGTATCCCCCCCCACTGACCTAACTGGGCAGAGGTTTTCAGGATGCCCTTAATGGGCCTACTCTCCTGGGGTTCCCCACTAAATTGCACTGTGCTTGGGTGCCCATACCCGGATACCCGGCCATCCATTCCTGGGAGGTACTGGCCTATGAGCCCCATACTTCTAGCTGGATAGTAATCTGCCATCCCCGTTGCCCTGGGCTCATGTGCACGAGGGGACATGGGGTGGCAGAGTCCAGGGACTTGGAGAGATGAAGGCCTCTGGTACTAGGGCTCCAGAGGTTATGCTCAGGAGTTTCTCTTTCCCAGCGAACCTCATCTCTATCTGCCCCTGCTTCCTGTTGCAATGCAAGAGCCTGCGCTTTCAGTTCCTCAGTTAAGGCCTTACTAGACTCTATCAGTCTCTCCTGCATCGCTACCTGTTGCTGGAGCCTATCATTGTGCTGACAGAGAGCCTCATTTTCTCTCTGTGCCTCCTGATTGGTCCTGGAGTACTGGGCCAGTCTCTGCTGCAGGAGGGTTACCTCCTGAGCTGTGTCCCTATTGGCCCGCTCCTTTCTTACCAGAGCATCCTCCACCCTCCTGGTGTGCTCTAACAAGTTCTGGTGTTCTTTTTGGAGGTCACCCAGTCCCTGGAGGGCCAGGTGATTTTCTTCCATTTTCCTTTTTAAGTGGCAGACTTCCTGGCCTAAGGTATCCCTTTCCTGACTAAGAGCCTGCATCTGTGCCGCCAGGTCCTCCCTTTGCCTTTGGAATGCACCAGCTTTCTGGTGCTCCTGATCAAACTCTGCCTTGGTATCCAGGTCTTTCAGAATCAATGTATTGCTTTCCTCTTTCTCTCTGTCTAATCAAATTTGCAGGGTGGCTACCTGCTCTGTGCATGCCCTGTTGAAGTCCAGTTGTTGCTCCAGCTTTTTCTGGCTCTGCAGAAGGGAGTCCAAACCTTCTTGGTACTCCTTCTGCAAGGCCAGAAATCTGGTATCCTGGTCAGCCTTCTCCTGTTGCAGTCTATCCATGTCCTCTTTTATTTTAATGATATACTGCCTACTATCATTTTCGGACTCCTGGCTCCTCTGCAGCCTCTGCTCAGAAGAGACCAGGTCAGATTGGGCCTTTTCTAACGCCAGCTGTTGGCTATTTGCCAGATCTTGGCCTTCAGCACATTTGTCCTGCATGGCTCCCATATATAGATACAAATATGCTGCTATCCTGGCAATCTTATTATGTTCATCTTTGGCTTTAGGGGCCATATATTGTTCAGTCAGGGCCACATGTAGGGGACCCTGATCTCCCCATATATCTGACCCTGTTTCAGTGACCTGTTGCGCTATTGCCTGCAACCAGACCGTTTGGTCCTGATGAGTCCACTCACCTCTAACAAATAGCTCATGTAAGAAGTGCTCTCTGGCTATTTTGATGTCTACCAGTGTCGTCATTCTGGAATTTGAGTTCCTTCCTTTGAGGAGTGCTTTACAGCGTAACACAGCGTGGTGATCCGACCGGATGTGTGTATCTGGTCAGCTGGCACACTGTATTTATCTGCACAAATGGTAAATCTAACCCAGAATATCCCGGCTCGAGCCCCCACTTTGTAAGAGGATTCAATTCAACACTACAGCTAAGTCAATGCCTAGTATGGGATACTGAATGGAAACCCTTATTGATAGATCTTTATGTCCAGTTCATGAGTTCTGGATGACTACCCCTATATAACACCCCTCTCTTAGAATCCCCCTGACCCCACTGAGCCAAGAAGTAGTTCTGTTTTGCAAGTTTAAAAGGTTTATTTGAGAAATAAAACAAAATATAGATACCACGCTTTTATAATAAATTAATAATCGATATCGCCCTTATAAATATAATGTTAATCAACAATGGGTAATCTGACACTAGCACACTTCTTTATAATCAATGAGGAGTTGGTGTAGGATGGATAAGACAGCGAAAATTCTTTTATGGTTTCAAATGGATGCAATGTTGAATGAAAATGCAGTACAGAAACTAACTAATATGGTTTCACAAGATATCATATGTTCACTTTTCCCCTGGTGGCAATTCACCCCCCCCACCCCTATATGCAATGCAAGGTGATGGAAGTAACACACATAGTTCTCAGGAATGCAATCAAATACAATACGAAATTCAATTCCCACCCCAGCAAGCTTAGAGAAAACAGGTATGAGTTTTAAAACACAGGCCCAAGTGCTTTGAATGTGGTGGCAATGAAGTGAGAAATATGCTGAAAATGCTTTTAATTCCCTTTAGGAGGTTCAGGGTGAGTGAGAGATACTTGGGATGAGCTCAGGCTCACTTTAGCAATGATTCAGGGATGGTTATTAAGAGGCAAACAAATTTTTAGCAGAGGAAAGCAAAAAGCTGCTATCTTTTTACAGGTAAAGAAATCAGGCCAAATCGCAAATCACGGCAAAATTCGCGAGTGCGTGAATCGCGATAACAGCAAAAGTATAAGGAGTCGGTTCTGGGTTCGTGGGAAAGCTGAGATTCTAAGCTTTCAGAGGAAAGTTAAACCAAGTTCCTATGACAAACGGTTCCAGAGATATGAACGATTTTGTAAAGGTCGTTTTTCGGATTTAAAGTAACTCAAATTGACAGGTGACAGCTTAGAAAATGACAGGTGACACGATTTCTAGGAGACAGTTCTAATCAGATTAAAATAGTTGGATTAAATTATTTTAACTAAGAGCTTATTTCTGTCACAATCTGATCTAAGTACTCACTCCTAGCTTTGAAAGGACTGGACCTCGCCACGGATCGGGTCAGGATTGGCTGTGGTTCCCTCGCCACGGACGGTCTCTGCGCGCAGCGCCTGGGTCAGCTCCGCTCTGCTGGGTCTGTCAGGCACCAGTTCTGCTCACAGCGTCTGGGTCAGCTCACCGGATACAGCGGCCTGTGGTTCTCTGGATCTCTGGTCTGCTTTCTGGGTGTCTCTGCTTTCTCTGGGTACAGCACTTCTTCTGGATCTTTCTGGCGCAGGGTTTCAGGCCAGAATCAACAGCTCAGCCCGGCTGTGAATAGTCTGCAAATGATTTTGAGGCCTGCTGAAGAGAACTCAGCTTGTGGGTTAGGCCTGTTCTTTACAAATTCTGAAGTAAAGTCTTGGTCTCTGAAGATTGATGGATTGAAGTCTGAAGTCTCCCGGCAGAGCGTCCCGCGGAAAGTGAAAAAGGGTTCCGCACTTGTCCTGCACTGTCTGCTTTTATGTGTTTTGAAAATGGGTGTGTGCCTGGGCCTAGCTAAGCCTGCCGCTCTCTACTTGTCATTGGACCAATTCTCCCCTCTCCCATGATTGGGAGAACTGAGTTGTGAGTCAGAGTGATGAGGTAGATTTTATGGCCAGAGGGCCCTCCCCTGTCATCTTCACACACAAATCTATATTTGATCCAAATACATCTTTCCCAACAAACAGTTGTTTTTACATCACCTACACACATCCTATATCACATGAGGTAGGCACTGTTCCGACTCTGGCATTTCTAGGAGCTTGGGTAAAGAAATGGCAACTTATTTTCGATTTTAGTGGGTTATGCAACATTGGTTTTTCATTACAAATTATACACATATACACGGCCTGTCCATACATACTCGAGTAAATTCCCATGTCTCTAGCTTAAACACAGAGTCTGTAGTATCAATAAATAGCGGTGTTTTGCCCCAGAACATCACACTTGAGTTTGGGCTTGAATTGTGGGCAAAGTTTTCATTTTAAGGATCCCCAAATTTCACATTTCTGTCATCTGGTTACCAAGAGTTATCAGTATTTCTGTAAAATATATATTTGCTTTCAATTCAAAGTACTGCAGTGTTTGAGTCCGCCCCCAAAGTTTGGGGATGACAGTGATCACATGTCTCTCCTGGCTGGCAGATCTTTGTTGACAGGAAACAGTCAAAATCACCATATCCTATTCAAGGGAAAAGGTCTTTTGTGTGGGCTCCAGCAAGCTGAGGTCAACAGACCAGGGGGCCACTTTGCATTTGGTTAGCATGACCATGTGATATCCTGGGCTTTCTGAGGTGAGAAGGTTTCCCAGCCTTTTGGCCTGTTAATCAAATCAGATTGTCTCTGGGAACAGCAGGTGGTTAGATCTTCCATTACCTAACAAGCTTTGAAGTCCCAATAGTCACAGAAGGCTGATTAGCTTCTGAAGTAGCAGTTCTCCTGTCAGAGTTTAGACCGCTAGCGCCGCCTTGAGACCAAAGCGGGTACTGCATGCATTTTTTTGAGTTGTCTTGAACTACTGCATTTCAATAGAGTGGTCTTTTGCTTGATAGTATAGGACCCTTGCTTAACATTGTTTTGATGGCATCCTCACAGTAGAGTGGTGATGTGGAACCCCCCACAAGAAGGTTGTATCTTTGGAGTGGTCTCGTGCCAACTGCGCAGTTCTCCTATTCTGGCGTGAATGTGGGCGGCGATAGCTCATCCCCACATCCACCCACTCTATTGATTTAGTTTGTTCTGGGATAGAATAATGGGCGGCGACAGCTCATCCCCACATCTACCCAGTCTATTGATTCAACATGGGTCAAAACCCATGACAGAGGCTCCTTAGTTCCCGCAGAGTGGTGGGGTCTTTCAGTTTCTGAAGTGCTTCCACTTTCTTTTCCTGGGGACAGAGACCCTGAGGAGTAATCTCATGCCCCAAGAAATTAACACGGGTTCTACACCACTGTGCTTTCTGAAAGGAAAGTTTTGCTCCGGCGGCCCTCAACTGCGTCAGAACATAACGGATCTCCGCTATGTGTTCCTCCACAGATGAACTTTTGATGAGGACATCATCTACATAAGCCAGGTTACCCCTTGCACCCAGGTCGGGCATGGCCTTATGTAAGAAAATGTTGAATTCATTGCCGGAGTTGAGGTATCCGAAGGGAGTCCGGGTCCAGGTATACTGCTGGCCCCCAAAGGTAAAAGCCAGTTTGTATTGGTCCTCCCTACTGACAGGCACGGTCCAGTATCCATTGGTCAGGTCTATTGCAGTGAATACTTGTGACCCTTGAATCTGGGCCAGCCCTTGGTCAATGTAGGGCAGAGGCCATCGGGAAGTATGGACCCGTTTGTTGAGCGCCCTAAGGTCGGCGCAGAGTCTCCACTGGCCGTTTGGCTGCAATATTCCCAGCACCGGATTATTGAAGGTGCTGTGTACTGGACGGATTATTCCCCGGGACTCAAGGTTCTTAATTATTTCAGTAAGGGACTCCATGGATGCCAGAGGCAAACGATATTGCTTCACAAACACTGGAGTCATTCCAGGGTCCGTGGGAATTTTTGTTGTGTGGATGTCGGTGCGACCACAGTCATATGAGTCTAACGCAAAGAGATCTTGGAAATCCAAGAAAACTTGTTTCAACTTTTGCTTCTGTTCCAGAGTCACACAGGCATCAGCTAGGTTGACCCTCTCTTCCACCATCTGCCTGAAGCCTGGAAAGACTTCTGGTTTGGCTATCTCAGCGGGCTCCTCCAGCTGGGTGGAGAAGTCCCTGGTCAGAGTGCTGATTTGGACTGGAGGTTTCAGGTGGGAAAGGCAGCCCTCATGGACCTGGGAAATCACCTCATCCCTCCTGAAGTCACAAGTCACATCTTCCTTACCATAAGGGCAAGAAGTGTACACCAGGAAGTTCCCGCCATGCCGGGTGAAAATCCTGTCTGGTGTTGTATTGTCCTCACTGTCACTGTCAAAACAGTCCTTGGGGATCGGTCCTAACAGTTCATTTCCTAAATCAATGGAGAAATGTCGGTCATCAACCGCCATTCCAATAATGGTGCCTGCGGCTAGAGTAATACTCTTTAAGTCGCTGTTATCCACCTCTATTGGAATGGTGTCATGTTCTATGTTGACTAATGATGTTGTTTATTTATTTATTCAAATTTGTTGAGCGCACATCAGCCCAGAAGCATCGTGGCGCTTGTTACAGACATCTTAGTTGCAAAGGAAACCGTAGTTACAAGCAGTACATAAGTTACATAGGAAATATATACAATAGCAAGGCAGTATATTTACATGGCTTCCTGAGAGTTTGCTAATTATTTTGCAAGGAACGAGGTTTTCAGTTTCCTGCGAAAGATGGGAAGTGAGTTTTCCGTTGGGTTTACCCCTAACCCTTGCTGCTAGAGAGAAGCATTTAGATGGATATAAGCATCAGGGTTTTTCAATGTTTGTCCTCTTTTAACTTTCACTTCCAGGGAGAATTGTCGGGTCCTTTCTGGGATGGTGACTTCCTCTTTAATCTGAATTTCAACTGCATAAGGTAGCTATTGAGCTGACCTAAATGCTTTTTCTGAATCATCAAAGCCCATGGGATTATCCGCTAATCGGGACCGAACTTTGAAGTTTATTAGGTCCAAACTAATGGCAAAGCGATTGAGAATGTCACTGCCTAAGTAAAAGGCGGCAGTGACGTCTCGCACGACCCAACAATTATGGACTATGCTCTTGTTGCCAATGGAGATTTTGAGCATACACCTGCTTGGCAGGAGATGTTTAGAATTAGGTGCTTCCAGGTCCATTTCCCATTAGTCTATCAGTTTAAATGTGGGAATGGCTGGATCTTTTGGGAGTTGGTGGAACATGGCTTCGCTGATGAAGCTCTTACCGTTGTTCACACACACTCGAGCGAGAACAGAGTCCTTCCCATCATTTAACTGAACAGGGATGAACAACTGCTCTCCAATTTGCTGAATATCAGCCAGGCTCTGAGCTGATTTCACATCTTTCTGGACTATAGGAGTGGGAGATTCTGATTGTGGATTAGTAAAGAATTTCAGGGTGTTTCCTTCCAGTGTGGAATACCACCTTAAACTGGAAGGAAGTTTGATTTTCAGAAATAGAGAGGACCCCCCATCAATAGTCTGTTGTCCTACTGCTATTACTGTCACGTCTGGAATTTGGTTGTTCTGGAAGTGAAATTCTACTTGGTCAGATTTTTGTTCAACCATGTGGCAGGTGCCATTTAAACTAACATGGTTGACACTCTGTTTTAATTTTATTGGTCGACTAGTCTGGGTCCAGAGGACCTTGTTTACGCAATCTATTAGGGGTGACAACCTTCACAGGAGGTCATTCCCTAGTAAACAAGGGGTGCCCTCTGGAGTCACTACTATGACCGGGTGTTTCACCTTGTGTCAGCCAATTTTGATGTCCAAATCTGCAGTCCCCTCGACAGGAATTTCCTTCCCGTCAAAGTTCTGCAGTTGTCCAGGAAGAGAGGTGAGAGGAATACGGTAATTCTCCCCCCTTCCTGCATTTAGTTCATCAAAGGTCCTTTTGGACAGAAGGGTAGCTTGGGATCCAGTGTCCACCAGTGCCGAAATTGTACCCTGCCCCTGTACTTGTACCAGGGCATAATATATTCCCTCCTTCTCCTCAAGGGGGCACAGATAATGCACATTTTTGGACAACTGGTGGGCTAACTTTCTGGTTTTGGACATTGCTAGCGAAGTGATTTGGGCAGAATTCTGTGAAGAGCCTGGGGAATCTGAAAGAAAAAGTTGGCAACTGGAAATGGTTACGGGTTCTGGGCCGCCCCCCCCCTTTTTGGAGGCAGTCATCAGGATGGGTTTGACCCATGGGATTTTGGTATTGTCGGTTCTGGGATGAGATGATGGGCGGCGGTAGCTCAGTCTCCACATCTCCCGTCTGAATTGGCATCCCTTGGGACCCATTTTTCCTTGGGAGGAATTCCCCCATCTCTGAAGGAGAAGATCCTTTTCCCAGGATCTTCTGAGGATCCCTCTCCCTCAAATTGGAAGACCTGTACCTCCTCCACAAAGTGGGTCTGTTTGGGTCCTTTGTTTCTCCTACCCCCCCTCTGCTCCTTGGGAGGCAGGCTTTCAGGGGCAGGAGATTTTGTTTCCGGTTCCTAGTTTTCCAGGGGCTGTTTATAAGTTGGGAAGGAAGCTTCCTCCAAGGCTTTACACCCCCCTTCCCCTCGTGCCTCCTCCCTGGGAACCGGTGGGTTATCGGGGTGCTACCACCGTCATTGTTCTGGAGCACCAGGCCCAGAGTTTGGGGCATTCTGCGGTGGCATGCTCATCTGAGGGTTCTGTTGAGCCCTCAGTATGTGACCCAGATCTCGTGCCATATTTTGGACCTGGCGCTCAAGTTGTGAAACCCGCTCAGGCTGATACGGGGCTCTATTTTCTCCCCTGGGCTGATCCCGGGAAGGGTAGTTATCCCTTCTCTGGTAGTACCCCTGGTTGGGAAGATGTTGGTACCCCTCCACCCTTGGCCTCCCCTCTCCCGGATTGGGTTGTCTGGGCTCAGGGAATTGGGGAAAGAAGGATGGATGATTTTGGGGCTGGAAATTGGGTGGATACCTGGGAAGAAGTTCTGCCCAGGATTTGGTGAATTTCTGCCCTCCTGGGGGAAGTTAGGAGGGAAGTTCCCCGGGTCAGGTACTTGGCTGGATCCCCCCCATGGGCTGGAGGAGTCCACACATAACCCAGGATTGGTCGGTTTCCCTTGTAGCGGGGACTTACATAATCAGGGGAGCGAGGGACCCCATTTGTGGGACTACCTCCTCGACTCCCTGTCTGTGACTGGCCCGAGGGCCTTCTGGGCTGTGAATTATTTGGTGCAGGCAGGTTTTTAGGCCCCCCCATCTCCAAATCCAAAACGGGGGTGACCTTTACCTCTGCCACCTTGGCAGCAGCGGGGGTGCTGTTGGTTTTGGGTTTTTTCGGCGCATTATTTTCATTTTCGATGGGCTTCTGCACCTCATAGATCTGGGTAGCCTGTTCAATGACCCAGTCTAATGATCTTTTCTCATGAAAATCTCTCATGAGCTGGGTCATTATGTATTTGGGTAAGGCATGGAAAAACGTATTGATAAATTCTCTGCTATCCGTGCGCACCCTTCTGGTGGACTGCGCAAAAGCACGCTTTAATTCTTGCACAAACTCTTGTGGGGCCTGATCCTCCCCACATTGCAAATTGTAGGCTGCCTTGCGAGCCTCTTGAGGATTTCTGTGCACAGAAAAATGTTTCAAGATGGCCGCCCTGTATGTGGACCACCTTGAATGGTTTTGATCCTCCAGCCCTGCAAAGAAACTGGAGTATTCTGGTGAGAAGGTCCATTTGACGTACTGGATGAAGCCACTGCTGTCCTTCAAATGGAAAGTCTCCATCATTTGTTCATAGAGCTCCAAGTGTTCCCAAACAGAATACTTGGCGTTCTTATGATAAGGCGTGATGACACTCCTTATTGCCTTTATTTGTTTCAATGGGTCCTTAAGCAACGCCCTTTTTTGCCTTATTGGCCTTTTTGGTTCGGGTAACCCTGGTCCATTCATCCTCTGACTCAGAAGCACTGCTCCCAGAGGTGCCCGTCTGATCTTCCAGGTTTTCCCGGATTCTGCAAGCCTGGGAATGGCTGGCAGAATGTGGGGACCTGGTCTCCTGTGTCCTGTAATGCTCAGAGGAGTCTTCAGATCCCTCCTTGCTGCCAGGATTTTATGGGTACCCCCCCCCCCACTGACCTAACTGGGCAGAGGTTTTCAGGATGCCCTTAATGGGCCTACTCTCCTGGGGTTCCCCACTAAATTGCACTGTGCTTGGGTGCCCATACCCGGATGCCCGCCCATCCATTCCTGGGAGGTACTGGCCTATGAGCCCCATACTTCTAGCTGGATAGTAATCAGCCATCCCCGTGGCCCTGGGCTCATGTGCGCGAGGAGACATGGGGGTGGCAGAGTCCAGGGACTGGGAGAGATGAAGGCCTCTGGTACTAGGGCTCCTGAGGTTATGCTCAGGAGTTTCTCTTTCCCAGCGAACCTCATCTCTATCCGCCCCTGCTTCCTGTTGCAATGCAAGAGCCTGCGCTTTCAGTTCCTCAGTTAAGGCCTTACTAGACTCTATCAGTCTCTCCTGCATGGCTACCTGTTGCTGGAGCCTATCATTGTGCTGACAGAGAGCCTCATTTTCTCTCTGTGCCTCCTGATTGGTCCTGGAGTACTGGGCCAGTCTCTGCTGCAGGAGGGTTACCTCCTCAGTCCCATCCCTACTGGCCTGCTCCTTTCTTGCCAGAGCCTCCTCCACCCTCCTGGTGTGATCTAGCAAGCCCTGATGCTCTTTTTGGAGGTCACCCAGCCCCTGGAGGGCCACGTGATTTTCTTCAATTTTTCTTTTTAAATGGCAGACTTCCTGGCCTAAGGTATCCCTTTCCTGACCAAGAGCCTGCGTTTGTGACGCAAGGTCGTCCCTCTGCCTTTGAAAGGCACTAACTTTCTGGCGTTCTTCATCAAACTCTGCCTGGGTATCCAGGTCTTTCAAAATCAATTTATTGCTTTCCTCTTTCTCTCTGTCTAGTTGGATTTGCAGGGTGGCTACCTGGCCTGTGCATGCCCTGTTGAAATTCATCTATTGCTCCAGCTTTTTCTGGCTCTGCAGTAAGGAGTCCAAACTGTCTTGGTGCTCCTTCTGCAAAGCCAGAATTCTGGTATCCTGGTCTGTCTTTTCCTGTTGCAGTATATCCATGTCCTCTTTTATTTTAATGATATACTGCCTACTATCATTTTCTGACTCCTGGCTCCTCTGCAGCCTCTGCTCAGAAGAGACCAGGTCAGATTGGGCCTTTTCTAACACCATCTGTTGCCTATTTGCCAGGTCTTGGCCTTCAGAACATTTGTCCTGCATGGCTCCCATATATAGATACAAATATGCCGCTATTCTAACCATCTTGTCGTGTTCATCTTTAACTTTTGGGAGCCATGTAGAATTCACTCAGGGCCACATGTAATGGACCCTGATCTCTCCATGTATCTGACCCTATTTCAGTGACCTGTTGCGCGATTGCCTGCAACCAGACCGTTTGGTCCTGATGAGTCCACTCACCTCTCACAAATAGCTTATGTAAGAAGTGCTCTCTGGCTATTTTCATATCTACCAAGGTCGTCATTCTGGAATTTGAGTTCCTTCCTGACTTACAGAAGTTTTTATTTTATTTTGCAAAACAGACCGTTTCCTTAGAGCGTTCCTTTGAGGGATGCTTTCACAGTGTAAAACAGCGTGGTGATCTAACCGGATATGTTTATCTGGTCAGTTGGCACAATGTATTAATCTGCACAAGTGGTAAATCTAACCCAGAATATCCCGGCTCCGAGCCCCCACATTTGTAAGCGATATTCAATCAACACTACAGCTAAGTCAATGCCTAGTCTGGGATGCTGAGGAAAACCCTTATTGATGTATTTTTATATCCAGTTCAGTACTCTGGATGACAACCCTTGTATAACACCCCCCTCTTAGAATCCCCCTGACCCCACTGAGCCAAGAAGTAGGTTTGTTTTGCAAATTAAAAGGTTTATTTGAAAATTTAAACAATATATATATATATCACACTTCTATAAATAAATTGATAATGGATATTTCACTTGTGAATATGAGCAGTAGTCAGCAAGAGGTAACTTATGAATAGGAACAGAAGAATAAGGTGGGAAAGGATGCTTTATATGGTTCAAGGAAACGCAAGGTGGAATAAAATGCAGTACAGAAATACTTGTTATGATTTTAGCAAAAGGTAATATGATCACTTTTTCTTTTGACAATTCACTCCCCCCTATGCAATACAAGAAATGGAAGGAGAGCACACAGTCTTCAAGAATCCCCACAAATCACACTTTCTAATGCAATACACAGTTCCAGTTCTCCCAGCAAGCTTAGGGAAAACAGGGATGAGTTTTAAACACAGGCGAATTACTTTAATGTGGTTTGCAAGGAAGTGAAAAGATGCTAAAATTGCTTTTAATTCCCTCTAGAGGTTCAGGGTAGGTAATGGCTGCTTTATATTAGTTCAGGCTCACTTTCGCGATTACAGAATAAGTATAGGGAGTCGGTTCTAGGTCCGTTGGAAAGCCTAGATTCTAAGCTTTCAGATGAAAGTTAAATCTCGTTCCTAGCACAAACGGTTATGGAGATACGGATGATTTAATATTTTCGGATTTAAAGTAAAACTCAAAATGACAGGTGACAGCTTGCAGCTGCAGAATTGACAGGTGACAGTTGTGCAGCTTTAAAAATGACAGATGACACGATTTCTAGGAGGCTGTTCTAATTAGGTTGAAATAGCTTGAATTAGATTATTTTAACTAAGAGATTGGGTTCTGCACAGTTCTGGCGGATACTCCTAATTTTGAAATGAATGGGCCTCATCACGGATCTGGTCAACTGGACTGGACTACGGTTCTCTCTGCTCGGCGGGTCAATCAGGCACCGGTTCTGCTCACAGCGGTCTGGGTCTCTCTGGATCTCTGGTCTGGTCTCTGGCAATTGTTCTTGGCAAAGAATTCAAACAGCTCACCTGGCTGTGGAATAGTTTGCAAATGATTTTAAGGATGCTGAGGCCTGCTGAGAAGAGTTCTCAGTTTGTGGGTTTAGGCCCTTGCTTTAAGTTCTGAAGTAAAGTTCTGGTCTTTGGAGATTGATGGATGTGAAGTCTGGAGTCTCCCGGCAGAGCGTCCCGCAGAAAATGGAATTGCATGTCGACCTGTCCCAGCAGTCTCTTTTTATGTGTTTTAAAAAGTGGGTGGAGAGGCTAGCTTCCCTAAGCCTGCCCCTCTCTTGATTTGATAGGTCAATAGATTCTTTGGTCCCTGATTTGGGAAGGGATAGTGTGTCAGAGTGATGTCATTTTTATGACCTGCAGAAATGACACTCCCCTGGTCAATGTGCACACAAATCTATTCCTGATCCAAATACATATTTCCCAGATACACAGTTGGTTGACAACACATACACACATCATATATTACTAAAGATAGTCCCTGACCCGACTCTGGCGTTTCTAGGAGCTTGCATTCAAAAATGGCAACTTATTTTCGATTTTAGTGGGTTTTGCAACATTGGTTTTTCATCAAAAATTATACAAAGGTACATTTCCCTTCCACATATATCCCAGTAACTTTCCATGTCTCTAGCTTAAACACATTGGGCCTCATTACGACCCTGGCGGAGTGGGTTTACGCCAGCGTTATTCGCGGCGGATCCGTCCGCCCTACTACGAGTTCCCGTAGCGCCATGGAACGTTTTCCGCCTGGTTTTTCCGGGCGGAGAAATCCATGGCGCTACGGGACCTTGATGTTAATTACGCCACCGTATTTTGCGGTGGCGCAATTAACGCCTTCCCCACTCCCATTATACCCTATGGGGCAAAAATGGGAATGGGGAAGGGTAAAATGGGGAATGGGGATTTACCGCCCCGCCAAGGTCGGCATGGGGCGGAAAATCCGCCAACCTCCATGGCGCTATCGGCAGCTTTCCGCCGTGCTCCGCGGTGCATTTAGCACCGCGATTTCCGCCAGGGTCGTAATGAGGCCCATTGTCTACAATAATCATAATTAGCGGGGTTTTGCCCCAGAACATGGTACAAATTGGAGTTTGGATTCAAATCGTGAGGGCATTTTCCATACTAAGACTCTCAAAGTTGTACATTCCTGTCATTTGGTTACAATAATTATCACTGTTTCTATAAAATATATATTTGTTGCAATTCAACTCCCCAAAGTGTTTGGGTCCGCCTCCAGGAGTCTGGGTGGGTCAGTGATCACATGTCTCTCCTTGCTGGCAGAGGGCTGTTGACAGGAAACACTCAAAATTAACATACCCCATTCAACAGAAAGAGCCTAATGTGTGGGCTCCAGCAGGCTGCCTGGAAGTCTCTCCTCAATCATTCAACAGGGTCATGTGATATCTTGCCTCCTGGTGTGGGAATCTCTGAGGTGTTAAGGTTTCCCAGCCTCTTGGCCTCTGGGAACAGCAGGTGGCTAAGATTTCCAATTAACCAACAAGCTTTGAAGGCCCTGCCCCACTTGCAACTCCTAAATACAGTTTCCCTGTCAGAGTTTAGACCGCTAGCGCCACCTTGGGGAATTTGTCGGTACTGCATCCATTTTTGAGTTGTCTTGAATTACTGCATTTCAATAGAGTGGTATTTTGCTTGATAGTACAGGACACTTGCTTAACATTGTTTTGATGGCATCCTTACAGTAGAGTGGTGATGTGGAACCCCCCACAAGAAGGTTGTATCTTTGGAGTGGTCTCGTGCCAACTGCGCAGTTCTCCTATTCTGGCGTGAATGTGGGCGGCGATAGCTCATCCCCACATCCACCCAGTCTATTGATTTATTTTGTTCTGGTGTAGAATAATGGGCGGCGACAGCTCATCCCCACATCTACCCAGTCTATTGATTCAACATGGGTCAAAACCCTTGACAGAGGGTCCCAGTCACAGCATACGACCGGGGAGTGGATCCTCACTAAATCATTTGAGCGATCTTCTTGCCTCGCACCTCGTTGGCTGGGCCCCTTCCAAGTTTTGCTGGTCACACAAACTGCGGTGCGGGTTGCAGGACGGAAGAATTGGATACACGCGTCACATACCAAGAGGATTCCACACCCAGTGCCACACGATACAGAAGATACAGAACCCCTCACCAATGCTGGAACCAACGATCACAAAGCAGCAACCAGCATCAAGAGTGCATCGGAGACTCTCCCTGAGCCCGTGAGGTCTGGGGAAACAGCCATTTCATTTCCACACTCTCCAACAGTTTTGTTTCCTGAAGTCGTTCCTAATCCTGTCTTTGATCGTGCTTCCGATCATTCGCCACTTCCAGTGGGAAGTGACGTCACGTTGTTCACAGATCACTCAGTATCAGGAATCACAAGGTACGATCTGCGGCCGAGGAAATAGACTTACTGCACGGTTCGGCTGTGCCATCGAGGAAAATCATCGAAGGGCTTGCCTTTTCGGCCCGACCATTTTGTACAGAAGGGGATTCTGTTGGCTACAGTTTGTGGAAGGACTAAGAAAATGCTCGGCCAGGAGTTCGCCAGCAAATAACCTTGGTGCACTCGTTTGAAGAATACAATGCTTACAACCGCCTCCGTTCGCACGGAACTGATAAGAGAACGTGTGACCAGCTGGAAGGATGGACAATCCACTGTGTGGGCCCCGAAAACGTATTGCTGTCTTTTGATAATGTTAATTGGTTTCGCAATAGTCATTGTTTCAGGTTTCTGGTATTTAGAAGAAGTACATCCATTTGAGAATTTGTTGCCTACTGAAAATGTACCTACTGTTTCTACTCCTTTCGTGCATCTGCACACTCTATCTCCTAGAGACTCACAGCACAAACAGAGCTATCACAACCACACACTTTTACTCATCATGAATGCTACACATGCCATTTTTAACAAATCTTATTGTTGGGTCTGTTCACATTTACTGCAACATGGGGATAAGGAGCTTGGTTGGCATATTCATCCTTTACCTTTGACAACTGCATGCTATGCTTCTCTTAGAGCACTATTCTTTGGCCAATGGAACGATAGCATCTCGGGGAACTTCGATGGGACTAATTTGAATACATTTGAAAAACGCGTTCTGAGGCCCCTGGGATGCTCGCTCTTTGCAAATAGGAGTAAGCTTAATGTTGCTTCTATTAGGCCTTCTGATAGACTGTCTCGTCCTTTTCATTCTTTGATCTCTTTCAAGATGGCTCCTATAGGCAATAAGGATGCCACGCCTCCTTCCTACACTGTTAATCATAGCCCCGATTCAGTTTCTTTCTGCATACAGAGGAATGGTACTCAGTCAATGGGTGATTTTGAGGGTTGCGCCAACGTTGCGAATTTGACTAGTGAGGACAGACCTTTGTATGTAGGTTAACCTGTCTACTTTGTTTGCGGTAATGTAGCATTTCCATGGTTACCCAGGGATTGGCAGGGAACTTGTTATTTAGGGATTCTGTTACCAGGGGTATTCATTGCTAGCACTGTAGAGATTTCAAAAGCTTGTCCGCGGCGAGACGAAAATGGTGACACTTCAGCACAAGTTCTGGGTGATGTAGCTAAATCCTTTGTGCCATTTTGGGGACAAATAATGAACTCTGAAGATATCAGGAGACTAGCGAGAGTACTGGAGAGGACCATCAACCTGACCACTGACATACTCTATAATATGACTCTAGAACAGAAAGCAATAAGGTTAGTAGCACTTCAGAACAAGATTGCATTAGATGTCATCCTAGCTGAACGTGGTGGGGTATGTAAATTAGTGGGGTCCACTTGCTGTGTTTTCATGCCAGACTCCTCCCCAACTATCTTCAAGGCAATACAGAATCTGCATGTCCTAAGTTCAGAAGTGCATGTTTCCGAGGGAAACTGGGATCTTAGCGCTTGTTTCTGGGACTTCTTGCGATCTTGGGGATGGAAACTACTTTCAGTTTTGTTGATCATTTTGGGTGTCCTGTTGTTTCTTTGTTGTTGTATACAATGTCTTCCTGGTATGTGTTTGATGCTAGGGGGATGTTGCGTACAAGCGATGGATACATTAGGACATAAAGTATATGCCTCAGAGAAAATCTCTAACAAATATGTGCTGAAAGAAATCTTAGTAACTGATCTTATGGCAATTGACATCTCCGATAGTGATTCAGGATGTATGGACATCGAGACGTGGAGTTACTCGTAAAGTGACTAGAAGTAGATTAGTGCTTGGCTTAGGCTAAAAGGAGGGTTTGTTAAACGGGATATCATATCGTGCCTCCTTTACTGTATGTATTGGCCTAAGCCCAGTCGCTCTGCGAAGAAATCCGCGTTGCGAAGTTCTGACCTTAGATCGATTTTGTCGCCATTTTAGGTTCATCCGCCATTTTGATTCGCACTCTAAAGTCACCCTGTGTTCTAAAATGGTGGACAGTGTTCTTCTGTTTGTAACTTGGCTGTCTCGACCTCTACATGCAAGTTAATGCTTAAACTGCCCGCAGGCCAAATGTTAGGGTCATGCAAGGAGACCTTGTCCTTCGTTGACCTGTAGATCGAGAATTACCTGTGCCAGCGATACTGATCCGCGAGCATATATTAAGCACAATGTTGTTTAAATACTGAATGTGAACACTTGTTGAACTACATTGTATTAAACATGTACTAAGGCTTAATGTTAATCCAGAGAAAACACTGTTGCCATTGTGACCTATTTGTGAATATACTAGGAATAATCCATATGCCTATAGATGAATAAATTAGAAGCAAACTCGACATGAACCCGTAGCCTGAGAAATGGTTAACCTGTAGGTGGGCTGGACATCATGTTACAAAAGTGTATAAAAGAGCGAATGTTCTGATGTACAGTCCCACTCACTTCTCACACCGAAAGGGCTGGTATTTGCTGTGATGTACTGAGGGCCTGATAGCTACCTGTTACTTTGTGCCTTTGAAAACTGTTCAGTTATAGAATAAAGATCTGTGTATCTTTGTAAACCCACGTTTGGTGTATTTCCTTTTGGGGTACTTAGCCTCGATATTTCCTTTTGCTTTTACAGAGGGTGTGTTTGCTTAGTAGTGACTTATAAGCGTATTCAGTGGTGTCATCGCTCGGGATCTCTTTGAGCATTTATCATCGGTTGCAAGGACTCAGTCGCCTCAGATGGTTGTGGTCGGCCTTACGGAAAGAGCCACGTTTTTAGAGCTTTGCGGAAGTTCATATAGTCCTGGGTGTGTCGAATATGTGGAGGGAGTAGGTCCCACAGAATTTGGACCATGGTTGAGAAGGCGGATCCTCCGATCCTGATAGAGTTATAGGTTGAAATCACTAGACGTAGGGCAGTGCTTCATCTTTGGGAGGGGAGAGGGAGCTAGGGTTTTATCTTTTCTTGTAGGTACATTGTGCCGGTCTTGTGCACTGCTCAGTGGGTGATGCATAAGGTCTTGCAGGTGGCCCTTCCTCCGAGAGGGAGCCAGTGAAGGATTCGGAGAGCTTGCGAGATGTGGTCTCTATGACCCAGGGTGAGGAGCAGTTTTGCAGCAGCGTTTTGGGCTCTTTGTGGTTAGTTGGGTTGGCAAGCCTGAGCTCCTAGGTATAGGGAATTGGCATAGTCCAGTCTCGACATCACAATAGACACAACTGCTGCAAGTCTTTTCGGGTATGAGAAGTAGGGAAAAATGTGTCTGAGAAGTTTGAGATGGTAGTGACAGCATTTAGACACGTTGTTGATCCAACGGGAGAGTGTTCTGCCTGAGTTCATAGTGAAGCCTAGGTTCTTCACTATATCAGAGAGGGAGGGGAGCCGAGGGACGACAGCCATGGGAACAGATGTGGCAGAAGGGCAGTGTTGCCACAACCCATGACTACAGTTTTATCAGGGTTCAAAAGGAGGTGGTTTATTGTCATCCATCGGTCAAGATCGCTGAGACAATCTTCAAGGTTTGGAAGGGGGTTGGTGCCTGACTTGGGAATTCTTAGGATAATTTGGGTATCTACAGCGTAGTTGTAATAGGAGATGTGCGTGCGGATGATTCTTGGTAGAGTGATCATATAGAGGTTGAACAGGAGATCAGATAGGCATGCGCCTTTGGGTACTGCAGTGCCCACTGATCGAGCAGTTGAGAGAAAAGGCGAGAGGATGGTTAATTGTTTCCTGCTGCTGAGGTAGGAGGCAATCCATTGGAGAGCAGTGCCACAGATTCCTAGGAAGTAAAGACGGTCAAGGAGGATTGAGTGGTTAACTGTGTCAAAGGCTGCAGAGAGATTGAGAAGAATCAGAGCTGCGCAGCCTTCAGAGTCTGTAGTGACCTTAAGATCATCCCAGATTGAGATCAGAGTGGTTTCTGTTCCACGTCGTGGTCTGAAGCCTGATTGTGAGGGGTCGAGGAGACAGTTGGATTCTACGAAGGAGTTGAGCTGTGAGTATGCTGTCCGGTCAATTAGTTTCGCGAGAATTCTGGTGTTTGAGATCGGTCTGTAATTTTTTTGCGTCAAGGGGGTCACGGATGCCTTTTTTAAAAGTGGTTTGACATGCTCTATTTTGAAGTTATGTTGGAAGATGCAGAGGTGAAGGAGTCATTTAGAATGGTTCTCGCATATTCTTTTGCTCAGGTACATGAGAATATTTCTTTCAGGACAGAGTTGGGTCAGGGGTCGAGGGGCGACCCGGAGGGTTTGCTGGCTGATAGTAGGTCAAGGAACTTGTCTCTGGAGATGGGTTTGAAGGCATCGAACATAGGGGAGTTGGGCATTGGGCAATGGGATCAGGAGGGGTCGGTGATGGGAAGAGGGAGAGGAGGGACAGTTTGGTGTTGAGGGTTGCCGTCCTGTCAAGTGTGGTGTTGAAGAAGTGTGGGAAGAGGGAGTTGCAGAGTGATTGTGTGAGGGTGGATTGGGTCGCAGTGCACATGGATTTCACAAATTCTTATATGAGCATGTGGAGTTCTTTGCTGCAGTTGCCACAGTTGTGAATTCATTTATCGTAATATGCTTTTTTGGCTTTTCAAATTTCAGATTTTTAGTTACGGTGGTGCAGAGCGAACATGGATCTGCTGAGATCAGTTTTAGATGCTCGCCATATGCATTCAAGAGAGTTATTTTGTTTTTGGCGTTCCTCGGGTGGGGCTTGAACCATTTGGGGGACGGTCCTTTGAGTGAGGATGTGGGGCATGATGGGGTGAGAGGAATTAGTGAATCATTAAGCCAGGAGTTGAAGGAATCGATGGTTAAGGATCGATCAGGGGGCAGCGTTGCAGGGGGACGGAGAAGCTGGACTTTGGCTAGGTCGGGAAGGATCTTGACTTTATTCCAGCATTTAAGCTCAGGAGTCGGGTTTGGGGGGCTCTAGGAGGAGGGGCAGGTGTGTGGACAGAGAAAGGGATTACAAGGTGGTCGGTCCCGATGAGTGGTGTGGGACAGGATAAATAAACCAGGTCATGGGAGCTGAAAATTGCATCGAGGTTGTGCCCACCTGAGTGGGTTGGACCAGTGGTATGAAGGGAGAGTTTGAGCGCATTGCGACTGTCAACCAGCGGATGAGTCATGGGGTTGTTGGGAATATCGAACCAGATATTGAAGTCACCCAGGAGTGTAATAGAATGGTGATTTACTTGAATGATAGCTATTGAGTCACAGAGGTTATTGGCAAATGTCTGTCATAGCCTGAGGGTCTGTAGATGAGTTGGAAGCTGTGGGAGAAGGTTGGTGGTAGCAAGAGTTTAATTGGAAGAGATTCACAGGAGGCAGTGCATGAGTGAGGCAGAGAAAAGAGGATTGAAGAGGACTGCCACTCCGTCACCTCTGGAGGGTCTATTGTATGCAATGAGCAAGTAGCCAGGGGGGAAGGCTTTTGTGTGTACTGGGGTAAAGTTGTCGGAGAACCAGGTTTCAGTGATAAAAACGAGGTCAGGCTTTTCAGAGGATAGGAGGTCAAAGATGCTGTCTCTGTTTTTTGCTACAGACTCAGCACTGAAAATGATGCATGTGACTTTCTGAGCGGAGGTCGTTTTGGTGATGTTCACTGCAGTGGGAGATTGGCGGACATGGGGTCCAGGGGTTGGTGGATTTGGGAGGAACATTTAGGGTGGATGAGAACAGTTGAGGTGGGGTACAGCAGGGGCTGTGTACTTGTGGACTTTGAGTGAGAGAGGGGTCGGGGTGATAGGCCTACTCGACCCCATGCCGTCGCCATCGTCCCCACGTCCTCCTGGATCGTGTACAGACACCTGCTCCTCCTCATCAGAGGAAGAAATATCCGTGCCCTGGAGTACAGTTGAGGCCTCCTCTCTGCCCTTTTTTTGCATCCTGAGGGGCTGGGTTCAGCCTTAGGGATGGCATACTCTTCTCCAGTGTCCTCTCCACCGGCTTGGCCGGGGCTTAATGCCTCAGGGCTAGGGACACTCTGGGCTACATTGACTGGGTCAGCACCCTTGGCCTACGAGAGACGGCAGCCACCAACTCAATCGTCGACTTCACCTGGGCTGCCCGGGCCTTCTGGGGCAGGTTGGTCACGTTTTCCTGCACCTTCTTCTTCTTGGGCTTTTCCCACAGCTTCGCCGGGTTAGCCGATTTCCTCTTCGAGGAGGAGCGATGGAGGCAGATGGAGAAGATGAGCGCGCTCTGCCCATCGCGGGACCCACTTGCAAGGCAGCCCCGATGGAAACAGACTTGCAGTGCTTGGCCTGGTCTCGGGCCCCCACGGATGGAGCACCCTCAAGGACATAGAATACTGCTCCTCGGACAGGCTGGTCCTGGGTCAGGCATTCCCCTGCTTGCCACACGGGCAGAGGCCTTGATGCTGAGCCATACGGCCAGCCTACTGTGACGATCCTTCACGGTTCACTTGGAGAACCTGAGGCAGATTTCACAATCTGATTCCTTGATATCTGGATGGAGGCAGTAGAAGCACTGGAGGCCTTTCTTCTCTACAAACACATTCCGCAGTCTACAGCTGGAGCAGAGCTTAAAAGGGGAACTTCCCCCTCTCTTCTCTTCCGACATGGTCTGGAGTGCAGAGAAGGCCCAATGGCCTTCTGGAATCTTCGATGAAACTTCTGACGATTCTTGCCCTTGAAGGGCATTGAAATTCACTGACAAATGGATCCCTGCTTGTCGGCCGAAGGAGCGATAGAGCACACGGGCACTGTTTGACAAAAATAGAACTTTTATCAAAAAAAGCACGAAAACATAGAATAGCTCATGGAGCAAAACAAGAGACCTCCCAACACTTGAACATGCTGTAAAAAATCTCAGTATGGCTACCAAAGGAGGGCCCTAAGTAGAGGGCAGCCATTAGTCTGAGGCAGCACGACTCAGAGATCAGTGATTGGTCTTGAGGAGAAATACAGTAAGCCTCGAGCGGGGGAGTTGAGAGGTAAAATAAAATGATTGAGGTTCTCTTGAAGAAGTTTGTGGCGGACTCTGGACCTAGTTGGGACATCCGATTATTGCTTGTCCTAATGGCCATCAGGTCTAAACCATTCTTCTGTGACAAAAATGTCTCCATTCGAGCACCTGACTGGATGAAAAATGGTGCTTCCTCAGCATCTGCTCTACAGAAATCAAGAGCAGACCCTGATCAACACGTCCACGACCCAGGAGTACATTGAGAATTTATGAAAACACCTTCAGCACACTTTTGCATACGCTCAGCGAAATTTAGAAAAGTCAGCAGAGGGGATGAAAATCCACAATGACTTAAAGTCCACCAAGAAAGAGTACGAAGTAGGAGACAGGGTCTGCCTGTACAATTTCTAAAGGAACCAGACCAAAAAGCAGAGGTTCCTCCCCTCCTGGCGCGTTGCTTTTGGAATTATTGACAAAATCTCACCTGTCGCCTATAAGATCTGCATACCTAACGGGGATCAGACGGAAGAGAAATGGGTTCATATAAATCAGTTTAAAAGCTGTCATCCCGGACAGAACTTGTGACTGATTGAAGAACGCAGTGAGGGTAGAGCACAGGAACCATCTGAAAAATAAAGGTAAAGAATGGGATCCCGGATGGAGAAAATCACACAAGTATAAGTTGTTCTACTTATCAGGAATGTACCAAAGCAATGATCATGTCTAAAATTGTGATGGCATGAAATGTAATGTGTAACTGGTTGTTTTGTTGTCAATTAGCACATTGATAATACCAGGGAAATTAGTACAGTATAAAATACTTAACCTCTCTTTAATTCTTGGCAGATTAAATAACTCCTTGCCTCTACAGGCCGGAGGTGGAATTACCGGAAAGAGAGGTGCCCAGGACCAAAACCCAAAATCTGAAAAGAGTGGAGTGCAGACCAGAGCGCCACTCCCTTGGGACAGGGTAAATAGTGGACGTGCTCTGACGGAGATCCCCGGAATGAACACAGGCCACAAGGAAACAGAAACACTGCTCTCTCCTTGCTCTTCTCTCTGTCTCACTGGATTCAAAGACCTGTGGGGGTGAAATATGGCCACTGAATGCCAGAAATAAAGAGGCCAGGGTGATTTGTAAATGTCCATTGAAGTATGAGACCAGCACAGAAATGATGATGTCAGACATAAGGCCTTTTGAACCTAAAACAGAACTACAATCTAAAGGAAAGAAAGTGGGCTTGAATCAAAAGTGTGAAGATATGCGCAATGCATTTCAGCAAGGAAAAGAAATACATGTGGCTGATAAGGCCATTTTACTCAATCTATGGAGAGCTGGAGAGCGGCACTTTTACTTAAAGAGACAGCCGAGCATACATTATCATCAATGTAATACCAGACTGTGCTCCAGCCATCTAAATTGAAACCAAGCTTCTTGCATGTACAAGAAATAAAATAATTTCTTTTTTGTTTTTCCTCATCCATATGACAGTATGCAGAGAGAAGTGCTCACTAGACTTTCAGAGTTTGAAAATTGTTTTCTCATATAACTGCCCTATACATATTTTGCAACTGTGAGATTACAGTACATTCCAATTGGATATTGGGCCAAGGTGCCGTATAAAATGTCATGTAATGTCATGTAAAATGCATTGTGTGTGAGTTTAAAAGCCTTTGCGTGCAGGATTACATGAGCCGGCCATTTCTCCAAAAATGGAACTTAACCTTCAAGACCTTTCCAATGCTGTCCTGGAGAGAGGGGTCTTGTTGTCAACCATCAATCAGGGCCATTACTTAATAATATAGAAAGAAATGCATTGCTTGGATGTAAACCAAGGTAAAGACAGATAAGGCCATGCCTTTTCTTTCAGCAGAAGTGACCTTGAGGTCATAATTCCCATAAAATGTCAATTAGAGTTGCTATCAGGGCCCTCACAGGCCTTGAAGGGTAAGGTAAACATAAACATGAGCCCGCCTCTTGCTGGTCACATGCTTAAGGGTAAATGCAATTTAAGACAACAAAGAAAAAAGGCTGCAGTTGAATTAATATAAAAATACATATTATTGCAGAAAAGGGGCAGAGTAGATGCCACAACGGTCATTCCAGACTTTTATTAAAGGTGACAGTAACCCCCTTTGAACCATGCTAAAATTAGTTTTGTGTGATAAACATAACTAAAGTTATTAATGGAAATTTGATTTGGGCCTTCCCTTGATTCCGAGAGATTTCAAAGTTGATGTGAGGGTGAAGAAAATTATTAACATGAGAACTTGCATTTTTTTCACTGCTACAGCTCCTGAGTAAATGTAGAAAAAACATATCTCTGCATAGGACGGGCGTGCTGACTTCAGAGCAGCATCATCTGATTTTCCTTAAAATGTAGTTCTTCAAAGTATATTCATACATGCGAAGATTTGAAAAATTAGGGCACTTGCCATGTTTATAGATTTTTAGAGCTTTGAAGATGCCAAGACCACCTGGCAAAGTGGGATGACGAGGCGTTCTTCTCCCACAGCTTTCCTAGCTCACCTCTGCATCTCCTTGTCCTACTAGCACACAAGTGAGAGGTGGGTAGAGAAAACCAACCAATCGCTTTCGCGAGAATCATGACAAGTTTGTGATGTAATTTACCATATAAGTCGACCAGTTTGCATTAGAACTGGGCTTTTTCATTTATTCCGGGAGGCAACCCACTGCTGAACTCTTCTGAGAAACATCCAGGCAGAGAGGCCCAAATATTGCATTGGAGACAGGAACCAGAAGACATAGAAGCTGACTGGGACCACTTGGAGGATTCAAAGAAGACAATCCTTGACTGACACCCTTGCTGTCCCAGCAGTGCCCTGATGTTCTGTGATGCCCATTCCATGGCCTCTCCTGTAAGTAATACTATCCCCAAAGCCATAGATTGTGTAAACTCTGCAATTGAAAGCTTTAAGTTATTTCCTCTAGCAAAATATCCTGTTTGTGTAGATCCTTACTAAATCAATGAATTACCCTATAGAAATCACAGGATGTGTTTGTTGGCATTTGAAACCAACAAGCTCTTCCCAGTGTGTTTTGAGCCAGTACAGACATAAAGATCTGCCAAAAGAATTAATCCCAAACCCTGTTTTCACGTGAGTGTGCAGGGTGCAAAACAAAATTCCCCATTCATCTCCTTCATTTTAAATCAGAAAGGTGAAGCCTGGTAGTGCCTTTGTATGTGCAGGGTGCAAAACGAAATTGCCCCCTTGTTCCCAGTGTGCTCTGACCAAAACCACAAAGCCCTGCCTGTTCCTTTTAGGTGTGGCAAAATGAAATTCCCATTGCTTTTCTTTCCCTCATATTGCCCTAGGGTAAGAAGTAAAAGAAAAACCATTTTGCCCCTGGAATCCCTTTTTCCAAAGAGTGCATTTTATCAGAATCCCCCACGATTTTCCCACTGTGTTCCCACTCTCTGCCACTGGCCTTCAATTCAGAGGGGTCAAGTCTAATTGATGTTTCGAGGGTGTGGGTCCCTGGGAGAAAAGTATTATAACCAAATCAGCAATCACAATCACTGTGTGTCTTGATTTGTTATTTTTCTGTATTAGGGGGTGATTTGAAATTACAGTGTGACTGCATATCTCAGTATTATCTCTGTGTTGGTGCTTTTAGGGAAGTTAATTTTGTTCTTGTGTCACCGGCCTGGTTCTTAGTCCATTGTGGCACCAGGTACTTGTTGGGGTGTTGTTGCGAGACGGGTTGGAGGCCTTACCAAACTGAACCGAATCAAATCCAAGTGATTTATTGTGCGCCAAATCCATTGGGGGGAAAGGAACTCCTTAAGGTGAGTGTGACCGCATAATGAACCGTAATAAGTCTAGCCCAACCGTTCAAGCATCATAAAAATTCAATACAATTGCGTCACTTGATAACTCTGAGCTTTTTGCATGGAGGTGGCTAGCACGGAAGACATGTTTGAATTTCATCGCACACAAACATTTAAGAGCTGCCTACACTATTCGTATGAGTCCCAACAACAATTAAATGCAGTGTCAACAGCCCACTGTGACACCCAGGTGAGCATTGGTGCTACCCCTTGCAGTGCACTTTGAGTATGAAAATAGGAGGCTGGCATGTCCACCTGCAAATGTGCTTCCGATTTTCCACACAAAAAAGCGTTTTCCATTTTAACTATCATTGCCTTTGAAGCACTAGCACATATGAACATGATTTCAGGCTTCACGTGCAGCTGTGAAATAATCACAAAATGACCAAGGACGATAAAACGTGTACTAAGAAGGCACCTTTTAAAAAGATTCTCTGTAAGAAAGCCGTGGAACCTGCTATTCGGAGCCATGCCCTCTTTCTTTAACACATCACTAATAGGAGAGAATGCACTCAAGTGCTTTGTTTATTTGGGATAATTCCATTCATAAAGTGTTCTCCCAGCTAACCCCCGGTAAATGGAATTACAGTGATCAAAGCGCAGGCTTGATCAGAGCGATGGAAAATACGAATACATCTCAGAAAATGGAGAGAGACTAATTACAGAGAGGAAGAGGTCAAGGGGAAGGAGCTCTGTTCCGACAGATTGTAGATTACAAGCGGCGAGAGAAAGGGGTAAATGACAGGGAAGAGGGGATCAAGGAAAGGGCAGAGGGCAGCAGAAGGTATAAGCAGGATGGGCAAAGGAGCGGCATTGTGCTGGTGGTCGCCAAGTGGACGGGTTATCGCCTGATCCCCAGCGCACCCTGCGCTCCATTGTCTGGAGTGGGCCTCAATTGAGATTTTACGCTGAGCCTTGAACAGAGACGGGTTCATCTCCATTCATTGGGGCAGCTGAACCACTGGCCTCTGTGTCACTCCCAAACAGAATCACCAAACAGCACAGCCTCATAAACTGTGAGCAGTGACAACCACGCACAGGCTCTCCTCCGGTGCAGGACTGGCCTGCAGAGAACTCTGCAGATTCTCCGCTGGCCCTCTGCACCTATTGTTACAAAGCATCCAGTATGTTAACAAATGATAAATGCCATTTTTGTGTTTTGTTTGTGTTATTTTTTTTGTTATCATTAAATATGGACAACCGTGCTGTAAAAATCATTATTGAGAGTGAGACCCATTTGTCCACATGTTATTTATACGAGAACACCTCACATCCTACTTATAGAGGTTCTGCACGTACACAAGAATTTCCTACTACAAAAAAATGCACAGACAAGTCCAGATTTTGTGTGGCTGCGTAGTAAACGTAGAATGTGTGCAATTACTGCAAACCCCGATGGAGTCAGTAAATCGGTTTGAATGAACAATTGCAGTCTCCTTTGCGTGATTATAGCTTTGAGCGTGTTTTGTTTTCTGTAAATAAAGCGCCGGGGTTTCTGCACAGAACATCTCCTTTGTGCTTCAAAGGGAAGCTGCGCCACGCCCCCCTAAACATCACTCCCCTGACGCTGCCCCTCACACATCTGCAGCAGGCACGGAGGCATGAAATGGGGGTTCCTATGCGTTTTCAAACCGCGGCGCTTTAAGAAAGGAGGCGCTGCGGTTGCCGTCGAGTGGCCACATTGTCCGAGCTCTTTGAAGTGAACTTTTGTTGACAGTATCACTTTATCAAGTTCTGTGGGAAAACACTGTCGGCTCCAACTAGAGAGGGGGGAAATGTCGTGACAACGTTCGTACAAATAATGTACAAAATGTGGGACGAGGCTCAGCGCCCAGCTGGCGGGATCCGCGCTTGGAAGCCTCGCCACATGCCTTCCCTACAGCTGTTCTTTTGGGCATGTGAAATCGCATAGCGTAGAATGGCATAGAGAGCATTGCAAGAGAGTTTGGACACAGTTCAGTCGCCTCGTGGCGCAGGATTCGTCACGTGAGGGAACGCTGCCGTGGTGATTTATGGGATAACACCGTGTAAAGTTACTGTAACATTTCTGTATGGCCTGAACACGAGCTGTGTTGGAGTGGGAACCACGTGCACAAGGTGCGCTTGATTCGGCTGTCCACACGCAGGGATCTGCGGCTCTGCGTTGCCGTATTTTGTATTACTTCATATTGGCTGGTCTGCATTCATCGACGTGGCTTGTTTTGTTTTCCTTGACACGATTGAGACGCAGCCACGAGCTACAGTCCAACTCTTAATGAAGTACATCTTCAGTTTTCTGAGGATGGTCCACATTAAGAAAGAAATGTGTGGCTGTGACTGCTAAGCTTGGCAGTCGTCCATTCCTGGACCCCCAAGAGACAGGATTTACCAACAATGCTCCCTCTCCCCCCCCCCCGCCCTGTCTAAAAGAAGGGATGCAAACACTTGCACTTGTTAGAACATTTTTGACCCTGCATATTTGCTATTTATAAAAGAAATCAGACCTATACCATCAGATGTTTTAAAATGTGTATATTGCGTGAACATGGATGACGAGCATCAGAGTGCTTCACAATTAAACCATATATAGAAGATGATTTGGAGGATCCAAGTTACCACCTAAGGCAATATCAAGTAACACCCCTTTTTCAGGCCATCCTTCCACAATGACAATGTCACACTCTCCTGTCTTCCCCAGGAGTTCTCCACAGTCCTAGCGTCTGGCCTCGAGCGCGAGCTGTAGGAACCACCATACTCTTAACATTATCATGAATGGAAGCTGTGGGCCAGCCATGGCCCGTCTTGCCCTTGGCATGCAAGGCCTCCAAAGGGGTGAGGGAGCATCCCTCCTCTTGCCTCCAGTCGTCTAGGCTTGTGTTCTGCATGATCAATTGAGCGGCCGCCAGCGGCAGCAACGAAAAACAACACAAGATTAATAGTACTTGTAGTAAACTATAGTTACTAGACTGCAGCTGGTATGCTCTGATAAGGTGTAAAAAATCGAAAACAGGCTCTGCCCACTCTGGTCTTGAGTTAAACCTCTTATGCCACCTAGGGACTGGCCCAGGGTCCGCAGTATTGAACTGCCAGCGAATCCAGTGTCCCCCTTTTCACTGTGTTTTTACCCCTTTCGTCTGGCACCAAGATAGGTGCCTTTCTAGCACAGCCCAACTAAAACCGGCAGTGGCCAGTTCAACCCTTTGACCACTAGGGTCCCAAGTCATCCAACATGTTATGGCTCTGGTCTCTCAATGCTCGCCATGGCATGGCCGTTGTCACTATTCCCTCTTGACCGATATATAGGAAGGGAGGCAAGCAATATACTTGGTGGAAAAATGCTGGCAGCAGTTTTATTTCCTATTTACACCAAAGATCAGCACAGTACGATCAGAACATTTGGGAGGTTCAAGTTACCCCCAAACCAGTTTTAAGCAACACCACTTTTGCAGTCCAGCAAACACCACATGGCCGCTGTCACCAAAACATGCAATGTACAACTACACCTCTTGCACAAAATCTGACATATCCTTTCTCCTGACAACTTCCGCACTTCAGTCCAAGTATTGGTTCTCTCTAAACTGGATTATGGAAATGTTCTACTCACTGGACTCCCCAACAACATCCGTGCCCCCCTGAAAGCCATACAAAACAAAGGACCCAGACTCATCCTCTATCTACCCCAACATTCACACAACACCCCGGCTCTTGCTCAGTTCCACTGACTCCCCATGACTTAGAGAATTGACTTAGAAGTACTCTGCATTGTATTTAAAGCAATCCACCTGAAAACTCCATCTTACCTTCATGACAAACTCAAACCCATCACCCCCACAAACACCAGACAAGCCAGCAAAAACATTGCATACATTCCACTCTGCAAACTCAAATGCACACAAAAACAAGCATTTACACACGGGGCGCTGAAGGACATGGAACACTCTACCTCTTCACATACGCACTGCATCCTCCATCACCACTTTCAGAAAGAGCATCAAAATATACCTGTTTCACCAAACATAACAGTGCCTGCCTCCACTGTTATCACTTGGATATCCTAATGTTCTTATCCTCTACTGAAAACAATTTGTAACTTATTTTTTAAACTTCCACCTTTTCAGACTGTGAACCGTGTAAGGCGCTCCGAGACTCTCTGGGTAGGGCCAGTGCTAAACAAAAAAGTCAAATGAAATAAAATAAACAAATCCCACAAAAACCTTGTCCACTTCCCAACCATCCCTGGGATTTCTCTACAATTGTCTTGTCTTGTGAGTGTCTGTTGTGCCCCCCTGCCGCCTTGCCCCACCCGTTAGGTCTGTGTATCCCCTTTCCCCCCTTGATCTGCCTTCTGCCCCCTCACCCCTCCACTCACCCCTCTTCTTTTGCCACCTTCCTACTCCTCACCCCCACTATCTTTCTCCCTCCTCTCACTCTTCCTCCAACTTAGCACTTACTCTTATCATTTGTTCCTGTGACTTTTGATAGCAGCTTGTCTCTCTCTCCTCCCCCCCTCCTTGTCTTCTCCTTTCTCTCCCACCCCTGCTCTATTAATTTGTCGCCGACAAATTTGCACTGTAGTGTGTCTTGTTCATTTCCTTGTCCCCACTCTTATCCCCCCCGTGGTCCCCCTCCCACCCCTCCTCCTGTTTACCTCTTGACTACATCAATTGTGGTCAGGCATAGTAATGTTACTGCTTGTTTTGTTTCTCCTTCTTTTCCCTTCACTCTTTGCCTTATCTGTTCCATGCACTTGCACTATCTGAAATGTCGCCAGGCCTAGTGTGATAGTTATTTTTCACATTCTGTATTGTTTCAAGGACTTTAATTGAATGTAACTGTATTTTCCTATGTCCCCCCTCCCTGAAGCGCTTTGAAACACATTGTGTATAAGCGCTATATAAATAAACAATCAATCAAAATCAATCAATCAATCCTAGCATCCGGCCTCAGGTGCCGGCTGTAGGCAGTGCTATGCACTTATTATTATGCTGATTGGAAGCAGTGGGGATATAACCTTGGCCGAGTTTTGCCCCACTTTACAAGGCCTCCAAAGGGGTGAGGCAACATCCCTCCTCTTTTCTCGAGGCTTAGCCAGGTTTGCCTTGTCTACATGATCAACTGTGTGGCTGCCAAGCCAAAAAATGGTATTCGATCCCTCATGCCCAACACCAAGCACATACTTTAGGGCAAAAACCTTTCACAGCAAGGGAATCTTCAATGTGCATCTGCCCGATTTCAGACAGATGTTACCCATCTTGGAGTTTGTCCCCTGGCATGCTCAAGTTTATATGACCATTCCGTATCGTGGTAAATCCTGCCAACCTACAGATATCTGCTGTTGTTAACTTCAGTGTTTTCCTCAATTCTCCCATTGCTCTATGTGACACTCACCCACGCCATTGAAATCTGGGGGTAAACTCCTTCAGTAGTAACCCATTCCCTGCAGAAACCATTGCGACCTTGGTGGACTGTAGTGTTTTCTACCCCTCCCTTTTTTGTATTAGCCTCTTGCGACAGTATCCATAGAAATTTTACACTGGTTTCTTTTCTTGCCACCGTAGTTTGGCCCTCCCAAATGACCTGACAATCCCTTACCTGATTGAGATATTTTGACAACAGCTGCTTCCAAATGTGAATATTGTCCCACAGGGGCACTTCAGAGTATCCGGTGCCACAGAATTGTCGACCCATGGGAGGTGACGCAGAGGATGAAAGGATGGCCAGGGACTCCTCCCTGTCTGGCCTTCGCTTGTTGCTGCTCGCTCACTGCTTCAAGACACCAGGCAGGGTTTCAGCATGCAAACCGCAGGTACACTGTCTACTGGAGATGTCCCCAGAACCTGGAAGACTACCTCACTGCCTTAACGTTGCCAATATTACAATAGCATTTTACAACAGGCTCTAGACTCACAATTCAAACTGCACATAAAAACATTTAATTGGAGATATGTTTATGTTAAATCTGTAACATATACCCATGTACTTCCAAGACATGCCTATACATGTTTTCAGTAATACATGTATATGGAAATACATATGTCACTGCCCCAAAAAGATTTAAGGTTTGGATTAAGCTACATTTGGAGTATATTTGCAAAATGAAACCCCAGTAGTAACATGCAACTGACTTCTGCATACAGTAGTTAAAAATACCCAAGTATGGTTGCTTTCCCATAGGTCCATACCACTGCATAATATAATTGAAGGGTCTATTGTGAAGCTTTGAGTTTCATAGGATTGTTGTGGTATTGAATTTTATTCAACACTTTACTGCCATTTGTTTGGTCTTTGGAGGACCTTTGTGATCAGGGTTACATGTGTGCTTCAGTTATATATGTGTACCCACTTGGAGGTGCAAGGGGGTCTACAACAGAACATTTTTATGAATGACATTGTTCTGGGGTAGTTGGGAATGATTTTGGGCCCTTGGTGCGGATGCATTGGGTTCTGAAACCTTTGGCTCTCAGGATGTTTTAGATTGCAACTCCCATCAGCCCTAGCCAACTTAGTCAATGGTGAAGGATCTTGAGAGTCATAGTCCTAAACATAAGGGGAGCCGTAGATTGCACACCCCTACAGCTTAATCATTGTTGATTGTTTTGCAAACTGCTAGCAATCAGATTTAAATAACCAAAACAAATCACCAGGTAGCATACTTATTTCAGTTATACACCATAAAAGCCGAGCAAAAACACATATAACATGGAAATGCTAAAAACAGAATAAAAAATGTCTTACAATAATCATGAAACCATTAAAAGTGAATGTCAGAGTGTAGAAGAGATGTCAAGTACCCCCACCAAATGCTCTGCCCCCATCCTGCCTATAGGTTGGGAAACGTAAATTGCAACACGTGCAGTGCCAGTAAGGATGCCTATACGGCAGATAATCATAAAAACATAGTTTCCATTGGGAAAACCCTATATACATGCCTGAAGACATTACCGGACCGGCACACTCTGAGTCTGCGGGCTATTGGACGCAAATGGGAAAGGGGATTAACATGTTTCCAGAGCCTGACTTCCAGGAACACCGGGGTCGTAATCCTCCGGTGTTTCCATGGAGCCAGGTGCTGGAAAAATGAGCGAGTCCGGCGCCAGCATGCCGATTTTACTGGCACGGCTACCGCCAGACTCGTAATGAGGCCCATAGTGTCCTTTTGCATGAAGTTCCAGAGGAAGCGTGCATTTTGAACAAGAAAGAGGCGAGGCTACGTCAGGCGAGGTAGAAGGTGACACACCTGGAAAAGATGCACCAGGCAGAATAATATAGACATTCTATAAACTCTGAAGAGAAGATGGTAAAGATGAGCAACATTTCGGGCTCAAGATGAAGATACTAATGCTACAAAAATGCTGAAGAATATGTAAATCAGTTTACACTTGTACAGACGCAGTAACGCAAGTAGACAAAGTGATCTTAAGTCTGGCTATGTAGTGAATAGTCTTCCTGTGACGTGCCAATGTATAATACATAGGAATGTATAGAACATGGATATTCCACAGTGTGAAAGACCAAAGAAATATCGAGGCTTAGTACCACCAAAATGAAATACGGCAATCACGAGTTCAGAGATACATGTATTATTTATTTCTGTACAGATAGCTATCTGGATCCCAACACCTTGCAGTGTGTACCAACAGACACTGTGAGGGGAGAGAGTGCTGGACATTACAAAGCATGCATCTTTTATACACAATCCTGGTTACATTCTCCAAGTTAACATTTTACTAGGGTCCATACCCAGTTCACATGACAAATACAGCAATGTTGTCTTCAAACACTTGAGATGTGATTTCTATACACAAAATACAATAGTAACTTTGGTTCTCCGGTTTAAAGTAAGTCCAGTTTCAAGAAATGAGCATAATGGGTTTCTGCAAAGGCACCCAGTTTCAGCTATTCAGTATTCTATTCCACTGTTTGAACAAGGATGAATCTATTGGTGCAGACAACATGTAAATTGCAGTTCAGTTCAGCTCCAAGTTTTATTAGTGCAGGACAAACATTCTGCTCCAGCAGCCTCCACATGTTGACACAGTGTAAAGTTAATCTTTCCCTGCTGCAGCCGAAAACACAGTTTAACATGAGACAGAAACAGGACTTAAACAAAATGGTGGATGATTCTAAAATGGTGGCGTAGTCAGCCTTATTCAGGTTCATTCAAACACGGTTTTCAGTGCGATGCAAATGTGCTTAGGCCAATGTTCATTATCAGGCAGTATTATGTGAAATATGGTTTTACAAGTGCTCTTTAAAGCAAGGCTGAAACCTGTGATTGGAAAGAGTTTACGGTGGGGCGTAGTTGGAAAATTAATGATGGTGAGAGAGAAATTCTAGAAAGGCTTGGCTGTCCTAGCACCAACAAGACGATGCCACCGTGAGCTTGATTGTCCATCTAGTAGTTACAATGAACCTGAGAAGCAAACAACTCCTGTTTGAAATGGAATGGGAAAACATTAAAGGCGTCAAGAGTTTATCATGTAATAGAATTATGCTGCAAAAAGCTTGAAAATGCTTTCTCCCAGTCACATGGTCAGATCAAAATAGACATTGGGTCGAGCTAGACCGAAATCAAGATGATACTACCTTTATTTCTCAGGTGCAAAAAGCCTCTACACGGCCAAGTTCAAAGCTTAATTGACTGGCAGACTGCAAGAGTGATGATAGATGTGGGGCTAATTGGAAGGGGAGGCATTAGCACGCTACCCGTCCATACACCTGGAATGGTAACCTGCGTGCTGCTAGCATGTGAAATACTCCAGAGGAGTACAAAGGTGCCAAATCAATGGTAGGGGGCCACGTATTAGAGAGCTCTATAGTTTGTATAACCAATGAAGTGTCGAGTATTAGAGTGACACAAAAGGTGATTTGCACTTGGGATGGACTTAGTTGCCCATCTGACAGTAGAGGCCCAATCACTTCCCCCGTCAGAATAGAACATATACTTAGATGTTCCCTACAATCCTATCACATCCCCAAGTAGGTTTTTGTAGTTTGCCACATAGTGTGAAATCACTTATGATGAGTTTTTGATATAAAAGTCTTGTTATTTATGAAATGCTCGTAGAAAAATCGAGCGAACGTCCATTGATGTCCGTTGTGAGTCCCTGTTTCAGATCATTGCAAATAAAACAGCACCGTTTTGCCAACTTCCTGAGTCAGTTTGATTATTGATGTTTGAGTAACTTCTGCATCGCCATCCATCTCAATGTATTGCTACCTCATCTTAAAGGGCCTGAGGTCACCGGGTTCACACGATAGCAGAGGATGGTTCGAGGTCCGTCGACCCAGTAGGCTTTTAAGGGTCTCGGAATATCAGATGTCCTCCACCATTTAGCTGGAGGAACGTTAAGCTCCCTCTAGATAGCGGCCAGTAGTAAAAACTTGCAAGTCACTAAAAAGATAGGTGAGACGGGTCCCTCTTTCACAGAATACCCCTCCCAGTTTCTGAGCCAACCGAAAGCTGAAGTCGACAGTTAAGGAGGAGACAATCCTGAGGGTCAGAAGATAAAAAGCGAATGGTGAGTAGATTGAGAGAGCTGGCAAACCATAATGTGTATTAAATGGGGAAAGAGTAACAGGGGGTTGGTTGGGTATTTGAGTTAACAACGAAGAGCATCTACTAGAAGTTTTTGGTTGTGGACGAGGAGCGATCCATAAAAGATAAGCCCAGATATCCTACGTCAAGGACGTTTAGAAGGAGTTATTTTTAAATCTGTAACGGATATACCTAGGGCACAAACAGATAGATCTGTCAAAGAGAACAACTCACACTCCGCTTGGAGTAATTTATTAGGGGCTAGAGAAGCCACGAGGGGCATTGGCGGAAGTATATGTGGGCCGGCCAGTCTGTCTGTCTGTATAATTGTATGCATTACATATGATAAAGAAATGATGACATGTCGAAGAGCGACAACCTATAGGTGTGATAAAGAACTACAAATAGAGTATTTATTATTTAGTTGACAAACGCATTGGTTAAACAGGTAGACTGAAGTAAAGTGAGACACAGAGGATTGGAGCTGTGACGATTGGTGCACGCTCATATTGTGTTATTTTTCTGAAAAAGTATTTTCTCTGTAAAACGACGGTAAGTATTGACAGTCAATTGTGACTTGTCACGATGGAAGATGTCACTCCACTCATGCACCTATGCAAACAGCTGCCAAAACACGCACCCAAGCTTAAACAATATAGTGCAAAATGGGTTAAGGGCATGGCAGATAAAATGTTCATGCCATGGCCACAAGGGGGATCACTGGCAAAAGCAGTTTTACAACACATGACCACATACCTACACGCAGCGTACACAGGTAAGAAGTTAGAAAATAGGTTAACTAGTTTAGAGCTTTGGAAGATGTGCCAGGAAGAAAAAGAAGACCCACCTCCTGAAGACTGAATGAAGCATTTAGACAAAAATCGCTTGTGGCACACCAATCTTGAATGGCGGTTAGGCAATCAGAGATGAGAGAAGGAGAGGAGGTGGCCAAGGGAAGCCTGAAAATGAGTTGAGTGTTGTCAGCATAGCACTGGAAATTTGAGCAGAAAATGGCAATGCAGTGGGGCGAGAGTTGCCAGTTATTGTTTGAAAAGCCAGGGTGAGAGGTTAGACCCCTGGGGAACACCACAGGTAGAGACGGAGGTAAATGATAGGAAGGACCCAAGTTGGACCTCAGAGGGTCGATCAAAGAGGGGAAAGAGGTCAGCAAGGCCAGAGCCTGATCATTACAATCTTTGTTCATATGCCAATGCAATCTTATTAATTACTTCCCAACAAACAGCAGTCAAAACAGTAGGCAAAACACCAACCTTGTCTTCATCTACAGCCTGAGGAAATGAGTAATTCACCTCGCTGTCTCACTCCGCACCAGAATAATCTGGCGTGAAGCGAAACTGCAAGGGAACCCCTTGTGAGGGAGAAAACCCTTTGTATCTTGTGTGCGTGGGTTATAGGCTTTTGAACTGGAAGGCGGTAGATGCATTTCTCAGTCGTGTGATCCCTCTGGTATTGCTGTAATGCAAAGGATGGGATGAATAAAGATTTCCAATACTGCCTTTAAAGAGTTTTTGCCTAGATTAGATAGTTTACCACCTCCTCACCAATCATGGGGTGACTTAGTAACTCAGAAATTAATGGTGAGAAGCGGCTTAACTGCTATTTCATATTGCAGGCTTTTCATAAAATTCCAGCTCTCAGAACCCTAAATTCAAGGGACATTGAATGGATCATACTCCCGGAAATCAACAACCAGCGGATGGTGTTCCAACTTCAATCTGCAATTATAGCCGACTTAGTATGGCAGCATACGAGGGAACTTAAACTTATTGGCCTAACTCCATTCCCCATTCCTCTTTGACTCAATTGAGGATGCAATTGCTTACAATGGAACCCCTGAAGAAACGCAAAAGCAGCAAATCACAACCGTGACGGGTGCGCCTTTTTCTTCAGCACCCGATACGGCTGTGATTGCTCTTTCCAACATCAGTAAAGATTGGCCTTGGCTGACATCATTGGCGGGCAGCCATAATCCACTGAGGAATACCATCCCCACATAGTAGCAAACCAGCTTTAAATGTAATCTCATGGAATTCTTGTGGGCTTGTCACTTTGCTCAAATGGTCCAGTTTTCGCAGTGCGCACAAGTTCATTGACATTTGGTTATGCCATGAGACCATTAGTGGAGAACTATTTCAATTGCAAGGCTTTAAAGCATATCATGTGGAGGCCCTTCGAGGTCCCTCTGGGAGACCATTTGGTGGCCTTGCAATACTTTTAAATACAAATATGATGTTTACCACTCATCATGTGTTCAAATCTCCAGAGATTCTGGCTGTATTGTTTTTTAGGGTTTTCCGTACTGATACCTATTTATTTATCACTATCTATCACAACACTGTGCAGTAGACGATGGAGGACATTTTTGCCAATGTCTCATCAGTTTTGGATGAGACATTGTCATTACGACCCACTTGCAAAATTCTTATAGGGGGAGATTTCAATGCAGATTGTTCAAATGCGGAAAAGAGAACTTTGCATTTTGACAGCCCTGTGAACACCACACAAGCCGGTGTCCGGGGAAATCTTTGGAGGGAATTTTTTGGGAGTTGGGAGACTTCATTTATTAGTATTGATTCATCTTCCCCCCAAATGACTTGGAAAAGAGGTTTAATGCGTTCATGTATAGATTTCTAGGCTGCTTCAGATAATTTGCGGCAGCCCTGTAAGATAGCAATTTTTGCACCTGGGCTGGGTGACCACCTTATATTGGGATTGAATTTGTAAGTAAAAGTATCAAGTTTGATGATTGATTTGACACAATGTATATTAGAAGGTGACCGACCTGACATATTACTTCGATGGAGCACACATCTATGCGACAAATTACATTTTCTAATTGGAAAATATTTGTATGCTGAGAATGCAGTTGGGCTAGTAAACATGGCCCGACAGTGTATTGCAAAAAAATATTTGGATATTATCCATATGGCAATCTAAACGCTGCTGAAACAGCAAATGGGGATAAAAAACAAAGCATGCCCACCCCTTTAGTAAGGTCATTCATTTGGCCAAATCTACAAAAAATGCGCAACTGAGAAAATTAAAAAAGGAGGTGCTATGTTTCAGTGAATGCCTAATAAAGAAAACATCTATCTGTAAGCCTATAGAAACAAATGTCTTAACCATAGACGCTATCTTCACAATCTAAACAATCAGATTATGATAGCCAATCTTTGCCACAATGACAGACGCTCCACCTGGACTATGCTAAGGTCAAACACTACAAATGTTTACACTGATCAAACATCCCACATTACAGCAGAGGAATGGAGTTATTTTTTTAAATCCAAGTTTAGGTTACCCAATTGTATTCATTTGAAAGAAAATAGATACCCAATACTATCAATAGGTAAAATGGTGGGCGGTTGACTGAGGAAATAGTGGTAGCAAGTGGGCAACTGAACAATTCTAGAGCAGCTGGCCCTGACTGCATTCCTCCTTGTGGGATCATAAGGCATGCCTTACTCTGGGCATCCATCTTGAAAGTTCAGTTTGACAGCATTTTGGCTACATCTTCAATACCAGCGTCTTGGGTAACTTCTATCGTGGTCCCAATACATAAAAAGGGAAAAAAACAAACCCCAATAACTTTCGTCCTATAGCTCTGCTTGATGCTGCTGTGAAGGTGTTTTCAATTTTGTTATTACAAAATCTTCAGGCTTTCATAAGGAATAATTCAATCTTGTCACGCTACCAAATTGGTTTCCGAGCCCAAATGGGTACAACCTTGAATGCATCAATTATAGCCCATCTTCTTGCCAAATCGAAAGTTAGCAATACGGGCCCACTGTATATGGCTTCGGTTGATTTTACAGTGGCCTTTGAGTGTGTGGTTCGTAGATTGCTATGGGATGAAATGGAATGTATGGGTATTCCGCAGTATCTAATTACCCTTATCTCTATTCTTCATCAAAACACTGTTTATCTGGTGAGATTAAACAACATGGGAGCTACTACACAGCCAATAGTCACAGAGGTGGGAGTCAAGCAGGGTTGCAATCTAGCAGCAACCCTTCTTAACCTATACCTCTGTGACATTGATGGAATCTGGGAAAGGGATATTAGTTTTACTGCAAGTCTAGGTCATTTAAAGCTCCATTGGCTGGCCTTTGTGGACGATATTTTAATTTTTTATCGCACACCGTTTCGGGTCCAGACTAAGTTAAGTCTTTTTGCCACCTATCTACAGGCGCACAACTTGCAATGTAATGTAAACAAGTCAAGAGTGTTCATTTTTGAAAATCTAAAAAGGTACACTCCTCATATGCTTTGGAATATTGACTCAGTGCTTATCCCAATTGCAACTTCTATTAGGTATTTGGGATACAAATTGGTTGACTAGAATGTGGAAAGAAGGGCTTGCAAAAAAGGTGACCTCACTATCAACTCAAATGTGTATTGTCTATCAGAAATTTCGTACATTTTCAATGGTCCCCCTGTTTGATTTTTATACCCTCAAAGTTGAGGCGATAATTATGTATGGACTAGATATGTATCTTACCAATATTGATTTGATTCTTGATCAGTTGCAAGGATGTTTGTGGAAAAGTAACTTGCAGCTTTGCCCAACGCTGTCCTCAGACAAGAACTAGGTTTAACATCATTGTCAACTAGATATCATTGGCAGTTATTATCTAATTTAGCTCAAATGCTATTTCCTCCGAAAAATTCTTTATATGAAAATTTGGGACAAATGGTTCAAGAGAGCAGTCTGCCCTCAGTCGCTAATTATTATAACCAAATGGTCAATCTACTTGTGGAAATTGCATTATCACCAGCCGGTTTCGAATTTTGACTTACATATGTTAAAAAACGTTTATTTGAAAATGACTGGAATAAAACACTTGATGCGATTTCGGCCTTAAAATCCTATAGTGAAATCGCAAAGTTTACATAAAAGCGGGTACCTCGCAGGCTGTATATCCTGCAGTTCAACTATAATAAAATGCGGGATATCTACTTGCGTTTTTAATTGAATCAAACGCCCACTTATGAAAGAATGAAGTACTGGGGGTCCCAAGGCACTACAGTTGACAAAACTGGTTGTAGATTCTGTAAAAATGTCAAACAAAAAGCGACAGTTAAACATCTGGTAATATACAGTATTTTTTTTGAAACGCTGCGTTTGACATTTCTGGGTCTGGAGCAATTGGGCACCACTGCGTCAGCCAGAGAATGGGTCTGGATGGCCTGTATGTGGGGTCATTCTCAAAAGGTCATTCTGTCGCTATCTAAATTGTTGTTGATTATTAATGAGGAGTTCGGAAAAACACGTACAGGGGAGACTGTTACTTTGGATTTTTGAAAATTCTAAATTCTGAATAAGAATCTCACGTCTGTATAGTGATGAATTTATGCTAGGACAGCACTTTTTGTATACTGGTCGTACAATGAGGTTTGGTTTATTTGCACGAAAGATGAGATGATAAATTGTAATTTATTTAATATTTATATGAATGCTTTCGAAAATCTTTGTACAATATGAAATTGAATAATGTTATCCTTGTTTTTAATCTAAAATTGTTGTAAGAAAGTTATAAAAGTTTGTTGATCAAACTCATAAAACAACTAATAAAATCTAAAAAAAAAAATGTTACCCTGTTCTATGATGCCAATGGTGAACAGTGCTGTGTAGAGGAAGTTGGAGAGAAAGCTTTCTTTGGATGCTATAGATCTTATAAGTAAAGGTTACATCCCAGATGAAAGAGAAAGAATCTCAGAAGGAACCACAGAGGAGAAAGACTAGGATCAGAAGCAGTTTTACCTACGCCTGAAAGTCGTGAAGCCTCATCTGAGATAGCGACAGAGGTTACGGCTGATTTCACCTGATGGATGCTGGGTAATGTAGTTCAAAATCTCGGGTGTTTCACTTATGAGGGTCTGAAGGATAGAGTGTATGTTTAACTACTGTCCAAGGCTAACTGATGAATGAATCGGTTTTCTGCAGATGGGATACCTATGTTTTGATGTAGAGAGTAAACCCTGGAAGTTCTGTTCACGATTATGCTGTCGGCATCGGGGAGAAGGAACAGCGGAAAGTGGGACGCTGCTTAAAGAGATGGTAACCCAAAGGCAGACAGTTAGACAGGAAAAGGAGATGGCATGCAAGGCAGAATTAATGAGTGGGAAACCTGATTAACATGGAACTCACAGAGCGTGGCTGAAATAATAGTAGCAATGCACCGTTGCTCTGGACCAGACTTCTGATTTATTGGATCCGGGTGAAGTGGAGGAGCACATCCAGGCACTTCCTCAGCAGAGACTGCACCGTTAATCTGAATAGCGGGTGCCATCTTGAGAGGGGGTAAATGTAACCCCAGCACACAACGCCATCTATGCCACAACGACCAATCCTGGTGCCTAGCCATAAAACTGATCAGTGATACCCAGGTTGTCATGGAGACAGTTGAGCACTGTGAAATGGTTGACCTTTTCGAAGGCAGAAGAGAGATCGAGTAGGATGAGGAAAGAGGAAATGTTAGAGTCAAGGTTGGAGAGCAGGTCTTCACGGATGTTCAGGAGAGCAGTTTCCATGCTTCTGGCAGCTCTGAAGCCAGATTGGTGGTCATGGCAAGAGCCAACAGAATCGGAATGAAGGTTAAGCTGAGAGATGGCCAGCTTTTCCAGGAGTTTACCCAAAAAGGGAGTAATGGAAATTGGGCCATAGTTAGCCGGACAAGAAAGATCAGCTGTGGGTTTCTTGAGGAGGGGATGCACAAGGGAGTGCTTCAGAGGGGAGGGGAAGGACCCTGAGGAAAAGGAGAGGTTGCAAAAATCGGCAAGGGCCAGAGCGAGGGTATCAATGTGTTCCATGATGGTTTAAGAGCAACATGGATGAACCTGTTTTGAGGAGGCTTTCATGGACCGGACTTGTCTTGCAACCTCATCAGGGGAGAAAAGAGGAAAGGATGCGAAAGATGTTTGGGGTGGATGAAGGAGGGCAAGCAGAGATGGAGAGGGGAGGAGAGGGGATGAGAAGGTGGACAGGATGTCCTGGGTTTTAAAGATAAAGTGAGAGACAAGGGCATTGCAAAGAGCCTGGGAGGCAAGAGGAGGAGTAGTGGTCAGATCCTTGCAGATTTTAAATAGTTTGGCCAAGTTGTTTGATGCCACAGAGACACAGGCTTCAATGTGGACTCTCCTCTTGGTGTGTACAGAGAGTTGGTATTGCCTTCGGAGCAGGCGACAGGCCAATTTGTCAGAGGATGAACAAGAAGTCCTCCATTTCCTCTCCATTTCCATTTTCCTCCTCTATAGGAGAATGTGACATGTCTGTTCCATTGTTGTATTCGAAACAGACGCCAGTTAATGTACTGGGCAGAGATCTAATGACGAAGCTAAATATGACAATCTCCTTCACCGATGAAGGTATAGTGCAGGGGTCTGCAACCTTTGGCTCTCCAGATGTTTTGGACTACAAATTCCATCATCCTTAACCAGCATAGTCAATAGCCAGCCATCATGGGAATTGTAGTTTGAAACATTTGGAGAGCCACAGGTTGCAGACCCCTGGTATAGTGTGTTCAACGCCAGGAATACATTATTTAAACATGGACATATTTATCATGGCATTTACAGGACATGTAGCCAGGCGAGGAGTGCCGCTAGAGCCAGAAGTCTTTCACTATGGGATACGCATTTTGGTAACCTGGCTGCCCGGTTTAGTGGGCAAGGTAATGAGAATATCTGATGAATTTTTGTTTAGGCCACAGATTCCCATGGACGAAGAGGGGTGGCATATGTTTCCCTTAGAGTTACAGGCAGCTGTAGTGAGAGGGGAACTGGCCATGCTCGAAAGATTTGATGATGATGGCAGACCATGTAAAATGGTGATTGCTATTGGGGAAGGATATCAATGACTGATGTCTCTGATGAGGATACGTTTAGAGACGACCCGTCAGATGACGCAGTAGTGTTTGAGATGAGCATTACATATTGGTTCAGGACAGAGAGGAGAGAGATCCCACAGAAAATTATGATTGTGCGATAGCATCCTGCATTTTTTCATGAGGATATGAAGTAAGTGCCGACTTCTTTATGGACTACAGGCCCCTATGACGTAGGCCTGTTGAAGGGGGTGGGAGAAGTTAAGATTAAGCTGAAACCAGCAGCAAATGTACCTCGACCAAGACAGTACCCAGTCTCGAGAGGCAGATGAGGGAATTTTTTAAGACTATATCACCCATGATGGAGCAAGGCATCTTAGTGACATCAGAGTCTATGCAATGCCGCAGTGTACCCTACCAAAAAATCAAAATGGGGTAGTGGCGTTTAATTCAGTACATGAGGCCGATTAACCAGATTAAATAGATTTTATAGGCAGAGTTTCCTCTAGTTCCAAATCCGGTGAAAATCCTACATAGTATCCCGGTTGACGCAAGGTATTTTACGGTGATTGACTTGAAAAATGCATTTCTCTCAATCCTGTTTCATAAAGACTCTCAAGATCTTACATCATGTACGTTCCATCAGACTAAGCTGAAAAACGCACGTTTGCCCCAGGGTTACTGTGAGTCCCATCAATTTTCAATAAGGTCCTGCAGATGGACCTAAGCAATATTGATTTGCCAAGTATCGTGCTGCAATACACAGATGACATTTTAGTCTGCAGCACACCAGAAGAAGGGTGCAGACGAGACTTGATTCAGCTAATGATTATTTCAGCAGAGAAAGGGTTTAAGGTAGACAAAAAGAAATTGAAGTACTGCCAAGAAGAGGTGTTGTACATAGGGCAGTTAATCTCACATGAAGGAAAGAAGGTTTCACCTGAAAGAGCTGAGGCAATTTTGAAAACAGCGAAACCACACACGATAAAGCAAATGCAGCAGTTTTTAGAGCCGGGTATTTGATTATAATTCTTACACGAAGCCGTTGTTGCAGGAGCTAAAAAAGGCACAGGTGAATCAAGAAAAAATTGAATGGACTGAGGAAATGGAGGAGGGGTTTCATTAATTAAAAAAGGCTGTATGCTTAGCGCCAGTTTTGGGAATCCCCAATTATTCTGAGGTGTTCTTTTTATTCTCTCACATGAATGGAACAGTTATGACAGCACTTCTCACGCAGAGAACTACATTGGGGTACAAGCCCCTAGCATATTACAGTGGGATTTTGGACCCAGTAATGAGGGGCCACTTCCCTTGCAAACTATCGTTGGCAGCCGCCACGTTCACTATTGAGAAGCCTGCAACCATAGTAATGGGGTGTTGCATGACGTTATTTGTCAAGCATGATTTATTTGCTATCTTGGAGAAACTAAAGTCACACTGACATCTCAACAAGCTTCTGCTTATGAGGTGGTAATATCGAATCTGACGATCAAAATAGTCAGGTCTAAAATGGTGAACCCAGGCTCGTTTGTAGCCGAACCACTGGCAGAGGATGAACAAGTGCATGATTTTTCGAATTACGAGGAATTCTATGACGATATTCCGAGAGTGAAAGAAAATGCTCTTGCAGCAGGGGAAATTCTTTTTATTGATTGTTCTTCGAGCATTGATCAAACTGATGGAGAAAGGTATTCAGGTGCCGCTGTAGTAAAAAAAACACAAGGCTAATGGGGAGTTTGAAGTAACGGTGAGTGCAAGACTACCATCTCACTTTTAAGCACAGGCTGCAGAATTAGTGGTGCTGATTGTCGCGCTCGAGAAACACGCAGACCAGGATGTAACAGTGTAAAGTGACTCCGCCTAAGTGCTGTCAACCGTGCACGCAGGGCTAGCATGTTGGAAAAGGAGGGGTTACCTAAGAGCAGACATCACTCCGGTGCCACACGCTGCTTTATTGGACAGCCTTATTAAGGCACAACAACCCGAGTAGCCATCGCGATAGTTAAGTGCGCAGCGCACACTAAGAGAACAGACTTTATTTCATGTGGAAACCAAGCCGCAGAAAAGGAGGCAAAAAGGGTTGCATATTCATCTGACACAATGAGTTTAGACACACCTGATGTGAAAGAAAACATTGTTTTAATGATGATTGTGAATGAACGTTTTTATCATTTATTGAAAATGCAACTCATGGAAGTTCAGAGTGAAGCCCCACAGCAAGAGAAAGACCTCTGGACATGGAGGGGGTGTTTGTTTATCCCCTTCTGAGGCACTGTGGTGACAAGACAGCACTGGTAAACCAGTGATGCCTTAGACTTATTAAGGGTGGCATTAGAACAGCTACACTACCCTGTGCATGTCACTAGGGAAAGACTTGCAGAAACAATTGCGCAGGACTGGTCATACCAAACCTACTAGAACACATTGCTTATTATGTAGTAAATTGCATCGTCTGCCAAAAGTTTACGGCTGGGCACATGCTGCAAACAGTCAGAGGAGTAATTCCCCAACCAACTGGTCTTTTTTCAGCATTTACATATTGATTATGTTGACATGCTGCAAGTCTGTAATGGATATAGGTACATGATAGTGGTGGTATGCCCCTTCTCCATTTGGATCGAGGCAAGGTCCATGCACACACCCTGTTGACACTTGTGCTGCAAAGTTTTAGTTCAAGAAGTATTTCCTAGATGGGGAATATGTGAGGTGCTAAGATCAGATAATGCCCCCCATTTTGTAAATTACGTTTTTGAACAAATAAGCTTATTATTGAGCATTAAGCACAAGTTCTCTACTTCTTATCACCCGCAAGTGAATGGATTATGTGAGCGACTCAACGGCCTGCTCAAAGAGAGGATAGCCAAGTTGAAACTAACCCTGAAGAAGGGGTGGTTGCATTGCCTGCTCCTTGCATTATATGCATTAAGAAATCAGCCTGGCTCAGACCACCACCTCAGACTCCATGAACCAGTCACAGGGAGGCAATTGAGAATGCCTCTAACTCCTCCATCGAGGACTAAGAGTGATGCCCAGACTACTGCAGAAATGTTAGGAGATGGGCTACATGCATACCTAACATGTATGACTGCTAGTATATCTGTCATTTCAGATCAAGTCAAGCGGACAGGGTGTCAGCCTCAGAACACAGATTAAGACCATACAGCAACCACAATTCAAGAATGACCTGTACCTAAACTTTTTCCTGGAGATCAAATACTGATCAGAAATTTCACACAAAAGTGGCACGAGCCCTGTTTCAACGGCCCTTTCGTAGTAGAGGACGTTACTCGGTCAGCAGTGAAAGTCTTAGGATGACAAGCTTGGATATATCAAGGTGACATGAAAGTCTACGCTGGAGAGGCCACATCACCCCCCACCCCATTCGGAAGCAAGTCAAGGTGAAGAAGTTCAGCATATTCATATGCAGACTAGAACGATGACAAGGAAGAAGGATGCAGAGACTGCCCAGTAGACAAATAGAAAGTACATTGGACTGTGCTAAAGTAAGCAAAACATGCCAAATCTTGCCTTTGAGTTTGATGACTGGAAGAGGGAGCAGTTTCTGGATTCTCCAGGCTCATTTCCTACTGAGTTTCTGGATTTTCCAGATTCATTTCTTACTGAGTTTCTCTTTGGAGGCACCTATTGGGCTTACTGATGCCGATATACACAGACTACTTCTTGCTGTCTTCATATTTATACTCAGTACTTACCCTACTCTTGTTGGGCGGAGAACTAACGTACGTGTGTTTCCCCAGGATCCTAAGAATGGCCCGGCTATTGGATGCCTTCTGGCAGCAATTGTGCAGCAAATTAGACTATTGCCTGATCGTCTTACTGGAGGTACAGATGGTCCTGTCTAACGATGATGCCCACAAACTACTTGTGATGATCTTTTACTATTTGCTTCAAGTTCATCCTTACCTTGTTTGATGAGACACCAACACTTTTGTGTTCATGCGAGATCCTATAAACTGTCCAGCAATTTGCCAGTTACTTGCGGAAATCATTGAGTAGATTCAACAGCTACCAGAGCACCTGATGAGTTTGCCTGAATAAAAATAGTTTTTCCTTCCTTAAAAAGTAATTACAGGCAAACATGTTTTCCATAGAGCATATTTCAGGTCCAGACAGTGAGCAGAGTCAACGACGAGTGGAGAGGCATCAATGGTTGAGCCTCATGTACTGGTGTATAAAATATGCCTACTCTATGTTTATCATTGTTTTTCTGATTCTGCTAATTCATACTGTGTATTTCATTGGTCCTAAGAAAGCAGTGGTCCCTTTGAAAGATTAAAGAATATTGAGGCTTAATATGACATAATAGAAATACACCAGTCACAAGATCAAAGTATAATGTACATTTATTAACAGGTAGCTGTCTGGCTCCCAACACCCCTCAATGTGTGCAAGCAGACACTGTGAGATGAGAGAGTGCTGGACATTTCAAAAACACAAGTATTTATACAAGTTTTCCACAATCCCGGACGCATCGTCCAGCTCCCGTTCGTGTAATACATTTACCTAGGGTTCATTGCCTATCCACATAACTAAGTCATGCTTAAACATCTTTGAATAGGAAAAAATTCCTTATTTTGCTCGCTTATATTTGTCTTTCATTTGTTCTTGAGTTTAAAGTCAGCTAAGATTCAAGGAGAGAAAACAAAGATTTCTGCAACAAAAGAGCATGTTCAACTATTCATTATTCTACTTTGCTGTTTGAATGGAGAAGGCACTATTGGAACAGATGGTATCTAAATTACTGATGTGTGCAGCTTTTGTTTAGCTCCACCGTTTCTCAGTGTAGGACAAACAATCCACTTTGGCAGCTTCAACATTCTTATCTACGTTGACATCATGGAAACAGTACAAAGTTCATTTTGCTCTGCTGGGACCGAAAACACAATTGTAAACATGGGACAGAAAGCAAGAGGCGATGAAAATGATGGATAACTCTAAATGGCAGCGTAGTTAGCCTGTTTCAGGTTCATTCAATGCGATATTACAGTGTGATGCGAATGTGCTTAGGCCATTCATTTACTATCAGGCGGTATTCATGCAAAATATACTTTTACACCTTTGGTTCTTCCAACTCCAGTTACCTTGGCAGAACTAGACATTGTGAGAAAGCCAAGCCCTCATGCAATTACTCAAGTAGCTCATGTGAAGGTACTGACTTTACTGACAAGTATCCCTATGGTTCCCCCAGTAGGAAGGAACTATGCTTATGTGTTTCATGATCTGTTTATACAAGCTCATTTGGCAAGAGAGAAGCAAAGACCTAAGAGAAGTACATGGGAGGATGATTATGAATTAAACAATTATTTGGACAGTAAAGCACATTTGGGGAACAACATGTGGTACCAGCACACGAAAGAGGTGGGAAAGAGCATCTATGAGGAGGCTTGCTATGTATGTGCACTCCTGCCTTATGCTATGAGGAAGTCTAAGATATTCATAACTATTGAAATAGATGTTCAAACATCCCATTGCTTTACTCACCTTGCACTCTGCCTCATAAAAGGTCAATTCCAGGGCCGAACAGCGTCTTTAATATGGGTGACAGAATGGTCAGCACCTGATGAAGATGACTATGCGGAAGACATAAAGACAAGAGCACACACCAGAAATCATGTGATTAGATATGAACAGCCTTGTATGAAGGGAGGAGGAATCAAGTGGGTAATCAACAGAAGACCCAATTGTCAAGGGAAAACTGATGAAAAGGTTCGAAGATGCAAGGAAAGAGGCCAGATGCAGATCTAGGGAACAGTGCTTTCTCCTGGTGGATGGGAGGAAGGTGTGATTATATGTAACGCACATGCAACACAAGGAATGTACAAATCAACTGTAGAGAACGTGGAACAACTGTGCAAACCTCTATGGCCAAAGATTGCAAAACTTCTGACATGGGTCAAAGACAGAGGAGGACTATTGCAGATACTGCCTTTGGCTAGTGCAGAATTATGCTTCAGAAACAATGCCATGAGAAGAGTTGGAGACAATCAGCGATGTGGACGAATCTTTGATGTGCCAGGAATGAAGGACGAGACAGCGGTGATAATGGACAACTACTGGGCCTGTGGTTCTTGAGCTTACATGAAGCTGCCCAGAGACTGGGGAGGACTATGTTCTATAGTGATTTTTCATGTTCCGGCATTGGTGATCCCAAAGAGTGACTTGAACATTGGTGAACTTCCTGAAGCAGATGCTCACCTGAGGAAGAAGAGATCTATTGAGCTCCTGAATTGGATGAAGAGGGAGAATTATTTCTCAGCCAAGTCAATAGAAGCCTTTGATTCCATCCTCTATGAACATAGATTGTTCAGTAAGACTTCATCAATATTCACATTAATCTTCATGCCCAGGATCCAGGCGGGAGCAAATACTAAATGGTTACAAAAAACCAGATAGGAGCTTCTGCAGATGATCAACGCCACCATAAAGGGATTCAATGCTATCAAAGAGGAGCTAAGATCCACATGCCTGATGTCTCTTCGGAACAGATGATCCTGGATATGATTACAGCTATGGATGGAGGTGTTTGTGCCGAAACCGGAGAATTGTATTGCACATTCATACCTTCTCATAATGACTGGAATGGCACCTTGACAGAGGCCATAACGATGTTGACAAAACTGCACGTCAAGATGGAAGACAAAGTGGAAGAAATCGGTGATGACAGCTGGTTTGGATCGATTTTCTCATGGGTTCCACAACGGATAGTGAACATTTTCAAGTTTCTTGGAGCCCTGTTGGTGATGATCATGTTTGGATTCTGTGTGATCAGGATAATAATTGCACAATGCAAGAATACTGCAAAGAAGGCAGTAGGAATGAAGATTGTGATTGATGTCGAATCAGGAATGGAGCCTAAGGAGCTGACAAATGAAGAAATCAGAGACTACGTAAAGGCCAGCATCCATGCACCTGAGGGAACAAAGTTCCTGCACCCGAAGAACCACAAGAAGTATGTGGGGAGATGGATCTACTGCATTCCAAATGGACAATGCATGCTTATGACCTGGAGTGTTGATGAGCATGTGAAATCAGCAGGGGGCCTGAAAGGAGTTTTGAAGATATATGTACCAAAGAAGCATTTCTTCATATGAGGATGTCTTGATGTGAAAAGTGATGAGAGAGTGGTCGATGAATCGCTCAGAGGGCAAAGTGTAGAGGAGAAGTCAAGTACTTCCACTAAAGGCTCTTGCCCCATGCTGCCCATATGTTGGGAGCCGGAAATTGCAACATGTGCAGTGCCAGTAAGGATGCCAATATTGCAGAGAATCATGGAAACAAGGTATCCAATGAGAACACCCTATATACATGCTCGAAGACATAGTTTTCTTTTGGATGAAGTTCCAGAGGAAGTGTGCATTTGAACAAGAAAGAAGAGTGGTGACGTCATGCAGAGTAGAAGATGATGCACCTGGAAAAGATGCATGAGGCAGAAGAATATGGACATTCTATAAGCTCTGAAGAGAAGATGGTAAAGATTAGCAACATTTTGGGCCTGAGATGAAGATGCTCATGCTACAGAAACACTGAAGCATATGTAAATCAGTTTACACTTGTACAGACGCAGTAACGCAAGTAGACAAAGTGATCTTAAGGCTGGCTACATAGCGAATAATCTTGCAGTGATGCTCCAATGTATAACAAATCGGAATGTATATAACCTGTATATTACACAGTGCACTTTAAAGCAAGGCTGAAACCCGTGGTTGGAAAGAGCTTTCAAAGTGGCCTAGTTGGAAAATTACTGATGGCGAGAGAGAAATTCAAGAAAGGCTTGGCTGGCCCATCACCAAGAAGACGAGGCCAACGTGAGCCTGGTTATCCATCCAGTAGTTACAATGAACATGCGAATGAAACAACCCCTGTTTGAAATGGAATGGAAAAACACTGAAGGCATGAAGAGTTCATCATTTAATAGAATTAACATGCTGCAAAAGGCTTGAAAATGCAGTCTCCCAGTCACGTGGTCAACTCAAAATAGACATTGGGTCAAGCTACACTGAAACCAAGATGATACTTCCTTTATTTCTCTGGCGCAGAAAGCCTCTACAAGGCCAAGTTCAAAACTTAATTGACTGGCAGACTGCAAGAGTGATGATAGATGTGGGACAAATTGGAAGGGGAGGCATGATCACGCCGATCATCTATGCACCTGGAATGGTAACCTCCGTGCTGCTAGCGTGTGGAATATTACAGAGGGGTACAAAGGTGCCAAACCAATGGTAGGGGGCCACATATTGGAGAGCCCTATAGTTTGTATAACCAATGAAGTGTCGCGTATTAGGGTGACATGAAAGATAATTAGCACTTGGGATGGGCTTACATGCCCATCTGACAGTACAGACCCAATCACTTCCCCCGTCACCATGGAACGTATACTTAGATGTTCCCTGTAATCCTATCACATCCCCAAGTAGGTTTTTGTAGTTTGCCACGTGACATCACTTATGATGAGTTTGTGATATAAAAGTCTTGTTTTTTATGAAATGTTCTGCGAGAAAATGAGCAAACATTCATTGATGCCCGTTAGAACTCCCTGTTTTAGATAATTGCAAATAAAACAGCACTGTTTTGCATCCCCATCCATCTCAAAGTATTGCTACCTCGTCTTAAAGGGCTTGAGGTCACCGGGTTCAAGCCCATAAGCACATTTCATCAATCTCCTCACACTTCATTTTTCATTCATTGCTATAAATATATATAAAAAAAGACTTTATAATGTTTTCACCATGGAAATGAAGAGAGAAGCTCCTTTAGATTAAATCATGTATGGCCAAAAAAGAAAATAATTTTGGTTGAAATCACTTTTAGAAATTGAATTCAATTTATGAAGGGGTTAATTGAGTTTAACGAAAATTATTGAAATGTATCAAAAGTGGCAACAAGGCATGATTGTTAGGTACTCCTTAATATCAACAATACCCTTATCATTGAGTACGCAGAGTCCCCTGGAAGTAGTTTGTTAATACCACAGTGCCCGTATGCACAGATGTTCTAGTAATAGTTATGGCTGTCAGTTGTGGTCATTGGGGCTCATTACAAGTTTGCAGGTAACCCACCGGTAATTGTGACGACACACTGGCAAACTGCCCTAACATTTCCACTGCTTGATATCCCAGTATTACTGAGATACTCCAGGTAGCAGAAACACAGGTAAATCCTCATTCCATGGAGTCTTCTAATAGCTGCATTTATTTGCCAGTGGGGGACTGATTTACCGCCAGGTCAGGTCCGGAGGTAGATCTGTGTGGCCTCCACCAGCAAACCTGTAACGGTATGGAAGAAATGCTGGTGCCAGAATTACAGGCAATTATACCAGAACTTTCCTGTATTGGGAAACTTGTAATGAGCCTCATTGATTTGTTCCCCCAACTCTCTTTAATCACAGAAATTACCTGTAGCTGCTACAATAAAAACAAAAGATAGAGATGAAAGGTTTTCAACAAGATACATTAATGTGATGTTATGTTTCCCCCACTCCGAAAAGACAGTGTTGCCGACTGCCGAGGCCCATCAGGAAGCAAAAGCCACATCAGAATGATTGCATTAACAACTTCAAAACCAATCATTGAAAAGTTGCAGGGGGAACTTTGTAGTCCCCCTGCAAATTGAGTGGCACAGCGTCCTACACCCGTCCCCCGAAATGGCACCCAGGGTTAGTTGTGGACGAGGAGGAGGCAGATCCGTTTGCCTTATTATCCAACACTCTATTGTTTTTCTCTCTAGCAGTGTAGTGGACTGGTACAGTACAAGAATTGTTTTTTTGCAGTTTGGTATTTGTTAAATTCTTGCCTTTGCCAAGTCACATGGACGATGCTGATGAGCTTGAGTGTTAGTCGCATTCAGAGAGGGAGTCAAAGTGATTTGTTCGCGTTTTCTACCCGAGTGAGGGCTCCGGTCTCTGTGTTCTGCACGCTTGAAGAAGACTTGGATGGGTGGGAGAAAAGGCAGCATGGTAGAAAATCATTTAAAACACAAGGCAAAGTGGTATGCCTCTATTATACACAGCCCTTTGTTTTATTGGATCTATGTTAAAATAACAGGGAAAAAACGAGTCTGAAAAAACAGATTTTTTAAAATTGAATTTCTCTTTTTTAAATTTGTTGGCACATGTCTCTGAATTGTAATATGGGGAGTCCCCCGTCACCCTCCCGCCCCCACATCCCCTAGCTTAATTTATTCCCTAACCCTATTCCCTATTTCTTTTGAAAATATCTGCAAAAATATTAAAACATTTGATTTAAAAAATGTGGAGTTTCTCAGCCTCGTTATTTTCCAATTCGTTTTTTTTAAGCGACACCGTGTTATTGCCACACCTACATTTGTCATTAGAATGTGCATGTTGATAACATGACATTACTTGTATCTGGTAATTTGCCTTACAGATCATTCGTGATGTCACAATGGGCCCACTCCACGGTGACAGCACAGCTCCATACCGTGGGTTCAGTAACTCAAACTGAGAGTATAGGGGCAGCGTGGGCAGAAGTAGTTTGGATACATCATGCCCAAAGGCGGCACGCTGACACCAGCAGTGTACTCATTTCAGTTGCTGAGATAAGGCAAGCCGCTCCTTAGTAAAAAAAAATAGACTACATGGGCTCAAACTTCCCAAAATGTGCCCTGCTGGAAAGTCGAGCTCTTCTGAGTGAGTGTGCGCCACTCTAAAGAATTCCCACAGTATCTGTTGAGAGTTGAAGCCTGTGGCGGGTCTCAAGGTGCGGTTCAAGGCTTGCCATCCATTTAGAAGGCCGGAGACCTGGGAGGGGAGTTTGACTAGCAGATCAGACTTCCCGAGACACTCTGAAACAGGATTGAGGCCTTTTATAAGGCTGAGCTAGCTTCCTTTGTGGGGTTTGTTTGGCTGTGAAGGCAGGAGTGGATATGCCAGGGAGACAAACTGGTTGTCTTGGAGGCATGTGTGTGTGCTTTTGGTGAGTGTAGGATTGTTTTGGAGGAGTTTGTTAGTCAGGGTTTTTGGTGGATCCTGCTCACGGTTGTATTCCCTTTTGCCTGTTTGAATGTGTTTTTAGGTTCCCTAGCTTCCCTTTTTACCCACACTGCCTTTTAGAAGATTTACAAAAAAACAAAGTTATGCTCTTCTACGTTCCCCTCTTCTCATGGTATCAACCAAAAGTGTAAAATGCCAAAACAATGTCCTATCATCTTCCCTTTCCTGTGTTTGTAGAGAAACCTTTGTGTTTGAACCTAAGAAGTCCTCCTGTGCTTCGTCACCTTCCCTACAGTATGTGGGTTTTTTAAGCCCTTTCCCATGTTTTGTGTTTTGTATGTGTCCCTCTGATTGACGCTCTCATCTGTTTTGTGCTTTGCATAGTGACACATAACGCACTGTAGACACATTAGTGTTTTGCCCATTGGGAGGTTAGGCAACATGTCCTTTTATTTGGAGTGATTGGTGGGGGGAGAAAATGAGTAGCTGGATTCATGGGCATAATTTAAGTGGGGGCACAGAGGTGTCTGTTCCCCTCAACCTTGGTAACACTGCAGATGGTCCCCCTTTATTCAGCATAATTGACGCCTGGACCATGACTCGGCGCAACACGCGTGAGCAGGACAGGTTGTGCAATAATGTCATCGCTTTGCTAAAATGAGGATTCTTTAAGATGGAAAGCGAGCCTCGCTTCAGCATACAGTGGCTTCAAGGAGGTCGGCTTCTGAAAACAGTCACAGGGCTTGGACCTTGTGTGACCAGGTTTGACCTCACTAGCTGATAGCTACCTATGCGGCCACCATCCTGCGGGCCTTGCAGCCCCCACTCACCTCCAAACCATGATTAGGAGGCAGCTGTGCCCTAATGGCACTCCCCCAAACCTGGCTCTAGGACGTGCAAATGGTGCGAAATGTTTGCACATTCGAAAGTGAAGCTCTTTGTCAATTTAACATGAACGAGTGGCTGATAAGAGCTGATGGGGGCTTTTGCATCAGAACCCCCCCCCCCCCGACTCATCTTTCCCCTGGAAATCTGCTTCTTCTCTCACAACACTTAAATGCAGTCACAAAATCAACCCCTGCCACATTTTTTGTATTAATGTTATTTCCATGATATCATGGGCAAACGTTCTTCTTTCCTTTTTTGGAATGTGTCATTTTCTTTCCTTTTTGTATGATCACAAGCTGCGGGCCTTGTTTATTTAAGGCATAGAATTAAGTTGCAGAACAAGGGGAGGAGGATTATTCTTGCATTACTTAGCATTCCGTTTCTTGTATAATTCCATTCAGAATGGGGACTATAAATCTACAATAAGACTGCTTCTAATTGATGTATTTCGATAAGGATTTCTATATTTGTCAGATTGGCTTATTGCATATCTTTACTGATCGGAGCTAAGAAGAGACCGGAATTGCAGACTGGTCTCAAATCCCGGCTTCTGAAATAAATTGCAGTGATTGATCTTGGGCAAATCATTTTTTCTTACTGCACTTTACTGGGCAAAATTGTTAGTCCATAAAGTTGATTCCGTTTATATTCCGCGTAAAACAAAGCCCCAATCATTGTTTAATAGACCAGAAATGTTGCTACATTTATAATATTAGTGGCCAATCATATACATGTTATTGTTGCTGACAGGTGGTATTTCTATGTAATTTTAATACTCTGACAACTTAAGAGTGTGATGAAAATACATTCTTTTGTTGCCTATTTACTTTGAACATTTTAACTGTGTGAAATGGAAAGATTGTTTTTTTTCTATCTGCTCTATGAGAAATAGCTAATTCCAGTGTGAGCTCCTAACGCTGCACGGCAGCTCCTCACACTGTCCCACCACTACCAGATCCTCATACTACCTACCAGTGCAAGCATCACACGTTCACCAGTGACAGCCCCTTTCACCATCTAGCAATGCCCCACTGCCAGCACCTCACAATGTCCACCCCTGGCAGATCCATACTGTCTGAGGCTGAATCCCATTAATGTACTTGTATGTTGATCACCGGTTGTCAACCCACTGAGCTACCTTACTCCAAAGATCATTGGAGGTCTGATACAATTACTGGCACTATATTCCAAAATGTCCTGTCTGGAATGGCCCCTCTCTTGCTCTACCCCCTTCCTTCACAGCACCCCCTTTCACCCCCTTTTTCAACTTCCTCATATGTCTCAGGTCTCCATTCTCTTTCAACCCCCCAACATTTTCAGCAAATGCACTCTTCTAGATGGAATACTCCACTACCTCTCTCTGAGAGAGTGAGGGACAGTCCAAGGAAGAGGGTGTAGAGAGGTTGATATGAAGCATGAGGCAGGGAAGACATTGGTTGAGGAGGGGAAAACTGAGGTTGAGGCAGTGGTGATGGTGTTTGAGGAGGGGGAGATGGTACTTGAGCAGGAAGAGACGGTTGCTAAGGAGGAGGATGTGGCTACCAATTCAGATCAGGTGCAGTGTCTGCAGAGTCACTCGAGGAGTACCTGCAGAAGATCGAGGAGTACCTTTTCTTTGGAGTTGGGGCAAAGTAGACGGTACTTCATGAGCAGCAAGGAGTGGCAGCCATAGAGGTACATGGGTATATAGGGTTGATGGGATAAAAAAGGAGGTAATGGTGCTACCAGAGCCTGAAGAGCACCATGCAGAGGAGCCAGAGAAGATCCCACAGCAGATGACTGGCGGAACAGACTCGGGTCACTGCAATATTGCCTGCCCATGTAGAGGGTGCAATGCAGGCTTTCCTAAAGAGGGCAAATTAAGTTTAGGCGACATTCCCACAAATCGCATCACCATCCATCCAATCATGGATGTGAGAATACGTCATCTTGCTGGAGGATGTGATTGTCAGGAAGAGGGTGGGGGGGCTCAGGCGGTATAATATGCAACCCCTCCCCAAAGCCAGTTCATTGAGATAACCCAAGTAAGAGTACCTGTGACATCTCAACACACAAGCATGTTTTGGGCTGTGGCACAATGATGTGTTCAAAGCGTGCATGTCACATGCCACAGATGAAGCTAGTGCAGCACCCTCCTGCATTGCTGACAGTGGCTGCACAGGAGTGTCAGGCTGTGGGGTTTAACAGCAGTCCCAGCATCAAATGAACTGAAAAGCCATGTTAGGCCCAAAATGTGGAGAAATACCTTCTTGTCATGGAAAGGCACAGTGGCAGAATGAAAAGCCAGCATAGAAAATGTCATCAATGCCAAATATATGTATTTAAATTTGTTTCATGATGTAGTCCAGGGCCCACCTGTGATGAGTGATGGGTTGCAGAGAATGAACCAGGAGCATGTAGATGGAGATTTCCTGCCTGCTCTCAAAGATAAGGATCCAAATGGGCATGTGCTCTGGGAGAAAGAATGTTGAGGGTCAGATCCATTGTTCAGTTTGGAGAAATGGAACCTGATTTACTTGAAATAGAACATATGCATATAATTAGGAGGGGGCAATATGAGTGTTTGCAGAATCATACTTTATTGATTTTCTCAGGAACCGTAACACTTACAGAATTGGGACAGGCATCACAGTACAGCTTAGCACAAGGGCGTTTATTTTTTGCCACAGCTCTCATACAAATTCCCCGGAAAATGTCATGAAGCAGAGATTTGGGAGGTGATAGATTTTATAAGTTAGGTATCTGGATAGAAAATGTCATGTCAACTAGTATCATTTTTGAATAAACCCGAGAAAATCCCTCACTCGAACCCACAGCCTTGTGCCGACACGGGACATAGTTTAATAAATGAGGCATGATGAGAACGGGACATAGTTCAATAAATGCGACATGATGAGAAGAACCCAACTATGTATAGAATAATCTTTCTTGCTTTTTTGTACAGATCAGTTACTAGATGTCAACTAGATGTTTACATGCACTATGCACTTTATCATGCAAATGCACTATGCACTTTATTATATCTAATTCTAGTATCACATTCAACACTAGGTTGCTTTGCATATTTGCATGGACTCAACAGCAAGTATTGAATGTACTAAGCACTTTAAATACCTCTATGCAGGATACATTATTAGCTACTAAATTGCCATTTGCAGATTGACCATATAGGTTTATTGCATATTTGCACATCCATGCATATTTGCATGGTTTCAATATTTAGGTATTGAATGCACTACGCACTTTCAATACCTTTATTTAGGATATACCACCAGCTGCTAAACTGCTTATTGCAGTTAGACCATAGAGGTTGATTATTGCAATTTTGCAAGTTCAAGCATTAGCACTTTTTATTTTCCCACATGGGGTGTATTTAAAAAGTTGCTGCTATATGCATTATGCACTTTATTAGCAACAGACTGGGCTATGCTGGCTGATAACATGATCTAGCCAAGCATTAGGCATTTCATTCATTTATTAATGCCAGTAATAGAGGTTTTTTCATTAGTTACCCATTTGTTTATTATTTATTGATAATGGTAAGCCACTTTATAGCCAGCACCTATTTTGGGGATATTATGCCATGGTTCCCATACTCTACATGCTGCCATGCTTTTCTTGACATTATGTGTTGTTCAGCGCAAGTGGCATTTTGAAACACTTTGCTCTAGAGCAGTAAATTTTTTTACATCAGCTCTGACAGTTTTACTGCCTGCACTAATTATCAAAGCTGGACAAACGGTGTGTAATTTACGAATGTTGAGAAATGTTTCGAATTTAGCATTTTATTTTCAGCTCTGACAGTTTTACTGCCTGCACTAATTATCAATGCTGGACAAACGGTGTGTAATTTACGAATGTTGAGAAATGTTTTGAATTTAGCATTTTATTTTCTCATTACGCTCCTGTGAGCATTTGGTTCTGTAATTATTTAACACATACAGACATTATAACAAAAACATGAAAGGCGCTGGGAACGAGTCCAATATGCATTTACTAAGGGCATTGTGCAGTGATTTGCAAGGGTTAAGATGTCTGCCATGTTAGGATTGAGACAGCAGTTAATTGTCTTGGAGACACTCTACATTGCGAACTGGGGATAGAGTTATATGAGTCCATATATAGTCACCTTGTCTATGTTTACACTGTTCTACGTGATCAAGCGGTCTGTGTACCGTGAAACGCGTTGTGTTTCGTGCTTTTTCCTATCCATGCTGACTTTAAAATAAAGGCATGTCAGTCTGGATCAATTTGGGTTTTCCTTGCCTCAGCATAGAGAGTCATTAAGGCTTTCTTTATTCCTGTTTCTTTTGGGAGTGCATTCCGTTCATCTCATCCCGTTTCCAATCCGGATCGGGTAATGGGTTTTCTTTAAATATATATATATATATATATATATATATATATATATATATATATATATATACACTAGCCGTTCCCGGCATAAAATATGCCATTCTACCATATCTTAAAGGTCAATATCGGTCGGTAATTCATGGGGTCACTTCTGTGTATCTTAAATATAGGAATTACCACTGATCGCTTCCAAGGAGGGGGTGTAGGTCCTTGTGACTAAGTAATGGTATAGGTAAATGTCTTCTTTTGAATTTGAAAGGCATATTTGTATCAGATGGAATGAGAGGTACGTGCTATATAAGAACATTGATTACCCAGGCCTCTATGATGTGTCTTTGTAGATGTGCAATACTCAAGCTTGTTCCATTGCAGAGTCTCTGCGATGGCATAGTATTGCGCTGTAGCATGATTACAGCACCTACTTTCAGTTTTAGCTTGTGAGAAGGCATTCATCCTTCACTGTTTCACCCTTTAGAGACTGAAACATTGAGCCAGTAATTAACTGTTCATCGGCACTGGAACACTTGTGCCCTATATGAGGAGAAGTGGGGGTGGAAAGGAGTAACATGAAAGCATTCCACATTTTTGCAATAGTGGAAGGTGAAGGTGACTGCGTAGAATCATGCTCATTCTTTTTGTGAAAATTATAGCTTTTGTTGAAGTGGAAGGGCACACAGAGGTGCACTTTGACATTTTGACAGCATAGGGCAACATAACACTGATAAATTTTATCAGCTGAGTATGTAAACATACATAAGTTTTAAGGATACCAATCTTCTATTTTACACACGGCTTAAATTTTGGTTGGACAAAGGATTAATCAATGAAGATGAATATTTCTTTTTGAAAAATAAAAATCCTACAACTCCATTGATTTATTTCAATCTGAAGATTCACAAGAGTCTCTGTAATCCTCCAGGCAAACCTATACAGGCCGATTCATGTAATACCTCCCAAAAGTGTCGCACGCGGCTGGCGCACAGCGTGCCCGTGCGAATGTCTGCGCCAGCCGCGTGCGATAAAATCAATTTCCGCGCACAGCGTATTCATGGATTCCCAGCTCCAAAAGCAGACGTGGCGCAGAGTGGTGCAGAGACCCTGCATCAGCGCCAGTTACGCCCCCAAGAACGCCCTCACGCAAGGAAAAGCCATCAAGATCGCAAAACCATCGCAAAGGGCTGCGCCTGCGAGAAGTATTACACGCAAATGGCCTGGGTGCGTGTATTTCAGGGGTGTGCGAGAAGTCCCACACGCGAATGGCCTGGGTGCGTGTATTTCAGGGGTGCGCGAGAAGTATTACACGCAAATGGCCTGGGTGCGTGTATTGCAGGGGTGCGCGAGAAGTTCCACACACGATTGGCCTGGGCGCGTGTATTTCAGGGGTTCGCGGGTAGTTTCACACGTGAACGGGCCTGGGGGAGCGTGTGCGTGTATACCAGGGGTGCGCGAGAAGTTCCACACGCGATCGGGCCTGGGGGAGCATGTGCATGTATTTCAGGGGCTCGCGGGTGGTTTCACACGTGATCGGGCCTGGGGGAGCGTGTGCGTGTATTTCAGGGGCTCGCGGGTGGTTTCACACGCGATTGGGCCTGGGGGAGCGTGTGCGTGTATTTCAGGGGTGCGCGAGAAGTTCCACACGCGATTCGCCTGGGTGCGTGTATTTCAGGGGCTCGCGGGTGGTTTCACACGCGATCGGGACTGGGGGAGCGTGTGCGTGTATTTCAGGGGCTCGCGGGTGGTTTCACACGCGATCGAGCCTGGGGGAGCATGTGCGTGTATTTCAGGTGCTCGCGGGTGGTTTCACACGCGATCGGGCCTGGGGGAGCGTGTGCGTGTATTTCAGGGGCTCGCGGGTGGTCTCACACACGATCGGGCCTGGGGGAGCGTGTGCGTGTATTTCAGGGGTGCGCGAGAAGTTCCACACGCGATTGGCCTGGGTGCGTGTATTTCAGGGGCTCGCGGGTGGTTTCACACGCGATCGGGCCTGGGGGAGCGTGTGCGTGTATTCCAGGGGTGCGCGAGAAGTTCCACACGCGATTGGCCTGGGCGCGTGTATTTCAGGGGCTCGTGGGTGGTTTCACACGTGATCGGGCGTGGGGGAGCCTGTACGTGTATTTCAGGGGCTCGCGGGTGGTTTCACACGCGATCGGGCCTGGGGGAGCGTGTGCGTGTATTTCAGGGGCTCGGGGGTGGTTTCACACGCGATCGGGCCTGGGGGAGCGTGTGCGTGTATTTCAGGGGCTCACGGGTGGTTTCACACGCAATCGGGCCTGGGGGAGCGTGTGCGTGTATTTCAGGGGTGCGCGAGAAGTTCCACACGCGATTGGCCTGGGTGCGTGTATTTCAGGGGCTCGCGGGTGGTTTCACACGCGATCGGGCCTGGGGGAGCGTGTGCGTGTATTTCAGGGGCTCGCGGGTGGTTTCACATGCGATCGGGCCTGGGGGAGCATGTGCGTGTATTTCAGGGGTGCGCGAGAAGTTCCACACGCGATTGGCCTGGGTGCGTGTATTTCAGGGGCTCGTGGGTGGTTTCACACGCGATCAGGCCTGGGGGAGCGTGTGCGTGTATTCCAGGGGTGCGCGAGTAGTTCCACACGCGATTGGCCTGGGCGCGTGTATTTCAGGGGCTCGCGGGTGGTTTCACACGCGATCGGGCCTGGGGGAGCGTGTGCGTGTATTTCAGGGGCTCGCGGGTGGTTTCACACGCGATCGGGCCTGGGTGAGCGTGTGCGTGTATTTCAGGGGTGCGTGAGATGTACCACACGCGATTGGGCTGGGTGCGGGTACTCCAGGGCTGCGCGGGAAGTTTTACACGCTCGCCTACAACACGTATTCATGGAAACGAACGTGGCCAATCCGGAAACACGTACGCCAGCAGGAAGTAGGCGTACGTCCACCCACACAGCATAAAAGTGCACGCAAACAACAAACAAGCTCAGACGCCAGGATGAACATACCGTTCCTAGCAGCAGTGGCCGTGGGATACCGCAGGAGGAGGAGGAGGATAGTCCGGGCCAGAATTTTTACACCCAGAACCAGCCTTTTTGGGATGCCTGATGACCATGTGTATGGGAGGTACAGGTTTCCACCTCACATAATACTCGACCTGGTCAGTGAGTGGGAGAATTCCCTCACATCAACCACCCTGTGCTCCCAAGCACTCAGCCCCCTGGAGAAGGTCCTCAATGTACTGCACTTCCTGGCCACTGGATCATTTCAGCGGACAAGTGCCATAGTGGGGGGGGTGTCACAGGCCACGCAGTCACGCTGCCTACACCAGGTCTTGGCCATCATCACTGCACGCCCATCAGTCCGCAGGCACATATACCTGCCCAGAACACCTGCAGAAAGGCAGGCTGTTGCCCAGGACTTCTACAGGGTGGCACAATTCCCCAAAGTGCTAGGTGCCATTGATTGCACCCATGTGGCTCTACGTCCCCCCAGGGCAACTGAGCACATCTATAGAAACCGCAAGCACTGGCATTCCATCAATGCCCAGGTAGTATGTGATGCCAAGGGAATCATCACCTCAGTATACGCCAACTATCCAGGCCCCACCCACAACAGTTTCATCTACAGAATGTCTACCCTAAACCGGGATATAGAAGCTGGGCGGCATGGCGATACATGGCTGCTCGGTGAGTATAAATACCACTCCGCATGCATGCATGTCAGATACTGAGTAATGTCACAACCCCACTGATGATACCCATCACCACCTCCCCAGGGGACAGTGCCTACCCTCTCAGCACCCACATGATGACGCCAATTCGGAACCCCACCACGCCGCCCCAGGTAAGATACAACACAGCCCACATTGCAACCCGGGGCATCGTGGAGTGCACATTCGGAGTGCTCAAGTCACGCTTCCGCTCCCTTGTCCGTTCTGGCGGGCAGCTGTTATACGCTCCCCCAGTAGTGTGCAGGATCATAGTGGCAGCATGTGTCCTGCACAACGTTGCAACACGCCGGGGCCTGGCCGTGGACATGGTGGTGCCCCCACATCCCCAACCACATGCATGCCCACTGCGCATGGGATGGGAAAGGGCACGGGGTGAGGCAGCCCATATGCAGCTCTTGGCTAATTACTTCACATAAAATCACACCCCTGTGGAGTGCACACAGCCCTGGCACATACCAGCTGACAATCAATGATGATTGTTACTGACAATTATGATGTGTCAATGGACAGTCAACTGTCACAACCATACCAGCCTGAGATTGTACATCTGGAAGTGTTCCATTGTGTGCTTCCCAAACTACACAAACAGCACCAATGCTGTGTTCATAAGACACACTTCTATGCTGCTGAAATCATTACCCCCTTGCAAGACACAACATGACAACAGTGCCATGTCACCCAACCCCTCCCCAGCACCGCCACCCAACACACCATGGCATGACATGCCATGTGAGAGCAAACAAAGTCATCCCCCAAACATGACATGTGTCACAAAGTACAGTGTCCCTAATGGAAACTGGCCACACACAATATGCCCACATGAATATAGAAACAACAACACACATGACCAAATACTTACCACAATACAATCGACATAGCATAAACATGACAGTACTAAGGCAAAGGATACGTAGTCTTACAACATGAGAATGCCAGCACATCCAGCACCTCCAACTGTACAGTGTTGTTGCCAGCACATCTGGAAGTCCACTGCTCACAACATGAGCCCCATCTCCAAAGTGGACGGCCTTGTGAAGACATGTGGAATGAACCTGCAAATCAGGAGGGAGACATGGATGCACAAGCACACATCAATACACCATGCAGTGCACAATACAACAACAATATGCACTAGGAATGTATACACAGTATTGACTACAGACTGCCCACACAGCTCATGGGAGTCCAACGTCACTGTGTAATTCACTGTCACTTGGGCACACCCTTTGCAAGCCCATGGAAACGGGAAGCAGGAGGGGTGTGTGTCTCACTGACCCAAGCATCTAACCCAAACTCAGGACAAGCCTGCATGTGCCCAGCCGGAATACAGTGGATGCCCACGGGAGCCACACAAGGCAACGCACTGCAACAAAAAATGAAAAATCAAAAATCAAAAATGGCCATGTGTGGGCCAGGAGGGGTAGGGGAGGCCACCCAGGAGGTCCGAGGACAGGGTGCCCACCAACAGTCACCTGCGTGAATGTTGAAAAAAAAAAACACCTCCATGGGCTCATGGCCTGCACGGCTACTAAATAGTGGGAGATTCACTGCTGGATTTGCTCTCCTCAACCTCTGCTGCTGCTGCCACAGGAGGTGGTGGTGCCATGGGAGGCAGCCCACGCAATGCCCTAGTTTGGTCCTCCATGGCAGCAAGCATGCGGGCCTGGAAGGCCTCATTCTGGAGGGATATGGTGCGGAGATCCTCATGCAACACCCGACGTGTTGCCCGGACCTCCGCCCGAGTTGACTGCATCTCTGCTGAGAGCGCACGGGTGACGCGCTCCAGCAGCTGTTCCGTCCTGTTGACAATGGAAGCCTCAAGGTCCACAAGAGTCTGCCTGAGGTGCCGGACCTCTCCCCTCAGGGCTTCCCTCTGTCCCTGGGCATCTATTGAAATTGATTCCCTCAGATTGTCCAGGGCCGCCTGTCTGTCCCTGTTGGACGCCAACATGTCCTCCCTGACTGATTGGCAAATGGAGTCTGTTGCCTGCTGTAGTAGCTCCATCTGCCTTTCTGGGGGGACAATGGAAGTGGCCACCCTCTCCATGGCCTGAGCAATCATTTCGGATGATGCTACCTGTTGGTTGGCCATACCGTAAATGGATTGCTCCCATGCGGTATTGCCTGGTGGCGGACGGCCACCGCATTGGCGGGCACCACACCTGTCTGTAGCAAGGCGAACTGCACCTTGCTGTGTCGGCATTGCCTGAGGCTGCAGGACTGCATTTCCCCTCTGAACTGCTGGCCCAGGAACAGGATCAGATGTTGCGGAGTGTGGCCCTGCATCGGTAACCACCACAGGCGCACCGACCAACACTGACATCCCCATAGTGGGCTCTACCCCTGGTGCAGGTGGGTCGGACAGAACAGTATCCCTTCCATGAACACATACCTGCGAATCCACATAGGCCTCATCCGAATCAACACCTGAAAAGAGTTCTGGGGAGGTGCAGCCAGGGACACCCCGGGACAGTATGGCCTGCAGCAAGAGAGGGTTCTCCCCCACCACCAAACCACGTCCCCCACTGGTGCCTGGTCGCGCTTCAGAACCCTCCTGGGCCTGCACCATCTCCTCTCCCTCAACAGCATCAGGTGCGTCATCCTCTGCAAAAACAAGAAAGACAAAAAATGGAAACAGGCATTAGCACCATGGCACGCTATTAGGCCAGACAAGCCACAGTACCAGTACTTGATTTACACTTGTCCCACATGACTATAACCCTCCCATGCATGCACTGTCGATGAGTTGGAAGGGGAGGAAAATGTCAGACACTGATGACACCAAGATGGGAGAGCACACAGATAGCAGATGGCATGTACCATGGGCATGACATATATGTGACAATGGGGCAGAGTGATGCGCAGTAGAACCAGGTGAATTCCTACAATCAGCCTGAATGAACACAGCTTAATACGGAACAATGTGGTAGCAAGATGCCACTTCAAGGGCAACTGGCGCAATGTAGTGCAAAACACCTACTGTGGCCAGAAGGGACACTGTAATACCCAAATCCCGGGGTGCAGAATGCATTGGATGAAGCACATGGGTGGGACAAAACACTCAGGCACACACACCCCGACCTGGCACTCAACCGAATCCCCTCCCACAAACTACATACACTTGGATCACACACACATGCATGTGCACTCAACGGACAATGCCTCATAATCTGGCAGTTCTCCCACATCTTGGATCTGCTCCTCTGTGACGTAGGTCCCAGCAACATGCTCATGTAGAGTGAGTTCTATGTCCTCTTGTGGAGACCCACCTCCAGTCACCAGAGTTGCGGCATGACTTGAGGCCAGCTTTTTCTTTGCCCTACGCTTAAGGTCGTTCTAGCGCTTGTAGCACTCAACAGCTGTGCGCCTCATAAACCCAAGGGCACTTATGCTGTCCGCGATGGACTGCCATGTGCCTGACGTCGAGCAGGTGTAATCCTACACCCTGAAGTGACCAACATTTCGGCGTCATGTTCGGACACATACTGCACAAGTGCATCCAGTTCGGCATCATTGAAGCTAGGCTTCCTTGGCGTGCCGGACCGTGTAGCCGTGTCGGGGTCATCAGCCTGTACTGGACGAGCACTCTTCCTCTTTCTTTTTGCGGGTGGTGGGGATCCGGAGTGCCCTACGCCGCTCTGGACACTAGAGGCAGGAGCACCGGTGGACTGTGTAGTAGTAGTGTGCGATGGCACACTGTCATGATGCCTACCCCCGGAGCACCAGGCCAGGCCCAGCACCCCCGGAAGCAGGCATCATGCCCTCGGGTAAAAGCCCAGCGGCCCCTTATAGGGGCTCTTTGGACTCAGTCCTGGCGCCTTTGGCGCCAGGCTCATGTTGGACATCAGTCCTGGCGCCATAGGCGCCAGGCTCATAAAGGGAGGTGTTTTGTGCACTTACCTGATGCAGACCATGCTGCACGCTTCAGGCCTCCCTGAGACCTGAAAGGGACTATTTTTTCATAGAGACTATTTTTTCACTCGGGCGTGGCCAGGGAAGGATACATACCTAGTTGGGGAAGGATACATACCTGGGACTTCTTTGGAGGCTATTTAAGCCACGCCCAGACAGCAGCTCATGCTTCGCGTTGTTCTGCTTCCTGCAGCTTAACGCTCACCGGGTCTGCTCCTGCTCCTGGACTCCAGCCACACCCGCCTCGAACCTGGAAGACCTGCAAGGAAGGAAGAGAAGAGAAAGGTGAAAACCAAGGACTATTTCAAACTTCTTACCTGCATCCGGAATCTTCTCGCCAGCATCCCTGAAGAAAGACTTCCATTTAAAAGCATTGCGTTGCTCGCTGCAGCGCCACGCTTCACTCACCTGTCCTCGAGACATCTCCCGGCTCCATCGCGGCTGTCAGCATCGGACGCCACATCTCTGCACCTAGGGGAGAGAGGAAGAAACAAAAGGTGAGCAGAAGGAACACAGAAGGAAAGCCTGATTAACAGCCATAATACTTACCGGCTTTTCTTCCACATTTCGGGTCGGCGCCGCCCCGTTGGCAGGTACCGTACCCCGGCCCCTATGGGGAAAGGACAAGAGACATTTCTGGGGAATGATAAGGACATTTAGAGGGATCGCCCTCATCACTACTCACCTCGGCAGTTTAACCCCTCGACGCATCGCCTTCATTCTGCACCTGAAATAAAGGACAGATCACAGGTTAGAAAGACAACATAAAGGGGGCTTCACTTGAACTTTGAACTTTCATACTTACGGCGCATCGCTCAGGAAAGTCAAGTGGATTTTGCCAGCGCCATTCTGAAAACCAGTGAAGTAACTGGACGAACGCGCGCCCCTGCACCAGAAGCAGGATGGAGCGTTCATCCTTCCGAGCTTAAACCGGGGTTTGGAGGAAGTTAGAGAGGAACGAAAGGGGAAAGGGGGGAGCTAGCACACTATTCTGCAGACTGTTAATCCCCTTTCTCATCTGCAGAAGGATATTCCTACGGGCCAGGCAAGCACGATTTGGAGGTCCTGTCCAATCGGTGTTCCGGGTCCTGCGCATCACGCTAGAAGAGGCCACAGCAATCCAGACTAGACCAGCGCCCCCGTGGGAACCAGGTGAGCGTTACAGAACGCGAAGCCTTCCTACAAATTCCCACCCAGGCACTATGGAAACTTCCGAAACTGACCAGTTGGCCCAATTACTGGGGGAATTACGGGCCGAAGTACACGCCGCTCATCAAGAGACTAGTGCCCTCAGGAGGGAAGTGATTGTAATAAAGGATAGAGCTGATGACCTGGCTAGACAGCTTTTGCAAGGTCAAGCTGGACAAACTCCTTTACCCGGTTCCGGGGGAACCCCGCTCCTGTGGTTTCCAGTAACCCGGTGCAGATTAATCTACCTGGAAACATACCACTGGCCCCACATGAACGCTTTGCTGGGGACCCCAAACGATTCGCCGTATTCATGAATCAGTGTCGTTTGCACTTCCTATGCAGACCTGGGGCCTTCCCTAATGATCAGACCAAGGTAGCCTTTGTGTTGTCATATCTCAGCGGCTGTGCTGCCGATTGGTCAGTCCCACTGGTAACTCAAGATGACCCGATTCTTCATGATTTTCAAGGATTTCAAACAAGCATGGAAAGGTTATTTGCTCGACACTCCCAGGGACAGGCTCTGGATGACAAACTTCTATCTCTGCGACAGGGCAATCAAGACCTTCTATCCTACATTGCAACCTTCAATAGACTAATTGTGGAAACTGGTTGGCCAGAGGATAAAAGAATCACGTTATTCTATCGAGGTCTACGCAGGGAACTTAAAGATGTCCTGGCACAAGTTGTAAATCCGCCCGAAGAATGCACTGAATATATAGACTTAGTGGTCCAATTGGATCACAGGCTGCAAAACAGAAAAGCAGATCGGTCCAAGTTTGAAACCCGGGTGTTGGCCAAGACCCACGCTAACCCCAAGGGGGCTGATGGCTCGGAGCCTATGCAAATCGGAGGGGTTAAAGGACCCCTAACTCAAAAAGAACGGGAAAGAAGACGACAGATGCAATTATGCCTTTATTGTGGGTCCTCTGGACACTTTCTACGAGATTGCCCGGTTAAGCCACCCAAGAAGGTGGTAGGAGCCGCTGATAAAATCCATGGAAACTCTGCATCGGGAAACGACCACGCCCGGCAAGCGTAGGGGTCCGCTTGCCGAGCTTGAAAACTAACTCTCAGACCTCGCATTTCATTGTGCCAATGGTCCTCGTAGAACCGGAACAGCCTAAACGGTTGCATGCTATAAAGGCATACATCGATAGCGGGGCTATAGGAAACTATGTGGATCGAGAATTGGTCTCTAGGATAAACCTCCCTCTGCGTCCTAAAACCAACAAAGATGTCATCACCACAATAGATGGAACCGAAATTGCCTCTGGACTAGTAACACATTCCACAGCTGAGGTGACACTTGTAGGTCCGGATGGCCATCGGGAGGCAGTTGTGTTTGATGTAATGAAGGCTCCACAGTTTCAGCTTATTCTCGGAATCCCTTGGTTAGAGACACATAATCCTCGAATTGATTGGCGAGCGAAGAGAATAACCTTCCCGGATTGTGCACAAACCTGCTACCCAGAAAATCCAAAGATTAATCTAGCATCAGTAACCTCTGTCCCCGTGCAACTACCTCCAGAGTACCAAGACTTTCAGGACGTCTTCCAAAAGGAACAGGCCAACACGTTACCTCCCCACAGATCGTACGATTGCCAAATCGATCTGGTGCCCGGTGCACAACCCCCTTGTAGCAGGATTTACGCCCTTACTGAACCAGAGAATCTGCATTTGAGACAATATTTAGATCAATACCTCGCCAATGGTTTCATTCGCCCGTCAAAGTCCCCGGCATCCTCAGCTTTGTTCTTCGTGCCTAAAAAAGAAGGCGACCTTAGAACTTGTATCGATTACCGCGCATTGAACCAGATAACTGTTAAAAATCGTTACCCTCTGCCTCTGATCCCTGAACTCCTTGACCAGATGAAGAACGCTTGCGTATACACCAAGTTAGATCTCCGGGGGGCTTATCATCTGGTACGAGTAAAAGCAGGCGACGAATGGAAAACGGCCTTCCGTACAAAATATGGACTATTCGAATACCAGGTGATGCCTTTCGGGTTGTGCAACGCGCCTGCAGCCTTCCAATTCTTCATGAACGATGTCCTTCGGGAACTCATCGATGTCTGTGTTGTCGTGTATATTGATGACATTCTTGTGTACTCCTCTTCGGAATCTGATCACAGAAAGCATGTCAGGGCCGTCCTAGAGAAACTGCGCCAGCACAAACTGTTTGCCAAGCTGGAAAAATGTGTTTTCCATACCACCGAGGTTGAGTTTCTCGGATTCATCCTGACACCTAAAGGGATCCAAATGGATTCACGGAAAGTGGATGCCATCCTCAAATGGCCATCACCTAGTTCGTTGAAAGGTGTCCAAAGCATGCTTGGTTTTGCCAACTTTTATCGCAGGTTTATCCCGGAGTTTTCACGTGTGGTGCAACCCATCACTGCACTCTTGCGAAAAAATAAACGTTTTGAATGGACCGAGGAAGCCGAACAGGCCTTTCAGGAGTTGAAAGCTAAGTTCACGTCCGCACCTATTTTGAAGCACCCGCGTCCAGATCTCCCATATATAGTCGAAACCGACGCGTCCAGCTTAGCCATGGGAGCTGTCCTGTCTCAGAGAGACCCTGAAACCAACCAACTGCACCCCGTAGCATTTTGGTCCAGAAAGTTCTCGCCGCCGGAGATAAATTATGCGATCACCGATAAGGAACTATTAGCCATTAAGTCCGCCTTTAAGGCTTGGCGGCATTATCTCCTCGGCGCCAGGCATACCATCACCGTGATCACTGATCACCGAAATTTACAGTATTTAAAAACTGCCAAGGCTCAATCGTCTCGACAGCTCCGATGGGCTTTGTTCTTTGCTGAGTTCGATTTTGTAATCACCTACCGCCCCGGCTATAAGAATGGTAAGGCGGATGCTCTATCCCGAATTGGAATGGAAGAAATAGACACAAACTCAGAACCTGTGCCGATAATTCCCGAACAAAGAATTTAGGGGATAACCACTTTACAAACCCTTGAAGACATTCAAGCACGAGTGAAACAATTCCTGGACTCTTCAGCCTTGCAGGATTGGATCAAAAGGGGGTCTAACTTTTCCGTCAAGGATGGCTTACCTTACTTCCAAGGACGCTTATTTTTGCCAGAAAAGGAATTGCAAGAACTGGTTATTTCCTGTCATCATGATACCCTGATGGAAGGACATCCTGGCATTGCCAAAACAGAGGAAAAGGTTAAACGACAATTCTGGTGGCCTTCCTGGCGAAAGGATATTAAATCTTTCGTGATGTCCTGTGGAGTTTGTGCCCAAAACAAAGGTCAAAAGACAAGACCCGCCGGTTTTCTTCAGCCCTTAGACATTCCACCAGCACCATGGCACACCCTGTCACTAGATTTTATCACGGACCTGCCCTCTTGTAATGGTTACAATACTATTCTGGTCGTGGAGGATTTATTTTCCAAAATGGCCCACTTTATTCCGTTGAAAGGATTACCTTCAGCCTTTGTTCTTGCCAAGGAATTCCTTGAAAATATCATCCGTTTGCATGGATTCCCATCCATACTAGTCTCCGATCGGGGAAGCCAGTTTATTTCTCATTTTTGGAAAAAGTGTTGTCAACTGGCACAAATCAACATAAGACTCTCGACCAGCCACCACCCACAGACCGATGGTCGGACGGAGAGAACGAACCAGACCCTTGAACAATATCTACGATGTATGTTGCACCAATCGGAGGGTAATTGGAAGGACATTTTATGGGTGGCTGAATATGCATACAATAACTCGATACACTCTGGAACTGGTCAGAGCCCCTTTTATACCCTATATGGACATCACCCTCGTACTTCAGACTTGGACTCACCTCTGAGCCTTGAAATGCCCGCAGTGGACCATTTGCATTCCACGATTACTCAAGCCTTCAAGGATGCAACTGCACATTTGGAACATGCGAAAGGGAAATGCAAAAAGAATGCGGATCTGCATCGAAGAGAGGCGCCTCCATACCAAATAGGGGATCAAGTATGGTTGGCTACCAAACACCTATCACTCAAGGGGCCTCAAACTTTTAATCCAAGGTATTTAGGCCCTTACTCGATCAAAGCTATAATCAACCCAGTGGCAGTCAAGCTCGATCTACCAGCTAACATGCGGATTCACCCCGTTTTTCATGTGTCACTTTTGAAACCAGTGCACCCAGGAACCAGATTAACAAGGCCACCAGAACTGATTCAGATAGATGGGGAGCCTGAATTCGAGGTGAAGAACATTTTGGTTTCTAAGATCTCAAAATCAAAACTTTTCTATCTAATTGATTGGAAAGGGTACGGGCCTCAGGAAAGGTCTTGGGAACCCAGTGATCACGTACATGCACCTCGGCTGGTAAAAAGGTTCCATCGGAATTTCCCAAACAAACCGAAACCTCCAGAAGGAACAACCTTGGGAGGGGCCTTGGGGGGGGAGTGCTGTGATGATGCCTACCCCCGGAGCACCAGGCCAGGCCCAGCACCCCCGGAAGCAGGCATCATGCCCTCGGGTAAAAGCCCGCGGCCCCTTATAGGGGCTCTTTGGACTCAGTCCTGGCGCCTTTGGTGCCAGGCTCATGTTGGACATCAGTCCTGGCGCCATAGGCGCCAGGCTCATAAAGGGAGGTGTTTTGTGCACTTACCTGATGCAGACCATGCTGCACGCTTCAGGCCTCCCTGAGACCTGAAAGGGACTATTTTTTCATAGGGACTATTTTTTCACTCAGGCGTGGCCAGGGAAGGATACATGCCTAGTTGGGGAAGGATACATACCTGGGACTTCTTTGGAGGCTATTTAAGCCACGCCCAGACAGCAGCTCATGCTTCGCGTTGTTCTGCTTCCTGCAGCTTAACGCTCACCGAGTCTGCTCCTGCTCCTGGACTCCAGCCACGCCCGCCTCGAACCTGGAAGACCTGCAAGGAAGGAAGAGAAGAGAAAGGTGAAAACCAAGGACTATTTCAAACTTCTTACCTGCATCCGGAATCTTCTCGCCAGCATCCCTGAAGAAAGACTTCCATTTAAAAGCATTGCGTTGCTCGCTGCAGCGCCACGCTTCACTCATCTGTCCTCGAGACATCTCCCGGCTCCATCGCGGCTGTCAGCATCGGACGCCACATCTCTGCACCTAGGGGAGAGAGGAAGAAACAAAAGGTGAGCAGAAGGAACACAGAAGGAAAGCCTGATTAACAGCCATAATACTTACCGGCTTTTCTTCCACATTTCGGGTCGGCGCCGCCCCGTTGGCAGGTACCGTACCCCGGCCCCTATGGGGAAAGGACAAGAGACATTTCTGGGGAATGATAAGGACATTTAGAGGGATCGCCCTCATCACTACTCACCTCGGCAGTTTAACCCCTCGATGCATCGCCTTCATTCTGCACCTGAAATAAAGGACAGATCACAGGTTAGAAAGACAACATAAAGGGGGCCTCACTTGAACTTTGAACTTTCATACTTACGGCGCATCGCCAGGAAAGTCAAGTGGATTTTGCCAGCGGCATTCTGAAAACCAGTGAAGTAACTGGACGAACGCGCGCCCCTGCACCAGAAGCAGGATGGAGAGTTCATCCTTCCAAACCATAAGGTGAGCTTAAACCGGGGTTTGGAGGAAGTTAGAGAGGAACGAAGGGGGAAAGGGGGGAGCTAGCACACTATTCTGCAGACTGTTAATCTCCTTTCTCATCTGCAGAAGGATATTCCTACGGACCAGGCAAGCACGATTTGGAGGTCCTGTCCAATCGGTGTTCCGGGTCCTGCGCATCACGGTAGAAGAGGCCACAGCAATCCAGACTAGACCAGCGCCCCCGTGGGAACCAGGTGACCGTTACACACACTGACCACATGACTATCTGCAGGCATTAGCTGAAGTGTGATTATGGCAGGGGGAACCTCAGTCTGATGTACCGGGACCAACACTGTCCTTGCTGGGGGAGTTAGAGCTGGGGTGGACGGAGCTGCAGCTGCCCCTGCAGCCTCCCCACCCTGCCTACTCGGGGCAGCAGATGACATGGCTGCCCCTGTACCACGTGGCCTGGTGACACTGGCTTGCGCCGCCACCCGTGGCCTAGACTTGGCGACCTGGAAGTCAGCCTGGGAGTCACCCTGTGCTAGGTCAGGTGCCACAACGGGCCGGTCCAACAAGGGCTGAGCAGGGATGGTGTCAGCCACGTTTCCCTCAACCATGGGGGGGATGTGTGTCCCTCACTGGTCCTCCACACGTGGGGGGGTTTGGGGGAGTCTGCAAATCCTGGCCACGTCCCCTACCACGCCCACCACGCCCACCTCTTGGGGCTCGGCCACCTTTGCCACCCTTACCACTTGCTCGCCTCCCAGCCATGGCACTGATGGAGTTGTGCGTATGGGAGTTGCAGTGGACAATTGTCCTGGGCAATTGGGGGTCAAAGGGGTAGGGTACTAGATGGAATTCGTACCCAAGTGCTCTAGCAAGGCTGCATGTAACTCCTGGGGAAAGATGACGGGTCACGCAACGCACAGGCACCCCTAAAACACAAAATGACTTGCACGCGACCCCTCCTAGACTAAGTGCATGGGAAAAGGAACCTGCACTACGCTGTGGCACCCAGGAACACAAAAATGAACGTATGCATGTCACATGCAGCCTACAATGACCTCTGAAGGGGTACGCTACACACGGGGCTAGCACAGTTGGTAAATACGTGCGCGACTCACCATCTGCCTGGGAAAAGAGCGTGAAAAATACGCGCGTGTGTGCGTTGGCAACACCCCCGCCAAAAGAAGAATTGTACATTGTCTGAGGAGACAGGACAAAAGGAGAAGTCAACGCTGTTTGAGGAAACAGGTGGAAAAGAAAATCAGAAAAATACTGACAGAGGTAACACGGAGTACGAACTGGAAACGCTGTGAAGTAAATCGCGTGTGAACCGACAAGAAGTACAGATTTCACCCACTCGCTCTCCATGGGAAGCACGTACAAGGAAATGACATACTACACGCACCTTTTAAACCGCACCACACATCCAACGTCACTTCCGCGTATACGCACTGAGGCACTATCCTCCAATCACGCAGGCTGACACTCGGACGTGCAGTTTTTGGTCTTGTAACATTCCCCCGGGTACAGGGACACGCACGCGCGTGTCACGTCACAGACGCGCCTGCGCTGTCAGGGCCTTCGGTCCAATGGAATTGCGTACACAGGCCAATCGCGTGTGGAACTTCACGCGCACCCCTGAAATACACGCGCACAGGCCAATCACGTGTGGAACTTCACGCGCACCCCTGAAATACACGCACATGCTCCCCCAGGCCAGATCGCGTGTTAGACTTCGTGCGCACCCCTGAAATACACACACATGCTCCCCCAGGCCCGATCGCATGTGTAAACACCCGCGAGCCCCTGAAATACACGTACCCCGCTCCCCCAGGCCCGATCGTGTGTGAAAACACCCGCGAACCCCTGGAATACACGTACCCCGCTCCCCCAGGCCCAATCGCGTGTGAAACCACCCACGAGCCCCTAAAATACCCGCACGCAGCCCAATCGCGTGTGGGACTTCACACGCACCCCTGAAATACATGCACATGCTCCCCCAGGCCCGATCGCGTGTGGGCCTTCTCACGCGTGTAGGACTTTGGCGCACATTTTTTTCCTGCGCAGGGACGCTACCGCCTGCTTTCGTGTGGCGGACATGTATGGGCCTGTGCGCGTCTTTGGCTGTGCGCTGTTTTTCCCTATTCGATTCCATGAATACGTGTTGTAGGCGAGCATGTGGGCGTTCTGCGCACTTGCCTCCTGTACTTCCCCCGTGACGCCCACATTTTCACGAGTTGTTGCCCATTCTGCGTGTGACGCCCCGTGTTACGCCTACTTTTGTTATGTGCGCCGCGCTATGTGCGAATTCGCTGTGGCCTTATCGCACGGCGTTCGATGACCTGTGCGCCAGCGTGCGCCGCGCACTTTTTCAGCGCACATCCCACATTTCGCGCATGCACAGACTTCCATGAATAGATGTGCGATGTTTTCTGTGCGATAATCGCACTTGCACTGCGATAATCGCACTTGCACTGCGATTTTCGCTATTTCACTGCGAATCGCACGTTTTCGCACGCGTGCGCCGTTTGTTTGGCGCACGTTGATTCCATGAATCGGCCTGATAGTTTCTTCTTTTGGTAGTTTGCTTGAGAACACTGCTACATTTTCAGACTATTTTTTCCAACCTTTTGTCTTAAGTTTGAGTTCATACATTCGAGATACCACAGATTTGCTTATCAAATTGAATAATGTCAATAGGGGATCACACTTCATGCTGGTTTCCCTCAATGTCGTATCGTTATACACTTCTATCAATAATCAATATGGGTTGAATTCTTGCCGATATTCTTTGGAGAGCAGATCTGTGAGTTACCGAAAGCATATTTGCATGCTTGTGGGGATGTTACAATTCTGCTTAAAACATGATTATTTTATGTATGAGGATAAAATGTACAGACAAATACAGGGTACAGCCGTGGGCTCTTGCATGGCACCTACTTATGCCAATCTCTACATGGGATGGTGGGAAAATAAAAAAAGGCATGGAGATAGTAATTGGAACCTTACACTAAACATATAGTGATGTGGTATCGTTACCTCTTCATTATGTGAGATGGTTCAGAGGAATGTTTGTTCCAATATACGAGCACTCTGAATGATAATGTCATGAAATTACAACAGACCATTACCACTAGTAAAGAAGAACAAGTGTTCATGGCCATTAATTTTCGTGTGCTTAATAAAGAAATCCTATTTATATATGAAAGAGACCAATTTGAATTGTACCCTCCATGCCAAGAGTCATCAACACACTACTTTGAACAAATCCATACAATACAGAGAGTTTCTTACAGCGAAATGTATATGCAGCACGGATATTGATTACCAATCAACCAATCAGAAGCCAAAAAAAATAGGCCAAAGGTTTATCCATAGAAGTTATGGACACAACTCGGTAGAGCAGGAATAACATACCAGAATTGACCTATTCAAGACTAAAATCAAGCCCAAAGCTGAAACTGTTAGGTGCATTACGGGCTTCAATCATTGAGCTAAGGAAGTGAGGGCCATTATGAATAAATATAGGAAAATATTGACCAATGATAGAGATCTGAACAAAGTATTGGGCCCCTCTCTCCAAGTTACTTTTCGGAAAGTGCCCACTTTGAAAAATATACTGGCGCCTAGCAAGGTTACCATGGAACATGATTCTCAAAACTGGTTCCCTATTAAAAATCAGAAAGTAGGTTTCAGAAAATGTATGAAATGCAAAATGTGTGACTTTGTTACCAAAGAGCCCTTTACCAACTTGGGTGGCAAAATATGGTCATACAAACATAGAATTACATGCCTCACGAAGTTTGTGTTATATGTTATCTCATGCAGTTGTGGTCTTAATTATAAAGGGTCCACTTTTGGTCCGTTAAAGTTGCGTATTTTGCAACACTAGAGAGCCATCAAGAATGGTGATCTTAGGTATCCCCTAACATGACATTTCATGGACAGACATAATAGGGATGTTAAACAAATGTCTTTCCGGGGGTTTGGCCCATGTCTCACAAGACAAATGATTGGGTAATAGAGAATTAAAATTGCGCCAACTTGTGGCTAAACTAATATGCAAGTATGATACTTTGAAACCTTCTAGCCATAATGCAGATTCTGAGCTGTATGTGTTTCTTAACTAAGACTACCCTGAGTATCAATCTACTGAGACTCTTTGTTCTATGCTGGATAATTCAGCAGAATGTTTTGGCTTTGCGTTTACCCTCTCCTTTTCTTTTCTTTTCTCTTCCATTTTTATCCCTTCTATGCTAGTTGTCATAATTCCTAGCAATCTACTAAATAGCTTTGAGTATCACACTGTGACTGTTTCCATTTTGCCTACTTCTCTTTGTTAGCTCCATTAGTGAATATTACTATGCAGAAACTGTGTACATATGCACCTTCAAATTGCTATTTTGCACAGATATTGGCAGGTTGTATCAACTTTTATCAAAGACCATCAAGTCGTATACAATGTAATGTTTGTATTATTGTGGGCAATGTTTGTTCATGTTCATTTGTATATGATGGTGCACTTGCACTTTAGATGGTCAAATTCCCAAAAACATCTTAGGAGGTTGACAGACATGAGGCAATGTGGAATAATATCCTTTGGTGTCAAACAGAAATTATGTACATCCGCACCTTTGAATTGCTTTTTTGCAAGGGCATTGGCACTTTACATAAGTTTTCATAGAAGACTAATAAGTCTTAGACAATGCTCTGTCTGCACTATTGTGTGCGATACCAGTTTGCTTGGTCAGGTTTAACTGAGTTTTAATGCACTTGCACCTTATATGGTTTAATCCCAATGAACAACATAGGAGTCTGACAGACATGAAGTAATGTGGAGCATTTTCTTTTGGTGTGGGCTCGTTTGAATCTTCTATTAGACTGCTGTTTAGTTGCATTGTCAGTATTAATTATAAATTGTTTGATGTAAATGAGGCAGCTGCTGCTCTCTTTTAGTACGCTTACCTCTTCGCAAATTTTTGCTTCTGCCATATATTTGTTAAACACAATATGAGCAGTTTGTCGGGCTAATCCCCTCTGGAAGCCTATGGGCCTCATTACGACTCAGGCGGTAAGGGTTTTACGGCGGCGTAAACAGCGCCGACCCTTACCGCCTGAGTACGAGGTCCCTTAGCGCCATGGAGGTTTTAACACCTGCTTTTAGCAGGTGTTAAAATCCAAGGCGCTAAGGGACCATGGAGTTAATTACGCCACCGTAATTTACGGTGGCGTAATTAACGCCTTCCCCACTCCCATTATGCCCTATGGGGCAAAATGGCAATGGGGATGGGTAAATGGGTAAATGGGGATTTACCGCCCCGCCAAGGTTGGAATGGGGCGGTAAATACGCCAACCACCATGGCGTAAACATTGTTTACGCCATGGTGGTAAAGTCACGGCCCAGGCGGTAACTTACCGCCTGGGTCGTAATGAGGCCCTATGACATTAGGTTGCACATTTGTCCTTTAATTTATATCAGCTATTTGCCATATTTACATCAGACTTGCACTTTCCACTCTGGCCGCCCTTTTCATATCCGCGGCCATTTGCGATTTCTGAGCACGATGTCACATAACTTACGAGTTGAGGGGATGAACCCATTACACTGCTCTGATATTAACTAAGAAGCAACACTATATGCTGTTTTATCCTTGCCTGAAGAAGCTACTGTGGTTGGTAGCAGTATGCGTGGCATTTTCTCTACCCATTAGGGTCAGTGGCCCTCATTACGACCCTGGCGGAGAGGGGTTTACGCCAGCGTAATGCATGGCGTACCTCTCCGCCAGATTAGGACTTTCCGTAGCGCCATGGTGATTTTTACGCCTGGATTTTCCGGGCGGAAAAATCCATGGCGCTACGGGTCCTCTCGTTAATTACGCCACCGTAATCTACGGTGGCGTAATTAACGCCTTCCCCACTCCCATTATACCCTATGGGGCAAAAATGAGAATGGGGAAGGGTAAATGGGGATTGGGGACTTACCGCCCCGCCAAGGTCGGAATGGGGCGGTAAGTCCGCCAACCCCCATGGCGGAGTTGGCAGCTCTGCGCCATGGTCCATGGTGCAAATTGCACCATGGATCTCCGCCAGGGTCGTAATGAGGGCCAGTGTGTTACTCTGCAGGTCACTCTGATTGGCAGTATGTTTATATTCTACTGCAACATGAAGTGATGCACGTTTTAATAATAAAACTATTTTTGAATGAAGCACAGTCTCTGAGTGCTGGGTCTATCTGTTTCTCTCACAATTGCTGGTGGTTTTGGTACCTTTTGCAAGATTATGGGAGATACTTCATGTGTTTATTTATATATATATATATTACACGGCCTGCGGTAGCGGCCATGTAGTTATGGTTAAGTTGCTTAACCCATAGGAAGAGCACTTTTTGGGTGGTTTATATATTCGCTCACCCTGGACAAATCTTCACCAATCTTTGCAAAAAAAGTATATGGCCCACTCTGAATTTTTCTGCAAGGATGGGTGAGGTTTGGTCAAGGGGGGGCAAAGTTATAGGGGGGTCCAACATTTTTTTTTTTCCCATAGACATAATGGGAAAAAACTTTGCTCACACCTACAACCCAAACCGCTGGACGAATTTTCACCAAATGTGCAGCAGGAGCGGCGGCTTGGTCCCGAAAGCCTGCTTTTGTTAATTTGGTGTGTATCTATCCAGTAGTTTTTTCTTTAAACGACCAAAACGTAAGGCAAACAAATTTGTGATATCTATGTCCGCTCCGCGGACACACTTCCCTGTTCGCTTCGCGGACAGGACACCGATTGGCTAATGGACTTGCGTCATGTCCGTGGACACACAACGTGTTCACTGATTGGTTGGAGTGAAGCGTGAGGGGCGTCAGATTTTTGGAAACACCTGCCATCTTGGATTCGCAGACATCGCGGTAAAAACATATTAAAAAACACAACATTGCACTTGTCAAAATTATCAAATAATCTCTGGGGAGGTGAGGGGTGATGAGGATGGGATGGAATATGGCTGCAAGAAGCAAACAAAAAGGTGTTTTTCGCTACAAAAGTCTGCGAACAGTTTGGCTGTTCGCGGACACCTCTGCATTACAGGGTTGGTGAAAAGCAGTTCTTGGATGGCTTATAACTTTGGAGCCACTTAATGAAACTGCATGAAATTTTGCAATTGTATTCCGGACCTAATCCCGAATGAGTTTGCCAAATTTGGTGGGATTCTGTCAAGAGGGTCCAAATTAGAGGGGGGGTCCCAAAATAATGTCAAGGCTTATAAACGAGGTGCTATTGGACGAATATACACTTAATTTGGCAAACTGATGATACTTAAAGATATAAATGTTTTTGCGAAGTTTGGTGGGATTTTGTGAAGAGGGGGCAAAATTAGAGGGGGGTCCCAAAATAATGTCAAGGCTTATAAACGAGGTGCCATTTGACGAATCTACACTTAATTTGGCAAACTGATAATAGATCTAGATATACATGTCTGTGCGAAGTTTGGTGGGATTTTGTCAAGAGGGAGCAGAATTAGAGAGGGGTCCCAAAATGTTGTAAAGGCTTATAAATGTGGTGCCATTTGACAAATCTACACAAAGGTTTGCAAAAAGATTATAGATCTAGATATGCATGTTTTCGTAAAGTCTGAATGGATTTTGTCAAGTGGGGGCTAGGGTATATGACGATTGTATGTGCGTACATTTGACATTTTTGAAAAAATAAAACATGGGTGGATTACCAGCAAACTTGTGCAAGGAGAAGCACCTGAAAGTATGGTTTTGCAAATGTGCCAGTGTTTCATTTTTGACAAGTGTCATAATGTAGGTACAAAAAATAGTGATATACCTTTGGTGATTGAGGTGTAGCCTGTGGCCATGTGCAGTGGCAGATTGTCCGGGTCATGGAATAAGGTCATGATCCGGACATTCTGGTACTAGGCATGACCACGAGGGACAAAACATGGGGTTAAAGTGGCCATGTCCGCCTGGGACTGGCTTTGTGGTAAAGTTATTTGAAATTGGGATAGATTTGAAAAGGAAGAAAAATGTGCTCATGGTAATATGGTCATAGAGTTCTCTTTTGCCTTCTGCAGGCTGCCATGGAAAGCGAAGAGGGACCCTGCATGGAACCCTGCCTTCCCTTTCCATGATGGCCATCTTGAAAATGGATTTACCTTCCTACAGGAAGGTGTATGAAGAAAAATCCTTTATTTTAGCACCCCGGGTTCCCGCTTTGGGATCTTAGGGTGCTAATCGCCTTCATCCTCCATTACAGGGGCTGGAATGGGGGGATAATGGCCCAGAGACCTTGTTAACCACCCTCGCTTCGCTTGGGCTGATAACTTGGGCTGCCAGGCCGGTATCCACCATTCCAGTCCCTGGAACCGAGGATGAACGCCACAATATTTCCATTAGCATAACACAAAATGCAAATAGAAATGTTGGAAAATCAGTGATGTGATGTCATCTTTGATGTCCTGGGTGTTAATCTTAGCAGTGCACGGTGGTGGTGCGAGTTATTGTTGATTAGCTTACCATACCTGGCGAATTTCAGGGGTTTTTCGGTTTTACTTGTAAGCATAACGTCCCTTTAACAATGGTTTTTAATTGAATTTCATAGGTTTTTATCAGTGCAACTTAACCATAATGTCCCATTAACAAAGATTTTAATTTAATTTCATAGGTTTTTATTAGTGCAACTTAACCATAACGTCCCTTTAACAACATTTTTTCATTGAATTTCATAGGTTTTTATTAGTCCAACTTAACCATAACGTCCCTTTAACAAAGTTTTTTCAGTGAATATATATATGTGTATATTACACAGCCATGCTAGTGGCTGTGTAGTTATGGTTAAGTTGCTAAACCCATAGGAAGAGCACTTTTTGGGTGGCTTATAACTTTGCTCTCCTTGGACAAATCGTCACCAAACTTTGCAAAAAAAAAGTATATGGCCCACTCTGAATTGTTCTGCAATGTTTGGTGAGGTTTGGTCCAGGGGGGGCAAAGTTATAGGGGGGGTCCCAAAATTTCTTTTATTCCCATAGACTGAATGGGGAAAAAACTTTGCGCACGCCTACAGCCCAAACCGCTGGATGGATTTTCATCAGATTTTCATCAGATTTTCATCGGCGGCTTGGTCCCGAAAGCGTGCTTTTGTACATTTGGTGAAAATCTGTCCAGTATTTTTTTTTAAACGATCAAAAAGTAGGTCTCAAAAAATTAGTGATATCTATGTCCGCTCTGTGGATAAACTTCCCTGTTCGCTCCGCGGGCAGGACATCGATTGGCTAATTGGCTCGCGTCATGTCCGCGGACACGGAACGTGCCTGTCGATTGGCTGGAGTGAGGCATGATGTGCGTCAGATTGTTACGATGCGCCCACCATCTTGGATGCGCCGACAGCGCGGCGGCGAACAGAGGCAAAATGCAGTTTTGGGGAGGGTTTTGGTGTGCAAGAGTGCTTGGGGAGGTTTGAGGAGTAAGAGATGGGTGAAATACTGTATTTGTTTCGGTGGCAGGTGCTACTGATGTATTCGCCATGCCCGCGCTGTCCGGGATGTTCGTAATTAGTGAAAATGAGGGGTGTGCTAAGGATAGTATTCCCGTCCGTGCTTTCCGCAGGCAAGTTGAACTGTTCTAAGGACACGCACGGTGTTAGAGGACATAAATATTGACCATATGCCACAGTTAAAATGTTTGAATCCATGGGTGTGATATGCTGCGGTGGTTGTGGCCAGGGCCTAGAGTCTTGGGTGCATGGCCAGACCGAAGTTATAAGCACTGAAGTTATAAGCCAATATGGGTGTGATATGCCGCGGTGGTTGTGGGTGTGATATGCTGCAGTGGTTGTGGCCAGGGCCTAGAGTCTGGCCAAAGGCCATGCACCCAAGACTGCAGTTATGTGCTCTGAAGTTATAAGCCTTGGTAGCTTTTAACTGCGCTCTCCCTGGATGAATTCTCACCAAATTTTGCAGAAAGTGTGATATGGGTGGGCCCATATAGGCAGTTAAAATGTTTGATTCTATGGGTGTGATCAATGGGTGTGATATGCTGCGGTGGTTGTGGCCAGGGGCTAGAGTCTTGGGTGCATGGCCACAGGCCGTAGGCCATAAGGCATACACCCAAGACCCTAGACCCAAGGCCTAGAGTCAGGCCATGCACCCAAGACCGAAGTTATAAGTACTGAAGTTATAAGTCGCCATGGGTGTGATATGCTGCAGTGGTTGTGGGCAGGGCCTAGAGTCTTGGGTGCACTTCGGCCATGCACCCAAGACCGAAGTTATAAGTACTGAAGTTATAAGGCACCATGGGTGTCATATGGTGCAGTGGTTGTGGCTTGGACCTAGAGTCTTTGGTGCATGGCTGGAGGCCATGTACCCAAGACCAAAGTTATAAGCACTGAAGTTATAAGCCAGCATTAGTGTGATATGCTGCGGTGGTTGTGGGTGTGATATGCTGCGGTGGTTGTGGACAGGGCCTAGAGTCTTGGGTCCATAGCCGTAGGCCGTAGGCCATACACTAAGACTTTAGGCCGTAGGCCATAGACCATACACCCAAGACTCTAGGCCCTGGCCAACAACCACCGCAGCATATCACACCCATAGATCACACCCATAGAATCGAATATCTATCAAATGTTTGAAATCTACAGTTTCTGTACTGTTTGATTTGTATAGTTTGTATGTGAAGTTTTGGCTACGTCATGTCATTAAGATTGTAGAGATTGGTAACAAGCAATGTAGTATAACATATCCATGGAAGTGAACATTTTGTATTCTGGTGTATGGTTAGATGTTTGCTTCAATGGTTCTGTTATGCAGCAGTACTTATGCGTTCTATTAGAATATACTTACTGTTCGATTTTTTGAGATTGGATATTTTTTTCATGAGTTTGGTAACTGGAGTACCTATTCTTTTTCAATTTCTGTGATAAAAGAAAAGAGCATGTTAGTGTATGTATTTTAGAAAGACTTATTGCATTGCATAATAGACATTTCAGCCTTTTTTCGACCCTCATATTTAGTAGTTTACAAACCAGTGTACTGTACAATTTGCTCAGTTTCTGTGTTTGTTTTTCAAATCATTGGGTTTGTGGGAAAAAAAAATCCATGTGGGATTAAAAAAAACCTTTTTTTGTTATGCTAGAGTCTATTTGTTTGTTTGTTTTCAGTGTTCACTTGTTGTTTCTGGCTAGTGTTCTATCTGTTGGCTTGTTGCAGATTTTTGGAGCAGTTAGATACCTGTCGGCGTATTCTAACTGTCTATTTTTTGTTATAATTTAGTGGTATTCATTTATCTGTTTGGTTGTTATAGAATCTTGGAGCAGTTCGATACCTGTTGGCGTATTCTAACAGTTTATAGTTTTTTAATTGAAGTTTTGTTAATGTTTGAGTACAGATTAGTTATTAAATGTTGGTTTTAAGAAGATTAAATAAGTGTTTGTAAGATTTGCTGCTAATCTCTCCTTTAGAGTAATGGTACTATCATTACATTCGAACCATCCACATTTCTTTTTTATATATGCAGTGTAGTGACCTGCAGTGGTTATGGCTCTTGTGTGGTAGATTATACCTATTGTTGTGAAGGTTTTCTTACCAAGTGATACTTGACCATGTGTGAATCCAGTCAGCTTGCAGTTGTTTATGGTACCATCTGCATTGTAACATGGAAGCATTAGTATTACGTATTTACTATGTGTTTGTATTAGTAAGGTGGAGCGATTATCTGAATTGCAGGTAGTACATAATCTACCATAGTTTGCATTTTGTACAAGTTGCTGAAATGGAACGGATTCACAATTAGGTATGGATACATACACAAAGCGCTCATTAGGGATTTGTTCCTGTGTCATATTGTTGCAGAGAGTGCATGTATGTTTCCAGATGTATGAAGTCTGGAAGATTTCATTTATAGGTATGTTTTTGTTTTCCAGTACTTGTAGTAAGTACATTAGAAATTCTTGGGGATCTTCTTGTGAGTTTATAGTGAATTTCACCATTCCAGCACAGTAGTCCAATTCGTGTCTTATTCAATGAACACTATACGTGTTGTCAGGATTGTTTGTTGCGTTTCTATGAAGTACTAACATTTGCAAATGCAATTGATCTGTACTGTGTAAGTAAATGTTGTCAACAATTGGTGGCAATTGAAATAGAATATTCATTGCTACATTTGCGTAGCAACTTACACCAGTTATATTTGAAAGTTTGAATGGACCAGATAGTTCAGTGTCCAAGTAATTTTTTCGGAGTGTGTGTTGCATCTTTGACAAAGTACCTGAGTTACTTTGAGTAATAGGTTCTTCTTTGGTTGTGGTAATTGATGAAGTATTAGCTTATTTTACTCTCTTTGGAGGATTTGCAGTCAGATCTTGTTGCATTTCTGTTTGAAGTAGTTTTCTTTTACAACGTTTTGCTTTTTGTGGAACAGGATATGTTTTTAGATGGGGGTGTGTAGTGAACGTAGTGTATTGTATTCTAAAATGCAAGGAATATCAGCCTTTACTTTACTTGCATCAAAGTTGATTCGAAGTAGACCATAAAGTGTACGTAAGCGTGATAGTGCTACATAGCTCATGCCTTCTTTAAAGACTGTGTTACCAATATCTATCAATGCTTTGTCTACGGTAAAACCTTGTGATTTATGAATGGTGACTGCATATGCTAGAGTTAGAGAAAATTGTTCTCTGCGTACATACATGTCTTTGAAGAGAAGGAATCGAGCTGTTGAGCGACCTATCCTTTTTACTTCTGAAAGTTTGTCAAAGAGAATATTGACAAACTGAATGTTGTTGTCACATGGATATGTTTGAAAGCCAACAACTGTACCCAGTGCTCTATTAACTAGTCCTTGCTCCACGTCAAGGTTACGTTTAAGCATTACTCTACAGTTGAAGGATAATTTTAAAATTTTCTCCAAACCAGCTGTGTTGGAGATAGAATTTCTAAGGTATTTAGTCTTGTTGTGGCTTGTTGACACATAGGTAGTGTCATACCATGTACGTCCAGTTTGTCTGTGGAGAAAATTTCAATTATTGGTTGCATTTCTTTTATCAACATTGTTTCATTGAATTTGGAACAGCTTGCAAGAGTTGGCATTAAGGACATACAATTGACATTTTTGTGCGCTAATTGTTCCATAACATCATTAGCACATGAGTTATGGCCATAAAGTGCATGGATGTGCCGGGTTTTTAATATTGCTTGTGATTCTTGAGATAGTACACCAACTCTAATGCTTTTTAAAATGTTGGCGTAAGTGAGGTCTGCAGATTGGCGCATGTTTTCTGTTAATTCTCTGTATTGGAAATGTTGTATTGGAAATGTTGCCAAAGGTTGACATTTCCTATGCTGCCACCAGTTTTACGGCAGAATTTGTGTCCTAAGGTTTTAAAAATAGGTTTACCTTTCACTGGTGTCAATTGAAGAAGATCTCCGAAAACAATAATGTGTTTTCCTTCAAAGAGCTCTTCGTAGTTAGTTTTAAGTATTTCTTGCAATCTGAGGTGAATCAAAGCCAACATTAGGTTGGAGACCATGCTCACTTCATGTATTAGTAGCATTTTCATTTGTTTTAACACTCTGCATAGTTCCATTGCAGCTTCTGTAGAAAGTTTGTAATTTTCTAATTTGTTTTGGTGTTCTACTGGAAGGAGTAGTAATCGGTGTAAAGTGACACCGCCTATGTTGTAGGCAGCTAAACCTGTGGGGGCAGTTACAACAGCTGACAGTTTGTTGTTTGTCAATTGTTGAAGGAACTTGCTGATGATTTTGATTAAGAATGTTTTGCCTGAATCAGCTTCACCACTGATGTACAGTAGTATAGGTTTGTAATTTTGGCAGGTGCATTCTTTATTTTCATGTTGTACACCTAAAAATGGAGCGCTGCTCTTTGTTCAGTTTTGATTGTAGTACAGTTAAGTCTTCTGTATCTTCTTCATAGTGACACATGGTGTTCTCTACTTCTGTCATAGCTAATTCTGCCTCATTTGGTATTAGTGGCTGTCCCAGTGGTTCTTGGCTTCCTGTTACAGAAGGTTGACTACTGTCAGGAGTGTCCTTATCTAGTTGGGCCTGGAGTTCTTCCTCGTGTTGCTGTTCATTGTGCAACATTGTTTTGTACTGCGTAAAGTTTATATCAGTGATAGTGCTTTCATTTGCTTTGAAAGCATCTTCATAGGAGTCATAGTTTTCTAGTATCTCTTCTTCTTTTCTCCATGGTTTCAAAAATTGTAGCAGGGACACGTAATATAGTTCTTTCTGTTGAGGAGTTTTTAATGAAATTTTATATGATTAATTAAGCTTCATTTGGTAAGTTTCACTGAGCTGCTGTCACAATCTGTCACTCTATATCTACCTTTTTTTCATCGGGTTTTATATTATTTTTGAATGTGAAGTTTTGGGCTATGTGGTATAGACACATGGTTTCCAAAGTGGTACTCCTGTTCGAGTAGTATGTGGCTAGTAAATTGTTTTTCAAAATATCTTGGCTGTTGGGATCATTTTTGGCTATTGTTTCTATATCCTCATATGATTTGAGAACTCTTATTCTAGATTTAGCAGGACCAAGACTTAGCCATACTATATTTTCAGATTTTCCATAGAAAGCAGTACCGGTTAAACGATCTGCAGCTTCATAGGAGCCACATTCTCTATGAGAGAGCATTTTTATGATTTTTAGACTGATATGTTTGGGATATTTCTTCTCTGTGAAAGATAGTGAGCCAAAGATTCTGGGTAAGTCTCTCGTAACCAGGACTAATGTCTGGCAGAGAGACTCCCAGGTCCCCCCTTGTCAATTTGCATATTTAAGTAACTTTGGGCCTCACCCTAAGTTACTAGGGGAATCCAGACGTGGACCCCTTGCTCACTATTCTTAGAGAGGCACAGCTCCTCCCTACTGATGAGGTCCAACCAGACCGAAACACGTGTCTGGGGATGCTGTTGGTACTCTTGCTCAGAGGAGAATTGCCTAGCATTTCGGTGCTGGACTGCCCCAGGGCAGGACAAAGACTGAAATGTTTGGGATATTTCTTCTCTGTGAAAAATAGTGAGCTAAAGACTCTGGGTAAGTCTATCGTAACCAGGACTAATGTCTGGCAGAGAGACTCCCAGGACTCCCCTTGTCAATTTGCATATTTAAGTAACTTTGGGCCTCACCCTAAGTTACTAGGGGAATCCAGACGTGGACCCCTTGCTCACTATTCTTAGAGAGGCACAGCTCCTCCCTACTGATGAGGTCCAACCAGACTGAAACACATGTCTGGGGATGCTGTTGGTACTCTTGTTCAGAGGAGAATTGCCTAGCATTTCGGTGCTGTACTGCCCCTTTGGGCCTCACCCTAAGTTACTAGGGGAATCCAGATGTGGACACCTTGCTCACTATTCTTAGAGAGGCACAGCTCCTCCCTACTGATGAGGTCCAACCAGACCGAAACACGTGTCTGGGGATACTGTTGGTACTCTTGTTCAGAGGAGAATTGCCTAGCATTTCGGTGCTGGACTGCCCCAGGGCAGTACAAAGACTGATATGTTTGGGATATTTCTTCTCTGTGAAAGATAGTGAGCTAAAGATTCTGGATAAGTCTCTCGTAACCAGGACTAATGTTTGTCAGAGAGACTCCCAGGACCCCCCTTGTCAATTTGCATATTTAAGTAACTTTGGGCCTCACCCTAAGTTACTAGGGGAATCCAGACGTGGACCCCTTGCTCACTATTCTTAGGGAGGCACAGCTCCTCCCTACTGATGATGTCCAACCAGACTGAAACACGTGTCTGGGGATGCTGTTGGTACTCTTGTTCAGAGGATAATTGCCTAGCATTTTGTTGCTGGACTGCCCCAGGGCAGGACAAAGACTGATATGTTTGGGATATTTCTTCTCTGTGAAGGATAGTGAGCTAAAGACTCTGGGTAAGTCTCTCGTAACCAGGACTAATGTCTGGCAGAGAGACTCCCAGGACCCCTCTTGTCAATTTGCATATTTAAGTAACTTTGGGCCTCACCCTAAGTTACTAGGGGAATCCAGACGTGGACCCCTTGCTCACTATTCTTAGAGAGGCACAGCTCCTCCCTACTGATGAGGTCCAACCAGACTGAAACACGTGTCTGGGGATGCTGTTGGTACTCTTGTTCAGAGGAGAATTGCTTAGCATTTCGGTGCTGGACTGCCCCAGGGCAGGACAAAGACTGATATGTTTGGGATATTTCTTCTCTGTGAAAGATAGTGAGCTAAAGACTCTGGGTAAGTCTCTCGTAACCAGGACTATGGTCTGGCAGAGAGCCTCCCAGGACCCCCCTTGTCAATTTTGATGATAGGTCATTCCAGAGGTCTTGAAGCACTGTTTTTTCTGCTTTTGTTAAGTAGGATGTAACATATAGTGCACCTGCAATGGAATTGTCTGCAATGTACTGCACATCTATGTTTGCATTCCATAGGAGGGCAATGATTGTATTTTAATCATTGATATATTTCGATTCTTCTGTTATTTTTATGTAATACGTGTTCTTAGGTGATTTACCTTTAACACTATGTCTAACTGAAGACATGAAGTTGTTCACTTCACCTGTTTCTGTAACTTGTCTAGGGAAACCAAAGCAACATTTGGTGTAGTATTTCCCTTTGTTTTTGTATTTGTGACGACAATATTTGCCACTTTTGTGTCTTTAAAATTATACAATTTGTGCGTGAAGATCACTATTTGTGGCTTTCGATGGAATTTCACAAGTGACATATTTTTCGATAAACTGTAAAACAGTCGAATCACTGTCTTGACCAAATTTAGGAGCATCTTCAATCCATAAAAGCATGTGGATATGTGGTGCTCCTCTGGCTTGGTATTCTTTTTTCTAAAAGAAGTGTTGCACTTCTCCGAGGGGAGGAACAGTTTTATTACAAATAAAGTGTAGCACAGCAATGAAACGATGATGAAAATATCTTGAAACATTAACAGGATCTTGAGAGCAAAGTTCTCCAGGTGTTAGTATATCTATGTTTGTTTTGTTTTTATTTGGTATGCGTAGGAAATCATGTAAATTTTCCCATGCATATTCTGCACAACTTAATGTAACAAACCAAGTGGGTGGGCCAAGGTTTCATATCATACAACGTACATCTCCGTGATGTCGGAACCAGTACTCTTTAGTAGCTTGCATGTTTGCAAACAGATTTGTAATTCTTGATTGTAAAACCTCATCTTTTTCTTGCACTTTTTGTATTAATTGTGTAGCTGCATATTTTGAAAGTGGGTTCCTGATTTTAATATGTGTGCAACTCCGTAACATAGAGTTGCTAGTTCACTTTCAAAGAGTAGGTGGAATATGCATTCCACATTTTGTCTAAATTTGGGATCTTCAGAATACATTCGTAACGAGCGGTATTCTGATGCTGTTATCTGAGTGGGTCTATCATCGTACCTTCCTCCTTTGCCAGTAGGAAAGAGTGCAGGAAATGCACGTGCTTCTATACTTTTTCCCCATATGCTCATTGGTGATCCTTTGGTTTGGCGCATTTGGTAAGTTTCTAGTGCATCATCTATGGTGTCATTAGAGTGCAATACATGAATTGTATAATGGTCTAAAATATTGGATACTGTAGCAGGATCTAGAAGTTCAAATTGACCAGTTTCTGGTGACTCTTGAATTATTTCAGTTGTTTCCCTTAAGTTTTCTTCAATATTTATTGCTTTGTAGTATTCATTATTGTCTTTTAGATATTGCAAGGCTTGTCTAACTTTAGAGTTGTTGCAAATTTTTTTGTGTCTTTTGTTGGTACGCCATTTACTAAGACAATTAAAGATTGCTGTATTGTAAGTTGCACTCCCAGAGTGTGCACATTTTCTTTCAGATCTAATGGTAAATAAACTACTTTGCCACAAATGCCTTTCACCAATTCAGATGGAGGTAATTTTGCTGTTTTTGGTTGAAGGCGTATTATTGCTTGAAATGGGTGCACTGTTTGATTTATGATGCTCTCATATAAATTGAGGTGCTGCAGGGGTTTTGGTAGTGGGAATAATTCCAAGGAGTTTGGTTGTTGTTTTTTTTTCTGCTATAAGGTAGAGAGCTCGTTCAAACCATTTGGAATCTTCATTGTCTTCTATTTTGTATTTTATGTCTAGAGTTTTTGTGTTACTTTTATAAAAAGTTCTGCGGCAACACACACACGGTTTGGTACTTCAGTGGATGTACTTTTACATTTTAGTATTTCTTTTTTGTATGTGTGTAGTACAAGGTTGCCATGTGCAGAATTGTTGCTAGTCTGTTGTAAAGCTATTGCATTTCGTAAGTGGCTTTCACTTCCAAAATATTTTCTCTGGATATGGTCGATTTCTTCTACTAGGTCTTTGGGTGTACCATGTAGAAGAGGGTTATTTAAATTGGCTAGTTCTAAAGCAAGACTTTTAGCATAGTACAGTTTCTAGACTAGATTTGTTATAGTTGGATGATGTGTTGATATCATTTTGATATGATGGAAGATGCTTTTGTAAATAGGTCCTGATATGCAGGCTAATGAATGTCCTGGTAGTCCTGTGAATTTGCGCACTGCACAGGTATCCGTATTTTGCAGCACATTCATTTTGATTTTGTCTTTGCCTTTCACATACTGATTGAGGAACTGGCGTAAAGATTTGAAAGATTTTTTGGGAATGTTACAAATTGACGTGCATGGCCATTTGTATACTGGACGTTCTGGTTCAGTTGAACGGGAACGGTAATGCGCATGCGTGTGGGTGTTCTACGGACAGTGTTCAGGTCCTGAAGCTAATTAAAAATGCGACACAAGTGAGACGGACAGTTACAGACAGGCGCGATGTTCGCAGGATTTACGGGTGTGGTGCGCATGTGCGTAGATGTTCTGCAGACTGTACGGTCAGGTATAGTGTCCTTAGGACACCTCCATTTTGTTTCACTACGGACATCCCGGACACCACGTGTGTTCTTAGGACAGTTTCAACTTGGCTGCGGACGGTACGGACAGGTATAGTGTCCTTAGGATTCGTACATTTTGTTCACTTACGGATATCTCGGACACCACGTGTGTTCTAAGAACAGTTGCATCTTGGTTGCGAATGGTGCGGACAGGTGTAGTGTCCTTAGGACATCCCCATTTTGTTAATTACGGACAGCCCGGACAGGCACGCTGTCCACGGACATTTTAACTGCTTTTAAAAAAAATAAGACACAAAGAATTTCATTAAAGGAAACATACTTTTTTTATTTTATACATATACACAATTTATGAAAGAGAGGGAGAAGCAGAAACTGATACAAATACAGGGGAATTAGAGGTTTGGAGAGGATGGATGGGAGGGGATGAAGGGATGGAAGTCTCATCAAAAAGTTTTTCTTGGTGTTGAGGGTTTGGGATAGTTCACTGGGACATAGAGAGGGGGGACAAGTACTTGTGGGACAATGGTATTTAATGTTTTCTTTTATGTGGTCCTCCACAAACTGTTTCAAAACATTGACATTTTCCTTGAGCATGTCCATTTTCTGTTCCATGCGTTGCAGAGTCTTTTCCATTGTGTCTTTTGGTGTATTATTTTCAATGTTTGTATGGTCTGTTAAAATAAATATATATATATATGTTAAGTACATATACAGTAATGATTATTCATTTGCTTATATAGAGAAGTGTTTACCATTATTATCACTGTCTTCAGACATTTCCTCACATGGAAAATTCTTCTCAAGCCATTCCAAAGTTCTGCACATTTCTGTGTGAAAAACAAAAATATATTAATTGTAGTGTACCTAATACAAAAGTTCAGAAATATATAAGAAAAATTAAGTTTACTTACTAGTTTCTGGTAAGTTGTATTCGTAGTGTTGTGTAGGTCTACTGTTGCTTCTAGCTCTGCAGTTTCTGTGAGGTAATTATGTTGGAGGCATATCTTTTTTGTTTTGGTATATTCCGTTTTATTACATATGGTATTTAAATGGATGGTGATGTGTTAGATATGTAGGTTCCACTGCTTATTTATATTACATATAATGTGTTTATGTGCTGCTTTTTGAACTTTTGCAGTGTTTATATGGTATGAAAGAACAATTTTAGATACCCCCTGAGTGTTTGGGTAATGTTGATGTCACCTGCGACCGTCTGTGGACATGTGCACAGTCCGCGAGCTTCAAAATCATTAGCGGGAGGTTCAGTATGTTCTATGTTACATGTTTACAAAATAAGGGAATCCTAGTAAACATCTATCAAATTCACACTATGAACATGTATATTCAATGAAAAAACTTTGCTAAAGGGACGTTATGGTTAAGTTGCACTACTAAAAACCTATGAAATTCAGTAAACTTTGTTAAAGGGACGTTATGGTTAAGTTGTGTTACTAAAAACCTATGAAATTCAGTAAAACAACTTTGTTAAAGGGACGTTATGGTTCCAAGTAAAACCGAAAAGCCCCTGAAATTTGCTAGTTATGGTCAACTAAGCAACCATAACTCGCGCCACCACCGTGCACTGCTAAGACTAACAGCCTGGACATCAAAGATGACACCACAAATGTAATTGATGACATCACTGATGACATCACATCTACATTTACCTTTCATGAAAAGTTACACATGTAGTAATACAGGCATAGTGTGCAGCAGACATGATGGAGATGTCATATTAATCATCTTTCCATGTTAAATACTAAAATTATAAATGCTTTCCTATTAAAGTCGTGCATACTGTGAAACATTTAATAAGTACCTAATCAAACCCACTTACTACATTATTGCATTACTGCACACAAAACTCAAAACACAAAACTCAAACAGACAACACCACATACAATTAGAGTATATACAGGGAAAGTGAAGTAAACAAAAAAACAGCATAATTACCCGACAATCTTCATAACCTAACTGATTATCTTCATGCAGAGAAGTGATTGCTCTGCTTCAAAACTACTACTTCCCTATGTATAACTATTACATATTGTGACTAGACCCTAAGGAAAGTAGTGTAAGTGCAATGTGTAAACATATGAGCATATCCAGGGAATGTACAGTAATAAAAAAACAGACCTATAAGACAGTGTTGATAACCTTACTAATCATCTTCATACATAGAAAGCAATGCTGTCTTCCAAGTCTGTGTTTTCCCCTTTGTATATGTTTCATATGCTTTGAGTGGACCCTATGTGAAATACTGTAAGAACATATTTGAAGTATAAGTCCACAAATATAGTACTTTTTGAATGTTTATTTCCTGACTGTTACTGGCCTGGATATATCAGTAAAGGAAACAAGAGTGAGCCAGACATGTGATGTCATCAGTGATGTCATCAATGACATTTGTGATGTCATCTTTGATGTCCTGGGTGTTAGTCTTAGCAGTGCACGGTGGTGGCGCTAGTTATGGTTGCATAGCTGACCATAACTGGCGAATTTCCGGGGGTTTTCAGTTTTACTTGGAACAATAACGTCCCTTTAACAACGTTTTTTTACTGAATTTCATAGGTTTTTAGTAGTGCAACTTAAACATAACGTCCCTTTAACAAGTTTTTGTTACTGAATTTATATATATATAATGATTAGCTATACAAAACAAAGTTTCACCATGTAGTGACTTTGTAATTGCAAAAATTAAAAGGTGGAGAAAAAGTCATTTTACGTGTGAGGATTTGCCCCTCCCAATTTGGCCTTGGTGAACTGAAAGGACCAATCAGAGAATGGGGGCTAGCCCTTGAATAAGGGGATGGAAAATAGTTGACCAATGAAAATGAATACTCAATAAGATGGCTTATGACAATTTAGACATTTTTGTGGGTGTGCTGGAGGATTTATAAGGACACGCACAATGGAACTCAGTGAGAACAGCCTAGGAAATGAATGAGGAAAGTTGCCTGATAGCATTTGGGTGGAACTTCTAACCAGGAGAATGGTCACTCTTTTACCAAAGGAGGAACGAAAAGGGATGGAGAAGGGAGAATATCCATGAATGATGTTGGATTTTTCATCAGATGCCTGTCCTGTAGATGACCTGAGCTTGTTGTCCTTTCCAATGCGCAAACCGAGAGATGATTATGTAAGTTAAACTGTCCAACCAAAACATAGCCTTGTAGGGATCTGCTTGAGTTCATACCTTTCCCTTAATTGGGGGGCTAGCAGTAGACCCTCTGACATTTTGTTTCACAATAAGTGAATTAATTCCCATATAGCCAAATTACAAGGGGGGATTTATTTTTGAAACTCGAAATCAACAACATTGTTGTAGTGTGAATACAAATTATAGCTTATTAGGTAACTGGGTATTCCCATTCTTTCTGCCAACCCCAAAACTCCCTAAAAGGAGGGGGGCATAAAAACAGAATTCCCTGCTGCTTTCCATTCCCCTGATCCCTGCATTAAGGAAGAGGGGCTTCAAATGATTAACTGAATAACTGGCTTTGTGTGCTGGGACAGGAAAATATTTTTAACAAAATTAAACAGAATAAAGTCCTTGATTTGAAAAGCACACTTTCTACAAAAAGTCAGAAAGTGTTTCCTGAGGGAAAATAGATTTTGCATTGCAGAGTGCTGATGAAAAGGGTTCCAAAAATAAATGAAAAGTGTCTGTTCTGAAAGGTTTGTTGTACAATAATACTGTCAGCTTTGATAAAGGTGCAACGCCAGTCAAAAAATCGGTTTACATGTGATGTAGTTAAACTATACTGTAATGCCATTCTATGCTCGCATGGTGATAACCATATAGATCGCTGTATGTGTGAAGTTGTTTTTGCAAAGTAAAATATTGCAATTTATTTCAATTAAACTTCATATAAAGAGAAGCATTAGTCTCGAGCTCATGATCCAGTCAGGTTTCAAGGTGCGAAATGTGATTAGAAGTGAACCTCATGGAAAGGCCATGACGCAGTTAAATTATCTTGTTATGCTTTAAGGTTCTGCATCATGTTGGTCTTCTGGGATTTTGTGTGTGATAAAAGTATTGAAATGTTCATTTGCTTATATTCTACTTACTGGAGACTTAAAAAATAACACCCAGGTGATGTAATCCCTGATCTTTTGTTACTGTTTATCCACAAAAGGGGAATTATTTGTAGTGAATCTTTGTTTTGGTGACGTATAGAATGTGACGTGTCATGTGACGTAGTGCACATTTTAAATTGTCCATAATAATTAATACAAATATATTCTTTCTATACACCAGCCTGATTCTTGGCTTAACATTACTCAAAGCGGAGAGATTTACTGGTTCAAGAGGAGCCATAGAAAGGGCTAGATAGAATATCATGGTCTATTTGGGTGGTGCTGTGGATTGTGGGGGGGAGTACTTCCCACATTACCAGTGATCCCATGAAATATCTCACAAGGCGACACTCTAGCTTGTCACCGGTTATGCACCAGCCCAGCTATATCTCTGAACCCCCCATGTCATCTGGCCTAGCACAGCCTGTGCCAGTGGCAACATTAACTAGATGGGACACTGGACCACCACTAGCAGCACAGACTCCTGTTGGTGGTGTAGGGTGTGGTACCACTTAGGCAGAACAGGTGAGACAAAAGAATGAGGAATGTATGCGCACACAACGTACATTGCCTGACTTCTATCAGTCGTTGTGAGCTGGAAGACAAGCAAGATGTAAATTTGTGTAGAGGCACATGCTCCTGCACTATCTTACATTGACCCTCGTCTAGATGCCTGACCAAGAGGGCAGCAAAAGGGAAATATGGTGCACTGGGAGGGTGAAAAAAGGCATTAGTTGCTCTGTTGGTCGGTAGAGTCAAATACATTGTGGCAGAACCTTCAGTCTGTGAGTGTGGTACTAAGACTCGGAAAGTGGTTTCGTTAGTTGGTAGAGCAGAATAAATTACTGATGAAAGAAAAACTCAAGATTTACTCATGAAATGTTCTCAACCATTACTCTCAGAGTCAAGGGAGCAGATTTGCAAACAAGAGCGCAAGTACAATACAACGCAGACAAAGCGTTTTTCATTTGGGGTCATTTTGGTCACCTTATCGTCAAAGTTGACCTGTGCATTTGAGGGGGGATGATACAGCAGTGCAAAAGATGCGCTGGCCAGCCCCCTTGCATACATAGTGTCGGATCTTCCCAACACTAATGTATGACTTGCTCTCATCAACCATATGGTTGCTAGGAGTGCATTTTACAGAGACTGGCCCTTAATGGTCCTGGCTATGTGAAATGCGAGAAAATAAAAAAGAATTTCTATTCCTGTTTGAGGGATAGAAATGCATTTGGGACAGTAGTGGCTCATACTACTGCTGCCCCACTTAACAGTCTGGATTGACCATGTCATGGAATGCAGTTGGGGTGGCTTTACTTTCTGTGCATTTTAAAGCTCATCACGTTTGTGAATTTGGATGTGCTCTAAAACACCCATTGATTTTCCCAAATGCACAAAAGGATGTACAAGTGTATTTCAATGTGGGCATCTACATCTGTGAGCACATTCAAATACGCTTTCTCAATAGGATGCACCTTTTTCAGCGCAAATGATGAGATGGGTTAGCGCAGCTTATCATTTGCACCAAAAGAAGTTTTAAGAATCTGCCCTAACGTCTCCATCGCCTTTCACCATTCTGCTCCATCCACGTGACTGTAGCTGATGTGCACAGAAATCCTGATCACTCATGGAATCTGTGGTTCAAGAGGTGGGTTTGCTTTGTTGCCCCACCAAAGACAGATTTTCGACAAGGCTTGTGAAATGCAGTGAATTAGTAAGTGCAGGTGGTATTCTGGTGTCTTAGCCTCCTCCCCCTACAAAATTAATGTGGATTTTTCTGTGCTTTGGTCTTCTCTTCTGCCTACGAAATGCATGTGGGTTTTCAAATATTGTGGCCTTCTCTGCTGTCTACAAAATAGAGAGGGCTTTCTCGGCGATGTGGCCTTCTCCTCTGCATACTACATGAATGTGGGGTTCTCAGTGCTTTGTCCTTCTATGCCTAATAAATGCCCGTGAGTTTTCAGTGTTTTGTCCTTCTCCTACACCTTGACAATACACATGGGGTTCTTAGCGCTTTGCCTCCTCTAATGCCTAGTAAATGCATGCAGGGAGCTCATGTTCCTGTCCTCTCCTATGGTTACAAAATACACCTTACTTGTTGCGTCCCCACCCCAAAATGCGCCCCCATTCAACCACAAATCATGTACCACCAACCCCTCCCAAAAAATGCAAACCTAATTCCATAACTCAAACTGGCCCTATTATCCATTTAATTCTTTGCCAACCTTTACTATTCTACAATTCTTTCCCTAGCCAGCCTGAGCCACCCCTGCTACCTAGTGTCTACTTGCCTGTTCTTAAATAGATTTAAGTTTGAATCGGTAGATCCTCAAATCTCAAACCTTGGGAACAACTGCAAAGTTCAACCTTGAGAAATCCAGGGTAGTTCTGCAGGTTTGTGTTTTGCCCGAACCATATCTCTCATGCTTGCAAAACATATTACCCAAAGAAGGGAATGGGGCAGGAGGATCTGCTGGAGAGAAAGACAATTACTATTTCTGTTGGTAAGAGAGACACACTACAATAGTAGTTAATAATAGAATGCAAGAGGGAAGTAGGACAGATGACAAGCATCAAATTGCATAATGTATATTAAGGTCTAAAGTACTCCAAAGTCTACGCAACAGTGATGTGCAAGTTCCATGACCTTACAGAGGCACTTGAGTCTGTAGCCGTGAAATAACTCAGTATCTTGTGAAAAGATGATTATGGCCAGTTGAGGGTACTTTTCCCCATAAACGAAAGAACATTGTTTAAAGACTTATTTCGCTTGACGTGTCGGTTGGCAACTGATCAAATGCGTACAGGGCTTGGGGGAAGGCAAAGGGCTGTCAAGTCTTAGTGGAATATGAGTATGGTCAGCACTTCAAACAGATGAGGCCACACGTGTGCATATGATGGCTAATTGGCCATGTGAAATGGTGAGGGCAATGTTCTCGTTTGACATACCTTAACAGCCAATATCCCTGAGGAAGAGAGCATGAATCAGGAGGAGGTTTAATTCCCTCCATGGAGGACGGCTACATCATTCAAGCGATTTTACAGGATGATGTGTGACACCACTGTCAAATATTGCTCGGAGATCCCAAAGAACACAAAGTTGCTGCCAAGAGAAACCAAGAGGTTGAGGTCTTAGGGTAGAAGTTAATAACCTGGTCCTCTGTCAAAGCTAATGACTGCTTAAGCAGCCTCCATTATATTGTTAGAGAGTTGAGCTGAAAGGGGAGTTCACAAATCAGTCTCAAGTTGTTAGAAACTATTTTAGGAAACTAGTCCATAGTTGTGATATTCAAGTGGCATGAAGAGATTGTTTTCTGGAGTAAAAGGGTCACTGTGACCGGTTAAGAAAGAATCCTGGTCAAGAAGATGGCTTTTATGAGAACAAGAGGAAGGGAAAGGTTGTGGTGACTGCAATATTTAGTTAATATTTATCTAAGTGCATGCTCAAGCACATCTTGTTTTCTTATGGTTCCTTTTGTGCACTCCTTTCCCTTAACACCTGAACGGTCTAAACAGTGTGCCAGGTGGACCCTTTACAATGAAGGCACTGGGGATCTTATAAATGTTACCCCCTGTTGTTGGATTACTGGTACCGTTTAGTGGGCGTTGACGATGCTTCAAAGAAGGAGCCATCACTTGATGGTTTGCAGGTCCTGGTCTCTTAATATTGGGGTTGGGGTACTCCTGCTCAGCCATTAGCTACTCAATTAATCTGTAAAGCGTAAAGTCCCTAAGACTTTCCTCGACCATTGCCATTCAGTGAGCAGTCAATAGTGACCCTTAATGCATCCCGTAGGTTGTGTTCTCCTTCCATATTTCTTTTTTAATATGTTTTTGGTTTGATCAAGTTGACGTGGTGGAAGCACACATTAGAGGTGTGTGCTTATTATGGTGCTATTTCTCAGGAAGGAAATTTAGGCCACTATACCCAGAGGCCATGTCTGTTGTACAGTGTTCTGAATGCTGTTCTTGTATTTGGGCCAGTGGCTACGTATTCATACTTTTTTATGATAAGCAACACTCTATCTACCTTATTTTGAAATCTTTGCAGGCGAGGTACGTGTCGTTGCAATGGTAAAACAATGATGAGTTCAGGGATCTCGCAGGTTCAGTTTGATGGCAAGAATTCAGACCATTGTGGATAAAGCACCAATAGGGGATTCTTTTATAAGTGCAGAAAGTCATTGGAGCAGTCGCTGGTTCATTGAACGTCCCCTAAAGATGCAATAGTCCAGGCTTTGCTCCATCGGGTCCTCTTGTTCGCCCCTCATAGTCGTTAGAGATTAATTCTTGGAAAACAGTTCTCCAAACGATTGTAGCTCACACTTTCTTCTAAAGGCCTTATTAGACCGTTTGCAGCATTCCCTTCATGAAGACTGAATGTAGTAATTATCGTTGTCAACCAGACATCAAGGCGAGGCAACACCTATGATGGGGTTCATGCTACTGGGGCAGTAAATCCATGCAGAGCATGCCGTATACTAGAAAAACAGTACGAATGTGTGTTCATGGACTACCCCCTAACCAGGTCTTGGAAATGATAATAAAAAACATTTTCCATCACACATGAAACACCAGCGGTCCACACTGCTGTGGCTCTGTGGGGGCACAATTCATAGAAGGGTTGACATTGACTGAGCTTTTTTCATCTCCACGTGTAAGGGATGTGGTCAAATGAAATAGATGCACACATTTTCATTTCCTTTGTGATGCATGTATATAATTTGAGTTGTAAGTTAAGTGGGTGGGCTAGTATATGCACATGACGTTATTATGTGTCGAAACCTTTTTTTTAATGTGGGGCTAAAATATTATTTTAGCTCCCCCTTTTTGGCAGAGATACAATGACAGGGTAAGATGCCGGTCCGTTTAAAAAAGTCACAGGAGGTAAATGGCTCAGTTCTCACCAGGAGTAGTTTTGGTAAAAAACAGTTTGTAACTACAAATATTATGTAATTCACACTCAGCCCATTTCGTAATGCTAGTGCAGGTGCCTGTGTCACAGGTCTTCTCACTGGTACAGAGTGTGAGGAATTCGACCCTCCGCACGGTGGGCGTGCGCTCGCCTGGGCTTTTTGGAAATTTTAAATGAAATTGAATGATGGGAGATGAACCACCGGAAAATGTATGGGGCTAATTCACACACATGTTCCTATGCTCAACGCGCGGTATACACATAGACCTGTGTACTCTGAGTGGACACAGCCTACAGGTGCAGACCCCCCTGTCATATTTAGTTTGGCTATGATAGCCAGGCATACATCATGTAATCCCAGTAAGGGGGACAGCCAGTCTTCTCCCTGCCATGGACAGCTTAATTAACTAACAAATGCTCCATGGATCCGCCCTGTCCTTTTGTTTAACCCTGTAGCTGGAGGCAACATTCACATACTAATCCCCCCCCTAACCCCTTGAATAAAGACAAAGAATGGTGCAATGACATCCAAGAAGCCATGCTCAACAAACTGAATACTCTGCAAGATAAAATCATCACTCACCAAAAAGCCTTATCGCAACAACTATCCAACCTACACCAGAACACCGCCCCTTCCGGAATCCCAGCCTTCTCGTTCCGGGAGATGACAGAAGAGGAAGTCCGAACCATACTCAACGCCATCAAACCCTCCAACTGTAAAGGCGACTCATGTCCTGCCCAGCTCATCAAGGATAGCGCACCTTCACTAGTACCGTTCTTCACAGCCTTCATCAATGCCTCGTTCAGATCCAACCAAGTGCCATCCTGCCTCAAAGAAGCTTGGGTCCGCCCATTACTGAAAAAACCCACACTAGACCCCAAGGTACCAGGGAACTACAGGCCCATCACAACAGTTCCATTCCTTCTCAAAATCCTGGATAAAGCTGCATACATCCAAGTTCAAAACAACCTAGAAACGCATCACCTACTTGGTCTCCGGCAATCTGGCTTCCGGCCAAACCATGGCACAGAAACAGCACTACTGGACCTCAAGAACCAAATCGATGACCTAAGAGACGTAGGCAAACCAGCTCTCCTACTTCTACTAGACCTTTCGGCGGCATTCGACCTGGTCAATCATGACACCCTCTGCCACCACCTCTCTACAGCGGGCAACTTCTCACCAGAAGCCACCGCCTGGATAGCATCCTTCCTCAAGGGCAGAGAAATGAAAGTCTTCTCGGACACAGCCTGCGCCCAGTCACATCTCATTAAATGCGGTGTCCCGCAGGGATCCTGCATATCTCCTACTCTGTACAACCTTTTCACAAGGGCACTATTTAAATACCTCGATGCAATGGGCATCACATACACAAACTACGCGGACGACACACAAGTCCTCATCCCTCTCACCGGAGACTATGAAGCCGACCAAAAAACCCTCATCTCCATCTACACCACCATCCAAACCTGGATGGCTGAGAATTGGCTCTGCCTCAACAGCGAAAAAACAGAGTTACTCATCATCGGATCACCTGCCACAATCAATAAAATGGGGTCCCAATATGACTCCTTCATCATCGACAACTGCTGCATCTCGGTCTCCAAAACAGTCAAAACCCTTGGAGTCTACCTGGACTCCAACCTCACCATGGACAGACAGGTCAACGCAATCTCTTCAGCAGCAGCCTACCACTCAAAACTTATCACCGCAGCAAGGCCCTTCCTTTCGCAGGAAAACTCCCTCACCATCACAAGAGCTATCATAGGATCCCGCCTAGACTACTGCAATGCACTCCTACTAGGCACTTCAGCCAAAAACATTAAAAAACTTCAAACGGTGCAGAACAATGCCCTCAGAGCAGCAACAGGAATCTCGAAAAGAGACCACATTTCAGCCACCAGAAAATCCGTCCATTGGCTTCCAGTTAAGGAACGAATCCTTTTCAAATCACTGGCACTCACCCACAAATGCCGACAGGACACAGCGCCACGCTACCTTGCGCAGAGATTCTCCGATCCCCCCTCCAACAGACCAACTAGATCTAGCCACACCAACCGCCTAGCAATTCCAAAAAGCCTCAGAACCAGAGCAGGTGGCACTAGCTTCCCAGTCCTCGCCGCCACCAACTGGAACTTATTACCCGCCGAGATTAGAGGTATCAAATCCCACTTGTGCTTCAGGAAAGCAATAAAAACGATGCTGTTTGTATAAACCCCTCTTGGGCCATGTCAATTGTATAACCAATGTAATGTCAAACGTCCTTTTTTTCCCAGGCTAGGGGTAGATACGATCTCGCTGTAACCTCCTCTATCTACCCCTCCTTGTACTGAAACTAAGTCATTATCTTGCAACAGCGCCCCGATGCCTCTGGGCTGTGTGGCGCTTTACAAATGTAAAAATAAATAAATAAATAAAATAATCAGAGCTTAATTCAAGCAGGCTCACATGGGGCCTGGTTTCAGAGGCTAACAAAAAAGACAGGAATCCCCTACACCCTTTCATATGCACTGTGTCATCCTAAAGCCAGCTCCCACCCCCGGTATCTATTGACAGTGAAATGTCATGTCTGGGTCTGCATGTTTACAGTAGTCATCCTCGCAGACCTCATTCAGAAGGTACAAGTATGCGGTTTGGCGTAGCCAGAAAGTCTGGTTTCACCACAGCTTCATGGGAGACCTATTGCTTTAATAAGGAACCACAGAGAGCTCCATTAACCAGAGGGACCCTTAGATGCACAACAGACAGGAAGATGAGTGGAACTTAGCATTAGGTGTTTTTACCCCTTTACCTTTTCTGTTGCAAAGCACTCTGTTTATGAGATTGTTGGTGGAGACACAGAATTGGTTCACCTACATCAATCCCTGTCGTCCAATTGGCTTTAGAAGACAGCTATGCCTCCCTTTTGCAGATCATGTGAAGGCTTTAGCAAAAGCAGAAAGAAGAACTCATCATTGGACATTGGCTGAAGGTACAGTGTGCCTTACATCTTCTGCCAGTGAAGGAAGCCCAGGATTTCCACCAGGGAAGCAAGATCCCTCCCCTAAACATCTCCCAGGGAACAGAGGGAGATACTGTATCCAGAGGACCCGGACCCGCCAGAAACTTCAGAGCCGGTACCCAGCCAGCACACAGCGTGACCTGCTAGTTTCTGCAGCAAACTTCCTGGATGGGAAGTGCCTGAGAGTCTCTGAACCAAACCAAGGACAAGGCAGCTCTCTGAAACACTCTCCTCATCTTTGGACCATCCACCTTAAAGGACTACATGAGCCCAGTGAAGAAGCTAGGAGAAGTGCATCGACAAGCTTCTACCAACGTCTGCCCTTAAGGACATTTTTGAGCAGGTCAAGCCCCTCGAGCTGCAACTGACTGCACTACTGACTGTTGTTACGCCACAGTGGCTAAAGCCATCCGAGTTGCAGCGACCAGTGCTTCAGAACTGCTTATTGTATTTCTCCCTCTTCAGTGTATTAAAATAGCAGAGTTCTTATGGTATAAGTGTTCAGGTTGATTATCTGAACCCCCAGGACACTCAGATTTATTGAGCGACAAGGAAAGAAAAGCATCTTTCATAACTTATGCAGAGAACTCTGCTATTTTAATATACTAAAGAGAAAAATACACTTTCAGAAAACTCCCCCAAGTGTTAGGTTTTTTAGCAAACCAAAAGTAGGAGGAAAGTAGTGAGCTAGATTAGGGTCAAGCCCTTATCTATCCTCTTTCCTAGATAGGCGGCACAGCTAGGAATAGAATATTACTTGGGATAGAGATAGGTAGACTTTCCGAAAGGGAGATTTAGCGAGCTGTAGGCCACTAACGTAATAGAAGTTACAAATAGAACATCAAGAAAAGCATCTGTCTGTGTTGTGTAACACCACGTTGAGCATCAAATGGAGATTGCTGCTCCTTGAGCCCTCCCCATTGTGTTTTGATATAGTAGTGGTGTCTGGCAAATGCCTGTCTAAACTGTTCGGTTTGAAAATGCTTGTTTTTAACATGATCTCAGTGAAGGACATACATACTGCTTATAAATTAGTGACTGAGGGCAGACCCGGTTAAGACATTTTTATTACACCAGTAGCATGTTTACAGCTCCAATTAAAACATTAACTCTCAGAAGACTGCTTTGAAGAAACACTGGCAGGCACTTCCAGCGCAACGTTTGATGTTAAGGATTGAAAAGGGGAGCTTAAAGAGATTACAGGAGGGTGTGTTTTGGGTGGGGAGTATCAGGAAGTGGGTGGGAATGGCCATAGGGATTAGCCTGGCCATGGGCGGTCAATGGTTGGGTAAATAACCAAACAACATCTTCAAGTATTATTTGCCTCCTCATATGCAATCTCCCCTTAACTGTACTCCAATGCAATAGTTTTGCTTTGTAGGTCGCTTTAAAGAGCCATCTTGTAGCCAAAAATGTTAAAGGAGGATCTTTATTAGCAATCACCTGAGGCTCTGTATTATTCAGATACTTGACAGAAACACTGACTTGGAGGTTGATATTATCCTTAGGCTTCGGCCCTCACGAAAATGGGATATGGCTGAGTTAAAACATTGACACATTTTAAAAACAATCGCACATTTTAACTTCCAAAAGATGGTAAATCAACAAGTACTCTAACCTGCTCATTGCTCACTATGGAAGACAAGTTGTCATCTAACATGGATCATTTCACTAATGTTTTATGTGCAGTGATAAAGTCACATGTTTGGCCATGACGACTTTACTTTACTTTCATCAATGTATAACGCGCAGCCATGAACCCTAAGGCGTGAGGGTGCAAACAAGACGAACAAGCAGGGTAAACAGAAAAATGACATAAGGCGTAAAAGGGGGCGTCTAAGGGGGCCAGGCCCCAACACTCCCTAGTACTAGTAAAGCCAGGGGTAGTAGTGAGGACTCCATAAGCCTCACCACACTAGCAGGGATCTGGAATAGGGGTCAGCCACATGAAATCTACTACCGTCTGAATCAGCCCATGTGTAAGTTAAACATAATCATCATGGCCCGCAGTCTTGCGGACTCATGAAAGATTAGTAGTAATATGGACGCAGGAACTACTGGCTCTTCAGCTCAGTCTTTAGGAGTGGTAGAAGCAACCTCTGTGAATCACCATCATGTGGACCTACGAGAGGGGACTAATAACAAGGAAGCTGTAGCAGATGCCAACCTGAGTTTTGTAACAGCCTGTTGCTCTTGCGGCAATGCAGCCCGTGAGCAGAAGCAATAGTGCTTACTGGCCCCACTCAGACATGAGTACTGCCTCCCCATTCTACGATGCATATGTACAAGTGGAAATTTAAAGATGGTGTATCGGCCTATTAAAGGCTTAGTACACCGGGTGGAATGCTTAGTCAGAGGCACGTTGAATTCACCTTTATATTCACTTCCCAGCTCAGTGCCATTTATATCCATCTGTGCAGGCCAAAGACAATATCCTGGACCAGAGAGAGGGATGAGGGGGTCGATAAATACCAGGAGAATGCATTAGGGAGTGTGGGTGAATGAAGCAGTGGAGTGAGTAGGTTCGGGGAGACAGGAATGCAATGATAGTTGAAGGTGCAGGAGGAGGAGGTGTGGGAGACAGTGCTAAAGCTGAAAGGAGAGGAGGAAGTGCTGAAGGTGCAGGTGGTTGAGGAGGTACCGAAGTTGCAGGAGGATGGGGAGAGAGTTTGAGGAGAACATACAGCAAGGGGGCGAGGAAAGAAGTTGGTTGAGAACATTAAGAAGGAGGAGACAGAAGAGTTGTTAGAAGACAAGAGTGATAAGGAGAAGGTTTGAGAACAAAGCAGGTTGGAGAAGGGCACCAGCAAAGGAGGGAGAATCTGGGAGAGGGAAAGAGACGCTGAAAGGAGAAGCCAAGAATGGGTAGGACCCTGCAGACGTAAGGGCAGGCCCAGACAGAAACTAAGAAAACAGAGCCAAACCATTGTTTGGAAGGAGTGGGAAAAGGAGTGAACTTGTGACAGACTAGTGAAGAGATCAGTCGACTGATAGCCCAATGGTCAGTATTCAGGCCTGGAGGCATTTCTATAGGAACAATCGAATGCTGGTTTGGTGAGGCTGAGAGTGGGTGACAGGATCATGTCCTGGCCCAGAGTAATACAGTAGCACCTATCTATGCCCTTCAAGACCCTCCTGGCCTACCTCCCCTCTAGTTGATGCTGTGAACAGGATTACAATAAAGCTGGATAGTGCAGTGGGAGCACTTGCTCTACCTCAAGGGTTCTATCCATTCTAGGCCACATGGAGAAGCCCAACGGAATCCAGGATAACATCCACATGAGCCAATTTGTGACAATTGACTCTGAGTGATTCAGGAGGAAGACCCAGGGGAACTGCTTGGGAAAGGGGTTATTGGATCAACTGGACTTTCTTTTGGCTTTTCCACCCAACAACCACTTGTTTTGAGTTATCCTACATTTGTGTTAAATTCCCTAATACATATTTCTCTTGAACTGTATCCATGGGTTGCATCCCCTAATCACTACAAGTGGCCTCATGACAGATGGTATCAGATGAAGGACCCATGGAGGCCTGACTGGGGACCCTCCCATCGTTCCTGTATGCACATTTTTAAAGTGGAAAGGATTAATTGAATGGCGAACATAGCATTTCAAACTACCCTAGGAGCTACTCTTTAGTGCACAAGATATTGATGTTGCTCCCCGAGGCAGTGCGCTAGTGCCTACAGGCCTGATGATACCCTTCCCTGAAGAGACATATGGCATGGTTGCAGCTACATCACGCATGCTCTTAAACAGTGGATTCACTTGGTGTGTGTGGGGGTAGTGGGTAAGGTTAATGCCTTGCAGTGTAATCATGGTGATCAGATTTTTGTGACATAAGTGGGGGACATCTTAGCCCAGACCATTAACTTCTGGTTACATTAGAAGAAATCATCAGTCTCATTTCTACCAAAAGAGGAGTGAATGAGTTTAGATCCACATGTTCTCTTTTGAAAAGCTCAAATAAGGCCTCACAAACCCACTGAATTCAGAGTGAAACCAACCTCCCTTATTTTACCCCACATGATATAGGATCTCCACCCTTTACTGCTACATTTGCAGTGGCTCAGTAAACTCACCCCTACCTGTGGTCAGCCTTTGAGTATGTAATAACTGAAGATAAATGCCGACAGAAAATGGGCCCCTATTTCATCAAACGCAGGGGGGCATTTCTATCAGAACAAGAGTGACCCTAAAAGGGTTGGGAATAAAGGTTACCAGCTACAAGGCCTGTCCGCTTTCATGAAAGCAGTTTAGGATCTGGTACATTCCCACTTAACGTCAGCACACCACGGAACATCTAAGACCCAGCACTACGTACTATGCCAATACTTTTGCCCAGGGATTTATAGACAGATGAAACATTGTTGTGCGGCCTATCCAGTCTACCAGAGGATGTCTTGCAGTGATGTGGGTTGAGCCCCCTTGCAGCCTCTTCCTATTATTGACATTAGCTACTCTGGATTAAGGACTGATGATATGGGCCCATGCTGTCCTTCAAAGAGGGGGAACAGACACACCCAGGCCATCATAGAAAATACCATTATATATCGGGATGAATTTCTTCTCAGGAGTCTCACTACTCGAAACAACGTGAAACATTTGGTTATGTACTTCTCCTGGGTGCACTTCTCTACGGCAATTTTAGCAAATCAAGTGAACTCGCCATGTTGAAACTTATGTCTAACCTGAAAAATATAAAGATACCTGTTGCACCTCCATTTACCATCCCCAGACAGATGGCTTAGTGGAGAGATTTTACCAAACAACAAGAATCTTCTGCTGGAGATCACTGATGAAAATGTCAGAGACTGGAACTGATCTGAAACCATGGGCTCTCTTCACTGTGAGGAAGAAGCCACAAGCTTCCACCGGATTCTCTCCTTTCAGGATTCTGCATTTTATAGTACCTAGATACATCTTGGGCATGCTATAAAAAGATTGGGAAAGCCAGGAAGACAGGGGGCACAATGTGGCCCATTTTATGCAAGATATCCAAGCCAATCCAATGAGCACACTCTTTGATGAGATATTATCTCCATGAGAGCCAACATAAACATAAAATACATTACAGCCAACATATTGGCCCATGAATATTCCAAAACAAAGATTACATTTAAGTTATTCTTCCCACATGAGAATAATCTATATGGTGAATTCCCAGCTCGGAGTCATCTGTACGCATATACCCAAGCCATAGACAATACTCTGGCCCAGGGAGAGGGTCCAGGGATCTTTAAATGCCCTGAGAACGCATTAGGGAGTGTGGGTGTTTGAAGGAGCAGAGTGAGATGCATGAAGAAACAGAGGTGGAGAGAGACAGAGCTGAAAGTGCAGGTGGAGGCTGGAAGCCGAAAATACATCAGGAAGAGGGGAGGAAGTGCAATAGGATATGGACATGGATATAGATATGGATATGGGTATACAAATGCTTATGACATAAACATGGATATGGAAATGGACATGGATATGAATAGGGACATGGGCAGGGATACAGAAATAACTATATTATGGGCATGAAGGTTATTGATAAGGAAAATGGTGTGTATGGGGATATGGGTTTGACAATGGCTGGCAACATAGCATTTAAAGTACATCTACAATTAGATCATAAGACTACTCTTTTTGTGAATTATTGAAGGTAAAATGTCAGCCTTTCAGAGTTGCCATTGCATTCTTAAAGATTGGCAGATACTTACAGGTTCACTTTGGGCCTTGAGCCTAGGGGGGACTCTCTCAAATATTAAAACAGGGTGTCTGTGTGGTGGGTAGATTCTCTTTTTTTTACTGTGAATGTATTTATGCTTCTCAACTTACAAAGCCGTCGTGGCTGGGTTGTTTTAGCTACCACTAGAATTTCAATACTCTCAGATGTTGTGAACTGCCTCGCAACCCACAATGGTTTGCAATGCCCCTTGAGCATCTTGCAAGATGTCTGTTTTTGGATCAGGATATTAATAAACATACTTTTCTTCCTCTCTCGTAGCAGAAGGCAAGGATAGAGTTGCTGTTCAGAGCAGTTAGCAAGTTCAAAGTGTGTGAAACTCACAGGAACTCACAGGAATTCACAGGAACACAGCTTCAACTGGAACACCGTTGCAGATTCACCAATCAATAAACGAGGACAAGAGCAACCTTTCCCCTTAATCTGTGCCCCTTGCATCAGTAAACTTGTGCATCCGCCCTCTCCTTGTCTTACCACATGTACCATTAATGTTCTATCATTCCATTAGCATCCATGTTATTGTATCCCTTGTTTACAGTGCTCCTTTGCGTCACAGCTAAGTTTGATCTATATTAAATGTGGCATATGCTCACATCTAATCTAATCTAATCTAACAATATAATATAAAGCCAGATGTATGTTTGTCCCTGTATGTTTGTCCGATGCAGTAGCTTTGCCTGTTGTCACCGCTAGAGGGAGCTGTTGCCATGGGATGTATAGAGACAATGCACATTTGCATAGCTTTGCCTGTTGTCACAGCTAGAGGGAACTGTTGCCTTAGGATATATAGTGGCCCTACTGTGTTAATGAAAACCTGCACTTGGGCCCGTTTACACAGGCTCTTACATTAGTTCCTACATAAAGTGTAAGGTTTTGCATGGATGTATTAAAACCATTGCCCAATGTAAAACATGCATACCCACATAGTCTCTGATTCTGCTTTGATTGTAATGTTAAATCCTTAATAAAGTGCTCAGGAGATCCTTTTTGTGAGTTAACTATGAGGGGAATGCATAGTTCCAAAGGTACAATGAAATGGGTGATTCTCCCGTTCTATAATTATTCTCCATCAATTTGAGGTCCCTTGGCAATGATTCCTATCTGGAATATTTTTCAGATCCAAATAGCCCACAAGTTAGTTCACACATGTTATTGGAACATGAGATGCCTTGCTCTGACAGTGTTAACTCGCAAGTGCATTAAACAATTTGGCTCAACTGCGACCATGAGCCAAATGGTATGGGATGTAATAAGCTTCTCATCATTTAGATTTGGATCAGCTGTAATCCCCCACCTTAATATAGCTTTGCTTCTGCTCACTCTAATGAAGCTGCCCTTCTTCACATCAATAGTTCCCTCACTTCTCTATGACACTCAACAATTTCTCATCGTAACCTGTAATCAGCGTTCTGAATTGTCAATCTTCTGGTTTTGTTTCGCGATATATCAGGTGCTCTTCTTACGTGCATAACTTCCTAATTTTCCAGTCCTCCCTGCTCATTATCTTGAGCCGGTGAATCCTTGTGTTCTCTTGATTTCATGTACTCATAGCATCTATTTTTGATCGCCTTCCTGTCCACGTTATACTTACCCAATGTTTTCTCGTATATTTGTGTTAGTTTGCAACTATTACTTTGATGCTGTCAATTCCCAGTTTCTGCAACCTTTATGTCTTTACTGAATTCCTCAAAAATTGCAAGTCAGTTTTAGCTGCTGCGTTAGCTTGTTTATGGCACATATACGTTTACTCTATTTCCCTTCCTCTTACCTTAACTGTTCCTCTATCATCTGCTGCACTTTCTCTGTCCACATATTCTCACTTATTATGCTCCATTGCTTGTCCCTTTAGATATCTGGTATGTAAATTTGTAAAAATGTGGCCTTTTCTATTTTTTCACTACATTACATTTTTACACTTTTTCTTATTCTTTGTTGAATTGACTATTGTTCCAATTATCTTGGTGGCTTTCCTGCCTAAGCTCTCTCTTCAGGTTGTCGTTGACTCTGCCATTTAACTCTGCTTTGAACTCCTCCATCTGTTCGTATATATCCTTCCCTTGCCTCACTGTGCTGTGTGCCACCTTTCTCTAGACAACTGTTCCACTTTCTAGGGATTGTCTTGAAATATACTCTAGCTCATCGTCTTCGATGTGATGCTCATTTCCACCTTCTTGAGCCCAATCTATTACATTTGTACATTTTCTTTAAATGTGTACAGTTGCTTAATGGTAAATCAATTAAATGTACCAAAAGTAAAAATGAACATCTTAATAAATTGTGATTCCTAAAATGTGAATATATAAAAAAAAACTGACTCAAAGTCTGCCAAGGTGTTTCTCCATTGGGTCCCACCAGTCAGTTCAGTCCCATTAGATGTAACTGTAGGCTCCACCGACCACCAGTTGTCACGGCTTCCAGGCAGACTCTTTTACTTTGCAGTTGATGAGCAGGTGCAAGTGGATCTTGAGCCACACTCCCTGCTTAGCCCCGCCCCTTCCTTTAATTTCTTAACTCCTAGATCAAGAGCATCTCTTGCCCGGGTGTTTGAAGTGAAGAGCAGATGAAGAAAAATGCAATTCCTGTTCGGACTGAGACTACCCAGATAAGCTCCATCACATATTTGTTTCACCTCTCGTTCCCAACAGCCCATCTCTACCATCAGCACTCATAGCAAACCATGCCGCTCACCAGTAACGTCACCGAGACTGCTTCACAGCAATCTCGCCTGCATCACCATAGACCCAATCAGCACTCCATCATCTACCACTAAACAAAAACTGATGCTCACCAATGTGCACTCAGCAAAAGATCATGCAGCAGACATCGCTGACCTCATCACCACACATGACTTGGACACTATCTTCATTACTCAGACCCTGATTACATCAATCTCCACCACACATTCTAGATGTCCTCATCCCTAACGGCTACCATATTCTACAACAATACCATCCAAACAAGATCCGCACATGCCTCGCCATCATTCACAAGGAATCATGGCCATACACCCAACTGGACGCCACCACCATTGGCACTTTCGGAAATCTTTTCTGCCACTTTCCACTCTCCCACAAGACATAGTCGCTTTTTACCTCATCTAAAAACCACCAAAGCCCAACACATACTTCATTGAAGACTTCACAGATTGTTCATCACCATGTCCCTCATGCATGCCAACAACATCTTCCTTGGTCACTTCAACATTCCTGGCAACCCAGCAAACAAGCTAATGAAGGAGGATCTGCACTGCCTACTTGACACTCTGAACCTCACACAGCACATGAAAGACCTAACTCACAAGAAAGGTTATGTCCTCAACCTCATCATCATCATCTCCCTGCCCAACCTCCATCCCAGCTCCCCAATACCGCTTGAATGGTCAGGCCATCTCGCAATCCCTTTGACAATAGTCACACCACAACAGTCAAGAAAACCCATTGAAAACCCAGCAAACAAGACTTCACATCATTCAAGAACTTCCCAGTGGAGGCTATCATAGAAGACCTCACCAAACTCCATTTCACATGGGCTGATCTGCCTCTGATGAACCAGGACTGTCACTCTCTTCTCCAAGAACTCAACATGCCCCTCACAATCAAAATGAACAATCTTGCCCCAGTGAAAGAACATATCCTCAAACCTTCTGACCTTGGTACACTCAAAAACTCAACTTCAGCAAATGAACCATCATAAAACAAGTAAAGACTTGGCAGAAATCCTGCAGTGCATCCAACCTCACCCAGATGAACGAACTCTGTCCTACATGCAGACAACTGATCAACACTGCCAAGGCCAACTACTAACAAAACACTGTAGCCAAGGCAAGCAATGAAAGCAGAGACCTCTTCAAAGCCATCGAAAAGTGCATCAAATTTCTGCCTGACCCACCCATTGAAAAATCCACCGTAATCCACTCTTTCTTCATTAAAAAGATCAACATGATCCACCAACACATAGGGACCAATGCTACAACTGACAACACACTACACATCCCATCTCACAAAACCACAGCTCCCTGGACAACTTTCAAGACACTCACTATGGAAGACCTCACTGCCACCCTAGCATCTCTCAAGGCCACATTATAGATGAATAACATCCTCCCTACCTCCATTCTCAAGGCCCTTCTTACTGAAGCACTCCTTCCTTACCTGACAATCATCAACAGCTCCTATCTCAAGGCACCCTCCCCTCGACTGTGAAGACTGGACAAATCCTCCTGCTTCTCAGGAAACCAAACACTGAACCCTAACAATCGCAACAACTACTGTCCCATCACCCATCTTACTTTCCTAGGTAAAATTCTTGAGAAATATACATTTGTCAGTTCTGATTCATATAACTCCGAATTATAAACACGTAAAACTCATGAACATGTAACTACTGTGAAACTGCAGCGCTGTTACTTTCATACGTAAGAAGCACGCCGCTCTGACACATTATCTGTCACGTGATCGGGTTGCGATCACCTGACTTACTCAGCACTGCATAACTGGCAGGGATGTCATAGACGTGAGCAAAGCTCGCCCGAACAACATACGGAGGAATGGCAGGACGCATACATGGTGCACCCTTAATGCATTTCAGGTAAATCCTAAGGAAGCAAGTCTAATCAATGTGCTCGTGTAATTATCTTTAAGTAATCCCGAACTCGGATTGAGACACCTAATACGTGTGTATGTTCACCAATATAGGTTGCTTTGAATCCAAGAAATACATGGAAGTCTATATTTTAAAACCTACCCTTTGAGGGGCCATAGGAAGACTGGGTCACATGTGCAGCGTCTGCCATGACTTACAAGGTAGTATAATGGGGCATGTGACAATTTCACAATTGTTTGTGTGTTCATTTACTTATCAGATGGCATCATCTAGACCATTTGCAGTACCATTCTTATTGTCTCCTTGCAGTTGTAGGCACAATAAAGCCACAGTCTACTCTTCATATTTTAATCAAGTGGAACCATAATCTATTGAGGTAATAACAGCCAGTGTTTATATGGGGATCTTTTTAAATGTACAATGGTTTAATGAAATTGCACTTAACACGCACCATGGCACACATGCAATCCCGAATGTGCTCATTATCTTCCACAATGATGTCCGGATGCTATGTCAGTGGCACTCAAATGGGCATCGCAGGAGATTTGATTTTGATTTTGGCTAATGATGATTCTCAAACGGTGTGGGTTAATAATACAGACTTTGTGAATCCATTAAGACTAGACATCACTGAACAATCTGTGATTTCAAAAAATGAAATCTAGTCCTTGCATTTGTCCAACCTACCTCATCCCCCCTCATATAGGCCCCTTCAAGGTGTCTTTATGGGAATATTTATAACTGGCCATGCATCAATATGGTGGCATATTATGTTCAATTAATGTTCGAATGAATATTATTGAGTTTTCACTGATTGATCAACAATGTTGTGATGCTGGAAATGCATTGGAGAGACAGGGCCTCCCTGTCTTTGTTCTGTAGTCCTTTTTCATGTGTGTTTTGTATTATTTTCTGCACAGGAACCCACGTGGGACTCCTGGCAGTGCAGCTCTTCCACTTTTTGGTTTGGTGTACAGACCCTTGGGATACCCTTATGGCACCCATGGGTGAAGGTACAACCCTGTACCCCTAGTGTATGTTTTTGGGCACATGTGTGTGGCCCACAGAGCAGGGTATGGGCTGGTGGCAGCTCCATGCTGAATTTGACAGGTGTTTTGTATATCCTCCATGTTGAGACACCCAGGCCCTGCCATTGGAATCAGTTGATTCCTGATATGAGACAAGATGGCCCATGTGGCCTCTTGCTTTCTATTGCCTGTGACCTTGTTTTTCCCAACTCTGTCCCTTCCCCCTGACTGGCTGTTGGGTGGAAGTTCCATATATGGTATTTCGGGGAAGTCCAGGCCAGACTGGCTGGAGCCTTCCCAGTGACTGTATGTTGTGGGTACATCCTTGGGGTGGGACCTGGGTGAATGGAGTGTATGACCAATATGCACCTGTTATTATGAGTTTCTGGTTTCTGGTATGTGACACAATTACTGAGACAGCCCTGCCCGAAACTGGTATGAATGCAGTGCGGAGTGCTGAATGGCTGTGTACTAGTCCCAATACACATTACTTTTGTGAGTGCCTGGAGGGAGGAGAATTGACGGAATGCACTGTGAGCCTGATTCGCTGCCTGACTGCCTGAATGCCCTTCTGAGTAAATGGTTGTCTGAGTGTGACCCAGCAGAGTGAATGAGAGACAGAACAGTATATCTGGGGGCCTCTCACTGCTGGAAATCATTCAAAAGTTGAAGTTGATACTTGATGCTTATCCTTGAAACCCTGCTGGAAGAAGAAGACTTGCTGCTGCATTTGCTTTGACCCAATCCGAAAGCTGTCGAGTTTGTCGAGGACTGATCCGAGAGAGGACCTGGCTAGGAGACCTCTCCCCGAGCTATGAGGGAACATTGTGCAGACCGCTAAACCTTCGCCGAAGCGCCCTGGAAGTCAGCCTTCTAAAGACTGTCAACCGGAGACGGGGACCACTGAGAAATCCGAAGTAAAGCACCCAGACATTCCGTCCACCGTCGTCGACCAGGGTTCAGAGGACTGCCGTAACCGCTGGAGACTCGTCAAAGCCGTGTTGCCCAGAAGCGGAAATGCCCTGAAAACCGGAGCTGTAATGCTGCGTTGATTAAGACATTTGAATCCAAGGACTCCCTCTCCAGCACTGTCGACCGATTTGTCCCGCTGGAGAAAGTCAAGGCCACGACACACCAAGGAGAATCTGCCAGTGGGTTTCCCACCACCCAAAGACCACAAAGACGCTGACAACCCAATGCCGATGCTGGGCCAAAGTTCTTCGGTGACTCTTTGCAGCAACTAACTATCGTCGCCGAGGTGAACCTCACGCCTCATCTTTGCAGGAAGTCCATGAACAATCGTTGATGGGCACCGCCAGGACCGAAGCTGCTGCCTCGATGCCATTAAACATTTTCATCATTGACTCTCGATGCCCAGGTTCATCTTCTTCGAGGACTATCGACAATCCGTGACTCCTGCCTTAAAGGGGGTCACTCAAGAAGGATCTGTCGATGACCCATAGAAGAAATCTACTATTCCACATACATTGGGGTGGTAGAAACTTTATAGAAGGAAATAAGACTCATTTAAACAATATATGGACTGGGCTTGCATTCTATCTTTATTTACAGGTTGCTCAGGTGGGGGATCCTCATACAGAACTGTGCTTAGGGGTAGGGGCCCAGTATTCTGCCTATTGTTTCAACCAATCTTCTTTCCTCCAATGTCTATTGTTGGTTCAATTATTAACTGATTTGTATGACATTTGAACTGAGTACAGTTGATGCATTTTAATTGAATCAAAGAGTAATTTTGGTACCACTTAGAAACTGTATATATTTACCATTGTAGATTAACTTGAGCACAAAGTGTGTTATTGTGATTGTGTACATAACTTGAACCTTATTTATATAAATAACTGTGTTTTCACTAACATAGTGTGTGGACATTCCTTCTTTTGTGGGTGCTTGGGGACTACACTGTACTTAAGAACCAGCCTGCATCACCTCCTGAGAGCTTAAGTCTTGATTGCTCATCCAACGTTACCAAATAGAGAATCTTGGCTAGGGTGCTCTGGCCTCTACTCTGGCCATTCCAACGGCCTTAACATTTTTGTCTTTAACTCAATCATGACATGAACAAATGTTTATATATGTTTTCTACTATAATGTCACAGAGATTTGAAACTGTGCCTTGAAAAAAGACCAAATTGGTAAAAACATGTGTCTGCAATTACATTATCGGCCACAGAATAAAATACTAAGGCTATTCTGATCTGACTAGACTCATTGTAATGTGTCATGTGACAGCGCATGTTTATGGAATATAGTTTGTGTTCTTGATTAAACTTAGGTTGGGGTAACCTAAAGTTCCATATTAACCGCAGCAGTCGCCACATCAATAGCTTATATTTTTACCTCATTAACTATTCAAGCCTCAGCGCGTCCTTACCCTGGTCACCCCACACACTTTCACAAGATTCTTGAGAAAGCAGTAGCCACACAACTCCTCCAACACATTGAAGCATTCAGTCCTACCAATCGGGATTGAGACCCAGTTACAGCACAGAAACTGCTACTATCGAAGTGATTAATGATGCCCTTAAAATCCTTGATGTTGGTCATTCTTGCCTCCTGGTTCTCCTTGATCTCTCAGCCACATCTGACACAGTAGACCAGCAGACACTCACCGACAATCTACATCACCACAATCACCACATGGGAATCAGCAAGCTCGCCCACCGCTGGTAGAAATCATACCTTGCTAATCGTCATCAGTTTGAATAAATGGATTACTCCAGATCACCAACTTTACCCATCACCTGTGAAGTCCTGCAAAGATCCATGCTTTCCCTCTGGATCTTCAATATTTACATAGAACCACTTAGAGCCCTCCTTACGTCACACAACATCTACATCCATCATTGCGCAGATGACATGCAGCTCTACCTCAAGATATCCTCCATTGAAGACATCCACTGGCTCAAGGCTTGCATCTCATTGATCCAGTCGTAGATGTCCAATGCTTACCTGAAGCTCAACCTCTCCGAGCCTGAATTCTTACTCCTGACCAACAACACTGAACACCTTGACATCCAGACCTGGCTCTCTGCTAGGAACTTCAAGGGCTTCACACAACAGCTGGCTACCTGTGCCAAGTTCTTTGCGTTCAACATCGACAGACACTCTCCTAAAAACAGCACATGTCAAAGAAGACACAAACAGCTTGTACCAGCTTTCTTTTATGTGGAAATCCAAGACCTTCATCCCAGAAAACATCATCAGATATGCTGGCCAAGCCTTAATCCTCTCCCACCTGGATGGTGGCAATGCCATTTTGAAAGTCCCTACGGCAACTACCCTGGCATCACTGAGATGTGTCCTGCATGCTGCAGTATGACTCATTGAAGGACTCAGCAAATCTGATCACATCACTCCGAACCTCATCAAACTGAACTGGCTCCCACTGCAAGCCTGTATTATCTTCAAATCCTGCTGCATCATCTGCAAGGTTTTCACCCGGAAGACCTCAAGCTACCTCACTGAGAAACTCAGCACCTCTCATGACCTACTTTCCACCAGAAGTAAGGATATGTCCAGACTTCAACTTTGCTGGTGCAGAAAGAAAAGAACCAGAAGACAGGCCTTCCATGTCTATGCCCCAAAACTCTGGAACTTCCTCCCTATCAACACCAGGAGCATCTCCTCAGTTAAACAGTTCAGGAAGGAGCTCTTCAAGTAATGGCTTCTCCCTAAGACCTGGGCCCACACGTCCTCCACTGCCCACCCTACCTGAGCATGGGTGATCTGATCCCCACTGTTTCCTCCTCTGGTTGCTTGTAGATCCCTTGCTGACAAATTGCCCACCTTCCCCCTCCTCTATTGTTAGCCCCAACTCCCTTTTTTCTCTGCTCCCCTCGCCTTGTTATTTGCCCCAGATTGAAAAGCGTTATGTTGCTTCTCAAAGCTATGTCTGGGCTCAATAAATACCCAAGCTCTTTTATTGATGACTTCCCTATCAGGCAGGCTGAGCCATCCTTTTCATAACAAGTTGGGTGGGCCCAGAATGTGTCACTTGAACTGTTATAAGGCTGCCTTGTTCAAGTGGTGATGCTACATCGATTCTGCATAGAAAACCTGATAACTACTCCAGCCACAGCAGCAGCCCCCTCGCTATCTTCATTTGCATATGAAACTTCTCCAACCACATGAGGAAATTTGCAGGTCCTGAGGGTACCACCTTCACGGCCTAAATGAAGACAGGCTTATCCAACTTTCTTTGCCTCCAAAGCTGTAACTCCCACGAGTATCTTTCCATGTATCGACTGTTCCTCCACTCTTCCAGTGAGTGCTCCCAGTTCTGCTGTCCGCCCTCTTCAATCCAGCTTCAAGTCAAGATTTGGTCTTGAGTGAAAATGACCTCTGCTCTGTACATTTGCCCTTTCCTTGCCTTCCTTCCGGGTCACCCTCTCCATGCCCGTTCTACATTGTTTTTGCCAAAGTAGAATTCTTTGCTGCACTTTACTTTGACAAAAATAACTTTGTGCTTTTTGTTCTTTTTTCCTAATTTCTTTTGAAAGAGATGTTTACTCTGTACCTCCCCCCTTTCGCCTTCCACCACTGCCCGCACCTTTCCCACCCACTTAGCCCCGTTACCACTTAATACCGGCTACCGTGTTTTTGCCACCGCCTTTTTCACCTCGGCTCTTTTGAACATGGCGTTTTAGCTGCGAACGTTTTTGGCGACTTTTCATATTCTTTTACGTACATGTGTTATGTGTTTACGATAGGGGTTCTGTGGTGGTGGGTGGCAAGGTGAGGATGTGTGGGTGAGGTAGATGGGGTTGAGGGAAAGCCCCATACAAAAAAACGAAATCGCCCGCCGCAAAAACACCACAATAAAAATAGCCACGGTGAAAACAGCTGCTAACCGTTCATGCATATTTCTGGAAGTAATGTACAACAAAGTATTTTACTTCAGAAAAACAACAATGTACTCTCTCCGGTTATGGTGAATTCCTCTGCCCGTTTGCTCTGCATTTTAAACTTGTCTTGCCCCATTCAGCTTCCATTCTTTCTCTCTTCTAGCTCCCAAACATCGCTCTCTCTCCACTCTATTCGTTTATTCTCTGATCTAAAAACTCCTAAATGTCTTCTCCGTTAGATGTATGGACTTTATATCACTATCAACCACATCAATTAGTGCCGGTGTTGCTTAATTATTGCACTGGGCTTTGGGGATAGCGCAGTACAAACGGAAGTAAATAAATACTGCTTCTGCTGGTAATATTACTAAGATTAGGACTTGGGCAACTTCTGATAGTAGACTTCTTGATCAGCAAATCTAACACCCACTGTCATATTTCAGCCAACAAAATAGTTTGTAAGCAGATCATTTCTAGTCAGGTTCCTCTTGCAATAATATTGCATATAGGAAAAAAGGGGGACATTATAGATATATCATTTACACGTCAGAAACTTCTTGTAATTATCTAGCAATGACATTACAACTAGCCAGAATATTCATTGCTAGAGGGCGATATGGGAGCGGGAGGTGGTATGAAGCCCAGGATGAGTTGTGCATTATTGATAGATTGATGAGAAATAGCAAAGCAATACCCCTACGTGGAATTAGACAGAGCATAGTCAAATTGGCCCGTGAGGGTTATTTGGGTTGTAATGGTATGCAGAGGAGGCTCAGAGAACTTTCTGGTGGCCAGGTATGGATGCCAGGGTGGATCATGCGGTAAGAGGTTCTGTGGAGTGTGTGCCATGTGATAAATCTAAGGTAGTCAGGGAGACGCCATGGATGAAGGTGGTGGTGGATGTGCTAGGCCCGGTGCAATGTTTAGATTATGGAATCAAATTTGTTTATGTGTTATTAGGTTATCACAGCAAGTTGGTTGAGTGGAGTGCGGTAAGAGAGGCGGTCACTTGTGAAGCTTTATCATTTTTGGAAGATTTGTTTTTTGCGGTTTCCTAAGGAAATAGTTACCGATAATGGAGTCCAATTTACATCATTGGCCGTGGAATCCGAGTGATTTGCCCGTGGCTGAAAGTACCACGGGCAAATCGTTTGCATGAGAAAGGTGCGAACTACCAAAAATTTGCACCTTTCTCATGCAAACACACATACATCCTCACACCCACACACACACAACACACCCACAACACACCCATAACACACCCCCCACCCACACCCTCAGCACACCCCCACCCACACCCCCAACATAAACAAACCCCACTTACCTTCATCTTCACGCTGGTTCCTGCAGCGCCAGTTCCCTTTCACTTCTGTGATCGTGATCCAGCGCTGCAGGGTCCTTTTCTTTTATTTTTAAAAAAATGTTTTTAAATAGAAGGATGCGGGGGTGTCCCCCGCAATCCCTGCTCACTATACCATGAAGTATAGTAAGCGGGGCGATGCGGGGGACACCCCAGCAGCCCCCGTTTTTTTCAATGCCACCACCAAAGGTTCAAACTTTTGGTGTTCGAACCTTTGGTGGTAACACTTTTAGAACTTTTGGTCAATGCAACCATCTTTTTTTAGGTAATTTCAACCTAAACCTTGGCCGTGAGGACGTTTTTGGATGCCCCAGTCAGAAAGCACTCTAGAACACCTTTGTATCATCCCAGGGGGAGTGGGGTGGTCTAAAGGGTGAATCGCCTCATTATAGGGGGAATTCAGTTCGCTTTTAAAGTGTGTGTGGCTTGGAGCTTGGAGAGGGGTAATTCGAAAATGGTATGGGCATAATATACTGCATCACATTCTGTAACGCGGGTGTCGCTGTATGTGTCATCGAAAAGAACAGAGCCAGCTACCACATTCTGTCCCAGTTGGATGGGTTTGGCAAGATCTGTGGTTGATAGGGACAGTTTTACGCGAGCCATAGGAAAAGCGCAAGCCGCATATAAGAAACAGTTTGATGAGAAGTGTAGAGTTAAGGATCAACAATGGGAAGAAGGTAATTGGGTGTGGGTTGAGAATCCACACATGAATAGCAAGTGTCAAGGTGGCAAATTCTTGGAGGAAAGAATATAGTCATGGTCAGGGATGGTGCAGTGATCATGGAAGGAGGTGAAGTGTTGTCGAAGGAACGGCTGGCGGAGCGTGATAAGGATGGCGTGGCTGCAGGCAATGCAGCCAGAAAGCCTGGGAAGGAGGTGGTAAGACTGTAGAAGGGAAGGGACGCTGTTATTTGAGAGGGCAAGCAGAGGAGAATAGGACGCCCCAGGTAGAGGACGCCCCAGGTATTTGGAAGATTTTGTGGATACGTGATGTTGTGGGGGTTTGAGTGACTACCTAGCCCTACTTATTACTCTAAGGGTCATGAGGGATGGCTCTGCCCATGCTATTAGTTTAATGGATTTTGCTTTGTTTTCCTCTGTGTGTTACATTGCTGATGTCCATACAGTTGAGGGGAGGAGAATGTGTTAGGAGCTGGATTGGGATTCTAAAGGGGAATGTTCATGGGGGAACGTCAGGGGGATTTTATTGAGAGTGATTAAGGGTAGTCGCTGTTGGTGGATGTCTCCAATGTAAACTTTGAATGCAATAAAGTATAATTTTATCAGCTTTCTGGTATCAGCTTCCCAACATAATGCCAACCTTACCAAACAATGTTCTTAGCCCTGCACCCTACTTAAGGACCATCCTAGTTCCTATTCCGAGGTCCATAACCTGCCAAGGCCCATCCCAGAATAAAGGCCCATGCTTGCAGCAAGGATCATTCCTGTTTGAGTGCCATCAAATTGAGGGACATCCATCCCTATCCTAAAGCCCATCACCACTCTGAGGCTGATCCCTGACCAGAGTCTTATCACCACACCGAGGCTCACCGTGACCAAAGCCTTATCAATCGCCTCAGGAGCATTCAAGCCTCAGGCCCATCTCTGCCTGAACGATTAGGCCTGTTCCGAGACCCGCCGCGGGTTCAAAACCCATCCCCAGCATAAGGACCATAACACCTACTCTTACCGCCATTCCTGATTTAGGCCCATCTTTGCTCCTAGGCCCATCACTGGCCTGGGCCATCTCCGTTCCAAGGCCATTGCCAACTCTGGGACCCATTCCCACTGTGAGTCCCAACAACGTGCCAAGTCCTATGTCTGCCCTGTGTCCATTCTTGCAGTCCCCTATGATCAGAACTGGAGAACTTTATACAATGTTAGTTCATTTGAAACTTCCAATTGTCATTCAATCTCACTAAATTCCCACTAAATTTCTATTTAGTCTCATCTCATCATTTTTTCACTTTTCATTGTTTATAATAAGGCACCCCAACAGAACGTTGTGTGGATATTACAACTTGTCGTAGAGTTATGCGCTTGTACAAAACACTCGGCCCGTTGCCTCATGCTTGGTACGGCACAGAACATGCATGTGACTATTAACACCTCTAGAATATATAATTGGGAGCCCTTTATTCTGTATATATTCCTATCAGGCAGGAGGTGTTAGGCTGGCAGATCGAGATGACTTTGTGGCTGAGAGAAAGAATCGCCTTCTGCACATGTAGTTAGTGCATTAAAACTTATTTGGGAAAAGTAAAATAACTTAACATGTTCCTATTCACCTGTTTATCTGTGTGCGTGCATTCCTATTTCGTGGTTGATGGTTGTTCATGAAACGGAAGGCGGCACAAGTCTGTATAAGGAATTAAATAGTTCTGATGGGACAAGCCAGCAGAAGGTAACAAAACATGGCATAGTCGATTAGGGAATCTAGGTGTGTGCTAGTTCCCCGAGAGCAAGACTGGTGGTATTGCATTAATGTTGTCATCTCTTGCATGACATATGCAAACGAATCACAAAGAGATATTTATGAATCACAGTCACTGATGTACCTGTCATGAAGATCATCTTTTGTCTCCACCTCCATCAAACATGGCTGCCACCCATCATTGCAACTCTCCTTGGCAACTGGCTCACTGTGACAATCCTCATTGGTCAAACGAGATCTCGGCCATCTTCCCTCTGTTAGGTACTGTTGGGCCGAGAATAAACGATGAGCTTGGAAAGGATTGAGGGAGGTCTCAGCTGCTTAACCAGCAGATGGGTCACAAAGCAGTCCACATGGGTTGGGTCTAGGAGGCCTCATTTGGAGGAACTAGGATCACCTGACATGCTGTGTGGCCCATGGCTATGTGTTATATGGGATGGCCGGGCCCTATTGTCCATCCCGTTATCTGATGGCGGGCTGTTTACAAGGCGTATCAACAGAGCCCCCAGTCTTTTTCAAGTTTAATCTAAGCGTTTGCTGAAAACAATGGCTGCCATGCATTTAAAGATGGTGTTGATGCCAAGTAGAGAGACAGGTGAACGGCGATTTGATAGGTTGGTCTGTCACTAAACATCTTGACGGGATTCCTGTCAAACAAGAGTGACGTCAGAGGAGACACCGTTCAACAGCATACTTGCTGATCTTTGAAACTGGAGGTCGGGGTTCTATTCCCAGCTTCGCCACTTAAATAGCCGGACAGTAGTATTCGACACAAATGATGTTATCTATGACGTGCATGCGTAGAAGAGACTGTGCAGTGCAAGTAACGCCCTACCCATATCCAGGGCGGTTTAATTCCGTTCTACGTGTATGGCATACACCACGCAGTTCTCTGTGCACCACCTCGTGTTTGAGGTGTTGTGCTGCAATAAATGGCGTGTGCCAAGCTCCTGCCGCGCTAGACACCCTGTATCCGGAGTAACCTGCCTGCTGCAGCCAAGCTCTCTCCATCACACACTTCTGGAAAGATCTGCAAACCCTCCTCTTCCCACAGCACCTCATCACCCCTCAACACCCTACAACTCCACCCCCCCCCCCCCCCACCTACCCCATGCATGACATCTATTCAATCTCCGGCTTTGTGGCCTGCAAGCCAGGCATGCCCATTCGAAATTCCTACAACAACATACTCCCAAGAACCGCTCCTTGGCGCTATGCCGAAAAACAAACAATATGCGTGTCACAGATTTCTTCATTTTTTGCATTAACCAACACAAACATGTTTACTTACTACAAGGCCGAAGGCCTTTGAATCTACCCCCAGCTTTGTGAACGTAATCACGGTGTGAAAGAAAAAACACAGATTGTAACCTGCGCATCAGAAAAAGACAGAACACCGAGCACAGTAACGCCTGGGCCAATCTGCAGCTGTGGCAAGGCTGGCACGACCGATTCCGCATTTCATCCAACTGAGGTGGTTAAAATGCGCGCAAAGCGTTTGGTGTAATAGAACCTGCAGCGTACTTTGTAAAGAGCCATGAGACTCATTGGGAAGCCTGGTGCCCTGCATGAATGCTATAAGATAGCTCAGCGAGTAACGCGATTGGCACTGGGGTTTGGGTTCAACCTACAGCCTCCATGTCCAAATCCCGGCATTACTGACGCACCCTTTTCTCCTGCTCAGGTTAATACAATGAGTACCAGTACATTGGGTAAAAGCAGTGTTTGGTATTTACATTTCTACTGAGCAGCATTCCTTGCGGTAACAGGATCGCATAAAACAAGTCGTAATTATTGTTAGTTATTGCAAATGAACAATTAGAATAATGGCAATGGGTAGTCATTAGGCGGTCCTCCAGATGTTGTAGACTTCAACTCCCTTCCGCCCTAGCCGGAAGTGTTATTGGAGTTGCACTCCAAACCATCTTGAGGGCCACGTTTTGAGTAGGGATGGGCTGGGCTTGGAAACTGGTGTTGAAGGTTTTGGGGTGTGGAGAATGAGGCATGTGACTGAAGGCGCAAGTCCTTCTCCATACATTAGAGACGTGTCAGGTAGTCCAGTGGCTGGCACTGGCGTGTCAAGCACTGTCACCCACAGCGACATCTCTGACCTGTAACTTAACACCCGCCTCCAATTGGCGGGAAAGCTAATGCAACTTCAAAGGGATCTGCGGGCAGACATTCGAGAAACACCTCGAGATGCTGATCTGTTGACACAAAGGCACAAAGAAAAGTCTGTGTGTGTGTGTGCAGTAAAATGGGTAGACCATTCAAAGCAACAGCACATCAATAAAGCGGGGAGGGGCAGGGGTGGCTGTAAACACCTTCAATGCAGGGAGGCGTGTAAAATGAGCATTTCTACTGCATGATGGGTCAGGAGATTAAAAAAGCATGTATAAAATCACGTGCCTGTTATTAAACGCAGCTCTTAGTACTGGTTTAGCAGCCCAAGGAAGTCACCTCTTGCAAGAAGGCGGAACAAGCCCACCACTGCAGGACGAACTGAATGACGCCCCCCGCATCTCTTGTGATGATGCCTCCATGTTAAAGATATAGACCGATGTGAAAAAAGCCCCTCTTTCTCAAGTTTTCTGGTTTTCTATAGCGCTAACATGATATCTTCGGGTTGCTTCTGTGCGCTTTGAGACACCACTCCAGCATGCTGTAATGCTAGGCAAGGTTGTGACAGCTGCAGTAAACAGAACGATCATCAGTGCCATGAAAATGGGTAAGTGGAGACGCAAGAGACAGTTTATATATATATTTTTCATTTGTTTGGATCAAATAGATCTTTACAAACTATAAAAATAAATCAACATTTTACATATTTGCCACAGTTAAAATACAATTAACTTACAAAACATTTCAACGCAATACAAGACAAGCCTAAAAACAATAAATCAAAAGAGAAAAAAGAGAATGAAAAAAAAAAGATAAAAGACCTAAAAAGCAAAGGGAAAAGAGGAAAAATGGAAAACCTTCATTTCCCCAAAAACCTGCACCCCATACTAGATTGTTAATTACTACAGCTATGTTAAGCCGTAATTGTGGAGGCATTGATCCCAGATTGCCCAGCGCTTGGATAGGCCAAACCTAACCTTGAAAGGACCTGACCTACTGCTATCGTCAGGGCGGTGTTATGCCCCGAGATCAGGCGATTCCAAATGTTCTCTGATTGCAAGCAGTCCATTTTGTGCACAAATTTCCCAAAATAGAGGACTCTAGTCTCCCAAGTTCCTTTGCATTCTATGAGTAAGTGGTGCAGGTTTTGCTTATTTTGGGTTACACAGATTTTACAAAACGATATGATGTTCTGACAGTTTATTACATGAAATGACAACATTCCTAGTACAAAAGAAGCAATGTTAACAGAACGAATACCACAAAGCAAAAACAAAGTGGAGCTCATATTCTTGGGGGGCATAACGTGAAAAGGTGTAAAAGCCTTGAGTAAGGCTTTAAGGTGTGTTTCATTTACGTCACGCCACATTTGCCAACATTTGCAGGGCAGAGAGGAGGGGCAGTACGCAGCTTGCGTTTCTGCCGCCTCTTTCCTCTCCCCCGTATAAACACTGCAGCATTTGCACTGGCATGGATTTTCATGCCGGCGCAGGCGCTGCAGATCCCTATTGCGCCCGCCTGCTGAATGCATAAAGCAGGCACACTCCATAGGGATGGCAGGGAGCCTGTACAATTCAAATTAAACCCACAGAAATGCTCTCATGTCAGGGAGGGTTTCATTTCAGTTGTGATTGTCACCTGCCATTCGAGCATGGCAAGCAGAGCTCACAAACAAAAGTAAACGCTGCCTGGCATGTTTACTCACTTTTCACTGCGGAGTACAAATGTGAAGGGTAAAAGGCAGCATACACGCTTGTACACCACCTCTCACCCTGTACATGTGCACCCCTGCAGTGAAAATGAGGAACATTTGACGGCAGGGAGCTGATTGTGTTACAGTGTAAACATAACGGCTACCCACAGTCAATTTATGGTTTTGGGCAACATGAGCCCCAGTAAGATTAGCCATCGCGGGGATTATTTCCTCGAACAAGGTAGCAGCAATGTAGCACCACTATGATGGTGACTGGTGCAGTATACAAGATTTATAGCATGCTATAACAAACCGTATGCCACAGGAAACAGCAGCTCGCTCAAGAGGCGCTTTCCTAAGAGCACAGCTCTGCAACATCCCTCGGCAGCTTTACTCTCTACGCTCGAAAGTTGCAACTGCCTGGGCAGTGACTGGGTTCAAGCAATCTAAATGATCCCAAAATGCAGGTGCTGAAAGAAACTGCATGTGTATACTTGCAATCAGCACATAACAGATGAAGCTGGCCTCATCATCATCATCACATCAAGAGAATTCATATGTCATCCCTAAGGGCTGTGATTTGCAAGGGCTCCTAGAGAGGTGGCTACGCGCGTGGTATTGAACGCAGTCCTTGGTATTGCTTTTAGTAGCGCCATGAACAAAACAGAAGTTAAGCTAAGATGGTTGAAGGCTGAGTTAAACGACTGCCCCTGTGTACCTTTTTAGTTTTGGCCGCAATCGCCAATGCCTGTCCTATGCACAGAGAGAGAGAGCTGAGGGATGCAAATAGAATAGTACATTGCAAACATTTCATGGCAGGTGTATCAATTCTGCCTGCCAGATAATGCATTGCAGCAGCATGCACAGAGCACAGAATGTTCTGGAGTGCATTATCCTCGTGTCGTTGGAGAGCAGATTCTGCCCTTAGCGTCTACATGCTGGAGGCGTGCTGTAGCCGTCAAGGCATTTCGGTTCAGTTCCAGTCCCACCTTCGAAATACCTCCCCAATGCTGTGAGGACCTGGCCTTGTGATGGCAATCTGTGGCAAAGGAAGGAGTACCTGAACGTTTAACAGATTAAGTAGCCAGGCCTTTGAGGTGATTGGTATGCCAATACTTAGAAGTTCTGGGCCCTCCATGGCGTAGCTAGTATATGAAACATTCTATATCACGTGATGTGAGTGACAATGCAAAGAAGAAACTTCCTGGTCATTTTATGTCTTATGGCAATAACTGGCAAATAGAGAATGTCTGGCAAATGCATGCACACGACCTTCACAAACGTCAAGCAACTGGCTTTCTTAATTCCAGTTTCAGGAAAATATGTTGAGATTCATTTCAAACAGGCTCTGTTTGGGCACAATGTGGCTGGAAGTGTGTTCTTGGGTGTTTCCATCTCTATTATATTACCCCATGTAATGTTGGGCTCACCCATGACCCCTAGATCCCACCCTCCTCCAAGCACCTTCTGCAATATCTTATCTTGGCACATGCTACCTTAAAGGTGCAGTTATGCTTCGTTTCATTACTCTTTCTCTGGTATGCTATGAGACAGGTTTGTTATGTGATTGCCCTATGCTACATGAGATTTCCATTTTTTTTATCTACACCTTCCTTTGACTTTTATGGTGCTGATCCGTTTGCACCTGACATTGGACTTCCACTTCCTGCCTCACTGCACCTGTACCAAACCCTGTTCATCCTCGTGCTTTCCTTTTAATTTTTTTTTCTTCAGTTCTGAGGGAGTTTTGCGCCGTTTCATTTTTATTTATTTATTTATTCCCATCAATTTCTGGGGGAGGCAATACTGGTTTGTATACTAGCTTATGCCATGTAATGTCATATTATGTTGTTTTACATCATGTCATGTTGATTTTGTCCAATATGTAATAGATTTTTATGCCAGGAAAAAGAACCAACAAATAACATCTGCCCCAAAGCAGACCAGCCGGGGGCGAACCCCTTACCCTCTCTGCCGAGGCACTCAGTACCACCAATTAGAAAACATCCTCCTCTACCTCAGCAGAAATAAGCCAGTTGCCAATACGACAATTAGGGTGACTTAATAAGCATTATATATATAGCCAGTAATCTGTTCTTTGAATGCCACATAGGTCTGGCCATTCTCAAATACAGACTAACAAATGGACATACATTCAATGTACCTTTGGCATATCTGACAAATGCGCAGGTACTGTGCATGTGATAAATGCAGTGTATAGAGGGTACGACGTTCGTCCATCGCCTGTTTTATTTTTTTGCTGCACTTTTTGCCGAAAAAAACATCGAAGAATATGGATGGCTGGGGTAAGAGCATATAAGGGTTAGGGTGGGGTGCAGTATAGGGAATAAATAAACGGACAGGGAGCTTTGGGGGGACCGCCCCCAAATAAACAAAATAAAACATTCAATGCATTTTTCTGCAAAAAAAATCGGCAAAAAGCAGCGAAAATAAAACCTGGGGATTATTGAAGATAGAACCGTATAGCAGAGGCCTCAACAGTAGACAACTTTCCTTGGGTTTGATAGACTGATTTATTCTAGTCCCCGTTCCAATTTTAGCACTGCGCTCCTAAAATACTGCTGAGTAAAATTACAAATTCAGACCAGCTGTCACATAGTCACTAATATAGAATGTTATGCTTCACCTGAACACTCTTCAGACGACAAATGGCACGTCACTACACTACTCTGCTAATATTTGAACCGTCGCTTGAGAATATAAATGCCATTTGCATTCAATGCTGTTTTTTATTTCATGTTTGTTCAGAGTGCAGTCTGCCGAAGGACTGTTCACCCCAAAGCACTTCAAAGCCATAACAATGGCAGCACTGCACTGTACACAAATCATAATTTCCTGGGGTGTAGCACATATGCCTGCACCCCTAGTGAAATCCCCTCTCTGGCAGCCAAAAGCATGCAGAAGCCATGGAAATGTTGAACACATTGCCCTTCACATACGATGCTTAGCGAAATGATCATCTTACACATATGAATACTCAGACGCACATGACTGTGCTATAACATCCCGGTGGCTCCCAAGAGTTCAGCACTTACATTTCTCCGACGAAATGAAATTCAACTCCTTGTGTTAGTTGCAGGGGTCTGTACAGCTCTGCCATTGCCCCTTAGGGTTAATTCAGGGATCAGCATGCTACCACCTTAAAGGAAGGGTTCACTCATGTGTTAAATGCAACCAATTATAATGATATACGCAGCGCACCATATATATATCCATGTATGAAACTTTTTTTTATTGCATAACTTACATTTCAAAACATTAATAGGAATGGACCAGTCATTTTATGATAACGGAATTTTTAGAGCGACCAACCCAAGGTCGAGTGCCCTGGTGGAAATACATCATAGCACACAGCCCAGCTTTTGTTGTCATCCCTCTGGTTGTGATCTGGACCTATGACGTAACTAAACGTCCTCTCCACCCCATGCATTCCCATGTCGCCATGAAAACGCGCACAATACTTTAGTGTTCTATAAATATCAAGAACGCCTTTCTCCAATTCAAGTATGAGTCTTGCGTCCCTCAGTGTTCATTTTATTTCTCACCGACTTGAATCGTAATCTGTGATAAACTCTGATTAACTCCAAAATCTTCTACTCTAAAATAATTATGTTTCTTTATGGTACCCTGAAGTGCTTGCCTCCGTGGGTACATAATGATGCAATTATGCATCGTGAATAAGATATTTCTCCCAATATGTCTCCACGGATGTTTTTTTTTACACCATGAACTGTGACAAATTGAAGGAATGAGTCCCTTCTCCCCAGCGGAGAGCCCCCGCAGTGAGGCTAGGGAGGCGAGCTTGCTCCGCAACACCCTCCCTATGGGTCGAGACAAGTGGGACCTCACTGGGAGAGACTCCTCTGTAGGGGACAAGGACTCCTTTTCCCATGAGGAACTCCCTAACGTTTTACAGACTGTGGCCTACATGGCATGCTCCCCAATACTAGAACCTAAATATCACGACTGGAACAAAGAGAATCCTAAAAGATGGCAATATCTAACTGAAAAAGAACCTGTCCCTTTAAGGCCAAACATCCAATATACTGGAACTAGTACGTTAAATAAGATACACTTAATGAACCAAGGTGAGAGAAGAGAGAGAGAGTTGCATACGCCTGCCCGTGTAACACCTGGAAGAGACAGAGCAAGCACAAACCATGATCCCCACGAGTTTCAAACAAGCCTGAGACTGCAGATTGGGATGCCAGAGCCACAGCGTGACACTAGTACGAGAAACCAGCAGGGCCACCCGAAAGAAGAGCTTGGGATGCCAAAGCCAAGGCATGACCCCAGCAGGAGAAACCAGCAGGGCAGCAACCCGAAAGAAGGGCTTGGGATGCCGAAGTCATGGCGCAACCCCAGCACCAGAAACCGGCACGGCAACAGCCCCAAGGAAGAGATTTGCGGTTCCCTTTGATCAAGTGGCTTCAAAACAGCTTTGAGGAAAGGACCCATAGCCATCAGGAAACATGGTGGCCATGTTTGGTTGTTGAGCAACGACATCTTAACAAATGTTCCTAGGAGAGCCGCATCTTCTTCATTGCTGTACTGATATCACTGCAGTCAAGGCTCTTGGTGGAATACTGTGTTTTTTTGGGCAGAATTACTGGTACACAGTGTGAATTAACTGTGAGGGGCACATAGAGAGTGGCAGAAGGAGGAAGAAGCAAACAAAAAAGGGAAAAGTAAGGAGAAGAGGAACCGGTTTGTCTGGAGTCTGTGTCCACATATAGGGGACATGCAGCATAACAATGCCAGGCACCCACCTGGATTGCTATCGTCTCCTGGTGAACCTCCAGTACTGTGTGACCTCTGTGTAGATGCCTTAAGTGTCTACTTTAGGGTGGCTGGGGTGGAGAAATATAATGATGACGAGAAGGAAGTGACACATTTGAATTGTTTGGGCACCGAAGGGCTCAGAACGTTTAGACATTTGCCTGGTGAAGCGATGCGCATTTCTGGTGGAGGCGAAGGAGAAACAATAGTGAGCTTATATGAGACCGCCCTATAGAAATTGGAGTCATGTTTTGGGAAAAGCGCCATCATTTCTTTTCCAGGTGCAAGGTGCCGGGGAGTCCATTAACGCATACGTCACGGCCTTGCAGACTCTTATGTTCACATGTAATTTTGCAGGCATTCAAGAGGAGTACATTAGAGACCAGATAATGATGAAGACGAGTAAAGCCAAGGTCAGAGAGAGGTTGTGGACTGACCGGGATCCTCCTCTGGACAAGGTTATAGAGATTGGGAGGGCTATAGAAGAGTCCTGCGCTAGTGGCAACTTGTCACTGAGAGGGCAGAAAAACTGTTGCAATGCCAATCAGTACAAGCCATGGTGACTTCCAAGAGGGGTGGCAGCGACACCAGGGCAAAGGTCATGGTGCCTGCGCAAAAGATGGATGGACCCCCTAACAAACATAATAGGTTACCAACCGGTAGTGGAAGACCAGGGTGCAGGAGGTGTGGGTGCACAAGCCATCCCACTGATGCCAGAGAATGTCTGACTTGGGGAGTGGAATATAGGCATTATAATGTCAAGGGGCATTATGCAAGGATGTGCAAGGTGAATGGTGGGCTGGAAGAAACTTACAGATGAGGCAAACCGACAGAATGGTCAAGACAGAAGGTGGCACTACTAATGCCGGAGTGTTTGCGAGTCGTGTTGTTACCAGTAATGTCGGTGGTATGTGAGTGGATTGATGGGGGAGGGAACCCTAATGCAAGTTCAAGGGGTGGTGAAGAATGGCCAGTGGAACATGTTGACTTCCAATGTGTGCAAATCGAAATGTTGGTGGATTCAGGGTTGCCTTATACTATGATTTCACTAGAAGTGTACAAGGAAAGCTATTTCAAGGATGTGTCTGCACGCAGGGCTGCAGACATCAACACCAGTGCGTATGGTCAAGTACCTAAAAGAGTGTTGGCATATGATTGGGTCGGATTGAATTCAAGGGGTGCAGTACTGAAGGGAAGCTGTATGTAGCACATAAAGGCGTGAGTGTGATGGGATGGTATGAGCAGGCAGTTTTGTACATACAAATCCATCAGGGGAGAAGTGTACCTGTGCTGTGTGTGGAGGATGGGGAGCAAGTGCAGCCGGTTGTCAGCAGACTACTTAAGTGGCAGGTACCCAGCACTTTTTTGCAGAGAAGTTAGTTATGCTAAGCAGTTTTTCGCACAAGATTGTGCTCAGAAGAGGTGCTCTGCACAAGGTTCACAAGGTCAGGAATGTTCTGGTGTTGGCTAGAGAGGGACTAAAAGGGGATCTTCTTAAATTGAGATAGGCTGGTAAAATTGACGAAATTGAGTCTTTGGTCTGGTTGTCATAGGTAGAATTGGGACGGAAACAGGATGAGAGTCTAAGAATGTGTGTCAACCTTAGAGAGTTTGCAAATATTTGGGTGGACCGGCACCCCCTGTCAAATTTTAATGAGTTCTTGGTGACTAGGTCAGGGTCAGGTGGCATGGTTTTCCAATGTTGGTGTCTCTTCAGCGTATCATCAGATAAACCTACATGAGGAGTCTTGTCCCCTCACGTCCTTTGTCAGCCCATTTGAGGCATACAGATTTTGACGTATACCATTTGGTCTGGCCTCTGCATCTGCTGTTTTCCAGTGTTTGATGCAGGTGTTGTTTGGGGAGGTATCCGGGGTGAGTTACTTTTGGGATGACATTTTGGACTAGGGAAGGGATCGCAGGTGCATGACAGGAGTGTGCATCAGGTCATGTAGATTTTGCAAGAGGGCGGATTGACAGTGAAGTTGTCGAACTGTCGGGTGGGTGTTCTACTATGGAAAAGGGAGAACCCCAGGCCATATCAGAGGAATTTAAAACACTGATCCAAAAAATCAGAAGAAACTATTAGGGTATTACATATTGGTAAATAATCCTACATTGCTGGTACTAGAAGTACCCTCAGGAGAAGGGAGTGTTTCTCCACATATAAGTTAGTTTTCATAGTGGTAGGATAGTTTTGGAGAGCAGACTAGATCCTTTTGGACATTCACGACTGACTGATGAGCACCTTAGTTAGAAACATGGCAGTGACCACCCATAGAGATAGGGTTAGTTAGATCTTTTATATAATTTGAATAATATTTGTGAACTATACCCACAAAAAAGTGTCTGCATCCTTCTTTCTTCTGACTTTCCACATAACCCATTGACAAGTTCAAAGTTTATTTTTTGTCAACTTTCCTTTTTAATTATTTTTCCTACCCCCTCTCTTTCTACCTCAAACTTTACATTTAATACCCTTTTTTTCTTTTTCAACAGGCTTTTTCTTATTGTTTCTGTCGTCAAGAAGCATGGCGGCTGTTCAGGGGTTTATCTATGAACTGAAACACATGGACAAAGAAATGGAATCAAGGAAAAGCATATGGGAACAGTCGGACATCACTGATACAGAGGACAATTCTCCTGATGCAGAACCTAGTCAAATGGAAGAAATTTCCACTTGGTGTCACTGTCACTGCCATCGTTTTCAAATAATGCTAACTTTGGAAGAACATATACGTTGTCAAGAAAACTCCACATATAGGGCCTATCTATCTGAAGAAGATCCTCCACCACTATGCAGAACAAAGCAAGGTGACTTCGGGGTAGCGTGCCTTGTATGTTTTTTTTTTTTTTAATGCTGACAGTCCTTATTCATGAACTTTGTGGCACTGTTCATCAATGTATTATATTCTCAGTAATGAGTGAGTACGAGGTCTATTTATTTTATTGATTAACAGGCTTGTGATTCGTTTCAATTTACTTTGCAATCTTCGTGTCCAACAATCTCAAGTTTTTCTGCCTTTAGCAGCTAATATTTGTTGTTTGTTTATTACAGTTAAATAATCACTATTCGCCTATTAATTATTTAAACATTATTTTTCAAGTTATTGTTCACAAAGTCCAAACAACATTTTTTCTGTTGAAATATTTATTTATTTTTATGCTGCCTACGCAAATTTAAGTGGCCTAATATTTCATATCTACTTTTATCTACCCTGATGCTCAGTAATTTTGCCTTTCGCAATTCTAGCAGAGAATGAATTTAAGCAAGAAATGCCAAATAATGAAACTTTGTAGTTCTTTTCTGTCAAGTGAAAAGCTTCAATTTTGTTTACAGTTGGTACAGGCTTGTGGCATATAGAGCCTATACTTGGTTGATTCCCGGAAGACTGTGAGCCAGAGGCCATAAAGTAAAACTAGCATGTGTTCTACAAGCCAATAGGGAATACAGAGGGTCTGTTGACATACAGGCCAATCAAGCAGCATATAACATAGAATTCTTTTTTGGCAATAATGGTATAGACATTCAAATAGATGTCTATAAATTCACCAGAAAACTGAAATTAAAGAAATATCAAAAGATATTTATGATCCAAAACTTCTCTATAAAATGACACAGATGTATCACACATACAAGTAATCCGTGATCTTAATATTGATTCAGATACCCTATTGGACAGTAACTTAAAAGATAGATCCATATTTGTTCCCTTGATGTAACAGGAAAACCTGATAGATACATTTCAACTAGCGTTTATCAAGGATATGCATCAAACTATGGGTAGGTCCAACAGAAATATGCATAAAACATGCAATAATCTCTCTTATAATTAGAGAATGTCTCTGAATCGTTTATCCAAGTTTGATGATGTAATCATCCGAGAAGCAGAAAAGGATGGGAATATAGGAATCATCAATAAAACTGATTACATCAAAATGACATATGAACACTTACAGACACCGGATTTCTACAAAAAATAAGTTGTGAATTGATATCACACACTGTCACTATCATTAAGGAACTTGTATTAAAATGGTACAAAAGATTAATTATAACAGATGAGGAGAAAAGGTACCTTATTAATGACCACGCCATAATACAATCTACTCTTTGCCCAACATACAAAATGAATTTAATCAACTGCCAGAGGTTAGACCCATTATCAGTGTCATTGGATGGGCCACGGAGGATGTGTCCAAGTACATTGACAACATACTCAGACCTGAGGTATACAAACTCAAATAATACATATGGGACACCATGTGTTTCTTGGGGATTCTCAATAAACTGGAATGGAAAAAGGAATATTTACTTGTGCCAATGGATGAGAAAACACTCTATGCTTCTATAATTCATAATCGTGCACTTCGCACAATGGACTTTTTCTTTGATGACAAATCAGCTTTGCATTTCTTTCATGTGGAAATGTTAAAAGGATTTTCTAGAGTTCACACTGAAACATCACCTCTTCATGTTCAATGTGGAAATATTCAGTCAGACTAAAGGGATTGAAATGGGTGCATGCAAATCTATGGGTGAATGTGAGATCACACATGCTTTTAATGAAAATACATTTCCAAGTCGTTTCCTCGCTGTCATATATTGATGGTATATCTTAATGAGCTGGACTGACACAAAGGCTGTCTTACAAGAGTACATGATCTAATTGAATGATAATGAATTTGGAATTCAGATTACTAGCAACCACAGTAGAAAAAATATGTCACTTCCAGATCCCAACACAGTAAACACAGGGTTATTCACACCACCAAGTCTAGAAAAAGTACTGAAGTTAATGCTATCTTACATGCACAGAGTTGTCATCAAAAAAGCACAATCAATAACATTCCGATAGGTGAATTTATGAGAGCATGCAGACATTGTAGTGAAGCAAACATGTATGACCCAGAAAGTATGACAATAGAAAACAGATTCCTACAGAGGGGTTATCTGACAGACGTCAATAATGGTGTGAAACAGAAAGCAAACAACAAAGCACGCAATTAATGATCAACCCATAAAAATAATAATACAGACATGAGAAGGAAGAACATTAGAATGGCAACAAAGTTTACAAAGGAAAGTAACACTCTAATAAATCATGAATAAGCATTGGCACATACTCGAAATGGAAGCTGACCCTCAAAACTACACACAATTTGTTTACACCAAAATGCCAACTTTTAGGTCCAAACTCAGTAGTAGTTTTATGACAATCAAACCCGATTCTAAACAATCAAATTTAACTAGAGGCAGGCAAATCAAATGGTTTTACAAATGTGCCAAATGGTTTTACAAATGTGCATCATGTAATATGTGCAGGCATGCAATTAACAATGTACAGACATGCATAACTAACAATATTGAGAGACAAGACATCAAATGGCAGTAAGCACCCATTCCAGGGATTTCACCAGCCGGGAATAGTCCGTGGCCATTACCGGGCCAGTAAAGCCCCCAGAATGGCTGAAGGAGTGGAGAACGAAGCTGAGCAAGGCGGGCCTGGCAGAGGCCCCATTAAGGCAAGGAGAGGAGTCAGGGGTGTTGAGGGGCTTAATGTGGGGTAGGAATCAGTATAGGCGGGGGAAAGGTGGTGCTGGGTGCAGTCTGGGTGTGGCAAGCAATGTGGTTGCTCCAAACCCAGGCTTGGATTGTTAGATGGCCACCGCTTCTCCTCTACCCCTGAGGTGTCAGTTCCGTCCTCCAACGCAAGTCGGATCTGATGCCGCAGGGTCCCTTTTTCTTTTTTGTTCTTTTTTTTTATGTACCCCGCTTCCAATGTCAAGGAAGCTGGGGACACCCCTGCGCTCCTGAAACCCCTAATACTGAATAATGGGGAGCGGGGGACACCCTGCAACCCTGCTACTCATGTTCGGTATTTTTGTTTTTTGTTTTTTACTACAGGCCAAATTCGTCTGAATGGTCCATACATACAACCATTTTATTTCAAGCAATTTGTGTGTTTCCCAAACTACCATTGGCAGAACACCAGCAACAACATCACATGGACTATAAGCAAAACATCAAGTTCCTGGGAGTGAAGCATATCAAACCTGATGCCCGAGTGGGCGACCGTGAAGAAAAACTGAGAAAGATGGAAGCATAGGTAATATACCACATAAGAAAATCTTTCAATGGCCTCAACACCACACATGAAATTAATGTTTTCCTGTAAATTGTCTTCATGACTCTCTTTTCTAGTGACTTTTTAGGATACGTCTTATCGCATGTGTATCATGAAATTATTTACCCTTTATAAATCTCTACATCCAAATAATCAGTTAACCCAAGTAAGTTTGTAACCCTTGCCTACACTAAGTTATAGTTTTGTATGAGGAGGAACCCGCATCTGTTATTTTGATAGCTTATGGGAATGCATGCTCCTATGAGACAATGCCTCATTGAAAAAACTATTATTTAGTCAGTACAGAAGACCTTGATATGCAAATATTATCATCTTTGTAGTAATTCAAGTATCAGAGACAATGGGGAAATTGGACAATAATTAAGACTATCTAATCAGGATCATGTAAAGAAGTAAAATAATAGAACATTACAATGAAATTGGATATCTGTGCGCTTGTGAATTTTTCTAAATTTATTTTCTCTTTCTCTCTTCGCTAAACCGGAACATGCTCCTATGTTTCCTTGTCTTAATTGATTAATATTATCATTATACAGAAAGGGACATGACTATAACATAAAGAAATTGTAGTAGAATTCATTATTAGCCTTGTAAAAACCTTGATTAATGTGAAACATGAGCAGGTGACCGACCCAGTGTCAGCTTTCATATGCATGAATGTAGGCTTGCATATGCACGAATGTAATGAAAATTGAAATTATTAGATTTTATAATTGCAATGATGATGTTAGACAAGGATTTCACATGTACAATTGCAATCAAAGATGTTCTGATTATAGATTAACCATCTTCTTACTATGCACATTTGTGCCTCTTGGGCATTGTCTCCATTCATGTACTAATTTAAAATGTATAGCGTGTTAATTTTATTATAAACCATAAAACAAGGTGGATGCACAACAAGTCCTGGAAGAAGCAAGAAAGGACCTCCTTTTACGGTCAATATATAACAACAAAGGAATAAAGGGTTACATGGCCTCCGCAGACACGGTATCTAGAGCTTTTCCTTTGTATAAGGACCGGCAAAATAAACCTGTCATCGGTCCTGCTGGCCACTAGAGATGTGTCTCCTCGCTTCAATTTCACACCATGCTCAGGTTCACAGGGTAGAGTCAGTTTAGCAAGGATTTGATGTGGTGAGTTTGCCACTAGTCCTGCAGGGATACATAGCTGTCATCATTTCACATTCAATTAAGGAAACATAGCAATACAAGCTACTATTAAATTGCAGACACAAACTTGATTTTTCTCGCTAAATTATTGAATAAGACTCGGTTCAACTATGAAATGTCAACAATATTTTTGACCACAAGCAAATGGTTGAATGACATAATTTTGATACCACCTCTCATTTCTAAGTATAGACATAACATATTATTCTTCTACATAGCTGTATTTCCTGCCCTCTACAGATACTATTTAAAATATTTAAAGGACAGCCCATCCTATATCTGCCCAGATTCAACATTAACACCCCCTTATTCTAGGGTATAAAGTTGGCTTAGAATCCCAAAAAATACTATTTCTCCACTTTATGTTTACATAAAGATCACCATCCAGCATTTTGTCTTCAAGTCTGAATCGCTGCTACCATCTTCACCATACAGTTGAATCTTCTCCTCGTTTAATCTGTGTCAATATTCCTATTGAAAAAATTAAATCTTCTGATTTATTTCTCCAAACAAAACAAAAAAGTCTCCAAATGTTTACTTCTGATCATACCACATATAATAGTTTATGTTTAACTGTGTTACAAGATTATTATTATGACATATCAATTGTTTTAAGTTGACTACTTTTAGGCCACAGTGCAGTGATACTTTTCATGCCCTCTTTTCCAGAACTTCATTTCTCAAATAAAATACCTTCCCGTGTGATGATGGGATGCCCAAATGTACTCATGCGAAAAAATACCAAGTACAGTGCTCCACATTTTCCCAAAAGATGTGTTGTGGATACACCAATATTTGCTCAACTATGGATTTCTAATTTCCGAAGTTGACAGCCGTGCCAATGATGTCTTGGTAGATGTAAGAGGCAAATATGTCTGCATGTGCAGCAAGCATTTTTCCTTGAGATGTACGAGTCTTCTCATTTTACAAAGAAGAGGAGTCCAAGACAGACCTATAGGTTACTAGCAAATGTGTTCTCAATATATTTCATCATAGATACAGTCAACTGAGTAGAAAGATGAACAATGTTTTGAAAGTATTCCTCCATTTCTGTTATATTATATAACATGGTTTAACTTCTACTTGCTCTACTGCCCTCATATTTCTTGAAGAATCTAAGAGATCCATCCACAAATTAGCTAATAATCGTTATTAAAAATGATTGAGGAACTACTGTGATTTGGTATTGTGTTCTTTCATTGACAGTAATTACTTTGTGTTAATTTAATATGAAGTAAATACTTTGAAATACCTTCGAAAGATATTGGTAGTTGTGGGGTAAGGGGGAAAAAGGAGGTGAGGATGGGTTTGGGTAGTAACTGTGAAGTGGAAGGAGAGAAACCCCCACATTTGAAAAAAATAATTTGAAGAAAAATGTCAAAGTAATAACTTTGAGGTAAATTACCTCATAGTAATTGCTGTTGGCGAAATTACATGGAACCTGTGATTTACTATGCAACTTGTTATGTTCAACGCCTCCATTTTCAACATTGAGTTGAATTTCTCACAGTTCTGCTTTGCAGTGTCAGAAGTCTTATTAGAAATGCATATTACACAGATCCAAATATCACCAGTCATAACTTTTAATTTTTACTCGTGTCCTCTTTCCAATTATAGACGAGCAAATATAAGGTCACTCAAGTTCTGCAGATAAAACAAGAGACATTTAACTTGATCCTAAGGCAATGCAATATGTCTTTCACTGTGCATGGTTTTCTTTCCTGAAAGTCCTTTCAAATTGGCTGAAAAAATGTTGTTTGGAACTGACTGTGTTGTCTATGGTATTGTTGTTGTCGTATCAATTATTAAGTCTCTTGGTCCATCTACATTTATAAAAGTCAAAATGTGTTTGTTTGTGGCAGGATTTGTGGCACAGCGTTGTTCCTTATACAACTCCACATCGTTTTACAAATCTGCACCAAATTTTGCATAGTTACCTGTTAAGACCCTCTGGATATTACTGGCTACATGACATTTGGGCACCCTGCCCCGTTCCCCGGATTTCAGCAAAAGTCAACAAATGTTGTGGGTTTGTGGCAAAGTGTTGTTCGTTATACAATTGGACACGTTTTACCAATCTGCACCAAATTTTACATAGTTACCTGTTAGGACCTTCCGGATATTACTGGCTGCATGACATTTGGAAACCCCACCCCGTTACCTGGATTTCAGCACAAGTCAAAATGTAATTGTGGGCTTGTTGCTTGGCAAAGTGTTTTTCCTTATACAATTCCACACTGTTTCACAAATCTGCACCACATTTTTCATAGTTAGCTGTTAGGACCCTCTGGGCATTAGTGGCTACATGACATTTGGACATCCCACCCTTTTCCCCAGATTTCAGCACCTTCACGCATGAGACGGTTGTCTGAAATCGGCGTAACATCAATGTGCTCGTAAAAGGACTGGTCCCGACATGAGGAACAAAACTCGAGGTCCAGGCCCTAGGATGCACAGTTTCCAAGATATTTGCACCGCAACTAACTGCCATGCCAGGGTTAGGTGACATGTGGGGAGAGAGCACAGAAGGTGCCAGTATGCAGAAGCACACCAACTATCATCTCCCTCCAACGTCTGCTATGTCAGCCAGTCACATGCACCCAATTTCAGTGCAGTTTACTTCAGGGTGCAAAGCACATCAAGTGATAAGCGAATAGGAGCAGCGACCTACAGGATCAGTGTTATCATGTCTGTATACAGAACCCATTTGAAGAACGTGTACTTCTGCTAGTTTTATATATTGTCAACAGGGACAAACAGTGATGTCTAGTAGTCTTAAGCTGAATCCACAGACATCTTGCTTGGAGGTCCAGTATACAATGTCATAATGACAGGATTTGTAATTGATATTTTTAATTGATTTAACATTCTGTATGTTGAAACTTGATCAATAATATTCTTCTATCAATAATACATCCTCTATGACCAGTGCTATGTTTGATGCTATTCTGTTTTGTCTTTTGATAAAATGATGTTTTCGTCATTGTGGATCCTACTTGTGTATGTTTTAAGACAGGAAAAGTGTCATGTGTGTACTGCCACAAACAGATTGTGCAAAACCAATGGACATCAAGGCACTCGTTACAATACCCAGTCAACAGACAGGTAGACAGGGGAAGTAGGCATAAAAAGGGGTTAAAGGGGGGAGAAGGAGAGTCAATTGAAACGTAATGTTTTTATTTGCCTCCTGAATGTTCAGTAGGATGTTTCAGCATGCAGGTGTAGTGAAAGAGCATTCCAGAGATCGGCGATGGTAGATGGGAAACTGGAGCCCCCGGCTCTTGTGAGCTTGAATCGTGGTGTGGTCAGACGATGGCTGTGGATGGATCTTTTAGGTCTGGTGGAGGGAGTTTTGGTAATTCTTTGTGAAAGGTAGGATGGAGCATACTTTGAGAGGCATCTGTGAGTGATGGAGAGAATTTTGAAGTCAATATTTTGTAGCACGGGTAGCGAGTGGGCAGGTCTTCTGTGGGATAATACAAGGTCCCGTTTTGCAAGTTTCATAGTGGCGCAAATGGTATTGTTTCGAATTGTCTGGAGTTTAATAGGTAGGAAATGTACCACACTTAGTTAGATTGTTGGGCTAGGAAATGTATCACACGTAGATGGATTGTTGGGGAAGGAAATGCATCACACTTAGGTTGATAGTTGCGGTAGGAATTGTTCAACACGTTGATGGATTGTTGGGGGTAGGAAATGTATAACACTTAGATGGAGTATTGAGGGTAGGAATTGTATCACACATAGATGGATAGGGCATGTACCACACTTAGATGGAGTGTTGGGGGTAGGAAATGTACCAGACTTAGATGGTTTGCTGCGGGTAGGAAATGTATCACACTTAGATGGAGTATTGAGGGTAGGAATTGTATCACACATAGATGGATTGTTGGGGGTAGGACATGTATCACACTTAGATGGAGTGTTGGGGGTAGGAAATGTACCACACTTAGATGGTTTGCTGGGGGTAGGAAATGTATCACACTTAGATGGATTATTTTGGGTAGAAAATGTGTTGCTCCTAACTAATCGTACAAAAACTCACCATTCTGCATACCCTCAAACTCTGAACTGAACACAATGATACCTCTACCCCACCGGAAAGTGCACGCACTTCACAACACCCAACACAAAACCATACCATACACCTTCATACCTCAACACCACATGACGGCTACCAACTGAAAACACATCTACGCTCAGTGACCAGTTTCTCTGAAATGAAGCTGCCAACAGCACATCAAAGCTCTCTTGCTCTTCTCCCTCACAATCCCACTAACATACCCCCAACCCTCCTTCCATTGCAGATCTTCCAGAGCGCAGTACAGGACTCATTAACATTACCATATCTACACAGGTGTGTGTGTGACTATAATAGCAGGCGCTATACTTTAACTTTTTCATTGATTTAAAAATATGTGATGTCACTTGAACAAATCCTCACTTCTGGTTGTGTATTCAAAGTAGAAAATATTACAACATAAAATTGAACTTGAAGCAAGAATGTCGATTGTTATATTTTCATTACAGTGTCTATGATACAGGAGATGATAGGGATATCTCCATCTTGAACAGCATCATTCCAAACTACTCATGATGCATAGGTATGCCATTGTGTATTGTTATGTGTATTCTGAACGGTTCGCACTGCCTAAATAGTTGATCCAGATACAAGCTCATCAATTTATTTTTTTACTTTTGGTGACAACTTTTCTATGTTTTTGGGCCATCACATTTGATTGCCCAATAGTCAACAGTTTAACAAATTCCCATCTCTGTTCCTCATCTGGCATCAACGGACGTACTATGGCATATGATTTTCATGTGTCTCCAAGACATATCTAGATGTCTATATCACAAGGATTATTGATATATAGATTCGTTTTTTATTCCTTTGTGCTTCAAAAGAAATTACAGGAATCAATGTCCTAAATTGCACTATTAAACTTTAATTGGCAATATTGCTCATTGGTGTAATCAATCTGTTATATAGTCTTGCCCATGTTCATGGCATTTCATAAGGATGATGCCATTACATCTGCTCTGTTATCTGTTTCATCGGGTATGGAGCAGAGTGCACAGGTATACATTTCACTTGATGTGGTTTTTAAGTTTGGTGGTTACTGACATATTCATGCATTTCACCAGTGTACCTGTTTTAGTCTCTAGAAATCAATCGGTGGCTATCAACTACCCCTTTCTATTTGCAAATATTTATTTGCATCGTTAATATGTTCATTTTTGTTAACCAGATGGAAACAGTCGTGCTTACCTTTATGACAGGACCATATGATGCCACGGAAGGGGGACAGGTGCATGATATTATTGTTATTATGCCTTTGATGTTGAAAGGTATAAAAATGGATACGTATAAGCAATAAAGTCAGTACGTCAGCTTTCTCTCCATACTTCAAATGGAATGGATAGCACCAAGGAAGTGTACATACTTCTTATTTTTGCGTGTGTTCACTTATCTATTCCCTTCTTGTACGAAAGGAGGATAATGTGATGGGCAGTCTTATTTACATAATATAGGACAACCTGAAAGGAGAACAATTACGTTGCTAGGGTTTGTTTTGTGAATATCCATGGATAGTTTTTATAGACCTGTTAAAAGCAAGCCTATCACAAGTGAGTTATTACTCTCTCCATAAAGAGATTGTAATCGCTAACAAATTGCCTTTTACCTGTTTCAGTAGTGTGACTTGTTTCACTTACCTTACCTTTTCATGTTCCATAGGAGTCTACTTTTATGCTAACTCTAATGCCAGCACCATATGATATAACCGAAGCAGGACAGGTTTGCCAGGTGAATTTAATGTGTGTTTTTGTCCGGTGGATCTTTACACGTGGATATAGTTTGGCGTCATAGTTATCAGTGTGCCTATTTTAATGTAAAGTGTCATGCCCTGTACTTGTTTTGGTATTCTTCCTTCAGATCAATGTGCAAGTCCTTTGCTTTTACAGCTGCATCAGAATGTGATGACGCACATTGATGCAGGATTACAAGGCACAGTGCAAGAAGCACAGGCATGGCATTATGGCATGCCTGTTATATTGGTGATTATTTTTTGAATTTTCTTTCCACCGGAATTTTAAATGTTTATGAATTAGAAAAAATGTTTTAAAAGAAAATTATAAAATGTCACGCACAATTGAAATGTACAATTTGGTGTCATCAATATGTAAACAAAGCACACAGCATGTCTAACTGAATCTTTTAAGAGATTGTGTGGTGATACATTAAGGATTTGATAATTATCAAATACAAAGCCATTGCAAAAGGGAGTTTGGTTATTCAATGAAAGGGAATATTTATCTATATACATATGCTTTATATCAATTGGAACATTTTAATCAATAAATTAACAATGGTGATAGAATTATGAGACAACATGGTGAAGTGGATATTAGAACAATATTGGTTTGCCTATTGACAGGAGGTCGGTACTTCACCATTGCAGTTTGCTGCACCAGTTTGATCTGTGACAATTGATGTGCTCAGATGAAGTAATAAGGATCAGAACTCCATAGATATAGCACTGAAGTTGTGTATAACGTTTTTAAGTTTTTCAGTCATGACCTGTTATATACGTTAAGATAAGATTTACGAACAAATGCGATGATAGGGAAGACACCTGCAATCAACTTTTGTGAATGCTTTAACAAAACTATAGCTGATCTCTTGGATACAAGAGGAATGTTAACAGTATATAGAAGGGTCTAAATAATTTGAAATAGTGTTTAGGCGGGTATGCCACAGAGGATTGTAATACTTCATAGTCTGTAAGCATTAGTGGTAGTTAGTGTAGAAGTTTAAAAAAATGGTGTTTCCACAATTTAAGTGATTAAGGGGTAATTGCACCCCTAATTGCTGGCGCACGCGGCTGTCGCACAGAGTGGCACCAGCCACGTGCGCCAAAACCCATTTTGGCGCACAGCGTATTAATGGATTTAAACATCCATAACCAGCCGTGGCGCAGAGTGGTGCAACGACCCTGCCGCAGCGCCAGTTATGCCCCCCATCCTCGCCCGTGCGCCAAAAACATCGCACAAATCCCCTACATGGCGCAAAGGCCAGGGGACCAGTATACAGCTCCCCAACCACAAAAACGCACCGAAAATGCCACACAGCCCTCACGCGCCAGCAAAATGGCATGTAAAAGTCCCTGCACACCCCTCAGAATACACGTACCCCGCTCGTGCCAGGGAAATTTCATGTAAAAGTCTCTGCGCACCCCTCGGAATATGCGTACCCTGCTAGCACCAGCGAAATCGCGTGTAAAAGTCCCTGTGCACCCTGCGTACCCCGCTCGCGCCAGTGAAATTGCGTGTAAAAGTACCCGCGCACCCCTCGGAATACGCATGCCCAGCTCGCACCAGCGGAATCGGGTGTAAAAGTCCCTGCGCAAACCTCGGAATATGCATAACCTGCTCGTGCCAGCGAAATCACATGTAAAAGTCCCTGCACACCCCTCCGAATACACGTACCCCACTCGTGCCAGGTAAATTGCGTGGAAAAAGTCGCCCCTGTGGTGTGGGCTGCTCGTGGGGCATGGGGAGGGTGGATGGGCTGCCTGCGGGTCATGGACTTGGGTGATGGGCTGTCTGCGGTGCACGCCCAAGGGTGATGGGCTGCCTGCAGGGCATGGACTGGGGTGATGGGCTGCCTGCAGGCATGGACTGGGGTGATGGGCTGCCTGTAGGACATGCCGAGGGGTGATGGGCTGCCTTCGGGGCATGCCCAGGTGTGATGGGCTGCCTGCGGGGCATGCCCAGGGGTGATGGGCTGCCAGCGGGGTATGGACTGGGGTGATGGGCCACCTGCTGGGCATGCCCAGGGGTGATGGGCTGCCTGTGGAGCATGGACTGGGGTGATGGGGCCTGCAGGGCATGAACTGGGGTGATCGGCTGCCTGCGGGGCATGCCCAGGGGTGATGGGCTGACTGCGGGGCATGCCCAGGGGTGATGGGCTGCCTGCGGGACATGGAATGGGGTGATGGGCTGCGAGCGGGGCATTCCCAGGGGTGATGGGCTGCCTGTGGGGCATGCCCAGGGGTGATGGGCTGCCTGCGGTGCATGGACTGGGGTGATGGGATGCCTGCAGGGCATGCCCAGGGGTGATGGGCTGCCTGCAGGGCATTCCCAGGGGTGATGGGCTGCCTGAAGGGCATGGACTGGGGTGACGGGCTGCCTGCGGGGCATGCCCAGGGATGATGGGCTGCCTTCGGGGAATGAACTGGGGTGATGGGCTGCCTTCGGGCCTGGACTAGGGTGATGGGCTGCCTGCGGGGCATGACCAGAGGTGATGAGCTGCCTGCGGGGTATGGACTGGGGTGATGGCCCACCTGCTGGGCATGCCCAGGGGTGATGGGCTGCCTGTGGAGCATGGACTGGGGTGATGGGGCCTGCAGGGCATGAACTGGGGTGATCGGCTGCCTGCGGGGCATGCCCAGGGGTGATGGGCTGACTGCGGGGCATGCGCAGGGGTGATGGGCTGCCTGCGGGACATGGACTGGGGTGATGGGCTGCGAGCGGGGCATTCCCAGGGGTGATGGGCTGCCTGTGGGGCATGCCCAGGGGTGATGGGCTGCCTGCGGTGCATGGACTGGGGTGATGGGATGCCTGCAGGGCATGCCCAGGGGTGATGGGCTGCCTGCAGGGCATTCCCAGGGGTGATGGGCTGCCTGAAGGGCATGGACTGGGGTGACGGGCTGTCTGCGGGGCATGCCCAGGGGTGATGGGCTGCCTTCGGGGAATGAACTGGGGTGATGGGCTGCCTTCGGGCCTGGACTAGGGTGATGGGCTGCCTGCGGGGCATGACCAGAGGTGATGAGCTGCCTGCGGGGCATGCCCAGGGGTGATGGGCTGCCTGCGGGGCATGCCCAGGGGTGATGGGATGCCTGCGGGGCATGGACTGGGGTGATGGGCTGCCTGTGGGGCATGGGGAGGGTGGATGGGCTGCCTGCGCGTATTCCGGGGGTGCGCGTGGACTTTCACATGCGTTTTGCCTGGCGCGAGTGTGTTACGTGCATTCCTGGGGTGCGCCGGGACATCTACACGCGATTTCGCTGCCGCGAGCCGGGTACATGCATTCCGAGGGTGCACGGGGAGTTTCACATGCGATTTCACTAGCGCGAGCGGGATACGTGTATTCCAGTGGTGCGCGGAGAGTTTCAAATGCGATTTCGCTAGCGCGAGCAGGGAATATGTATTCCGGGGGTGCGCAGGGAGTTTCACATGCGATTTCGCTAGCGTGAGTGGGGTGCGTGTATTCCGGGGGTGTGCGTGGAGTTTCACATGCCAATTCGCTAGCGCGAGCGGGGTACGTGTATTCCGGGGGTGCGCGGGAAGTTTCACACACGATTTTGCTAGTGCAAGCGGGGTACGTGTATTCCAGTGGTTCGCGGGGAGGTTCACACGTGATTTGGCAGTGTGTGCCCTCCCGGGTGTGCCCTTCCCCCCTCCCCATGCATAGCAGGCAGCCCACATCACAGGGGACCACCCCACACTCCTGGCGATGCCCCGCATGCAGCCCATCACCCCATACCATGCCCCGCAGGCAGGCCACATGGCACCATGCACTTGGGAGCCCCGACTCATGTCCCCCCCACCCCTCCACCCAGCATTGACGGGAACCTGCCAGCAGGCCCCGACTCATGTCACCCACCACGCCCACCATTGACGTGCACCTGCCAGCAGGCCCCGACTCATGTCCCCCACCCCACCCACTTGACGGGCACCAGCCAGCAGGCCCTGACTCATGTCCCCCACCCCGTAATTGACGGGCACCTGCCAGCAGTCCCCGACTCATGTCCCCCACCCCACCCACCATTGACGGGCAGCTGCCAGCAGGCCCCGACTCATGTCCCCCAACCCACCCCGAGTGACAGGCACCTGCCAGCAGGCCCCGACACATGGCCCACCAAACAACATGCCCTAACAAAACAAACCCAGGGCCCTAATGCCAACCCAAATCCCCCTTCCCCCCAGTACAAGCACGCAACCATCCACTGCACCCACTCCCAAATTACCCATGCCATGAGAGTCTTAAAAGATCCACCATGGCCATGCATAAATGTGCAACGGAGCCACACAATGGCAACACATGACTGAGGCAATGCACATAGAGACATGCACAAAACCAATGAGAGTACACAACACTAATAATGAAGATATATGAAATGTATTCTAAAACGTAATGAAAAAACATAATGAAAATTCAAACTTGCAAATTAAGAAATAATGAAAGGAAAAAAAATAAAAAGAAAAAATCCAATGTAAAACAAAAATCCACAACAGTAAAAAAAGAGAAGTGGTCCATTGCCAATTTCCAAATAAAGTACATTAAAAAACAAAAAAAACCATTGATCCATGGGATGTCCAAAGAATGAAAGTATGTACAAGTCCGGAACTATATACAATGGAAGTCCAAAAGGTCCATGATCCCCAAACAAAAGGAAACCTACAAAAAAGTCCTATGAATAAAAAACTATTTACATAAAGTGGAGCAAAGTCCATGAACTCCAAAAAAAAGATAAAACAAAGGAAACCTAACCCTAAAGAACTATGTACAAAGGCGGCGGGCAAGTCCTACGGCTCACTTTTTGATGTCCCGGGCCAGGGCATCATTGAACTCCATGTCGATGTTCCGGAGGCAGGCCTCGTCCCTGGCCTCAAGGTCTCGCAGGGATGCAGCCATGCCCTCCTCAAACTCCATGTGAGTTGCCTCGAGGCACTCAGCCCACCTCAATGCCCTGCGCATGGAGTTCTCCGCCCAGACCATAGTGAGCCGTGCCTCCTCCGCACGCCGCTGCTCTGCATGTATCTGCTGGCTCAACCGCTGCCACACGGAAGACACTCCCAATCCAGGGTCCTCCTGCCCTCCGGCCAATACCTGCCCCTGTGATGTTGATGGCCCAGAGCCATCATCGCTCCCACCCTGAGCCTGCTGCTGCCATGCATGTGCCCTGCCTGTTGATGCCTGCACGTCCTCCTCTTGCTGGGGTCCAGTTGGTGTGGTGGCCACCGCTGCTGGACCTCCGATTCCCGAATGTGGCAGGGATGTGTCCTCCACAAGCCTGGCCGCTGGATCAGGGGCAGCTACACAGGGTGCCCAGGTGATACTTGGGCAGTAAGATGGCATAGAGGACAACTGGTGAATAGGGGGTTCAGTCGAGGAGGAGGTCGCTATAAGATCCAGCACACGGAGGAACCCAGCACTGGTGACCTGTCCTAGTAGGCCGACGCAGTCAAAGAGGTATTTGAAATGACGTGCATTGTCCAGACGAGAACCCTGCATGTCATCTCGAATCCCAATTTAACACAATGCCACCCCAGCTAGGACAGGCTCAATCCGGTCACGGATTGCCACGTCCGCAGGAAGAGGAAGGCCAGTTGTTGTTTGCACATCCCCTCCCTGAAACCGGATCTGGACGAAGGCATTCCTGCTGGTGTGGGATGATGCAGTCACAGGATCTGGGACAGGATTACACACAGGCACCTCCTCAGTGGCCTGTGCTGCCTCCTGTCCCTGCCCCTGGACTGTACCACTAGCACCAGTGGAATCCCTGTTACCAGGACCTGTGTGTGAGCCTTCCACGGCCTCCTCCTCAAACGAATCCACCACCAACCTGGATGACTCTGTGCCATCTTCCTCCATAGGCCCCTGTGTAGGCTCAGCTGCCCCTACTGCTGCCGAGGAGTCCACCTCCAACCTCCGCCTCTTGGACCTTCCCTCAGCAGTTGCAGCCATGGACGCGGCAACAGGCTCCTCACTCCCGGAAGAGATGACTATGTGGGAGGAAAGCTGGGCCTTGCGTCTCCGGCTGGCGGTGGGATCCCTGCCGCTGTGCTCCACAGCACCGTCTCCACCCTCTTCATCAGTCGATGCTGCAGACAGGGAGAGACAGAACACAGGCATCAGGGCACTGTACAATGGTCGGATACACACATGACAGTTGCACATGAGTGACAGTGTCGAAATTCACAGATGGCATCACACTCCCCAACACTCCTATCATTTGAACCCACATACATGCACAAATTAACAGGAATCGTGCAGCAAGAAGCAGCATCCATACACACACAACAGCATGAACATCTGAAGGTTGGCATGATGTCACAAGCAACATGGGGAGTGCCGAACACATGCACACAGGCCAACAGACAGACATACATCTGTACATATCCACCCCCTGTCACAGTGCAATCATCGGCAACTATGTCACATCTGCCAATTGGATTTCTACATGTCTGTGTTACATGCATCCATGGCACATTACAGTCGCACAACTGTCAAACACACACACGCACATGTATGCCGTTCACATACATGAATGTGGAACCAGCCTCCATGTGTCACACCCCAACCATGCCATAGTACATACCCAGAAATGCTAACATGTGTGCATCTCCACATGCAGTTGTGCATCATGCTTTGGAACACATACACCATTGATGTGCATCACACATGACGGGACTCACATGCAGCATGGTCATGTCCCTGCATATACACATCCATACATGGTCTTTTTCAGACATATGTCCAAGCTGCACACTCCAGGCACACCTCAACATGCACTGCATTCAATAAGTACGCATGGACATTTACCGCTCGACTCTGGACCGGTCTGCCTCTCGAGGACCTGGCGGTGAAGCGCTGGGTTAATGCATTCTAGGACCCTCATGTCGTCGGTGGTAAGGTGGACCTTTCTGAGGGTCCTGGACCTGAAGTCCTCCCAGCGCTTACGGACGTGTGGTAGGTTGCAGGTTGCCACCCCCTCCACGTTGATGGCAACCACAATGTCCTTCCAGATCCTCTCCCATCCATCCTTGTCGGCGCGTCTTCTTCCGTAGAGGGCATCATAATGCACCAGGACTTACTCCACCAGGTTGCCAACTTCTCCTGCAGTGAAGCTGGCAGCCCTCTGCCTCTCTTGCTGGGGGTTGCCAGTGGTCTCTGATGGTGTTGCATCCTGACATGGCAACGCCCGAGCCAGGTGTGGGTGGGCAACTGGGTCCTGGTGCTGGGCTGCGGAGTGATGGAACTGCAGCCGGGGGTCTTCTGATCCAGCACGGGTGGTCACAGCAACTGGACCCCTGCAGATGGCTGACGTGCAGGCACCAAATAGCATGGCACGTGGCCAGCAGGCAGGTAGGCAGCAGCAGATGGCTGGTGGGAGTCAGCTCGGGGCTCTGGGGGGCAGGAAAATTGCCTTCTGGGCAGGAGCGTGGTCTTCCGTGTGTTGTCGCGTGGCCAGCTTGATACGGAGTCATTTGGCACGTGAAAAAACAGCACGTCAGCGTGTAATTCGAGGAAAGGCCCTTAGCGTGTAAGCGCGTATATGACGTAAAACGCGCAGGCGTTTCCCTCGTCACGGGTCCATAGTTATTCAGCACATGAAAAAACAGCACGTCCGCGTGTTAATGCGTGTAATTCAAGGAAAGGGCCTAAGCACGTAAGTGACGTGACGCGCGCAGGCGTTTCCCTAGGCACGGGTTAAAGGTGAGCGGGTCCCGGAAGTTCGCTGTACATGCCTTTTCGTGGAGACCGACGCCTGTGTTGCTACTTGATATGATATGGCATTTTTAACGCGCCTATACACAAGTGTTTCAAGGCGCGAAGGCTTGAAACAACAACAACAACTTCTGGTTGTTTCACGCGCCATCACAGCTTCACAGCGGATCAAGGACGTATCTCTTCTTTTGGCGGGGTTATTGGCTACGCGTGTTTTTCATTACCACGCTAGTCAGACGGTGAGTCGCGCATGCTATTTTTCCCACTGCGGGTCCCCCTGTGTATTGCGTACCGGTTTTTGAGGTCATAGTAGCCTGCGTGTCCCACACGTATGTGTTTTTCATGTCCCTGGGTGCCACCGCGTACTGCAGGAGGTTAATTCCACACACGTGGGCTACTGGGGGTTGCGTGCACGGGTTTTACTGCAGTTTTGGGGTGCCTGAGCATTGCATGATCAGTCACTCTATCACCGGGGTCACATACAGCCTTGCAGGTGCACAGGGGTGCTGTTAACATCTTGTATCCCACCCCCTTCACCCCAATTGCCAAGGACAATTGTGGTGTACACCTCCCATTGGCACTACTACATCTGTGCCGGCATTACTAAATCTGTGCCATGGTTGGGAGGCCATGAAAGGTGAGGGGCGCCTCAGCTGGGTGTACTCCACATGGTGGGCGTGGTCAGGGACGTGGCTGGCGTGACCAGGGAGTAGGGGGACTCCAGGGTGTCGGCTGCAGAGGGCGAAGAGGCAGGGGTGCACCTCTTCAGCGCGATGTTGTGCCACGTGTTGGTGCAGTCATGCCACCACCCCCTGTGGTTCCGGGAGATGCATCTCTTGCATCTGGCACTGACGCCCATGTGACCCGGCAGTCCGTTTCATCGACTGCCACAGGCCCAAGGGTAGTGGTAGCTGCAGGTGCAGCTGTGGACACCACCACCCAGGCTCAGGGTCGGCCAAGGCATGCTGCGTTGGCACCTGAAGAGTCCCAGGATGATTTCCAGGAGGTCAGGAGGTACACGGTAAGTGCACTCAGGGCTGCCCTGACCGAGGCACATGTCATCTGCTGCCCCGAGCAGCCGGGTGTTGGCAAGTGCATGGGCAGATGCAGCCGACACCACCCCGGCTGTGAGTCTACCATCCAGGACAGTGCCGGTCAATGACCTTGGCACAGAGGATGTTGCTGCGCAGTGTCCAGTCAAGGGCACCCAGCAGCCACCGACGCAAGTCAGGGCTTCCGTCCTTGTTCCACCTGCCACTCCCTCGGTTCAATCCACCAGCGCCACTGCCCCTACTGATCAGGGCGGCATTTGCCAGTCAGGGTCCGGACCACTGCCCAAGAGGAGGAAGGTTGCACCTGCAGCAGAGGCTGGGACCCCAGACATGGCTCTGGCCTCCGGCACGTCGAGGAAGAAGCCTTTCTGCAAGCAGGAACTGGACTTCCTTGTGGACTACTTGTCGGGACATGACCGTGATATGCTAGTGGTTGTTGGGTGTCCTGACCCACGTTTAAGCTATCATGCCACCACATTTGGTGCTGTGGGCTTAGAAAATTCAAGATGGCGGAAAACCCACATGTGCGCCGAAATCCAGGAAAGCTGCGCAGTTTGTGCGCACACTAAAATGGTTGCCTCACTTGCCACCCACCAGTGCGAGAATGAAAGGCCGGGTTGCCATGAGGGAAATGGGTTGCCAAAGGAAAAACAGTAGGGCCGGTTAGCTTCAAAGCGCTTTAAAACCACCTTTGGACTACCCGCACAGTAGTCTGAAACCATTGGGAATGGAAATGCTGATTGCCAAATGCAACCTAGAATTGTGGGGAATTCATTTCTTAAATCCCAAAAATGGGTGCAGTACCAGTACTCACCACTATCCAAAAGCCGGCGTTTTAAAACCACTCTGTTTCCCTGAAGGCAAGTCAAAATGCCTATTTTCAAACATTGCAATATGTGCAAAATATTTACTGAACACCAGCAGACATTTGGCAGAATGGAGTTTTGTGTGCCTACAAAATCTGGGAAATGAAGATCATAAGACAAGGTTTATAACAAGACTGGCTGAGCTGTGGATTGCAGCAGTTTAAGTTGCACTGGATTTAAAGACACTAAAATCGAAAATGTTTAGATTAAATGAGTGACCTATGTTTGGTATCACATGCCTTTGTAACTGTTGAAATGTCATAGTTTTGCACTTAGACTCAACATCCTAGCTGCATGTGTAAAATTGCAAGTTAAGTTAAAAAGCAACAAAAAACCTGCCAGTTAGCTGAAGGTCTGGCTTAAGGAACTTGATTTTGCTTGGCAGCTACCCCCATCAGGAGTGAAACTTGAGTCACCACTGTGTTCCCAGGCCAACCTTCCTTTTGCTGCCCACACTAAGGATATGCCATCTATCTGATAATTGAATTACCTGTGCTCTGCAGGAAAGTGAACAAAGCCCTGTCCTTGCTCAGGCAAAGGTTTTATTGGCAGGAGTCGTAAATGGTCGTAAAAAGTGGCTTCCTCCTGAGGAAAGGGGAGGAGCACTGCCTGTGAGAGCAAGCTGGCTTGGCAGAACTGGAAAGACCAGTATTTCTACCTTGTGCTGAGAGGAAACCACACCCCTTTGTAGCCAGAATATTGTTTAGAAAAAGATGAATAACTCATAGTACGGACATGTGAAAATTTTATAAATGACACCATAATTCTTGTGATTTTTCTGCCCACATTTTAAGAGGTTTTTCGACCCGGTGGCGTGTTCAGGGGGGTTTTAGCGGAAAAGTGGATATTACTCTAAATGTATGCATGTTAAAAATCTGAAACTTCATCAGTTAATGTCCCTACTCCCTGCACACATGTATGTAAAGTTGGGTCAATGTCAGAGATTGAAAAATCAGTTAAAAAGTCAATTATGTGCCATTTCTGAATGCAAGCTCTTAGAAACAGCAGATTTGGACAGAGACATGGCTAAATTCAGCCACACCATGTATATGTAATTTCAAGCAACTGTGTAACTGTGAAATATGTCTTTTATTATCAAATATAGAATGTGTGCAATCTGACAAGGGAGTGCCCTCTTGGCAAGCCATAAAATGACATCACTCTGACTCACAGTTCATTACCCAATCAAATGATAAATGGAAGTTTGACCAATTAGAAGCTGAGAGAGAGGTAGGGTCAGTGATGCTAGAACACACCCACATTCTAAACACATAAAAGCAGACAGACAGGACAGATAGGGACCTTCAAAATCCATCTGCCGCTGGAAGCTCTGCCGGAAAAATCCATACTTTACCTCCATCAAACCTCCAGAGAGCCAAACTAGAGACTTCAATCTATCCAGAACTAAGAGACCAGACCAGAGAGAAAGCAGTGCTGTACCCAGAGAGACCCAGACCAGCAGAGAGAGCTGACCCAGATCACTGTGAAGTGCAGAGGCCAGACCAGACCAGACCAGAGTCCAGTTTAAAACCCTGACCAGATCCGTGACGAGGCCCATTTCACTCAAGAATATAGTGTGAGTACATAGTAAAACTGTGTAGAACCCATCTCTTAGTTAAAATAATATAATTCAATCCATTTTAACCTAAGTAGAACTGCAGCTTAGCAATTGTGTTATCCTGCCATCATTTTTAAAGCTGAAAAAGTGTGCGTTTAAAATTTCAAATCTGAAAAACGACCTTCACAAAATCGCTCATATCTCCGCAACCGTTTGTGCTAGAGACTTGCAATAACTTTTATTTGAAAGCTTAGAATCTTAGCTTTGAATCGCACCTAGAACCGCATTCCTACCCCTTATAGTTTTACCGCGATCGCGGAACACGCATTCGCGAATTTTACCACGATTTGCAAATTTCTTCACGTGTAAAAAGCTGCTGCTGCTTGCCTTCCATTTGCCAGAAATTCGTTTAACCTGCTAACTATCCCTGCATCATTGCTAGTGTGAGCCTGGACTAATATTAACTAGATACCACTCACCCTGAACCTCTGAAAGGGAATTAACAGCATTTCCAGCATATTTCTCATCCATTGCTAACACATATAAAAGCATTTGGGCCTGTGTTTTCAAAACTCCTATCTGTTTTCTGTAAGCTTGCTGGGTTGAACTGAATTACATTGATTGCATTTCTGAGAACTGTGTGTTTCCTCCCATTTCCTTGCATTACATAAAGAGGGGGGGGAGTGAATAGCCAGAGAAAAGTGATTACATTGTTTGGTTGAAATCATATTGAGTATTTTCTGTACTGCATTCATTGAATATTGCATCCACCTGAGCTTACATAAAGCATCCTCTACCACATTATACTTTTGTTCCTATTTACCAGTGTGCTACCTTATCCATTTCATGTCAACTCATTAGTGATTATAGAGAAGCGTGTTAGTGCCAGATTCTCTGTTGTTCATCTTTATCATATCAGATTAAGTGTGCTATTCAATTATTAATTTATTATAAAGCGTGATATATATATATTGTTTAAATTATCAATTAAACCTTTAAACTTGCAAAACAGAACTACTTCTTGGCTCAGTGGGGTCAGGGGGATTCCAAGAGAGGGGTGTTATATAGGGGTAGTCATCCAGAACGCATGAACTGGACCTAAAGATATATCAATAAGGGTTTTCATTCAGTATTATAGACTAGGCGTTGACTTAGCTGTAGTGTTGAATTGAATCCTCTTACAAATTGGGGGCTCGTCCGGGATGTTGGGTTAGATTTACCACTTGTGCAGCTTAATACAGTGTGCTAACTGACGGGATACATACATCCGGTCGGATCACCACGCTGCATTACGCTGTGAAGCATTCCTCAAAAGGGACACTCCAAGAAAAGTTCTGTTCTGCAAAAATAAAATACAAACTTCTGTAAGTCAGGACAGAGACCAATCTCTAGAATGACGACCTTAGTAGACATGAAAATAGCCAGAGAGCACCTCTTGCATAAGCTATTTGTGAGAGGTGAATGGACCGAACAGGGCCAGGATGTGTGGTTGCAGGCCATCACACAACAGGTCACTGAAACAGGGTCAGATATATATAGAGATCAGGGTCCCTTACATGTGGCCCTGAGTGAACTATATATGGCTCCTAAAGCCAAAGAGGAACACAATAAGATTGCCAGGATAGCAGCATACCTGTACCTATATATGGGAGACATGCAGGATAGATGTGCTGAAAGCCAAAATCTGGCAAATAGGCAACAGATGGCATTACAGAAGGCCCAATCTGACCTGGTCTCTTCTGAGCAGAGGCTGCAGAGGAGCCAGGAGTCAGAAGATGATAGTAGGCAGCACATCATTAAAATAAAGAAGGATATGGATGTGCTGCAACAGGAAAAGGTAGAACAGGATACCAGATTTCTGGCCTTGCAGAAGGAATACCAAGAAGGTTTGGACTCCCTACTGCAAAACCAGAAAAAGCTGGAGCAACAACTGGACTTCAACAGGGTATGTGCTGAGCAGGTAGTCACCCTGCAAGGCCACCTAGATAGAGTGAAGGCAGAGAGCAACAAACTAATTCTGAAAGACCTGGATACCCAGGCAGAGTTTGATCAGGAGCGCCAGAATGCTGGTGCCTTCCAAAGGCAAAGGGACGACCTGGCGGCACAGATGCAGGCTCTTAGTCAGGAAAGGGATACCTTAGGCCAGGAAGTCTGCCATTTAAAAAGAAAAATGGAAGAAAATCACCTGGCCCACCAGGGACTGGGTGACCTCCAAAAAGAACACCAGAACTTGCTAGAGCACACCAGGAGGGTGGAGGATGCTCTAGCAAGAAAGGAGCAGGCCAATAGGGACACAGCTCAGGAGGTAACCCTCCTGCAGCAAAGACTGGCCCAGTTCTCCAGGACCAACCAGGAAGCACAGAGGGAAAATGAGGCTCTCTGCCAGCACAATGAGAGGCTCCAGCAACAGGTAGCGATGCAGGAGAAACTGATAGAGTCGAGTAAGGCCTTAACAGAGGAACTGAAAGCACAAATGCAGGCTCTTGCATTGCAACAGGGAGCAGGGGCGGATAGAGATGAGGTTCGCTGGGAAATGGAAACTCCGGAGCATAACCTCAGGAGCCCTAGTACCAGAGGCCCTCATACCTCTCAGTCCCTGGACTCTGCCACCCCCATGTCCCCTGGCGCACGTGAGCACAGGACCACAGGGATGGCAGATTACTATCCAGCCAGAAGCATGGGGCTCATAGGCCAGTACCACCCAGGAATGGAGGGGTGGGCATCCGGGTATGGGCACCCAAGTACAGTACAGTTCAATGGGGAACCCCAGGAGAGTAGGCCCATTAAGGGCATCCTGAAAACCTCTGCCCAGTTAGGTCAGTGGAGGGGGTACCCATCAAATCCTGGCAGCAAGGAGGAATCTGAAGACTCCTCTGAACTGCGCAGGACACAGGAGACCAGGTCCCCACATTCTGCCAGCCATTCCCAGGCTCGCAGAATCCGGGAAAACCTGGAAGAACAGACGGGAACCTCTGGGAGCAGTGCCTCTGAGTCCGAGGAAGAATGGACAAGGGTTACCCGAACCAAAAAGGCCAATAAGGCAAAAAGGGCCTTGCTTAAGGACCCCTTAAAGCAGATTAAGGCGATCAGGAGCGTCATCACGCCTTACCATAAGAACGCTAAGTATTCTGTTTGGGAGCACTTAGAGTTGTTTGAACAAATGATGGAGACTTCACATTTGAAGGACAGCCAAAGCTGTATTCAATATGTAAAGTGGACCTTCTCCCCGGAATACTCCAGTTTCTTTGCGGGGCTGGAGGACCAAAATCATTTAAGATGGTCCACCTATAAGGCGGCCATCTTGAAACATTTTTCTGTTCACAGAAATCCTCAAGAGGCTCGCAAGGCAGCCTACAATTTGCAATGTGGGGAGGATCAGGCCCCACAAGAATTTGTGCAGGAGTTAAAGCGGGCTTTTGCACAGACCACAAGAAGGGTGCGCACGGATAGCAGGGAATTTATAAATACGTTTTTCCATGCCTTGCCCAAATATATCATGACCCAACTCGTGAGGGATTTTCACGAGAAAAGATCTTTAGACTGGGTCATTGAACAGGCTACCCGGATCTATGAGGTGCAGAAACCGATAGATAGCAAAAGTAATGCCCAGAAAAACCCCAAAGCCAACAGCACCCCTGCTGCTGCCAAGGTGGCAGAGGTAAAGGTCACCCCCGTTTTGGATTTGGAGATGGGGGGGCCTAAAAACCTGCCTGCACCTAATAATGCTAGGCCCAGAAGGTCCTCGGGTCAGTCACAGACAGGGAGCCAAGGAGGCAGCCCCACAAATGGGGTCCCTCGCTCTCCTGATTATGTAAGTCCCCGTTACAAGGGAAACAGACCCATCCTGGGTTATGTGTGGACTCCTCCAGCCCAAGGGGGGGGATCCTGACAAGCACCTAACCCAGGGAACTTCCCTCCAAACTTCCCACAGGAGGGCAGAAATTTACCAAACCCTGGGCAGAACTTTTTCCCCAGATATCCACCCGACTTCCAGCCCCAAAACCATCCATCCTTCTTTCCCCAATTCCCTGAGCCCAGACCACTGAATCCGGGAGAGGGGAGGCCAAGGGTGGAGGGGTACCCAAATCTTCCCAACCCGGGGTATTACCAGAGGAGGGACAGCTACCCTTCCCGGGATCAGCCCAGGGGAGAAAACAGGGCCCCGTATCAGCCTGAGCGGGTTTCCCAGTTAGAGCGCCAGGTTCAAAACATGGCGCGGGACCTGGGTCACATACTGAGGGCTCAGCAGAACCCTCAGATGGGCGTGCCGGCGCAGAACGCACCCAACTCTGGACCTGGTGCTCCAGAACAATGACGGGGGCAGCACCCCGATAACTCACCGGTTCCCAGGGAGGAGGCACAAAGGGAAGGGGGGTGTAAAGCCTTGGAGGAAGCTTCCTTCCTCACTTGTAAACAGCCCCTGGAAACCCAGGAACCGGAAACAAAATCTCTGGCCCCTGAAAGTCTGCCTCCTAAGGAGCAGAGGGGGGGTAGGAGAAACAAAAGACCCAAACAGACTCAGTTTGAGGAGGAGGTACAGATCTTCCAATTTGAGGGAGAGGGATCCTCAGAGGACCCTGGGAAAAGGATCTTCTCCTTCAGAGAGGGGGGAACTCCTCCCAAAGAAAAATGGGTCCCTAGGGATGCAAATCCAGACTGGGGAGATGTGGAGACTGAGCTACCGCCGCCCACCATCTCATCCCAGAACCAACAGCAAGAAAATCCCCTGGTTCAAACCCATCCTGGGGACTGCCTCCAAAAAGGGGGGGCAGCCCAGAACCGGAACCAGGGGAACCCACAATGGCTCTGATCTCCAGTTGCCAACTTTTTCTTTCAGATTCCCAAGGCTCTCCACAGAATTCTGCCCAAATCTCTTCGCTAGCAATGTCCAAAACCAGAAAATTAGCCCACCAGTTGTCCAAAAATGTACATTATCTGTGCCCCCTTGAGGAGAAGGAGGGAAGATATTATGCCCCGGTACAAGTACAGGGACAGGGTACAATCTCGGCACTGGTGGACACTGGATCTCAAGCTACCCTTCTGTCCAGAAGGGCCTTTGACGAACTGAATGCAGGAAGGGGAGAGAATTACCAAATTCCTCTCACCTCTCTTCCGGGACAACTACAGAACTTTGACGGGAAGGAAATTCCCGTTGAGGGGACTGCAGACTTGGACATTAAAATTGGGCGACACAAGCTGAAACACCCGGTCATAGTTGTGACCCCGGAGGGCACCCCTTGTTTACTAGGGAATGACCTCCTGAGAAGGTTGTCACCCCTAATAGATTGTGTAAACAAGGTCCTCCGGACCCAGACTAGCCGACCAATAAAATTGAAACAGAGTGTCAACCATGTTAGTTTAAACGGCACATGCCACATGGTTGAACAAAAATCTGACCAAGTAGAATTTCACTTCCAGAACAACCAGATTCCAGACGTGACAGTAATAGCAGTAGGACAACAGACTAGTGATGGGGGGTCCTCTAAATTTCTGAAAATCAACCTTCCTTCCAGTCTAAAGTGGTACTCCACGCTGGAAGGAAACACTCTGAAATTCTATACCAATCCACAATCTGAAACTCCCACTCCTATAGTCCAGAAAGATGTGAAATCAGCTCAGAGCCTGGCTGATATTCAGCAAATTGGAGAGCAGTTGTTCATCCCTGTTCAGTTAAATGATGGGAAGGACTCTGTTCTCGCTCGAGTGTGTGTGAACAACGGTAAGAGCTTCATCAGCGAAGCCATGTTTCGCCAACTCCCAAAAGATCCAGCCATTCCCCCCTTCAAACTGATAGACAAATGGGAAATGGACCTGGAAGCACCTAATTCCAAACATCTCCTGCCAAGCAGGTGTATGCTCAAAATCTCCATTGGCAACAAGAGCATAGTCCACAATTGTTGGGTCGTGCGAGACGTCCCTGCCGCCTTTTACTTAGGCAGTGACATTCTCAATCGCTTTGCCATTAGTTTGGACCTAATAAACTTCAAAGCTAGGTCCCGATTAGCGGATAATCCCATGGGCTTTGATGATCCAGAAAAAGCATTTAGGTCCGCTCAATTGCTACCTTATGCAGTTGAAATTCAGATTAAAGAGGAAGTCACCATCCCAGAAAGGACCCGGCAATTCTCCCTGGAAGTGAAAGTCAAAAGGGGACAAGAGTTGAAAAACCCTGATGCTTACATACATCTAAATGCTTCTCTCCAACAGCAAGGGTTGGGGGTAAACCCAACTCCATTAGTCAACATAGAACATGACACCATTCCAATAGAGGTGGATAACAGCGACTTAAAGAGTATTACTCTAGCCGCAGGCACCATTATTGGAATGGCGGTTGATGACCGACATTTTTCCATTGATTTAGGTAACGAACTGTTAGGACCAATCCCCAAGGACTGTTTTGACAGTGACAGTGAGGACAATACAACACCAGACAGGATTTTTACCCGGCATGGGGGGAACTTCCTGGTGTACACTTCCTGCCCCTATGGTAAGGAAGATGTGACTTGTGACTTCAGGAGGGATGAGGTGATTTTCCAGGTCCATGAGGGCTGCCTTTCCCACCTGAAGCCTCCGGTCCAGATCAGCACTCTGACCAGGGACTTCTCCACCCAGCTGGAGGAGGCCGCGGAGATAGCCAAACCAGAAGTCTTTCCAGGCTTCAGGCAGATGGTGGAAGAGAGAGTCAACCTAGCTGATGCCTGTGTGACTCTGGAACAAAAGCAAAAGTTGAAACAAGTTTTCTTGGATTTCCAAGATCTCTTTGCGGTAGACTCATATGACTGTGGTCGCACTGACATCCACACAACAACAATCCCCACGGACCCTGGCATGACTCCTGTGTTTGTGAAGCAATATCGCTTGCCTCTCGCATCAATGGAGTCCCTTACTGAAATAATTAAGAACCTTGAGTCCCGGGGAATAATCCGTCCAGTCCACAGCACCTTCAATAATCCGGTGCTGGGAATATTGAAGCCAAACGGCCAGTGGAGACTCTGCGCCGACCTTAGGGAGCTCAACAAACGGGTCCATACTTCCCGATGGCCTCTGCCCTACATTGACCAAGGGCTGGCCCAGATTCAGGGGTCACAGGTATTCACTGCAATAGACCTGACCAATGGATACTGGACTGTGCCTGTCAGTAGGGAGGACCAATACAAGCTGGCTTTTACCTTTGGGGGCCAGCAGTACACATGGACCCGGACTCCCTTCGGATACCTCAACTCCGGCAATGAATTCAACATTTTTCTACACAAGGCCATGCCCGACTTGGGTGCAAGGGGTAACCTGGCTTATGTAGATGATGTCCTCATCAAAAGCTCAACTGTTGAGGAACACATAGCGGAGATCCGTTATGTTCTGACACAGTTGAGGGCCGCCGGAGCAAAACTTTCCTTTCAGAAAGCACAGTGGTGTAAAACCCGTGTTAACTTCTTGGGGCATGAGATTACTCCTCAGGGTCTTTGTCCCCAGGAAAAGAAAGTGGAAGCACTTCAGAAACTGAAAGACCCCACAACGCTGCGGGAACTAAGGAGCCTCCTTGGACTGACTAATTACAGCAGAAAGTTCATTGAGGGCTACGCAGAGGTCACCAGACCCCTGATTCATCTCCTGAAGGGGGGGGTCAAGTGGGAATGGGGTCCAGAACAAGCCGAGGCAGTAAAACAACTCAAAAGAAGCCTCTCACAAGCGCCTTGCCTAGCTTACCCGGTCAGAAACAAGGAGTTCTTCCTGGAGACAGGGTTCTCTAATACGTGCTTGACGGCAGTATTATATCAAAAGCATGACAAGGTCAATAAAGTAATCTCCTATGCGAGCAAAACTTTATCCTCTGTGGAGGAAAAATTCAACGATTGTGAGAAGGCACTCCTGGCAACGGTGTGGGCATTGAAGAATTACCGCCCGTTTATCCAGGAGGAACACATCATAGTGGAGACTCCACACCAGCCTCTGCAATATCTCCAAAGTGACAGAATCCGGGCCGGAAATATGAGTAATTCCCGAATTACTTCCTGGATTCTGTCAATGCAAGGCTTTCCTGTGGAGGTCAGATATGGCCAAAACAAGAAGAGTCCACTCGCGCAAGGTCTGGCTGACTTGCATGATTGTGCCAGAGAAAACTGTCTCGAGGACGAAAGTCTAAAAATAAAGGACAACATGGAGGCATACCTTAATTCCCCCCACAAAGTCTTTGAAGAGGACAAGTGTGAGGGAATGCCCACTGTCTACGTGGATGGATGCTCTTACCATGTTGACAACGACGGGGAGAAAGAACTGGTGGCCGGCGTAGGGAATGCATGGGTGAATGAGTCCCCAGAACCCTCCGCTGGATACAAAATTGGTCCCCGAAGTAGTCAGGTGGCAGAATTGATGGCTGTGCATCAGGCCATCCTCACTGCTATCCAGCACCAACTCCACGAACTGGTCATAATCACAGATTCGGATTATGTACGGAACGGGTTCGTGGAGCACCTGGTTAATTGGAAAACCAGAGGCATGTTATGTGCTAACAACAAACCCTTGAAACATGGGAAGTTGATCCAAAACATTGATGATTTGGTCACCTCGAATGAGATGACCATCTATTGGAAAAAGATCAAGGGTCATTCCAAAGTAGAGGGAACAGACAAAACTGGAAATGACTTAGCTGATCAGCTGGCCAAAACCGGGGCCATCCAAGGGGATCTAATTGAGATTGAGTCCCTGTTGGGGGAAATCCAGGTCACTGCCATCACTAGGTCCCAGACAAATGCTCACAACGACCTTTCAATTGTACAATGGAGTAAGGAGACCCCTGATGCTGATTTGATTACCGCTCAGAAGGGGGATCCAATTATTGGTACATTTTACCAGCACCTTGAGGACCCTGAGAACTTTCCCCTGACGGATACCGATTACATTGGGAAAGAGGACCTAAGAGTGTTGATGAAATGTCCAAAAATGTTCCGGATCCAAGACGGTTTGTTGGTAAGGAAATCCAAAGCTGGCCATGATCAGTGGGTGGTTCCTACCTCATTCCGAAGCCTGATGTTAAGTCACGCCCATGATGCGGCCACCGCCGGTCATAGGGGGTTTCACACAACGCTGGAAATCTTAAGAGAGGTTGCATACTGGCCAAACATGGGCCAGGACCTCAACCAATACTTGAAGGGGTGTCTTGTGTGTGCACAATTTCAGCCATCATCCCTCACACACCGGGCGCCTTTACAAAAGAGGGGAATGACACTGCCATGGTCAGATTTACAAATCGACTTTGTAGGCCCTGTGATTCGCTCGGCTAGGGGGAATAAGTACATGTTGACTGTGACATGCTTGTTTACCAAGTGGGTGGAATGTCTCCCAGCCCCAAATTGCAAGGCAGAAACTGCAGCTGCCTTGATGATTAACCACATCTTTTCCCGTTTTGGTCTACCTCAAAGGATTGAGTCAGACAGAGGTAGCCACTTCACCAGTGAAGTAATGACAAAGATGTGGGAGATACTGGGGGTCAAAAGGAAGTTGCATATTGCTTATCGGCCAGCTTCTTCTGGGGCAGTAGAGAGATATAACCGGACAATTGTGAGCATATTAAAGAAGTTTGTGGCAGATTCTGGGCCAAGTTGGGATATCCGATTACCTCTGGTCCTAATGGCTATCAGATCTACCCCTTCATCTGCAACCAAAATGTCACCATTTGAGTTGATGACTGGGCGCAAGATGGTGCTTCCTCAGCATTTGCTCTACAGGACCCAAGAGCAGACACTGATAAATGCCTCCACTACTCATGAGTATGTAGAGAATTTAAGGAAACACCTCCAACATGCTTTTGCTTATGCTCAGCGGAATCTAGAAAGATCAGCTGATAGCATGAAGACCCATTATGACCTGAAAACTTCCAGGAAGGAATATCAGGTGGGAGACCGGGTCTATCTATACAACTTCCAAAGGAACCAGGCCAAGCAGCGCAAATTTTTGCCTACATGGAAAGGACCCTTTGAGATCGTCGATAAGATTTCCCCTGTGGCCTACAAGATCCGCATCCCCAAAGGCGGTTCGGCAGAGGGGGAAGACAAGTGGGTACACATAAACCAGTTGAAGTGTTGCCATCCCAGGCACACTCTGCAACAACTGGAGGAATCCTCTGGAATCCTAGCGGGTACTGTATCAGACTAATTCAGTTCCAATCATAAAACGTACGACATCTAGTCTCTAACATACTGTGATTTGTATGAAACTGTCTCTTAGTCATACTGTTTTTCAAAATAAGAATGTAATGTTTCGTTATGATGAAATGCATATGCTGCCCCACTATCTCAACAGTGGTGGAAAAACGTCTATGAGTAGGTATTGCCGCTCTTCCTTTGTCGTCCTAGGAGAAAGAAAACCTGAAGACGGGCCGAGGAGGGCGATCCGGAGACCGGGAACGAAGATTCAATGGGCCCAGTGGACCGCCCAATATTCCCATCAGGACCGGCGAGGAGAACCATTGATCAGTACCGGATGGAGAAGAAGATGCTGAACTGTGCCATCTACAGGAGAGGAAGAAGATTATGCGGACAGACCGGTGCATGGGTCAAAACCCTTGTGCACGCGACTCCCCATCGACTCAAATTCAAGGGGCAGTCACGTGGGGGGGGCTTATTGGGTGTCCTGACCCACGTTTAAGCTATCATGCCACCACATTTGGTGCTGTGGGCTTAGAAAATTCAAGATGGCGGAAAACCCACATGTGCGCCGAAATCCAGGAAAGCTGCGCAGTTTGTGCGCACACTAAAATGGTTGCCTCACTTGCCACCCACCAGTGCGAGAATGAAAGGCCGGGTTGCCATGAGGGAAATGGGTTGCCAAAGGAAAAACAGTAGCGCCGGTTAGCTTCAAAGCGCTTTAAAACCACCATTGGACTACCCGCACAGTAGTCTGAAACCATTGGGAATGGAAATGCTGATTGCCAAATGCAACCTAGAATTGTGGGGAATTCATTTCTTAAATCCCAAAAATGGGTGCAGTACCAGTACTCACCACTATCCAAAAGCCGGCGTTTTAAAACCACTCTGTTTCCCTGAAGGCAAGTCAAAATGCCTATTTTCAAACATTGCAATATGTGCAAAATATTTACTGAACACCAGCAGACATTTGGCAGAATGGAGTTTTGTGTGCCTACAAAATCTGGGAAATGAAGATCATAAGACAAGGTTTATAACAAGACTGGCTGAGCTGTGGATTGCAGCAGTTTAAGTTGCACTGGATTTAAAGACACTAAAATCGAAAATGTTTAGATTAAATGAGTGACCTATGTTTGGTATCACATGCCTTTGTAACTGTTGAAATGTCATAGTTTTGCACTTAGACTCAACATCCTAGCTGCATGTGTAAAATTGCAAGTTAAGTTAAAAAGCAACAAAAAACCTGCCAGTTAGCTGAAGGTCTGGCTTAAGGAACTTGATTTTGCTTGGCAGCTACCCCCATCAGGAGTGAAACTTGAGTCACCACTGTGTTCCCAGGCCAACCTTCCTTTTGCTGCCCACACTAAGGATATGCCATCTATCTGATAATTGAATTACCTGTGCTCTGCAGGAAAGTGAACAAAGCCCTGTCCTTGCTCAGGCAAAGGTTTTATTGGCAGGAGTCGTAAATGGTCGTAAAAAGTGGCTTCCTCCTGAGGAAAGGGGAGGAGCACTGCCTGTGAGAGCAAGCTGGCTTGGCAGAACTGGAAAGACCAGTATTTCTACCTTGTGCTGAGAGGAAACCACACCCCTTTGTAGCCAGAATATTGTTTAGAAAAAGATGAATAACTCATAGTACGGACATGTGAAAATTTTATAAATGACACCATAATTCTTGTGATTTTTCTGCCCACATTTTAAGAGGTTTTTCGACCCGGTGGCGTGTTCAGGGGGGTTTTAGCGGAAAAGTGGATATTACTCTAAATGTATGCATGTTAAAAATCTGAAACTTCATCAGTTAATGTCCCTACTCCCTGCACACATGTATGTAAAGTTGGGTCAATGTCAGAGATTGAAAAATCAGTTAAAAAGTCAATTATGTGCCATTTCTGAATGCAAGCTCTTAGAAACAGCAGATTTGGACAGAGACATGGCTAAATTCAGCCACACCATGTATATGTAATTTCAAGCAACTGTGTAACTGTGAAATATGTCTTTTATTATCAAATATAGAATGTGTGCAATCTGACAAGGGAGTGCCCTCTTGGCAAGCCATAAAATGACATCACTCTGACTCACAGTTCATTACCCAATCAAATGATAAATGGAAGTTTGACCAATTAGAAGCTGAGAGAGAGGTAGGGTCAGTGATGCTAGAACGCACCCACATTCTAAACACATAAAAGCAGACAGACAGGACAGATAGGGACCTTCAAAATCCATCTGCCGCTGGAAGCTCTGCCGGAAAAATCCATACTTTACCTCCATCAAACCTCCAGAGAGCCAAACTAGAGACTTCAATCTATCCAGAACTAAGAGACCAGACCAGAGAGAAAGCAGTGCTGTACCCAGAGAGACCCAGACCAGCAGAGAGAGCTGACCCAGATCACTGTGAAGTGCAGAGGCCAGACCAGACCAGACCAGAGTCCAGTTTAAAACCCTGACCAGATCCGTGACGAGGCCCATTTCACTCAAGAATATAGTGTGAGTACATAGTAAAACTGTGTAGAACCCATCTCTTAGTTAAAATAATATAATTCAATCCATTTTAACCTAAGTAGAACTGCAGCTTAGCAATTGTGTTATCCTGCCATCATTTTTAAAGCTGAAAAAGTGTGCGTTTAAAATTTCAAATCTGAAAAACGACCTTCACAAAATCGCTCATATCTCCGCAACCGTTTGTGCTAGAGACTTGCAATAACTTTTATTTGAAAGCTTAGAATCTTAGCTTTGAATCGCACCTAGAACCGCATTCCTACCCCTTATAGTTTTACCGCAATCGCGGAACACGCATTCGCGAATTTTACCGCGATTTGCAAATTTCTTCACGTGTAAAAAGCTGCTGCTGCTTGCCTTCCATTTGCCAGAAATTCGTTTAACCTGCTAACTATCCCTGCATCATTGCTAGTGTGAGCCTGGACTAATATTAACTAGATACCACTCACCCTGAACCTCTGAAAGGGAATTAACAGCATTTCCAGCATATTTCTCATCCATTGCTAACACATATAAAAGCATTTGGGCCTGTGTTTTCAAAACTCCTATCTGTTTTCTGTAAGCTTGCTGGGTTGAACTGAATTACATTGATTGCATTTCTGAGAACTGTGTGTTTCCTCCCATTTCCTTGCATTACATAAAGAGGGGGGGGGAGTGAATAGCCAGAGAAAAGTGATTACATTGTTTGGTTGAAATCATATTGAGTATTTTCTGTACTGCATTCATTGAATATTGCATCCACCTGAGCTTACATAAAGCATCCTCTACCACATTATACTTTTGTTCCTATTTACCAGTGTGCTACCTTATCCATTTCATGTCAACTCATTAGTGATTATAGAGAAGCGTGTTAGTGCCAGATTCTCTGTTGTTCATCTTTATCATATCAGATTAAGTGTGCTATTCAATTATTAATTTATTATAAAGCGTGATATATATATATTGTTTAAATTATCAATTAAACCTTTAAACTTGCAAAACAGAACTACTTCTTGGCTCAGTGGGGTCAGGGGGATTCCAAGAGAGGGGTGTTATATAGGGGTAGTCATCCAGAACGCATGAACTGGACCTAAAGATATATCAATAAGGGTTTTCATTCAGTATTATAGACTAGGCGTTGACTTAGCTGTAGTGTTGAATTGAATCCTCTTACATGGTCCGAAATGTCACACTACGGCTGCCCAGCGTTTGTCCCACTGGAAGCATGTTGCGGAGGGGGTCAGTGCAATCGGACATGATGTGCGCACAGCTCAGGAGTGCAAAAAGCGTTGGGATGACCTCCGATGCTCTGCTAAGCTGCAGCGTGTCTCAAATTATAACATGACTCTGGTGACTGGTAGTGGGCCACCACCTGAGGAGAAAGATCTCACTTCGCACTAGTCAGTCGCTGCAGAGTACATTCCGGCAGAATTGTACGAAGGAGTGGGAGAGATGCTGGACTTTGATGCCCCATCCAGTCAGTGTTGTCGCGTGTTTGTCCACACCATGTGTGGTTTGCTTGTGTGATGTGTTGTGCTTGACTGCCACTACATGCTATGTGTATATGGTTCTCATGTGCGAGTCATGCAATGCTTCACTGATGCGTGCCTGCTGTACAGCATGCTGGACATGTAGAGCAGACAGGGACTGTCCTCATCACCACACTTGCACCCTACTCACATGCTAGTCACCCGGCTGCCCCTCCGGTCCATGTTCCAGCTTACTGGCCCTTTTGCATGTAGCCTGGGGTGTCTTTCCACTCAGCACTGGGACTATGTCATCGCATGACTGACGTGCATGTGTGTTCTGCCTGCATGCGGGTACTCCACGTAGGCATGCTCCCTTGCCCCTCGACCCCCCTGCACCCCAATTTCACCATGGCACTGGTGGTTATCATGTTGGACTACTGCAATGGCCTGTTCAACACTCCTGTGTACATGCACACTTCCCCCTGCCAACCTGCCAGACACATACAGTGGGGTACATCCTTTGTCCTTGATGCAGGGTGTCTCACTCAGACTGTGCAGATGGCAGATGCTCCGCAGGGACATGAGTGCCCATTCATGCTCCATGTGCATTCCATGCATGCCCCTATGTGTCCTTGGCAGGATGATCATTGTAGTACGTGTCCAGGATGACATACATTTAATGACATTTGATCATCCATTCCATGCCCGCTCTGGCTCAGTCCTGCATCACGCACATGTTTAGGGTGTCATAGTCTGTCTGGGGCACAGGCCTCACCCTGTTTCAAGCCCCCTGACTCTGTTCAACTGGTATAGTGCCTTCTGCACAAATAGGTGTACTACTGAGGGTTCATCATGTGTCCTGCTTACTGTCCCATTCTCATCTGCTGTGTTGTCAGTTGACTCAGATGATGCAATTGACGCTAGTCAACACTGTCTGCCAATACACAGTTCTCTGGTCAACCTTTCGCTGCCATGCAATGCCTCCCTGCATTTCCACTAGGGGGGTGGGGTTGCCTGTAGCCATGCAACCCATTGCATGCACATTGCACGTGATGCCTGAACTTGCCCTTACACTGCCTTCATGTTAATTGATTGACATCGATATGTACTTGTTCATGTAGATAGTCGGTAACGTACACATGTTCTGCACTGCACCAACCCACTTCTGAGCCATGTTACACCGTTCTACATGCCTACTCACTGCTGCAATGTCAAGGTGTCCTGGCATGTATAGTCAGATTGTCATCTCTTCACTTTCATGAAAGCCACGGGCACAGGTGCATCCTGTGACACATGTACTCAGTATTGGAACACCCTAGTGGGTGTTTAGCAAAGTTGATTGGTCAATCTGCGGCCTATATCAACTGGTATAGGCCGCAGATTGATTGTAGCCTGCCAATCTGGTTGTAATGACTGTGGAGCTGCATTCACGTTTGTATGCTTTGCTGTATAGGTTGCTGCTCATAATCACCATACGGGTGTATATGGACACGGGTATTCTTCAACACTTTCATATGTACATATGCAAGGAGCTTGAATGTTGTGTAGTGCAACATTGCAGCTACTCACTCATGTGTGTGTGAAGGTGTTCATTTACACATGTGTTCTCTCCAGCTTTTTTGTTAAATGACTAAAATGTAGTTGATTAACATTAATGCTGCTGCGATTTTAGCATTGCACCCGTTATGTTCAACTGGCACAATCCTGAAGGTGCACTGTGGTGCAGTATGGGTACACCCAGGCCCAGTTAGCTAATCTGCTGGGGCCTGGCCGTGATGATTTGACACACTGAACAATGGTTTAGGGCAGCACAATGTGCTCAATCAGGCCCTGAGGGGTGTTCTGGAGGCTTCATGGACGGCAGCTCGGACCGTACTGTGCTTTATGGTCCCTCATGCCTGGTTGCAGGCCCTCACTTTGCTCGGGAAATTCACTATGTCTACATGGCCCATGAGGCCCGGTACGGGCTGAGCTGCAGATGGATGAAGCTATATTGGTGATGATGGATTAGTGATACATGTGTACATGCATATTACGTGTGTCACTGTGTGTTTGGATTCACTTGCAGCTGTGGCCATTTTGTAGTCAGACATGCTTATGGTATGTGCCATCTCTTTGTTGCCATCTGTCTTTTCTGCCTGTGACATGTGCCTGACAGAGGTGGAGTGTGATGGAGGTGACATACTACATTCTGTACATGTGTACGCTTTGCTATTTACACACATCCATTTCAGCTTTTGAGATGTGTTTGCATATCAATGCCACTGTATGCATGCCGGAATTTCAGTTGTGTCTGACATGTCTGCTTCATGTGTTGGCTGTTGATGTGATGTCTATGTGTGTGTGGGTTATGTGCTTCTGACATGTGTACTCCTGTTTGTTTTTTCCACATTGCAGATGATGACGCAATGGAGCCAGAGGATGGTGATGTCAGTCCAGACACAGGGTTGCTCTTACACCAGCAACCCGGCACAAGTGGGGGTCGTGGGGTGGTAGGCCACGAGAACCCACTTGTACTCCAGACCGTTGTGTCTAGGGCTGGCAATGAGTCTAGCCCGGATGATCACTCTGACGTCAATGTTGAGTTGAATGCGCGCCATGTCCATTCGTCGATGGTGAGTGATTCTGATGCGGATGATCTTCTGTCCATGACACCTGCACTGAGGAGCCAGGTGGTGTTGGAACCTCCACCTGTGGTGGATCGTGACGCATGGTCACACTCCACACAAGTTGATGATGTGCCTGGGGCATCACGTCAATGGAGGGATGTAGTCCTGCAGCCGCGGGCGGTGCCAACCCAGCGAGGACCGTGGCTCCTTTGGCCCCGCGGGTGTCAAGCCCAGCAAAGCGGTGGCCTGGGCGCCACTGGGGTATACTGAGGGGGAGCGATCCATGTGTGCCAATTCCGAACAACAGGGGGCAGCAATTGATAAGATCGCTCAGAGCATGGAACGTGTGGCCCAATCTGTGCTCCCCCCTGCCAGGGGGGTGGAACTCCAGCAGCGGGCAGCACAGCCCATTGCCCGCTCACTCAGGCTGGGCATTGCGGCCTCAGATAGGGCACGCCGGGCTGAAATGGTGTCTCTGTGTCAAGCACTTGCTGCTCACGCAGAGGCACACAGGGAGGGCCTGAGGGATGACCATGATTCCCTCAGATCTACTCTGGGTGTGCTCTTGATGTCACAGAGGCAGCGGACAAAGGAGAGGTTGGAGCAGCTTGAGAATACCATCTCGGCTGAGCTAAGTGCATGTCGGGAGGTGCTCCAGATGTCATGCCAGGCCATGCAGGAAGAACTCTGTGTTACATGTGCTACCTTGCAAGAGAAGCACGTGTATCACTTGAGGTTCTGCATGCTGACCTACGTGTCATCGCCGCACAGAACCAGGCTCACCAGTCCCGCAGACTTGCTGCCGACGAGGGGCAAGCTGCGCATTGGCGTGGTCAGGATACTGTGCCACATCCACCTTTTGAGTCAGAGGGTGAGCAGGACGACGACGTATCTCCCACATAGGTCGGGCTGTGCAGGTGTTGAGCCCATGGAGGTTTTTTTTATCTCTACATCATCGCATGTGGGTGTTGAGGTGCACCCTGTGCCTCCAACCTCCTGGGTGCTTCCCACCCCCCGGGTCGTATGTGTCCATTTTTTATTTTTATAGTTAATTTAATTAGTTAATATAGTTTAAAATTGTTTGTCTATTGTGCATTCATGTGACGGTGTGGTGCTTTGTGGCTTTTGAAAGCATCCACTGTTTGTTAAAGCTGGGCCCATTCAAGCTTGTCTTGTGTATGTGTTTGCAGCTTGGGGTCCTGGCTCACATATGCCACTCCTGCTTTCCCTATCCATGGGTTCACAAGGATGGTTCTGTGTTACAACCATTTACACAAGGGCCTTGGACTTTTGTCATATCTGTGGCCTGTCTGCTGTTGTACTACTTGTGTTAACACCCATAGTGGGAATTATAGATGTTTTCTCCATGGCATGTCTGCAATCAATTTTGGTGAGTACATTATTGAACTGTCCATTTATTGATGTTGATTGGGATGTATGTTCATTTCTTGCCTGTATACGTGCTTGATGCACTTCATGCTGTAGATGGTAGCCTGCTCCCTTTAGCTGTCAAACTCACACTGATGGTGGGAGGGGGACAGGTGGTGACAATATAAAGTTGGTACAAGTTAAGTACAGCCCCTGGGGATTGTGGCAAAGGAGGATGCATTAGGAATGTGACCCAAGAGGCACAAGTCACGGTCCAGTCCTCACCTGAGATGTCCGCCTATACTACTACTATGCTCCATTGCATTTCGACGGCACGTTATGTCTGTCCTCCCTCTTGGACTTTGATGCTGCCCGAGGGTGCAGTTTTCCTACTGGACAACTGCTCTTTACTTGTTTTTCACACTCTGGTGCCTTTAGTCCCTGTTCATCTTCCTGCTACTGTCCTTGTTGCAGATCTGTCCGCCCGTCTCTCGGGCTGTTATTTCCTCATACTCTTACACTGCCTCGGTTTCCCTCTGTACAATTCTGTTCAACAGCATCTTTCTGTCGCTCCTCCTGTCTTTCATCTATTACATCCATGACTTTATGTTGGCTGTTGGCTTCTACCAATGCTATTCAACTTTTGTGGCTCTTAACTTGTTGTCAGCTGTTTCTGGCTATCTGGCATTCTCTGTGCCTTTCAAGACTTCTGCTGTCTCTGCCTTTCTTTGTTCACGCTATCAGCTCAACCATCCTGTTGTGCCAGCCTCCTTGGTTATTTTCGACTCAAGTTCCAGCACTACCTGTCAGGTTACAGAACCTGGGGTTGTGTGGGGGAGGTCGGATGTAGGTCTCAGACATGGCCCAGTGACAACCAGCATGAAGACACACACACAGGAAACTTTCCAGCCTTATTAAAAGCTTTTAGGCCCTTTCTGCAGGGAAATGAGCCTCCAGAATACCTTTCCCAATAGACACCGGGCCAAGAACTACAAAAACCTGGCCACATTGAGTGGTGCACACATGCGCATGTGTGTCCAAGCAGAAGCATGGGGCTTGTGCTCAGACGTCCAACAGAAGCAGGCATGTTTCCAGGAGCTCCAAGCAAGGTGAGCAGCACAAGGGGCCACGCCCCAGCCGACCTTCCTCTAGGCCCCTCGCACATGCAAGCTAAGTAGCGCCAGTGCTGGTGAACCTAGCCAGCCGTTGGGGGAGATGCGGATATTACAGCTAAGCAGCGCTGAGGAGCAAATGCCAGGAAGCTTTCACAGTTGTCAGGGGCACACGTAGGGGGCGTCGGCCATATCCTTGAGTCCCCACTGATCCATAGAGGCTAATTTATTAGCGCAGTAGCGTTCCTAGCCACAAACTAATACAGCACAAGGGGGGACACCCAGCAACCCACAAACTTGAGTGCAGTGCATATCATTAGCATATGCAATTAGCCACGTGCACTGCCTATAGAAAGCCGCGGGTGGCAGACTGCTACTTGTACTGAAGTCGCACCTCGACACATGCGTCTAGCAGCACATCCAAGGCATATTCTATCATGTGTGATTCTTAACACATGGTCTTCCGTTTAACGCGGGGCCACGTGCGGCTACCTTACTGCATTAACAGTGTATTAACCTTCACAGGGCAAGCAAAACTATATCAACAAAGCAGCAGACAAGAATGCTTGTTTGGGGAGAAGTCACTAAGTTTGAGACATGAATGGTGTTATGTGTGTGTGGGGAAAACACACACAGAATAGTAACTCATGCTCTCTTTGCAGCATTGAACTGCTCCTGTTACTGGACCTGAGATTCGCATGCAGGAGGCCAGCACTCACCCCAGAGATAAGTCTCTCTTTTGCTTGCCTTTGAGCCATATTGTACAATGTGCATGAAGTACATGGTTTCTCTTATTGAGTATGTGTAATTGTCAATAGTTGTATTTTGTATTTTCACTACTTTCCCTTGCCCATCCACCTCCCCTCTCCTGAGCCTCTTTCCGGTTATCCTAAATACTGATGCCTATCCAACCAACGGATCCCTAACCCTCTTTCCCCGCCGGGGTCTCGGAGGCCTGTGTAAGTTTTACCTTGCAGGCGCCCAGACCGTGGAGGGGGTGGTTGGTTCGTGCCACTCCTGCACCTGGAGACTGGAGCTGTGACACTCCCCATCAGTTATTGCATCCTCATTGATTATTGTGTACTGAAATTGCTGCCCATCCTGTTGAACCATTGTTAAGCTGTGCTACTTTGGTAGTTATTCTATCATTCTGCTTGGACATGTGCTTGGCCATATTCAGCGACTTCAAGTCATCTACTGGAGACTCTTCCAGGGTTTTCTGGCGCCTACAGGCTTTTTCCCTGGTTTGGGGGTTTGGCTCCTTGGAGTTTGCTGCGATTTGGTCTTTTTACCAGTCAAGGTTGCCTCTGAGGGGGCTGGACCCTATTTACACGAACGGTAGAACAAGGAAACCAAGGGGTAGGGGGATCGTGAAGCCAGGTAGACTAGAAGGAAGTAGCCAACAGACCCCAGACACAGTTCTTCTGAAAGTCATGGTGATGATTACACGAGGGAGGGCCTTTTGTTGTCGGACAGTATGCTTGGGGTACAGTGCTTGGGCACTCTCTGACATTGTCATTGTGGGGTACTATGTACATGATATGTTCTGCTGGTCAATGGCTGTTCCTGTGTTGTGTTTACTTTTCAGTTGTCAGGGGATTGTTGTGGTTTGACATACTGGGGTGTACACATGGCCAATGTTCACATGTGATGTGTACAGGACACTGAGGGTGACTTGATTTCTCATGCATCTATTGAGTGCATGTCCCTACTGACACACACATATACACAATGCTGGACCACACATTCAACCACCCTTCCATGCCCACACGTGCACACAGATTGCCTTCTCTGGCATGCTGTGTCCCTGCAGCGCATGATCACTTACCATTTGGGGATCGTGTACATGCATCAGTAGGTTATTTTTGTTGCTTGTCCTTTTTATATGATGCTCAAGGTTAATCCCCAACACAATGGCTGCTCACTGTGCCGTGTGCTGAGTGGTGTGTTGCAGGAGACACACACAGCACACGGGTTAGGGATTTGCGGATTTGGATTGGCCAATGTGCATGCCAACAGGCATTCTGCCTTTTGTTGATGGTACCGCTGGTGGCATGCATTTGTGTAGGACTTTGTATATGTGGGACGTTGTTGATCAGTCATTTCATCCGATTCCATGTCAGGTATGATTGTCTAAAGGCCTATTTCCATTTATCACGCATCACTTCATATGTAATTGGCCATGTGTTGTGCTTTTGGTTTCCTTTTTTTTGCTGTTGCATGCCATGTATGTCATGGTGTGGCCAACAAGGGTGATGCGGGTTGGGAGGGTTTGTGTGACATACCACTGATTGTCATGGCCTGTTTTACAGGGGGGTGGTGCGATTTACACCTTGCATGTGTTCCTTTTGGTCACACAGGATTGGTTATGTTTAAGTAGCTAGGGATGAACACAATGTGGCACTTCTGTGGCAACTTTCTCAGGGTGGTAAGGTTGTGACAGTTGACTGTCTCTTTGCATCATCGATTGTCACCTGGTATGTACCAGGCCTGTGTGCACTCCGCATGGGTGGGAGTTTAGGTGAAAAATGTGGCCACAAGCTGGGTCCGGGCTGCCTCGCCACGTGATCTTTCCCCTCCCATGAGCAGCGCCTGTGCCTGTGGTTGGGGATGTGGGGCACCACCATCTCCACCTGTACTCCCCGCCATGTTGCAACATTGTGCAGGACACATGCTGTCACAATGATCCTGCACACTACTGGGGGTGCATATAGTAGCTGGCCGCCAGAGCGGTCAAGGGAGCGAAAGCGTGACTTGGGCACTCAGAATGTGCGCTCCACTATGCCCCTGGTTGCAATATGGGCAGCGTTGTATCTTACCTGGGGCGGTGTGGTGGGGTTCCCTATTGGTGTCATCATGTGGTTGCTCAGAGGGTAGGCACTGTCCCCTGGGGAGGTCATAATGGTTGTGATTAGTTGGGTTTGTGCATTTGTCTGTGTGTGACATGCATACAGGTGTACAGGTATTTGTGCTGACCTAGGAGCCATGTGTTGCCATGCTTCCCAGCTTCCAGGTCCCGGCTCAGGGTGGACATTCTGTATATGAAACTGTCATGGGTAGACCCAAGATAGTTTGCATAGACAGAGGTGATGATTCCATGGGCATCGCATACAACCTGTAGGTTGATGGAATGCCAGTGCTTTCGGTTTCGATATAGATTTGTGCTGACCTAGGAGCCATGTGTTGCCATGCTTCCCAGCTTCCAGGTCCCGGCTCAGGGTGGACATTCTGTATATGAAACTGTCATGGGTAGACCCAAGATAGTTTGCATAGACAGAGGTGATGATTCCATGGGCATCGCATACAACCTGTAGGTTGATGGAATGCCAGTGCTTTCGGTTTCGATATAGATGTGCTCAGTGGCACTAGGTGGACGTAGGGCCACATGGGTGCAATCTATGGCACCAAGCACTTTGGAGAAGTATGCCACCCTGTAAAAGTCCTGGACCACGGCTTGCCTTTCTGCAGGTGTTCTGGGCATGTATATGTGCCTGCGGACTGAGGGGCGCGCAGTCATGATTGCCAATGCCTGGTGTAGGCAGCGTGACGGCGTGGCCTGTGTGACACCCCCAACTATGGCAGTTGTCCGCTGAAATGACCCAGTGGTCAAAAAATGCAGGACATTGAGCACCTTTTCCAAGGGGCTCAGTGCTTGGGAGCACAAGGTGGGTGATGTAAGGTCATCCTCCCACTCCCTGACCAGGTCTAGGATGATATGGGGTGGAAACCTGTACCTGCCATGGACCTGGTCATCAGGCATCCCAAAAAGGCTGGTCCTGGGCAAATGTGGGCCCTGGCTATTGTCAGGAATAAGGGCCTGTGGTGCAGGAGGAAGCAGGTACGGCATATCTAAAAACTACAATTCCCAGCAGGCATGGGGAAATGTTTAGTTCCTTGGGCCTGTCGGTACTCAGCTGCAGGCACTTTGCAATTAGGGATTGGGCTCTTAACGGCCGCCCGCCCGTGCTCATGTGCTGTTGATTAATGTTGGAGAGCATGGGCGGCGACGGCGGCAAGAGCGAAGCAGGAACGCTGAAGGTATAAGCAAGTGGCGGGAAGGAATCACGCCGGTTATGTTGCAAGGCATCTTTATATCCCGGGGTGCGGCGGCACACGCTCCTTAATCTGCTCCAGAGCTACAGGTCCGGGTCAGCCGCAGTAGGCTCCCGGACCATCAGTTAAGTGTTTCTATGTTTTTTTACTTGGCCGGTTTACGGCATTAACATGGAGTAAATCAAAAGCTTCAAGTATTTATGTCTGGACGTCTGAGGAAAACGTCTGGACCAAAAGTTAAGTGCAGGCACATAAATCCTTGGTTTTTGGGCAAGATAAATGCCAGTCTGGTAGCCGGCACTTTGCTTACCTCACGTTCTAAGCACCAGGGAAAATTCAACTTTTCTAATCCGCATTTCCAGTTATTAAGTTTTTTCTATGTGCAGTGTAGTATGTTAATCCATGTTTTGTGAGGCATGTGAACGTCTCAATGTTCTCTGTTCATTATCAGTGTATTATGGTTTTAAGTCATTTCTAGTTATTCGCTTTTCCCAAATGGAGAAAAGCGCCTTTCTATGTGCATTATGTTGTGCTAATCCATGTTTGCTCACGATTTGTGTAGGGTGGCGTGTTATGTGTTAATTAATTACTGAAGATAGAGTCAGGTCAGGTTGCAGGAGTATTAAGCTATATAGTCAGGAATTGTAGGGGTCTTTAGTCGTTTTATGTCTTGTTGTCTTCCCTTCCTTCCCTTTATTGGTCCATCCCCTTTCCCTAACTCCTTCTTCCCCCCATTGGCTGCCACGTGGCTACCTGTAATTCGAACATCCAGGCGCCCGTGCCAACCACGGTGGAAGGGGTCGATCCATTCGGCTTCTGTGGTTTGGGAGAGGGGATTGAAATCCTCCTCCCTTAAGTTCAGTTGTGACAGCTATTCTCCTCCTCCTGCGATGTCCCACGATCAGTGCTGCAAGAAATGGGACATTCATCATAGCTGTATATACGTGTTTGTTGTTTGCGCGCACTTTTATACTGTGAAGGGACGCTTCCGCCTGCCTTCGTGTGGCGGATGTGTTTACGCCGTTCCGTGTATTTCCCAGCAGCACTTCCCCAATTACGCCTTCTTTTTCACGCGTTGTTCCCCATTCCGCGTGTTCCGCCCACCTTTTGGTGTGTGCTCTACACGTTATGCGCTTTTGCTGTGCGCATCGCACACGGAGTTCGGGATGTTGCAGTGACATGTGCGTCCATGTGCGCCACGCGTGGATTTGGCGCACATCCAGGAGAAAACATGCGCTGGGCCTTCCATGAAACGCACGTGCGCTTGCTTTTTCACGCTAGTGCCACAAAATTTGGCGCACGTTTGTTCCATGAATCGGCCCCTAAGTATATTTTTGTTAGTTTTCCAAAGGGTCTTAAGGACATCCACAATTATATATAAGTGATTATAGAAAATGTATGTTAATTGTTATTTTATTGTGCTCACAATACCAACATCACCAATTTGTAGACCCTGAAGAAGGGTAATGCGCTTGAAACACGTGTTGACAAACTGTCGCTGTTAATATTTTTGAAAAATGTGTATTTTTTATGTTTAAAAACCAATTGATATAAGTAATCAATTTAAATACCATTTGATAATTAATTTAAGAACCAGGATTATTGAGAAACGCTAACATCTTAAAACAAATACCAGCTTTTGTTATTGAGGTAATTCTTATCAAAGGGCATAGTCCCACATATCCGCAGACACCTTGGTTGTATATTATTTAACTTCAAACAATATCTATAATTTTAAAATGTAATTAAACATTATGACACTTTGAGGTAATACATTTGAAAGATGTATGTCAAAGAAAGCGAACATTGCATAGTAAAGCAACAGTACAGCATAATAATAACTTGTGCTAAATCAGTACATTTAAAAGGAGTACTACTAGGTCATTATTATCAACTGTGTAAAGCCAAAGAGCAGGTTTACGCTTCAACACCATTCATTCAGCCTTGTGGTGTACTGTCAAGTTTGTACTAAAGGAATGGCGATGGCAAATTCTTTTCATGGTTAGTGATGATGCTGCACACCAGCCTCTCCCTTTTCTTTCATCATTCAGGTAACATGGTGGAACTTTCCTCTAAGACCGCTGCATGATGAAAAGAAAAAACCTTAAAAAATAAAGGAGTATGGCTACCATAATCTCTGTTTTCTTATCCCACCTTATGACGGTAGCGGGTGATCTACATGAAAATCAACATAGTTTATGTTAATTTATTATGCTTATCTAACAATCTGAAAGCTAATGCATTCTTCTTGCACCGACTTACTGTAGGCCCTTCAAAGCATACTAAAAGTACACATTATTAATTTTCTATTAATAAGAAAGAATTCAAATACAATTATGATGTTACTGTTAAAATGTATTTTAAATGTGGACGGTGCATTGAAATCTTGAAAAAAAAGAATGGTTAACTTTCCTTTAATTTTCATTACCTTTGTCAGTTAATCATTTTAAGGGGTTTTGTGAATTTAAAAGTAGGTACTGGGGCAAGGAAGAGGGATGTGTATGTAATGAGTACACAAACATCATGTGCAATATATATAAAAACAATTACCTTATTTGTTATCGATATAACTCTACTCGCATGTATTATTTGCACTAACTTAAATTCGTAGGAAGGCATACAAAATGAACCATTTTTGTAGTTTGTGATGAATCTCATGATGTCATCCCTGCTCCCCGAGGGGATGACCCTTTCCATGAGGCCATAGAGGTGAGACTGCTACCAAATCCCCCAGGGGGTGGTACTTTGCTGGTGGATCCCATGGGTTACAGGGAGGACATCAGGAGCCAACACAGTATAACACACCTTCACCCACCTTTCTTTCCTCACCTTCCTTGCCTTCCCTTGATCATACAGGTCCCTCTATGTATTGCTACTGGGACAAGGAAGATTAAAGCTGACTCAACTAAGCTGCCTCTTCAAAGTACTGAGAGGAGGAAGATCAGGACCAACTCCACTGAGTCATACCCTCAAAGTACTATGATGAAGAAGATACACAGAGCCCTAGCCAACCTCTCAGAAAAGCAGAGTGAATGGTCTAGTTATCCAGTCACAAGTAGCTTAAAGATGGAAGAGGGACTAACGTTGTTGCCGGTCCCTCTTAGGATGCACCGAGAGCGGAGTGCCTTACCCGCACAAGGAAGAGCTGAGCCTGCAGCTGTTGACCGGGATGACACAGGGAGAGTTCGGGAGTCCCTATCTGCTTCGCTGAAGTACGACATGCTGAGAACGAGCAAGACAGAAGGCCTGGGCGCAGGAGAGTGCCACATGACACAGGCACACGACACAGGCAAGCAGATATACGCTGTGCGGCTCCACAGAAGAGTGGCAGAGCCGCATAAACCAGCGCGAGAACAGGAAACAGTAGAAAAGAGCTGCAAACAGATGAACAAAGACCAAAGAAGGAGACAAAGGACGGGAGCCCCAAAGGAAGGTACGGGGGCTGCCCGGGGACCTGTGGGACACTTGAGAAACCAAATTAAAGAGGTCTGGGACCCACACTTGAGAAGCCAATACAAAGAGGTCTGAGACACAAAGTTAAGAAACCTGTATGAAGGGGTCTCAGACTCGCATTTAAGAAACCAATAAAAAGGGGTCTGGGACTCAAACATGAGAAAGATGACCCCTGGGAGGAGAGTACCCATGGGCTGTCCAGTGAACGAGGTAGGGGTCTGGCATCCTTGTTTAAAAATCCTTAATAAAGGGGTCTGCTACCTGCAGATAAGAAGTCAATACCAGGGGGACTGGGATCCACATTTGAGAAATCAGACTCTGGCAGGAGACTATACCAGGGTTGTCCAGTGAACTGCCAAGAGAAGCCAAAGAAAGACCTGTGAAAGGAAGACATCCCCACAAACACAGTGAACTATCAAAAGAAGCCTGAGAAAGGCCTGGGGAAGGGAAACATTCCCCCAACCACATTGACTTGCCAAGAAAGGCCTGAGGAAGGGTGACATTCCCCCAACCAGAGTATACTGTCAAGAGAGCCTGAGAAAGGCCTGAAGAAGGGAGAGATTCCTCCTACTTTTCAAACCAAACCGTCCAGAAGAAGGTAGTCCTTCTTCTGGACCTTGAAGAATACATTTTAGTTTTGTTATAAGTGTGAGGGTTAGAAGTAGGATTTTGACCGAGGATGGTGAACCTTTTAGTTTTGGACATTCGGACATTATCTTAGTTTTATTAGAGGCAGGAAAACTCCTCTTAGAGTTAGGGTTACATAGGCTTCTTTCTTTCGTTTGGGACAAAATAAAAGTCTTTGCCCAAAGGCATGCCTCCTGTGTGTCAGTCTCTTCCTTCCACACCCTCACACATTGCATATCGTTATTAGGTCCGCAGAACCTCAATTCAACACCCTACCTGGACTGAGTGATCTGCTCCCCAATCTTTCCTCCCTGGTTGCTTGTAGATCCTTTGCGGCCGAATTACCCATCCTCCCCCTCCCACATTGTTAGCTACACGCTGCCTGTTTCTATGCTTCTTTCACCTTGTTCTTCCCCCTATGATTATAAAGCACTGTGTTGCTTCCTGAAGTTAGGTTTGCGTTCAATAAATATAATAATAATAATAATAATAACAGTCATAATAATAACAACAACAGGTTGGCGGAAAAGCCATCATAATTGTATGGTCTGATGTTACCTTCATGGACAGACAGTCATTAAAATAGGCACATGCATAACAGAGGCTGACATAAGGTGTACGAGCGGTGCTACTTAGGAATGTCCACCTTTAAAAAATAGTTTGAACAAAAAAATCAGAGTGCATGTGCAGTGATTGATGACCTTCATCAATCATCAAAGTGATTCTCTCGAAAAATGCAACAATGAAAATACACAGGATTTTAGCATGCAACCGACTAATAGTTGCAACCTATTTCTTTAGAATAAGGCCTTATTTGTTTTTAAATGACCATATTGCACTCTATGATGTGAAGGTTTCACATTCCGTCGAGGATTCACAAGAGCACATAACCAACATGGACGAGGCAAGAGTGTTGTAAGTACATGATTTCTTTTTGATTGATATTATGAAATTATATATATTTAGACTGTTTGAAAACTGGATTATTAATGTATTTATAAACAAATAAAACACTAATAATGTGACATTTATTTATAAGGGCAGATTATTAAAGTTTTCCTCACTGGGCAACAGGCACATTATCATTACCACTGAATTTATAGTTCAGCGGGTGGTGTCTCCAGCCAACATGTGAATGTAAAAATCCATAATGGTCAGATCTGGACTAACATATGGGATGGCAGAGTAGGACAGGCATACCTATTTGCTATCCCTACTATCAAAAGCAATGTGCCCATTTTACAAAGCATGTTGTAAGAACATTTGGCATACCCCTCAACTCGCACACTTTAGGAGGTTGTCAGCCACCATGTAATCAGCTAATTTACCTGCTAAGCCCTTTACAAGGCCATATACATCAATGAACTCTCACTCGTCAAACATAAAACGGGGTGTTATCTCCCGCACTGGGAAACAAACGGTTTAGAGATATGGATTTTGGGTATATGTCTATCGAGCAGTGCAAATTACAAGTACTTCTTTTCAAAGCTGCATCGCCAAAGGTTTAAAAGTAAATCGTTTCATAGGGATCTTGGATTGAAACATTTGGCATAACAATTGGAAATTCTGCATCATTTTTAGTAGGAAATAACAAGCAGGACAAATATAAAATTTAAGAGAAAATAACCTGCTAATACAACACAGAAAAAAGAATTGTTTAATTGGACCAACATTATTCATGGTGTGTGATTTTTTTTTCAAAAGTTTTATTTTATTTATTTATTGAAAATTTCATGGAAAGCAATGCATTTTTGACACAAAAATGTTTACAAAACATGAGAGGATGTGGATATAAGACCAGATTATGCAGGGTCGATAGAAACATGAACCAGGGACACGGGCAGCAGAGCTTGAAATAGGAACGGGATAGTGGAAGAAGTCCGAAGTTTTAGAATGAACGGGTGAGGGAAAAGTGCCATGTCGTTGTCGTAGAGAGGTAGGGATGAGGAGAACAGGGAGATGTGGTGTAGTAGAATGCTATGCAAGTGGTTAATCAGAAAGGAGGATAGCAAGGAGGTTGGAATTAAATACAGATAGAGTAGGAGTGGTGCAAAGAGGGAGCGGAAGAGCATTCCAGAGTAAGGGAGCGAGGAGAGGAAGAGAGCGGAAATGAGTGGGATTGCAAGGAGCATGATAGGTGGCAAGGAAGTGAGTCGAGTATGATTGTTGGAAGTGAGGGGGGATTAAGGAGGGACATGGGCCGATAAGTAGGATGGGGCAAGTCTGTGTATAGTTTTGAAAATGATGGGAAAAGTTTATACTTTGCACTTTTTCTCATAGATAACCAGCCTAACTGACTGGGGAGGTGAAGCGGCAATGGTTGAAGAGTGTAGAAACAGCTAAATTGAGGACTTTGTCAAGAGGTGAAAAAACATAGTTGGGAAGGTCATCGAGTAGACTGGCATAGTAATCAGATTGAGAAAGTACTAAAGAGGAGATTAGATGCTTAGCAGTGTTGAAGGGAAAACATTTCTTATTTTTCTGATGTTGTAGAAAACTAAGTCTGGTCTCAGTGGCAAATTTAGAGATGAAGAGCGAGAAGTTGTGAGATGGGTCGAGGTTGCAAGCAGAAGCAGAGCAGGGAAGGTATTCAAGAGAGAAGAATAGAATAGCAGAAGAGATAGCATGTTTGGATGCGAGGTAGAGAACTTCAGTATTATTGGTGTTGAACATGAGTGAGTGAGGTGCCACCCAGTATTTGATGGCAGCAAGACAATTACCCGTTTTTTTATCATAGCTCATCAGGTAAGGAGGGAACAGAGAAGAAGATGTGAGTGTCTACAGCAAAGAGTTGAAAGGAGAAGCCATAGGAGGAGACCAAGATTCCAAGAGCAGCAGTATAGTGAAGAGAAGTGGACCCAGGACTGAACCTTGGGAGCACCAACAGTAGGCAGGGTGAGTGGGGAGGTAAGCTATTACATAACACTTGGAAGTGCCTGGGGGGTGAGATATGAAGCAAACAAAGTGAGGGCCTTGTTCCTGATGTCTAGGCGAGATAGCGTGGAGAGAAGGTCAGTATGGCTGACGGTATTGAAGGCAGCAGAGAGGTTGAGAAGATTAAGAATAAGATGAACGTTTAGCATGACAAGCGGAAGGTATGTAGTTGCTGACATTGAGGAGCTGATACACTAGAGTTCAGAGGTAAGAAGCCAGATTGAAGAGGATCTTTGAGGTTGTGTGTGTCAAGCAGCTCAGTGAGTCGGTTGAATATGACATGCTCTAGGATTTTGGATTAGTGAGGTAGAAGAGAGACAGGACGAATGTTGGCAGGGCAGTTAGGATTTAGGCCATGTTTCTTAAGGATATGAATGACAGTAGCCAACTTGTAGGATGATGGGAAAGTCAGACTGTAAAGCCAGGAGTTAAAGGGGGGAGTAGGATAAGGAGCAACACTGAGAGGTATGAGTTTCACTATGTCTGGGGAACGAGGGTCGATGGGGGCTCATGAAGTGTTAGCCCTCAGGAGAAGGTCAATAATCTTGTCAGGCTTAGCGGGGCCAAAGGAAGACATTGTCGCAGGAGAGGAGGGTAGAGGTGGTGGAGAAAAGTAAACAGGTGGGGGATAGAAGATAATTTGCTAAGGGATTTTGAATGTTGGAAATATTTGATGCACGGTAGAGAGCTACATCTTTAGCAGAATGAGTAGAGGAGATGAGGAGGATTTAGGAGGTGTGGGAATTGAATTGAGAGATTTTTGGAGGCACCTCGATTAAGAGGATTGAGATGAAATGAGAGAGAGATAGAAGTCACGTTTGGCAGAGTCGAGCACAGAGGAGTAGTTTTGAAGAGTAGTCAGGTTGAGTTTGAGGGCCGATGGTTGTTTAGATCTTTGCTAATTGGAAAGGTTTTTCCTCATTGTTGTTTTCAAGGTGCAGATGATAGGTGTACTCCAAGACCATGGAGGAGAGGGTTTAGGAGTGAATGTAGTAAGAGGGAAGTTAGAGGAGAAGGGGGTGTTAAGAGTCGTGTTAAAGTTAGTGAAGGCTTTATCAGTAGATGGAACTGTGGTCAGAGAGGTAGATATGGAATTTGGAGGAGGGAAACTTGCACTTGGTAATGGAAGTGGTAGATGCAGATAGTGGGTTGGAAGTAGGAGTGGAGATCAAGACAAAGACGATGGAATGATCAGAGGGAGAAGGAGCGGTGGAGATATTAGAGGCAGGGAGTTGAGAGGAGAAGAGAATAAGGTCAAGTGAGTTACCATTTGAATGGGTGGGCAGAGAGTGAACAGAAGAGAATGAGTGTTAAAGGAGAAGAGAGCTGAATTCAGTAGATAGAGGAGTGGAGTGAGAGGGGAGATTAAGGTCACCAGAGTTAATGAGGTGATGATGAGGAGGAAGGGAGTCAATTATTTGAGAGAGGTGGTCAATAAATTGACCAGCAGGACCAGGTGGACGATAGAGAGATATGGGCCCTGATTAATTGAATTGCTTGCGTGTAAAACGGGGATTTGAGAGCCATTCTGCCTGCAAATCCCTGTTTGATGAATTGTGATTTGCGGGCAGAATGGCACACAAAACTCTCTTTTACACGCAAATAATTCCATGAATCAGGGCCATAATATGAATGCCAAAGGGAGCAGTGATTGTAAAGAAAGTGCGTTTGAAAGAGAGAAAACTAGCGAGAGAAAGAGGAGTAGGAGAGATAGGAAGTTTGGTAGATGCAAACAGTTTTACACCATCACCACTACCAGTTTGGCAGGGAGAGTGAGTGAAGGTGCAGGCAGGGTCACAAGGGCACCAAGGGTTGCAGAGTCTGAGAGAGAAATCCAGGTTTCTGTAAGGATAATGAGGTCAAGAGAGGGAGAATTGGAAAGAACAAACTCAAAGATAAAAGAAGTCTTGTTACAGATTGTGCATTCGTTTCTAAACAAAAGTAGATTGAAAGATGTGATGTGTTTGCTATTGTGATTACCATGCACCGTTTTAATACATCCCATTGCAGTATCTTTAAATTAAATTTTCAATACAAACCAAGTTAATACCTACATTCATTTAATTCATTTTCCATGCCATAATAATGAAAAATGTGTTTTTGTGCAAAGTCAGTGAACAAAATAAATGTGGCTATGGATTGCATGAGTGAGTGTCTTCCACGTTTGCATGAAGAAATGTGATTAAGTAAATGTGTATTCATTATGTTTGTTGACGTCGTGCACTAACCTTACGACCAGGTGCATTGTACGTCGAATGCTGCATCTGATGTCAGAAGCACAGGAGTCTCCTAGGATCTATTGCCACCAAGGCACTGGAAAGTAGGGTAATTGCAATGGAGATTATACTATCACAAGATGGCGGATGGGAACAGGTGCAGTTCGCAGATATTACTCATTCAGAATAGTTATGCTCTGCAGAAAAAAGTCATCAATATGTCATGCAATATGAATGTCCTTACGATTGGTCGAATTACACGTGAGCAAAACTTTCCTTCAAATGAAAGGAGGTAACTGCAGTACCGGGAGGTAAGCTTACGTGGAAACCGGAGGGAAGCTTACGTGGAAGGAGCCACAGGAAAGGAGACACAACTGGGAATTTACAAATCAGAGAACTCGTCTTACAAATGTAGACAGACCCACTACATGGGACCTTGCCATGCAAGTGTGACAGTCTGTAAAACTGGTCATTTTTTCTGTCTGAGTGCACTTTACTGGTAGTACCAAATTGGCCAGCTCGAATACACCACTATAGATATCTGCATCTCCGCCTTATACTGCTAATTGTCTGCACTTGCTCTCACTCCAACTAAAGAAATCGAGCTCACACACTCCCAACTTTAAAGAAACACACCCACCCCAACCCACTGCCTTTACTTGCTTATATCGTCCTGTAAGCTTCCCGCTCACCCTCCAGTTCTGATAAGCTAATCTATGGGGAAAGGAGAGGAGAAATGACTCTCCTGTTCAGAATCAACCTGCACAGGTAATGCAATCTGCTCTTCAAGTGTCATGAGACAATTCCACTCCTGTTGTGCCCTACACAGTAATCCACTGTGAGGCCTGCTTCTGTGTAATCTTTCTAGGTAAACCAGCTCTGTGTGGACATTGTATTCCACTTTCCATGCACTGTGGCATGGAACGCTACGCAGATATGTACATATATTGCACATGTACAGTAGCCCTGCATTTGAAGGGGCGTTCCTTTCTGGTTTCTAGCACATTTGTGCAATTCATCGAATGGTGCTCCACTTTGCTGCGCCAGATAAAAACAGACGCAGTCTGATCCAACATGGCGAATTTCTGCAGGGCGCATTCTCACAGTGGTTTGCAAAGAAGCAACGCCATGGGAGCCACTGCAAGCATGCCTGGACATGCCCCATCCTATGAGCACTTGCACAAATGCCTTTATTCCTCATTGCACATGTGGCGACTTAGGATTTCACCTGGAATGCTCCTTAAATATCCCACTGGGTGTCCAAAAAGCAAATGCACACAATTTGAATAAGTGGTGATGAAAATACCTTCATTTCTACCAACGTGTCCAGTTTGTAATGACTGTGAAGAAATCTTTGCAGTAGACAGATTAGGCCACATTAATAATAAACTTGCAATTTGCAGCCCTTTTGGTAGTTGCAGGACTTTAAGTGAAACGGGGATGGCCAGTACTCCGCCTTGCATGGTCCAACAATTGCTCTGGAGCTGGATCTCTTTCGGGGCTCCCTGACATGGTTTCTCCCTGAGAATATAATGGGTGCTGTCGCCCAGTAGAAGACAGTGTCACCCTATGTTTGGATCCCATGATCAGTTTCAGCCATTCACAATTAGATGATAAGTTTGGTAGCACTCTCAACGTATAATATAATACGGAGAATGCATTGGTTGATTTTTGCAATGCCATATTGAAGCAGTGCCATTAGAATGATTCTATATTAAACATGGGCTTTCTTCAAAAGAACTGATGCATTGGAACCTTCTTTGACCTATTCTGTTTTGATTTATTTTTATATATTTTAAGTTATTCCATGTTAGTGCATTTTTGGTGGCTTTTAAAACACATTTGCATTCACGTTCATGTCAGGTGCGAAAACGTGACTGCATCTGTTAGGCAAATCCTTCGGGTTACAGAGACTACATGGGTCTGATTTATAGAAGCGTTTTTTACATTGGCACAATCCCATTGAAAAACGAGGTGCAAACCAGTCCCCGTGTGTCTTCTCAGAGCTCCCTGGATACTGGTGCTTAAAATACCGCAACAGACACTTTTTACTCCCTACCCCCAAAATACTATTTAGTGACTAAATTGGTACCCCCACCGCCCCACACTCCCCCTTCCGGATTTCTTACCAACTCCAAGAACAGGGTATACATATTCCGTACATTTTGCCCATCCTTTGCCCACCACGCACATGCTCTCCCTGTGGTGTTGTCTTTGAAATGCAATACAAGAGCACCAACTTAATTAAAGCCAAGCAGAAATGCGAAGCATTGGCTGTCAGATTCCTGGCCAAAGTCCAGGGTAAAACGCTGCAAGTCGTCGAAGGGCTAAACATAGCAATTTAGAAGTCAAAGACGGGGCCTGCGCGTGTTATGTCACCTACCAAAATCCAATGGTATGTTCGAACAGAGGGGCTTTATGCGCACGAGACGGTGGCACGCCAAGCGCAAGAAATGCTGCGCGGCAAGGCCGTAAACCAAAGACATGCTCAGACACAAGCGTCTAATGACATGTAAACACCGGTACATTGCACGAATTAATGACGTGCTGAAACACAAGTGCGGCTACACTGCGGGGCCTGTGGAACGCGCAGAAGCAAACACTGCTTTATGAGGAGACCCTGTTCACACCACACAACGAAGATCGAATGACACGTTCGAAAGCAAGCAAACAATGCTCCAAAACAAAACCTGTTTACGCGCCTAAACGCTGTTACACAACAAGACCTGGCCACGTGTTTAAACAGAGATTCTTTCACACAGAAAGTTCTGACGGCAGGGCCACACAAGCGCGGTGACATAGTGAAGCCATCAAACCGTGCCCGGACACCCTCATTTGGTAACAGCTGGACTGACAGTGCGTGCTGTGGCGCAGACATTCAAACTGAATGAGGTGTTCAACATAATAGAGAATGTCAGGCACGACCACAAGTGTTTTAACACAGCATAGCGTGATGACATTCGGGAATGGGAATGCAGTTTCATCACCTTACTTAAAATACATGGCTAAGCACAAATTATGAGGCAAAATGGAAGCTGCAGGCTCCAAAGCTGAATCTCAGTTTAAGAATTGCTGGTCTCAATAGGAAGGAAGGGTGGTGTGCGGACCTGATAAAGGATATTTTACTTCTAACGTGACTAAGACTGCGACGTCGCCAGATTATAATGAGAATGACAGATTTCCATTGATTATCTACAATTATTCAGAGTCAAGGTCGGACTGGGGAATGCAATTGTCTCGGGCGCCAATAAAAAAGTGGGCAACCCTTGCAAATGGCAATTCATTCCTTTTGTGTCAGACTGTTCGAGTAGTACCCAAGGGGGAGGTTTTTGATAAAACGTGATGCAAATTGTGCATTTTAAAGAATATGTATTCTATAACACTGGTCAAAACTACTAGCTACATGGTGAATTAGCTTATCAAGCTGGCCCACATGGGCCAAAAAAGTGTCCCACTTTGACCAAAAAAACAGGCCCACACTAGCATTTTGTGTTTTGGTTTGGGCATTGGCCTATTGCCCTATAGGCTAGCCCGAGCCTGTTCAGAGATATCCTGAAAAAAGGATTTTCATCAGGAAAAAGTTCCCAGAATGGAAGTTCATGGTAAAAAAAAATATTGGTAATGTAATATAAGATGTCCTTGAATTTAGCACGTTCAGACATTTTGGTTGGCCTTGGAGTGTGTTTAGTCCCTTGAGAAAAGAGGGAGGACTGGGGTTGTTTTAGAGGGAGGGGCAGATGCAAAACCTGTGGTGAGCCGCTCTGGTTCTATGGGTTTAGAGGTGACACTTGGGGATATGTTTATCTGGAGGTGAAGGCCCAAGATATGGGCAGGTGATGTGCTACTTGCTAGGCCTGAGGTAGCCGTGTGGGTTGGGGGAGATATCAGTGTGTTGTATAAAATGGCAGGAGATCCTAAAGGGGAGTCAGTGAGGCAGAAGAGGGGTAGATGTAGTGGGGGAAAAAGCATTGGTGCAAGCCAAGAGGGAGACAACTGCCATCATCTGGGGAAATTATGTGGGCAATCTGTTAGATGTTTGTGATGCATTGATGATGCAATTTTGTGTTTATAATTTGTAAATTAAATTTCATATAAAAAAGTTATTTGATTAGGTGGTTTTGCTTATCTATTGTTCCAGATTAGTTTTTTCAGTTTTTATACTTTTGTTCCAAAATCTGGAAGACAGGGACTCATGCCTTTCTGTTTACCCTGTCATTAGTTGAATAGCCAGGGTTTTAGCTGTTTACGGAAAGCCTGTGGCCTTCTTGTGTGTGAAGGTGTTTGGGTAGGAAGCTCCAGAGTTTGCTTGCGAGGAAGGAAAAGGCTACCATTACCAAGGCATAGTTGCTGGATTGAGGTACTCTCTATTGTTAGTAATGGAAGGATTTTCCTATGATGGATTCAGGCCCCCTGCTATGAAAGGATCCGTGGGTGAAACACATAGCAATTTAAAGTCAATCTTCTGTTTGAATGGGCGCCAGTGAGTGTATGATTGGGTGAGCTACAGTGTTTATGGCTTTTCAGTCTTAAGAGCAATCTGGTTGCTGTGTTTTGGACACTTAGTAGTCTGTTGAAGAGGTATTCCAGCAGTCCAAAGTAGAGGCTGTTGACGTAGTCTAGTCTTGAGAGTACACGTGCTATAACTGCCATGATCCTGTGCGCGAGTTTCAGGCAGGAATAGATGCATTGGGTGGTATAGGGCTGAAACAAGCTGCTTTTTTACAATGACATGAAACTTTGGGTCCAATGTAAGATCATGATTCTGAGGTTTCTGAGAGTGGTAGGTTATTTACAAATTTCTTCTGGCAGGTGATTGATGTGGTGTTTGGTGGTGTCCTGCCACAGATTATAAACTCTGTTTTGTTTAGTTTCAGTCTTAATCCATTTGTAGTCATCCAACAGTCCGTATGTGCAATGCATATGTTGAGGTCTGGCGTGTTAATAGGTTCCAGTAGGATAGTCATGTTGATGTTGAAGAGTACAGGTCAGGGACTGGATATTTTTGGGTACCCTGCATGTCAGATAGTGAGGAAGGGACCTGACAGGGGAAGAATGTGTTTTTATGGTCCTCTCAGTCAGAAATGAGGAGATCCAGTGTAGGGCGATTCCTTTAGCGCCAATGTTCTCTACTCATTTTAGTTGGGTTTTATAGCTAATAGTGTTGAAGACAGCGGAAATGTCTAACAGGGTGAGTGCACTAGGCAAGTTTGTGTCTGCATTGTACTTTACCATGTTTAGTATCAAGAATACTGTGGATTCTGTTCCTCTTGTAGAAATGAATCTGTATTGTGATTCATGGAGGAGACTGTTGTTTTCAGCATATTTCTGTAGATGTTGGTAAATGCATTTCTCAAGAAGTTTGATGATGAAAGGTATATTGGAGATTGGCCAGTATTTTCCTGGGTAATTTGGGTCAGCAGTGGGATTTGTAAGGGGGGATTTGACAAAGGGTGTTTTGAAGGCATGGGAGATGACCTTTTGTTCAATGAAGGGAATGATGAAGGCTAGGAAGGCAGGTGCGATTTGGGGCTGCTTAGTAATAGCTTTGTGGATTTCAGGGAAGCAGAATTCTTCCGGCAAGTCTTTAGGATTTCTGTGTTTGCCTCTGATGAGGAAGACTCAACTCGGGAGGATTGCTCAGGGGCAATGCGCTCGCCTTGGAAGCAAGACGACGAGGAGGAACACAGGTTCGAACCCCGGGTCTACGCTTAGAAACCTCTGGGTATTAAGCACGTTATAAATAACCAATTACAATTACAATAGACCTGTGTGGTGCCAGCATGAAAAGCTGTTAGTGTTCGGTTTGATAGTATTGTTGATGCTATTTCCCTAGTTGGGTTTGGTGGGGTTGGCCCTTTCCTATCAGGTAGTTGTGAAGAATCCTGCGGATCCCTGACTAAAACCCTGCCTAAAGTCTCCTCCCAGCTGGCAAGGGGAGAGCAGACACTTCCTGATCCCAACCCTGGGGGTGCTGTACTGTGGAAAATCACCTGGGTGGATAAAAGGCCCACAGTAATGAGGTGATTCAGTGGGATGAGACGCAGTATTTTTCCTCAGAAGGGGATATTTCTACCACTATGCCAGAAGAGATTATGGCTTACTATCATTTTAATACCTCTCAACCTCCTGTTAAAGCAAAGGTGGTAAAACCTAACGCTATAATATCCAAATATATCATACCTAAAAAACACATCTTTTGTATCCCTAAAAATAAATACCCGCCTCAATACCAAAGGTGTACAACAAGGAATGGCAGAAATGTTGCTTTCTCTACACCCTTTTCCTCTAATAAGGTAGAAACCTACAATCCCTCTTTTAAAAATACTAAGGGAATTAAATATATCCTTACAAATACACAAGAAGTAGAAAAATCCAACTTTTCTAAAGTGGCCTACATGTCCCAGAATCATGTAAGGGCTGAGACGAATTAGAGAGCTGAAGAGCCATGTAGAAGTGAAGGACATGCAAGTAGGACTACCAGCATTTGCCAGGGTCAGGCAATTAACAGTAAGGACCTGCACCTAAAATGAAATACCCCACCTCAGAGGCATAAAAGCAAGGGGAGGGAAGCAAGAAGGAGTTAGAGCAGGATCTGGAAGGCTGGCAGTAGTAGCAGAAGCAGAAGAGCACAAGACTGGCATTCATGAGGAAGTGTGATCACCTACGGGATGCCGGGACATGAGGAATGCAGATTTCACCTGTAAGTTCTGAGAGAGTTCTGTGCTCACAAACCCTGCCTTGCCGTGGCTGCATTGAGAGAGATGTGTTGAAGTTGACGGTCTTCCCAGGTGCGCCTAGTGACTGTGATTGCAGTGCCGGGATCGTGCTACAACCCAAAGCCCATTTAAAGCAGAAAGCCGAGGGACAAAGGAGTGAAGGTGACTGCCCGTTGACAAGGCTGGCCGGAGACACCCATGCTGCAGACGGGTGTGGGTCCCAAGAGTGCCTAAAGTGGTAGCAGAAGGAAAAGAAGTCAGGACGTGGAAGCAGCCTACAACCATAGTGTTCCTGGAGCTGGTGAGTGAAGCCCCGTGTTCAGGTTCACTTTGGAAACCTTGCTTTGATAGTTTTCAATCTGTAGGACCAAAACTCTTGATGGTAGACCAGCTTCTCTGCATGAAGGTTATTTTTTCGCCATATTTTCTGTGAGTCTTTGTTTTTCTCTTATTGAGATTAAGTTTGAGAGTGTACCATCTGGTGAATGGTTTCCTTTGTGAGGGTTTTAAAAACATGTTGGTGCTCTGCTGTTGAGTGTTTTAATTATCCAGGTATTGATGCTATGAAGTTGATTGTCCAGTGTTTTTGTCTGGCTTCCAGCAGTGTGCTAGGGTTTGAAAGCATCAGAATTTTCCAGGAAGATGTCCTGTTGGGTCCCTTACCATGGGCTGGTTAATGTAGGGGGTGCTCTGTTTGATTGCTCTGAGTGGCAGTGTTTATGTGCATGTGAGGAAAGGGCTTGTAGAGGCGGTCTCCCCAGGTGAAGTGTTTCCATGTGTTAACATTGCGGCAAAAACGCCTGTGGACACAAATTATTTCAGCAAAAAGGCTGTGGTTTTGATGCAGCAATCCATGTAAAGGATGCAGAGGACACCCCCGCAGCCCCCAAACCTGTTACACCATTTAAGGGCACCGGGGACACCCCCGCAACCCCTGCTCCTCTTAAATGGTGTAATGGGGTACACCTTTAACGGGTCAAACCACAGCATTTTTGCCAGGATTTTCTGTACAGGCGCCATTTTTGCAGCGATTTTATCACTGCATACCGGTGAAGTGTACTGGGGTTGAAACAGTGTTGAGATGCTTGTTGCAGAAGAAACCATCCCAGGTGTGTCCAGCTTCATTAGCCCTTTAGCCAGTTGTTTGCGAAAGGTGGCTATGTGGTTGCATTGTTTTTCTTCTTTAGCCAGATGCTGAAGTCTCCCTGAATGGTGAGGTGGTGGCTGTCGACCCAAGGATTAGCAATAGTGATGGCCAGGTGGACTGCAAAAGCCGAGTCATAAGAGGTGGTCTGTAGATGAGAAGGTAGCTAATTATGGACATATGCGTGGTTGATATATTAGGAGTAATTCATGGTCCGGAAAGTTGTTTGATGAGGCATTTTAACTTTTATGGAGACTATGGGCCTCATTACGACCCAGGCGGAGGACCATGGTGCTATTAGCACCATGGTCCATGCCGGTGTCTGCCATGGCGGAATGGAGAATTACCACCCCATTACAAGGTTGGCGGGGCGGTAATTCCCCATGCCACCATGGCCCTTGCCCATTCCCATTTTTGCCCCATAGGGCTCAATGGGAATGGGGAAGGCGCTAAGTACGGTGCCGCAAATTGCGGCACCGTACTTAGCACCAAGGTCCCTTTGCGGGTCCCTACTTTAACGGCTGGTAAAACCAGCCGTTAAGGTCGGGTCACGCAAAGGGACCTCATAATTAGGCGCTAATAGGTTATCGGCGCCGCAGCCTTTTACGGCGCCGTTAACCCATTAGCGCCTGGGTCGTAATGAGGCCCAATATGTACAATTGCAATTCCTGCTCCTCTCTCTTCTGTTCTGTTGGCAAAGTTGATATTGTAGCCTGCAGGTCTGGTTTCCCGCATGACCAGTGAGTACTCTTCCAAAAAGGAATATTTCTTTGAGGAAATGTTGGTCTATTTTGTCCTTGCAGAAGTGATCATATACATCAGAGGAATGTTTAGCAAAAGAGAATCTGTTGTTTCAGAGGATTCTGGATCTGGCATTTTCGTTGACGTTCCTTTTGTGTAGAAGGAAATAGTCTGGATTATTTGTTTCCTGGGGGTGAATTTACCAGGATATTGTGCGGTAGCATTCTTCTTCAGTCAGGCTGAGGAGGTTCTTGATGGGGTCAGGATGCAGGTTGGTCACCTGAGTACAGCTCTGATTGCTGTTTCGTGATGAAAGTGTAATCAGTGTCGACTCGCGTGGTGGGATACTACTGGTAATTAGCCTGTTTGGATTGTAGGTCCAGTGCGCAGGAATGGGTTATTTTACAATTAATGAAGCTTCATTACTCTTCTTGTACTCCTCTGTGAGTTGAGTTTGTGGTGAGGCTTGGTCATATGTTGTTGATGGATGAAGTTATTTGACAAGGGATCTTGAGATGAAGGTTATTAGGTGCCTTTCAAGGGGTTGGTGGGACTGGCACTGATATCTCATTGATTCATGTGTTCGCTTTATTAAGAGTACCTACTTAGCTTTCATGGCTCTTTTTTCCCTCAGATCCTGTTATCTTTCTGTCTTCTTGGTATCATACTTGCACTAAGTCAGTATGGTGACAGATTTCCTGTAAGGCAAACTGTTGTAAGGCTCCCCGGCCAGGGTTTTGCACTTACCGTTGCCATTGAAGTCAATCAATGTCCCCAAACACACACTCATTACTCCCAACTGCAGATCATGTATGCCATACTAATAAAAATGAAAAGGCTTCCATTCCTCCATCCATGGCACTATCCATGCCACCATCCAAACCAGCATCCATGCCACTGCCACGCCTAAGTCTATAATCTCAGCACCTTCAACATAACCACCCCCTTCTACACCCAGACCACACACCACATCATCACATCCACACCAACAACATATCCACATAACCCTCCACATACACTCCCATGCCTGCTTTAATGACTGTGACCACATTTTCCCTACAACTGCATCACTCAAACACTTGCATCACCTTCCTCATTCACATCACTGCCCCAACACCTCCTATGGCGTTTCCACCCACGTGCCCATATCTCACCTCATGCCTGCTTCAGCCCACGTGTCTTCCTAACCCATCGTGCATGTATCACTGTCCACTGCAGCATTGCCTGAAACATCGAAGAACAAGTACTTTATATCAACCTATTTAATTAATGATTACTTATACCCACACATCCCCCCATCCCACATACAACCCCTACAGACAAACAACTCAATCCTACTCTCATGTCCAAACCGCTTACAGCCATATCACCAACACTGACATCTCTCAAATTCACCAGTACTATCCCCACCTCATCACCCACACATTACCCCACTGAACACTGATACCAAACCACCTTCCATCCACCCATAGCCACGCACCTCGACCCCTTTGACTTATTTCAACCACGTTCGCATACCTTAGAATTCGAGTGCCTGACCCCACCTCTGCAGATTGCAGATTAAAAAATATATATATATTTTGCCTGCAGTCCTGTGGAATTTGGGGATGGGAGGATGTAAATTGGCACAGCTCCCAGTGAGGCTATCTTTGTGAGTAGCGAACCGTTCGCTTTAAATATTTTTTTTTGAATGAACGCTAGCATTGAGAAAGTTCTTGCCGTATTTTAGATAGATACATTTTCTACTTGCATGTTTTGGGGATTGTAATTGCATTTGGCAACTGCTAGGTGGATTCTACTTTAAACCTTTGGAAGTCTTTCTTCCATCTTCGCGAGCTGGAACGTCACTCACCACGTGACTATGGGCACTTTTGTGCTGGGGAGCAAACGCGATGAGGCTATCTTTGCATAGCGCTCCATTAGTTTTTATGTGTGTTTTATGTGATTTTTATATGGACTCTAGTATTTAGAAAGTGCTTGCTGTATTTTAGATAGATTCATTTGCTACTTGCACATTTTGGGGATTGTAATTGCATTGGACAACTGCTGGGTGGATTCTGCTTCAAACTTGTTTTGGAAGTCTTTCTTCCATCTTTGCAAGCTGGAAGGTCACCCCCCCCACATGACTACAGGTACTTATGTGTCGGGCGGGGCGAAGGCAAAGCGGATGCGCATGACGGACGAGCCTGCAGCACGCCAAAGGCTTGCCTTAGACAAGCCCATCTGTGCCCGTCCAGGACCGGACAGGGCCGTGGGCTGTGACTTTATGCCAAAACATACCTACAAATCATCTGCGCTCTATACTCAGAGTGTAGGTATTCCTGTAAAGGATGCTATTACATACTCTCAGGCTGAGCTATAGGTAAGGACTCCTTACCACCCTCCCTTAGGACACCTCAAACCTATGCCCACTTTAGGCACAACTACATTCAATGGTTAAAGAATAAGGACCAATAATAGACCTCGCCTTTGATATCTATGTAAGTATGTATACCTGCATACTGTATATCACTGTATCCTTTGCAATTGTATCAACTCATGTATACAATGTAAATTACTGTACAGCACTGTAACCAAGCTGAGAATAACCTTGCTGCTCCGGCGCCCTCATACCTCCGGGTCTGGCGCGCAATATAAATGAATAAACATAAACATATGGCACCGGAGGGTACCTGCCTGCAGAGGCATTGCTAGGGTGAGATTCTGGGAGGGCTATAGCCCCGAGTCTTTTGTTTGTAGCCCGGATAAAAGCTCAGGGGCTACAACCAAAAGGCCAGCTAGCCCTGAGTCCAGACAGTCCCGATATTAGCGTTGCCCTGGATCTTTTACAAACCTAGCAACACCCCTGCCTGCTCGGCCATAAATTACCCTGCTTCTTTAAACCGCCTTTGCGTTTGTAGCCCTGCAGTTAGCAGGCATGGTGAAGCCTGTGAAATTGGCAGGAAACAAGCCACTTCTTGGTCATGTTTTCTGATAAATGCCCGCTCAGCAGTTGCGCATCGTGATGACAACATGGAATTTTGACTCACTATTGACCTGATATTGCGTGTCTCACAGAGATATGCTTTACAGATTCTTTCGACCTGGACATTGCCGAGCGGCTGCCTCCCGCCTACATGTTAAAACATTTCGACCTGCCCTGCTCCGTAATTGGAGGCGGACTGGCCCTGATATATTCAGCTCTTATGGAATGTACTGTACTTCCCTTCACTCATGCTCTGTTTTGCAATCTGCTGCTAACAAGATTTCAGTTCTCACATAATCACGCTGTTCACTTGCTACTTGTTTACTGCCCACCCTCGTATCTTGCAAATGATTTTTTTATTACCTGCATGCCATTTGTAGCAGATCTTGCTCTGTTTTATATTAACCTTACCTTAATGGGGGATTTTAATGTGCATTTGAATGATCTTAATGATGCTCAGGCTTCTAAGTTTACATCTGTCTTGCTGATTTTAATCTGCATGTACGAAATTCCCTACGCATAACAGAGGAAACACATTGGATCTCATCTTTTCTGCTGATGAGTTGCTGGCCACTTTCGTACCCATACCTGTTATATGGTCGGATCAGTTTCTCCTTCCTTTTCTTATTTCTTCTCCTTTTCGGCCCAAACTGAAATCAAATATTCGCACCAGTCTGCGTTTCTGGACTAAGGTCACCTCTGATCAAGTAGTAGAAGTCCTTAAATAGAATGTGTTGAACAACTTTGATGATATGATATTTGATATGATAGATTATTTATAACGCACTTAATACCCAGAGGTTTGTAAGCACGGAGCCGGGGATCGAACCTGTGTTGCTCCGTGTCGTCTTGCTTCCAGGGTGAGCACGTTACCCCTGAGCTATCCTGCCAACAACAATGATGAAAACAATAGTGTCTGCAGCAGACATACTGGCTCCTGTTAAATTGGGCACCTGCCGGGCTAGACCATCCGCCTCTGGTTTTCCCCTGGTCTGAGACTTTTGAAGAAAGCATCCCAACATGCCGAACGTAAATGGCATCTTGTCCATGACCTTGACTCTAAGGCTAAATACAAGCAAGCTCTTTTAGCCTATCAGAAGACTATTAAAGCAGCTAAGTCACAATACTATGCAGATTATATAATTTCAGCTACCTGCTCCTCATGTGAGCTTTTTAAAGTGGTCAAAGATCTTTCTAAACTGCCCCCCTTGAGATTGACCCCTCTCGTTCTCAGGAAGTTTGTGATCAAATCAGTTCCTTTTTTCTGGACTTAATTTCCTGGATTCGAAGCTCGATTGTATTTACTGGGTCCAGCATCTTGGTTTCAACTCCTTCTTTAGGAGTGTACTCTACTAGCACACCCTTTCATTTTGACCTTGTCACTGATGAGATTGTTTCTAAAACCGTTTGTAAACTCCAATCAGCATCCCCCTCTGATCTAATTCCTTTGCATCTGATTCAATCTCTCCCTTGAAACTGTATTGCGCTATTTAATGCAACTCTGCATTTTCTTTGGTACATGGTGTTATTCCAGCCTCTTTAATACATTCCATTGTCTCTCCTCTTTTAAAAACGACCCAACTCAATCCATCAGCACCCGACAGCTATCGTCCCATTAAGCTGCTCCCCATTCTCATTAAACTCATGGAGGGAACTCCTCAGTTATCCGGGTTTCTTGAGATGCAAGGTCATTTACATCGTTTCCAATCAGGATTTAGGGAACTAATGGGAACAGAGGCAGTCATGATCACTATTCTTGACGATCTGGCACTGCTGCAGGATTGCAGAGAGGCCAGAGGTCTGATTCTCCTTGACCTCTCTGCAGCATTTGATACCACTGACCATGAAATTCTTCTCCAACGTTTGGAGAAGACTGGAATGTCTGGTGCCCAGAGCGGCATCAGATTGTTTCATTATCTCCTTTTTGCTCTGCACCATCCCCTGTCTCTTGCGGGGTGCCTCAGGGGTACTCTTTTTTGCCCCTTCTTTTTAATCTATATCTACGGCCACTTGCTGATCTCGTCTTCCCCTACAGTATTTGTTTGTATGCGTGTGCCGATGACACTGACCTGGTTTTTTGTCTCGGACCCCAGTCTCTGACCCTCCTACTAAACTTAAGGAGTGTTGAACTGAGATTGGGTGCTGGACGTCCAGAAACTGGCTGAAACTAAATAGGGAGAAGACTGAGATCCTGGTGGTCGGCTGTACAAATCCCCTTTCCTTCTGGAATTCAGATTTCTGGCAGACTCTCTAGGCCTGTACTACATAAGATGTGGGGCTAACCCTAAAATGGTAAAAGCGTGCTCGGTAATGATTAACTATTCAATATTAGTGAATTGTGGATAGATAAGTGCTGGATAGCAGCTGTCACTGGTACAGTGAGGCTTTTCCTACGCCTCATAAAAAGTAAGGATTATTACATCTGTACCCTGTTGATTGTGTTTGTCCTATTCTAGTCTCTGCAATTAATTATCACAACATATTTGCAGGCAAATATCAATTAACAGATTTTCCAGCCAAATTAAAGCTTTGGATTCACACTAGATTTAATTGAGCATATATTGCACAAAGACCTCAGCCAATTAATATTGACAATATTTTCACTGCCAGTTCATAGCCACAGCCGACACGTGATTCGACCACTGATACTAGTCACAGCGCACAAATGGCGCAAAACACATATCTATTACATGCACCATAGTGAAAATAATAAATGGTACATACCATAATCACAGCATTAGCTTTGTAGAGGAATAGGGAACATACAAATGGAAACAGAAGGGAAAATATCAAAACTGAAGCAGCATATGGGCCTGTCTCTGGCCCTAGTGCTTGTGTGAAGAGCCTAGGGATAAAACTTCTCCCCACTGGTTCGTGTGAGGCTCAGATTGCTTCTGTTTATAACGCCATTTTTTATAGGCTGAAACCCCTGAGGAAAATCCTGTCATCATTGTCGCTTCAATGTCGCTGCACGGTAGTCACTGCCTCTATCATGGGCTCTCTGGACTATTATAATGGCATCTGCTGGTGATATATATAAATAAACAATCAATCAATCAATCAATCATCTACCTTGGGCAGCCTGACATTTTAGTCTAGAGGCTCCAGATTCTACAACATTCTGCAGCAAGGCTTCATTGACTTCTGGTGAGAAGACATATTAAGTTCAAGGTTCTGTGTATCGTACATTGAGCTGTTTACACTGTAGGTCCTGTTTTTCTTCGGTCAAAGCTTATCGGTTATGTTCCTTTGTGAAGATTGCGATCAGCTTTCCAAAATCTACTAGTAGTCCCGCGCTTCTATAGGTCAAGTCCCGGAGGACGTTCCTTCTCTGTACTTGCCGTGGTTTCGTGGAATTCACTTCCTCAAAACTTGCCAGGGATCTCTGGTCATATGCTCTTCAAAAAACCCATTAAAACTTTCTGTTTTAATGTATGATATTTTGCTGCTTCACCGGTCTGCTGTTAGTGCCCAGATGCCTCTGGGCCTTGGTTTTGCTGTTTAGAAATATAGAAATATAGATACATACATACATACATACATGGCGCCACAAAAAATAAGAGTCCCCACCATACTTGCACACGCATCCTCATCTCCTAAGATAACACTTGTCACCTGGTTTAAATGCTTATGCTTTGCCACCCATCAATTACTTTATATAGGGGAATTCGAGTTTAGCATGTTTAAGACCTTGCAATACTACTTAAAGCGCATAGCATCTATTATGGATACAGTTTCTAACATGTCCAAGTCACATGCACTCGCCCCTAGATTGAAAGGTTGGAAAAACTCAAGATTCTCAAACTTTTACGTGACAGTCATCAGAATGAGTGCATATTCATTCTAGTTTTATCATACACAATCACCATTCCTTTTAGTATATATTATTTCAAAATGATTAACATATTTCTCCAGTTCATTAGTATGACTTGTATGCCGACACGTGTTTCACCTTCTCTTTATTTTATCAAGGCTGATTTTATGAGGGCTCCAAAAAATGTCTGCTATGCAAATACAGGTTGTTCTGTTTGTGTTCAGCGATTATTTCTGTGTCTCACTTATAAATAGGCAAGTGATCACCTAAGACAAGTAGCACATATGGTTAAACACACATGTCAGTCTTGCTACATGGCTGACTTACTCCCTCGCCTGAAGTCTATGTCAGCTGACCATCTACACAAGCACATGCACCTGTATAAGTTCATTTCTGTTGAAACTAAACTGCTGATTCTTACTTTCTTTGTTTCTTTCTTTGTTTCTTTTTTTCTTTCTTTGTTCTTTCAATGCGTCTTTCTTTCTTTGCCCTTTCTCTCTTCTTTCTTTCTTTTTCCCTTTTCTTTCTTTGTTATTTGTTCTTTCTTTCTATCATTGGTTTTTGAATGAGGGAAAGAGAAAAGGGGGCAAAGAGATGAGCGCAGAAAGATAAGGGATACACAATTAGAATAGGGACAGAGTAGAAAAGGAAAGAAAAAGAAAAGAAGCAACATAGCAGATGGAAGGGAAGGGACATAGATAGAGCAACATCAAATAAAAAGAAACGAGGCAAGGAAGGAGCCACAAATGAAGATGGAAATAAAGAAAATGCTGGCACTGCTATTGGGTCCTGGGCTCTGGCCTTGGTGCTGTCTCCCTGGAGAGACTGGAAAATTAGGCAGAAATCCTCCAAGTAGCTGCCTCATGGCCGACATGACAAGCCAAGGACCACCAAAAGCACAAGTCAAGAGCACCACTTCTTCTACCAGAAATGATAATTAAAAAAGACAGTCTTGCCTGACTTAGTGTGGGAGGAGTCTGCCTGACAGCTTGTCCCATCCCTGAAGGGCAAGTTTAAAGGCTTGGGAACAGGTTTGGCAAATTATTATGCTTACGTTTCCTGCGTCAGTCTTGACTTTTTGTAGCCTTTTGATTAGATGGGGATTGAGGCCAACTTAGTGGGCATTGCAGTAATTTGGCTTTCACTTTACAAGGGCTTCTAGCAGGTGTTTCTCTGCTGGTCTGCAGGGCCATATTGTTTTGAGGGGTTTCATTTAAAGAAATGTTGATTTCACCACAGCACACACCTGTGCATTCATGCTAAGGGCGGCAATTCATACATGATGTGCAAAAGGGCACAATTCAGAGGCATTGCTTGCTAGAAATGTCCTTTCGAGTATTCTTTCCGACGTCAAATTCGCTCACCATTCAGAATACAAAAGGAAACATGTTTTTATGTTTTAAAATGCAGGCAACCTGGAGTTTGGATCATTTTCTGATTCAGAACATTAAACCCAAAGGTTAACCCTAGAAGTAAAAAACGAATGTATCGATTCGCTCTTGGAATAGTTCCTCCCCAGTGGACAGTTCTTTCTCCTGTACATGGGTGGATGTATTTCCCCTGCCCAAACCCTGTGCCCATCCTTCCCACCGACCAATGGTGGCGAAATAGGCTAAAAATGGCTAAATGAGTTCATAGGGCACTCTTTGTCTGAAGTCTGGAGAAGTTCAACGGGGCAGCCAGCACACAGGTTGATGGTGTTGAATTGACTTCCACAACCCCCCAGACTAAAATAAAAAAGAAATATAGTCAGTGAATTTCAGTTGGAAAGGATATCCTTCGGTCTCACAACGCCAAGCCAGTAAGTGCAGACTGAGTAACCCTCAGAGCCTGAAACAAAAACCACCAGATATCGTTACCTCCAACCTGTGAGTGCATCAACATGTCACAGATTCTTACCAGGAAGCTCAACATGGACAACGAAGACAAAACGGTCAAGTCAATTAATATAGTTACATCAATGCGATTTTTGTACTTTTACCCAAAATCTACTTGTGTTTTCATAATGTATCTTTGGCATAGACCTTTATTGAATTATGTTTTGACAGGATTACAATCACCAGTCCACTGCAAATCAAACAACTTTGTGTATCGTATTTAAGGCAAGAAGTGCCCTACAGGACAATAAGTAGGGAAGGTGGGCCAATATGTCAAATAACGACTAAACCTACACAAAATGCAGCACGCAAAGACCAATTGGGTACCACTTCCCATGGGATGGGCCTTGCATTGCATGATCAGTAAGCTATGGATCTGAAAGGTGGACTTGTGGACATGGGATGGGACAATGAAGATCCTGGCAACACAGGAACTAAAACATGAAGGACCATGTGAAGAGTGGCCCTGTAAGAGAGATGTGGGCTTACGGTTCTTAATTCTGCAAAACAATTCAACACATCAACGGCATAGACACATCTTCTACATGTTCTTTCTACCAGATGAGCCATGATTACCTAAGCTGGACTGCTTTAAACCTTAGCTAGAATGTTCCATCACACCAAAAGCAAAAGTCAAGACCACCTCTTCTTCTTCCAGAAATTATAAGGAAAAAAGACACTCTTGCCTGGCTTAGTGTGGGAGGAGTCTACCTGACAGCTTGTCCCACCCCTTTAAACAGTGCTTTCCGTGCTTACAAAACACTCTCCCCACACACCAGTCTCCCCTGCACCTCCCTACTCCTGCCTGTCCCACCCTGGATTGTTTGTTTTGCAGGGCCACAAGACCTGAAACACCAGAAACCGAGGGACAGGCCTAACGCGGTCCACACAACACACGGGGGCATAGGAGCCCCAAACAACAAAGCACACCAGCAGAAGCAGGATGTAAGACTCGGCCCCTGTCAGCATCCAACCACACTTTCTTCACTTTACCCTCCGAAAAGGTAAAAGAAAAATGTGAAACAGCACTTTCTGCACAGCCAAGCCCCTCTCTGTCCCTCCAGCCACCAGGCTCCACAGCACCTCCCGCCACCCACCCTCCACACCTGGGATTGGTTGCTTGCCAGGTCACAAGACCCAGAACACGCCTCTTACGGAAACCCCTCCCCCAGCGCAGCCTTCCCCTGGCAGCCAGCAAAGGGCAGAGGATAAGGGCAATTTTCCTCTTTGTACATTCGCCAGGTGCCCACGACTGCTGCCCCAGAGGACCAGGAACTACAAGGTAAGGGATGACACATCATTCCCTCAGAAGTTTATGCCTATCACTCGTCTCTACATCGAAATTGATTGTTTGGAATCCTAAGGTTTGCACCACTCTGAGTTCTGCTGCTGTGCATTTTGCCACTTTTTAGTTCCTTATTATTTTACTGCTATGAACTTTGCTATTGTGAGGTTTTGACTCATTTGAGCTCTGCTACTTTGGGGTTTCACCACTTTTTAAATTATACTGCTGCAGGGTTTCAAACCACATTGATTTTAGCTGGTATCACCACATTTGGGTTTTGCTGCTTTGAGGTTTGACCACATTTGAATCTTGCTGCTACTAGATTTCACCACAATTGGGTTATGCTACTTTGAGGTTTCACCACATTTGAATCTTGCTGCTATTAGGTTTCACCACATTTGAGTTTTTCTACTGTGAGGGTTCACCACATTTGAAGCTTGCTGCTATTAGTTTTAATCACATTTGAATCGTTCTGCTGTTAGGTTTCACCACATTCGGGTTTTGCTACTGTGAGGTTTCACCACATTTTGAATCTTGCTGCTATTAGGTTTCACCACATTTGAGTTTTGCTACCGTGAGGTTTCACCATATTTGAAGCTTGCTGCTGTTAGGTTTCACAACATTTGAGGTTTGCTACTGTGAGTTTTCACCACATTTGAATTTTGCTGATATCAGGTTGCCCCACTGTTGGGTTTTGCTGCTGGGAGGTTTCACCACATTTGAAGCTTGCTGCTATTAGGTTTCACCACATTTGGGTTTTTCTACTGTGAGGTTTCACCACAGTTGAGCTTTGCTGCTGGGAGGTTTCACCACATTTGAATCTTGCTGCTATTAGGTTTCACCACGTTTGAGTTTTTCTACTGTGAGGGTTCACCACATTTGAAGCTTGCTGCTATTAGTTTTAATCACATTTGAATCGTTCTGCTGTTAGGTTTCACCACATTCGGGTTTTGCTACTGTGAGGTTTCACCACATTTTGAATCTTGCTGCTATTAGGTTTCACCACATTTGAGTTTTGCTACCGTGAGGTTTCACCATATTTGAAGCTTGCTGCTGTTAGGTTTCACAACATTTGAGGTTTGCTACTGTGAGTTTTCACCACATTTGAATTTTGCTAATATCAGGTTGCCCCACTGTTGGGTTTTGCTGCTGGGAGGTTTCACCACATTTGAAGCTTGCTGCTATTAGGTTTCACCACATTTGGGTTTTTCTACTGTGAGGTTTCACCACAGTTGAGCTTTGCTGCTGGGAGGTTTCACCACATTTGAAGCTTGCTGCTATCAGGTTTCACCACATTTGAGTTTTTCTACTGTGATACTGTGAGGGTTCACCACATTTGAAGCTTGCTGCTATTAGTTTTAACCACATTTGAATCGTTCTGCTGTTAGGTTTCACCACATTCGGGTTTTGCTACTGTGAGGTTTCACCACATTTTGAATCTTGCTGCTATTAGGTTTCACCACATTTGAGTTTTGCTACCGTGAGGTTTCACCATATTTGAAGCTTGCTGCTGTTAGGTTTCACCACATTTGAGGTTTGCTATGGTGAGGTTTCACCACTTTGAACCATTTTAGGTTGTACTGCTTTTGAACTCTGCCACCTTGACTTTTGCTACTGCGAGATATGAAACCATTTGGGATGTGCTTCCACTGAATTTAGCCACTTGAACTTTTCTACAATGTGCTTGTCTCATTTTAACTGTACTACTATTGATTATTGCCACTTTGAGTTTGACTACTGTGAGATATGAAACCATTTCAGCCTGTGCTACCCCTGAATTATGCCATCATGATGTTTGTCTCATTTGAGCTCTACTGCTGTTGAGGTTAGAACCTTTGGAATTTGACACTGTGGGGTTCGCAGCATTTTGGGCATTACCGCCTCTGAATTTTCACCTTTTGAATTCTGCTACCATGAAGAGTGGATCATTTTGCGTTTTGTTGCTTACAAATTTACCACTCTGAGTTGTAACACTGTGACATTCTAAACCCTTCAGGCTCTGTTGCCTCGGAATCTCACAATTTGAATTTAGCTACTATGGCACCTGTATCATTTTGAGCGCTTCTACTTTTGAGTATTGGCATTTTGGTTCTTCACCACTGCAGAGTTCCGCCACCTGGAATTCGTCACTTTGAGGTTTCACCACTTTTAAATTTTGCTACTGCGATGCCCGCGAGATTTGTACCAACCACATCCTATACAACTCTCAGAACTGTCCCACCAAAAGCTAATCCGTTTCATTCTCTACTGTTTTACAATTTAGACAAACAAGCACTGTGCTGATTTGGTCTCTGTGGCCTCTGAATAGGGCCCCACTAGGGCAGGTCTGGTCTCATTCACTACCTCTTGAGAATCCGAATAGTGATTTACATTCATACACAAGGCTAGTTTCTTTCATTCATACAGCATCCAACGATGGCTAGTAGCTTCAAAATAAGAGGTTACAAATGGCACACCAGCTAGGTCTCTGAAAACCCAGTCAGACACCATGCTTACTCCCCCGTCCCGCCACCCACCCAAGCATTCAAGAGATGCACTGGGTAGCACCCCTACCTATCACTTAACTATCACCCCTGCCCTCACCCATAGACTTACCCCTCTCTCTCAAGACATCTGGCAACACAGACCCTACCCCTTATAGCTGCTCTGAAACCTGCCCGCCTTTCCCATATAAACTCTCAATTTCCTTCTACTCACACCCCCTCAATATTCAATGGGCACCCAACACGTAACCCTCCTTCAACAAACCTACTATCCTCTGCTTCCACAACTCAAGCCCTCTCAATGATAAAACACTTCCAACACATTCCACCACTTACTCACCTTTGTTATTCACATAATTCAAGCAACAATCTTACATCCTCCATCTAACCTCTTGACTAAGACTACATTTCCCTTGCCCTGCTAAGAGATTACAAACCTACCCTTTCCGTCGGCATTCTTTGTTTTCCCAGAACACCTCCACCTTCTACACAATCCCCTCTCTCCCCGTTCACTTGCTTCCATCACACATCGGGCACACTCCTCCCTCCACCTCCGACCCTAACACCCTTCTCCTCCTCGATGCACTATATGCCCATCCCCCTTTCATCAATCCTACAGTCAACTCCCGTCCCTTCTCCACTCACTCTCACATCTCCAACCTTCACTCCACATAACACCATTCACAACTTCCATAGTGAACATGCCACTGGTTCTAACAGCATACTCCGCCTCCCATCCAAGGAGGAACCCCTCAACACAACTCACACTGCTTCTGCAGAATCCTCCTAAGTCCTTTGGACCATTACTTCCCGTCAACTCCTGACTCCTTTCGTTCTCCCCCAGCTTCTAGCTCATCTGTGGGATCCGCCTTTTCCTCCTCGATCCCCCTCCCAATATGGCACTTACCACATCAATCATCATTCATCCTTGTAGGCTTTCAGTGCACCCCTCTCCCACCCACCAGGTCCACCCTATCATAAACCACATCCCCCTCACTCCAAGTAGCATTAGCATTACCCTCCCAACTGCACCGTGGCCACCCCAATCAGACCCTCGCCTTTTATCACTAAGCACCTTGTGAGCAATCCTTTCCTCCACCCCCACTCGGTCGACCCACCTGCTCTTACTCACACACCCCCAACACTGTAAAAAAACAGAAGGAATCGACAACTTGCTTCCCATACAATTCCTATCAAGACTAACTCTGCCTACTTCCCCCCAGGACATTATAAAAACATACACATCTACACCCTTTCACCTCCATCCAGAGCTTCAAATCCAGTAAAATCCCTCCACAACCAACTAAACTCCCCCAAAGCTGGCAAGCCAAGCTCTTCACCTCTCACACCAAGAGGAGATTATACCATGACTCGTCACAATCAACACCACATACACTCCCTCTTCAGACCTACGGTTTCCCGGCAACCTGCACACTAAGTCACTGCCTCCACCTTCAATCCTCCCAGTCAGATTGCCAATCAACCCCCTGACCACTCCAAAAATGATAGCCTCTCCCACACAACCTCCAACATGCCGTCTGCCATCTTTGTCTTCCACCTTTGCCTTGTTTCAACCCCTTTCCTCTGCAAATAACCCTCCTCCTCAACAAGCTTCCACCCAGCCCTTAATCCTACAAGCCCAAAACAAACAATTAAAAATATGCCTCAAATGCATTCTCATCAATGCCAGATCTAAAGAATTGTCATAATATATATGATTTGATCTTAACAGAATGCCCTGACCTCCTTTCTTCACCGAAACCTGGTTCTCCCAAGATTTCCTCCCAATTGCATATGAAGCCTTCCCACCAGGCAAAAAACGAATTGTCCAAAATTGGGCAAACAGAGCAGGCTGCATTGCCATACTCCACAAAGCCTCTTCCCATGCCTCGCACGCTGACAACCCTCCCCCTAACCCAGACTGTGAATCCCTCTTGGTCAAATGCTTGCTCTCCACCTTATCTAAATAAAGCTTCTTGCTTATATACCAACCACTGGGTAACAATAGAAGCTTTGCAGAATCCCTAAGTGACTCAGTCGCAGCCATCTCAGCCTCCCACCCCCACCTAACCATATCAGGGACTCCAACATTTGGATTGATATGCCCCTTAACTCAATGACCCAATCGCTACTGGACAACATGGACACTTTGCAGCTAGCACAGCTAATCACAGCCCCAACCCACTCTGCTGGTCACACTCTGGATTCCATTTTTGGATTCCCAACCAGCTCGCCACATTACCACCACGCCTGCTCATATGGTCAGACCATTTCGACATCCACTTTGTCTAATCCTCGGGGTTCTCCTCCCCTTAGACAGCCCCTGGACCACCAACCCAATCCTGCATCTGGAAAGATACTACTTACCTCACAAACCACCCTTTCTCTTTCCCTGGATCAGGTAACCATCTCTAACTTCGATTTCTGACTTTCAGAAGCGCTTAACTCGCTCTAGCCCATTAGATCCTTCTCAAACCGAAAATGACATTCATCTAGATGGTTCACTTCAGCCCTCAGAAAACATAAAATCTTAACCCAAATCCTGGAGCGAAGATGGCGTTCAGACCCATCTTCACTCAACAGACTAGCCTATGCCTCCCAGCTCAAGCTCTATCATGCAGAAGTTTCAAAGCCAAAATTCATATTACAGAAACAGAACCGCACACCCAAAGCCCCACACCCAATCAGGGAAATATTCAAGTTAATTGCTGAATTCAACATCCCTGCATGCTCCACCAACTCACCCCACCACATAAATCTCTTTGTGACTCTCTCACAGCCCACTTCCACAACAAAGCCCTAGACACACCTCTATACCCTCTAAAATCTCTTCCCTCCTCCCCGCTCCGATGACATCTCGCCCCTGGTCGTCCCCGCTAACAAAAACCTCCTCCTATCCTTCCACTTTTCTCCTCCTTCTCACCATTTTCCAACCCACAAGTCCTCAATCTATTGTCACTTAGCGGTCCATCAGGCTCCCCAATCCACCTCTGTTGGCTATCCATCATCAACTCTTCACTAATTTCCAGTATCTTTCCAGCAGAATTTAAGACCTCCTTCATCAAGCGCCTCCTTAAAAAGGCCTCCCTCGACCCACATGACCCTACCAACTACAGACCCATTTTAAAAAACTGCTATATAGCCAAGCTAGCTGACCAAGAGGCTTATTCAAAACTATGCCTTTTCTAAAAATACAACAAGACCCTAGACGCTGCTCAATCAGGCTTCAGACTGTTACAAGGAATCTTGCTTAGTTTCCATCTGGGATATTCTAAAAAGGCACACAGACTGATGATGCTCTTCCGTTTTCATAACCTTCCTTTCTGAGATCGAACGCTGGATGATGGCTAATCACCTTCTACTTAACCTGGGCAATACTGAGATCATGCTAAATTGGAAAACTACCCTCTTCCCTGAACCCACAGCTGGGGCCCCCTCTCTAGACCAATCTACCACCGATCTCCAACACATTAAAAAACCTTGATTGCATTATAGTCTCAGACCTGACTTTGTCACATCTCATCAACTCAATGGTAAAAAGGTGTTTCCTTCAAATACACATCCTTCCCCACATTTTTTCTTTCCTGACCTTCCTGCATGATTAACTGCTATTTTTGCACTCATCCTTTCACGGCTAGACTGTACTTAGGAGGTGCCGGCTCACAGCTGAGAAAACTATGAGTGCAAAATACTGCCATGAGACTACTCCTAGCTTTCGGTCTTAGAGAACACATCTCTTGCATCCTCCGAGTTCTCAACTGGCTTAAGGCGGTCAGAGAGCTTTCTTCAAGGTGATGTGTCGCTCATCAAGCCTTCTACAACAAAGCTCCTGAATATCTGCAACAAAAATGTATTCACTACGGGCTGAATAGAAACCTCAGATCGGGTTCAGCACTTCTACTTGTAATTCCAGTGACCAATCAACCCGTATGGGGGCACCTGCTTCTCAGAACAAGCACCCACCATTTGGAACTCTCTCCCTGTATTGTTCTGCCCATAGAGGACCACCTCACCCTCAAGAAAGCAATCAAAACCTAGCTCTTCCCCCCTGGGCCACTTCCCCAACACAACAAACAACCCCCTCATCAGTCTCTTCCACCCTAATAATTTTCAGCACCCAATGCCCCCTCACACAAACTACACAACCCATCCATCAACTATCCTACATCACCAAGCAATATGGACTTGGCAGTCAGGGAATCGGACACCCAGGGCACTCATGTAGTTGCGTGATCGAGGGCGGATTAGTGAGTGGTTTCTCTCTAGAGGACCGGACCTCCTGGAGACCAGCAATGACATGGAGGACAAGCTTGATGTCCACACGTGACTATGCATTATCACCACCACGCTTAACGCCAACCTAGTATATTATGCTCTACAAAAGATGGTACAGACAAGAGGACATACGCTGGTGATATCTGTGTACTGGCTTACACTTGTGCATGTAATTTACATGACAACTGCATGTTAAGCATCGAGGTAGGTGTCCTGCACATAACGTACAGGAGAGCCCTCAACTGTAGACAGTTACCCCGGGGATTGACAGACTTCTTACATCACCCTGGCCCTCTCTCGCGCTGCAACCTATAGAATCCAGCTGAGTCCCATGAATAATTAGGTCCAGCTCTCACATACTCACTGACACACAGCACTATTCCTTATACCTATGCAATATGCACTGAATGAAAAAATATATATTGCTTTAACGTAGTCATCTTTGCTTAAAAGCGATTTGGAAATAAATGTTTGCACGCATTGTCTGGCTCCTATCATTCACATGTCTGCTCAGAGCATGGTTTTCGGAAAGGCGTTCATCCACTGCAGTGCTTCCAGGCCATACCATACCATACATGGCAGTAGGCAGTATATCAAATAACATAGCATAACTCTATGTAAAGTAACCAATTTTAAATATCAGACCTCTGTTCGATTTAAATAACCTAACAGGCTCTGTTATTTTACCAGAAGGAACTTATCAACATTATCCCTAATGTGCCCCAGATGCCTCAGTCCCCATGCAATTGGCCTGCTATTGTTATGAAGAGAGTCCCATCACTGAATCATTGGTACCCCATTAAAGCATCTGGAATATGGTGAAGCTTCTTTGTTTCCAATGGTTGCATGCAAGAGCATGGTCTGGGCTTTCCCAGAGTGCCCGGAAGCCTTGATGACCTCGCTGAGATGGTGGCCGAACAACAAGTCAGCTGTCTCAGCTTTTCTAACTCCTGTCTTAAGAAACAATTAAATGCAAGTTCAAATGTTTCTGCCCCAATTGGGAACTTCAGCTCGTTTGCTAACATAATATGCTGTAATGCTATTGATGCCTGTAGTTGTTTTAATACTGTTGTTTTGCTCGTCCAGAAGTCTACTTTCTCCTTTAGGGTCAGCGCTGTTCTAGGAATGCAGCCTCAAAGCTCCTGCTCTTAAATCTTCTTGCCTTGACTTCAGCACTCTCTTGTGGATCTGACATGTAGGCCTTGCCTCTTCCTGTCAGCTCCATTTTAATTCTCCCTTGCCTTTACTCAGGAGATGTAATGTGGCTTTCTGCCTTAGCTGTTAATATCCTCTGACCTCTGTAGTGGATTGACAAAAATATGTGACCCTAGAAGCTGAGTTAAGCTCGATTTATTTTAACAGCAGTTGATTGGGCTAGATGCTGACTGGGACAACGAGTTTATCTACAACAGACCATGGGTTCCCTTCATGGGACTGGTCTAACTAAACTGTGACAGGATAAACTATAACATTTCAGGCTTCTTTTTATCAATGGGATACTGGTCATCCACAGGTTCTCTAAATGTAACATAGTCACAGGACTGTAGAGCTCAAACACTTCTTCACCCCAATCTACAAATAGGAAATGCTTACAACATGGTCTAACTCGGCAGTGTCAGTATGAAATGTACAATAAGGTGCCAGGGTTGTTCCTTTCACAGAGATACTCGTCTCCCCACATTCTCTGCATGCAACACAGTCTTAGGGATATAGAACCTATAAAGCTTATTGGCTCTCAACTCCCAGTCTCAGAGTTGTAGCGTGCAACTATAGCTAACCTCTAGTGGGGTCTTCTAGTATCCCCAAGGTCTTTTAAATAATGTTTCTTATTTGATTAGACAAATTAGTATATGGACTATAAAAAAAGAAAATCCCGACTAGAGTTCCCGTGTTTTGCCTACAAAAGAGGTAAAAACCCAAAAGATCTTTTGACAAAAAAATGACATCTTTCTCCCACCCCCTAAACAGTTAAGTATTACTGAAAAAGGTTAAGGGGACAACGGGCAGAGAGGTGGGTCTCCAAAGTCATTGGAAAGAGAAGGTGCCCGTGTTATCACCAGAACAGGTACTAGAGACATGTGCCTCGTTTTATGAGACTCTGTGTAAATCAGAGTCCGCGCAGGAGGAAGGGAGAATTGACACATATCTGGCAGATATCCAACTGCCGACACTAACCAGAGTGGAGTCCGGGGAACTGTTGGCCCCATAACAGGAGAGGAGATCAGGAGGGCGGTGGCGCGAATGCCCCTGGGGAAGGTGCCTGGTGAAAGTGGGTTCTCTGCAGGCTTTTACAAATCAAAAGTACTTCTGCCCTTCATGATTGAACTCTTCAACTATATACTAGAGACGGGGGTTGCCCCCGACTCATTCTCGCAGGCTCTCATCACTGTAATACCGAAAGAAGGGAGAGATCCCAAGACATGTGGGTCTTATCAGCCTATCTCCCTTCTTAATATTGATGCCAAAATATATGGTAGGGTTTTAACGGCCAGGCTGGAGCAGCACATGTCGTGTTTAATACACCCTGACCAGGTGGGTTTCATCAAAGGCTGGCAGGGGGCAGACACAATGAGGAGATTTCTGCTCTTACTAGATGAGGCAGCTTGGGCAGCAGGGGACCCCGCCTTTATTTCAGTGGACGCCGAAAAGGCTTTTGACAGGGTAGAGTGGGTTTTCCTGAAAGCGGTCCTGGTTCAATGTGGTATGGGGGACAGTCTCTTACGGGGGATAATTGCAGTGTATTCTTCACACAGGGCATGTGTCAAGGTGGTTAATGGTGGGAACATTAAAAACAGGTCTATGGTGGGTACTCGCGCTGGTTTGGCCTGGGGAGAGGAACTAGGCAGGGGTGCCCCCTTTCTCTGACCCTCTTCGCACTCTCCCTAGAACCATTAGCACAGAGGATCAAAGGGGAACCCAGAGTGGAGGAACTCTGCATGGGGGCACAGGAGTACAAGGTAGCATTATATGCTGATTACATGTTGTGGTGAACCTCCTGGTCTCAGTACCTATGGCAATCCAACTGATCTAACAATACAACGCCATATCAGGATTCAAGATTAATCAGTCCAAGTCGGTTCTCCTCCCCTTGAACAAAACTGAAGATTGGAACGTAGCCAGATCCGTGTCTCTGAGGGTGCAGATCAGCCTGCGGCCCATTAGGTACCTGGGGATCAATGTAACTAGGGATCTTGGAGAGCTTCTCAAGCCTAATGTCACCCAACTGATGGGCAAACTAAAAAAAGACCCGTAGAAATGGACAAGCTCAAGGTTTCCTGGCTGGGATGCCTTAGCACCCTCAAAATGGTTTTCCTCCCAGAAATCCTCTACCTGTTCCAAATGATACCCATCCAGATCCCGGACTCGTTCTTTAGGGATGATAGGGGCACAATGCTAAAATGTCTGTGGCAGGGGGGGAAAAGCCACCGATCCCCACAGGGACCCTTTGCCTTCCTAAAGAGAAAGGAGGTGTGGGCCTACCTGACCTGAACATTTATTACAAGGCCGACAACTGAGTCCTGATATCCCATCTGAGAGCACAGCGAGATCTCCAATGGGTCACCCTAGACAACACACACATGCATCCGGGGCTGTCAGGAAATGGATGTGGGTCCCGAAAAATAAGATACCACATAGGATTTGGGATCAAGCAATCCTGGTGACAGTCTGGTATGTATGGAAGAAGTGTACAGAAATGGTAGAGGTCACAACATGGCCATCACCGCTGGGACATATTTGCGTACTGGGAGTGAGAGCCAGCATAGAAAACACTGAAGGATTTCAGCCCTAGTTTGAGGCAGGACTGGAGAGGGTCAGACAGCTCTGGATGGAGGAGAGATTTATTACCATTCAAGAACTTGAAGGGGCTTTGAGCATTTTCAGACGCCCGGTCTTTCTCTACCTCCAACTCAAGGGGCACTGACAAGGAAGGGTTACAGGGCACAGATCCCAAAGGACCGGTTAGACTTTCCAGGATGTACCAGAGTGTCAGCCCCTTTTTGTTGGTGAGAATGTGGGATGAGGGCAGATTACTGGCACATGTGGTGAGGTGGCCAAGTGTCCAGGTGTTCTGGGATGAAATCCTGGGATGGATCAAGGATCTCGATGGTATACCCAGAGCGAAGGCCCCATTGTTGGTCTTGTTCGGATTAGAAGAGGTTGAGGGACCGGGGGCTTAGGTTCAAGGTTCAATGGTTGTTTTTGTTGGCAGAAGGCCGAAGACAGATTTGGACTCCCTAATAGCTGCCAGTGCCTTTCTAGCATACATCATATTACCTTTGTTGCCTCAATTGAGGCTGTTTGGTTGTACCACTCTTGAAAAAATGCTAAAAAAGTCTAATTTAAAAAAAATAAAAAGTGGACAATTCTCCTTAAAATTGAACAAGGTGGAGATAGTGAGCATGGCAAGAAAAGTTTAATTGAAAAAGGAACAACATTTAGTTTTCCTTACTAAGAGTAACCTGGTGGGGATTGACAAATGCATTGGGTGGAATAAAGCTGGATAAATAATGGCACACTAACATTGAGCTTCAATCAGGTTTTGAGGGATGTGGTTGGTACACTTTTTTCTTGCCCGCTTTCTGATTGGCTGGCTTGTGTTGTTGGTGATTGTTTCTCCTGCATTTGGTATACCCAGTCCAAGATGGCCTTCAGTATAATGAACTATACGCGCAACATGATAAGTTATCACGTGATTGCGATCACGAGACGTCACCATAAAAGAGAGCTACACTATAAACTGCTTAAGGTAATTGACAAGCAGTTTGCTACTGCTTCTGCAAATTGAGGAGTTGGGGAGCTTGCAGTATCAGTTAAATGTTATTACAGTGCTAACAAAAGTGTTTTTCTATCTTGCCCGTTTGTTACAAACTTATGCGGACAATGTGCAATGACGTGTTGTTTTGATGTTTTTGTTGTAGAATGTAGATGATGAACCCTAACAAATTATGTGGATCGCGTCTCTTGCTCCAGAACTGTGTTAACGATACACCCCGCTTGTGTAGGTTTGGGTTGTATATACACTAAACATAGCGTGATTTCCGCCTCCAGGTTACAGCTATGTACTGTAGTGTTATTAAGCCGTTGAACTGTGTTTCTTTTGTGTCTAGGAATGACCTGAGAAAATCAGGGCCACAATGCCACTAAAGATGATTCAAGATGGTGAGCGTTTCATTGAGTAAACATAATTAGTTACAACTGTATTGTCTTTTATATTGGTACTTTGCTACAATCTTTCAGTGACACTATAAAGAAGACTTAGAAGGATTGTTGTGTCAATGGATCGATGAGTCACTTCTGTCCTGAAACTATAGCAGGAATTTGCGAATATAGGATCTGGTTACCTCTGCATTCTTACGACATAAAGCAAACTTATTTTCTAATCCCCTGAAGAATTTCCTAAAGTGTATACAGTTGAAATACAGGAATGAAACATGTTGGGTCTTTGTCAGAGCTACATTAAGTAGCTTTACACTATGTGATTTATTCATGTGTGAGCAACATATATGTAGATAACCTTCTGATTTGCTTTTTGTGTAACCAAGAAAATATATTTGCTGTAGATGTCATGAGCCTCATGAGGCGTATTTGAATTGTGACAAAAAAAGTCTATGTTTGTAAGTTTTAGCCTTTTACATTTTTTGGTTATTAGAAGTGTTTACATAGTACATGTCACTTTAAGGGTCTGTGGAATTACCAATTGACTGTCAATAATGGTGATAGTTTTGAATAGACACTAGTCACTTTATAGGTGTTTAGTACTGTACATCAAATTGTTTTAAAGACGGGTGTAAAAATGTTTACATTGTTTGTGAATTAAAAGTTGTTTACGAATAAAATGCTGATACATTTTTAAAATTAACATATTGCAATTGTGTTCCTCTATCTTTCTACCTACAATAATTGATGTGAAGGTTTCTTGATTGATTGTGTCTATTACAGTATATCACACATGATGTCAGGCCTGGCTCCAGCAGGGGGGCCAGGTGGGCCAGGCCCCCCCAGATCCAGCCCCTGGCCCCCCCTAGAAAGGAGGCCATGTCAGTGGTGTGATACACCACTAGTAACCAAGGGAGTGGGGGGATGGACGGCACTCTAAACATTAATCAGCAACCTCAAAGACATTCTGAGAGGCTGAACTGCAGGATTTGTTTTATTGCCCTAGACAATGATTTATGCCCCACAGCCATGAAAGTACAAATAACCAGAGAGATGGAGAGCCACACACACCTTTAAGTGAGGTAGCACACATATTCAAGCAGGCTGCCTACAACTATTTTCTCAAACCTACAATCACAATGTTGGTTTCTGTATTTTAAATTGTGTTTATTTTTTGTGAGAATATATTGATTTTTCACATCATGTTTAATAAAATGGTTAACTGTATCAAGTTATATAAATGACAGGTAAGATGCTTGAACACAGATTTCTGCACAAGGTGCGTCACCTGACTTGGGGTCCTTACAAATTACATTCAAAGTATATATTCTGCTGCATTAACTACTTGAGTATAAGTGAAAAGATAAGGTTGGTTGTAACAAAAATGTAATTCTGGAGGGGAGAGTGTAGTAAAATCAAAAAGTGATACATGCAGGGCTTTGAATTAAACATTACCACTACCGTTGCTATGCGCAACATTCCATGACATAATTTTGCAGTATGTCTGTACCATTAGAGAAGGGGACAAGCCATTAGCAAATGAATTTTGGTGCTGCCACCAAAAGGTGCAGGTCATTCTCAATTTCCATCTTCACTGGAACACAAGTAACCACATGGATTTTTAGGCCCTGTGGTCTAGAAGTTTGGGACGGGCTTCTGATATTAGTGACAGGGCCAAGGCTGATATGCAAACAATAGTATGCAAGGCTGGCCAGAGCAATGACGGTGGTTTTAATTGATTAATAGACTTTTTACCTATTAGGTACAACCAGAACGCATGCAGTGAAACACAGCTAGGATGGCGATAAAATGTGAGAAGAAACACACATCCTATGGGTGTGTCTGTTCATTTACCCACCTAATGACTAGCCATGGCTGTGTTAATACCTTACCAGAAAAAACTAATGTTTCTAGAACTCTATGAGCAAGCTCTATAACAAAGTAACCCCAAACATGTTGCTGTATAGGGCCTGTCAGTGTTATATCTAAGTATTCTTTTGAGTGTTTCATTACTTAATTACCTGTGTAAATAAGCTCCTGGTGTAATAAAATTCTCTTAATGTGTGTCTTCAGCCAGTTTATTTTATAAGCAATATATTTGTCAATGCCTCTGTGATTGCACTGAAGTCATGTCTTAAACAAGCAATCACATTCCATCCGTTTTGGCTTTCTTATAGGTATTAGACATTTGCCAGGCAATGCCATCATATGCCCAGTTACTGCCACCATTTTCCAGCTGTTCCCATCTTATGAACAGGTGCTACCCTTATGTGGTGCCATTATGGAAGTGTCTGGCAAATGCCTACCCATGCCTAATGAAAAGCCCAAGCCGTTGGCTTTGCCGATGCATGTTGGCTTCTGTTTGTCTCCCTAAGTTAATGTGTATATGCCCAGATGTGGGTGTCTTGCTGGCTAAGCCTTGGGAATCAAGCTGCCCTGAGCTGGTCCAACAAAGCCCTACCTGAAAATGATTAGGCTAGGTTGGCAAGTCTTGACAAGTTTTAGATCTTCTCATGCATACTTACCAGTGGGGCTCTGATCTAAATAGAATGTATCTTTGTTTGGAAGCCTAGTCTACTCTGACAGAATGTTTCATGATTCAAACTGATAAGTACTGACTTCATAACCTTAATCTGTTGAGTAACTTTACAGAGTTTGCAAAGTATGATGTCAATCCTGGGTGCTGGGTGTTTAGGCAGTGCCAGAAATTAAACATGAACACCCACAAAATAAACAAAAAAGAGGAGCGTTTTCTATAATGTTCCAGGGCAAAGTATATAAGGTGTACATCTTTTATAAATAAAAATCAGTATTTCAATATTTACTAAAGAGTACAATCAGAGGTGGATTTTACATTTAGACAAGGGACACATGCCAATGCCCCTCCCCTGCTCTACCATCACCCCTCACATGCAAACATCAGGGCTGAACAGGCCCTACCATTGAGGTTGTATCTTTTAAAAAGTCTCAGAGGCAGATTATTTACAATAGGATGTGCTATGCCAAATATGCTGTTGATACTCAGTGTCTTTTCACTTTATCAGGTGACCACTCCAAAGACACTGAGGCCATTAATGCCACACACAACCAAATCGAGCTCTGGATGCTGTATAATGGACTAGCCCTGAATTACTTAAAAACTGAGATTACTATCCTGGGCACCAACCCCAAGTGGCACCAGCTTGATCAATCCTATTCATTCTTTCAAATCGCAGACTGTCTGCTCCCCACTTTGAAAAAACAATAAAAACCTTGGGAGTCACGATTGAGGTCCCATATCAGCAGCCTAGTGTCAAACTCAACATTATATTACATTATACTTTTGGCACAACTCAGACAATTCATTGAGGCCTGCAGTTGTGCCACCTTAGCCAGGGCGATCATAGGGAGCCGCCCCGACTTCTGTGGCAGCAGTCTCCTTGGGGTAGGCAAAGGAGAGCTCAATCATCTGCAAGCTGTCCAGAACAATGCAGTTAGGGTCGTTATGGGGATGCGCAAAACAGATCATGTCTCAACAGCAAACCGAGCATTACATTGACTCCCTATTACAAAGAGAATCACGCTTCGTACCCTTTGCATTTCAGGGGCTTGCATGTATGGAATAAGCCCTTTTTATATGGCAGCACAGTTGAAGTGGCTATCTAACAGCCGTAATCTAAGATCCAATAACACAGGGTTGCTTTTCACCCCAAAGGCCAAACTGGCACAAGTGCAAAGTGGATGCTTCCCAGCCACAATTCCTCACTTGTGGAATACTCTCCTGCCTGATTTGAGGCTGTGTGCCAGTCTTCCCAGGTTCAAACGTGTCCTGAAATCCTTGCCTTTTGAGTAAATGGATCCTTGACCTCCACTAGTTTCTCTCAGGTTTCTCCTTAGGCTTCGCTGAGCTTTGTTTTTTATTGTATGTCATGCCAACGCTCTTATGCCCCGGGCCACTGTCATTGTGCTTTAGAAATAAATTCAATAAATAAATAAATTAGAAATGAGAAAAGGTAAAAAGGCAGTGATCATTGCTGTGGCACTTAAAAAAATATATAGGGTTTTAAGAAGCTGTTTAAGTGTGATTGTTAGGTGATTAGTGATTAAGGGGATACAGAACAAGCTGTGTGAAACAATAACCTTGGCATGAATTTCATTTCACTTTGTGTCTGTAAGATATTTTTTGTAAATTCTCATTCATTGCTATGCTGGAGCTTGTAGGCTTCCATTCAGGATGGGGAAAATAAAGCTACAGTCATAAGGGATTCTTTTCCAGGTCAAGCAGAGTGGAAGAAGTGGCGCTAAATGCATTTAGCTCCACTTTGTATGAGCTACAGGATTTTGTATGATTTGCCAAGCGAAGTTGGAGAGCAGATCAGACTTAACAAGGCCCCCCAGCCAAATCCTATTGGTATTCCAGCAGCATGTATTTTTAAGTTTGCCGAAATCCAATGGATTTCTATGAGATCTGCCAACTTTTACACGTGGTAAAAGTGGACAGAGTCAAAAGGAATCCATTGCGGATGACTCCCACAATCATTAATTGTCGAGGTGATTTAAACTTTTCCAGACACGTAGTGGTAAAATAAAGATCAAAAGCGATTTTCACCTGTTTTAATCTTTACTTTTCCAGTACTTGGTGGAAACAATTAAAATTAATGAATGGCCCCTTTTGCAAAAAAGCGTAAACAGGAGAATTCTGCTCTATGCAGTTCAGGATTCAAAACAAAATGCCCCACCTTAATCTTTTCATCAACATGTTTCTACAATGATGAATACATTGTCAAGTTGGTTTATCGTGTGACTGGTGCATTTATTTTTTTTTAGTAAACTGTATACAATTTAGTATTATTTTAGTTATTGAAAGCCAAACTTCAACACATATTTGTACCAACTTGAGCTTTGCAGATGTTTGGTCAAATATCTATATTTCAGGCTACGCTGAAATTATGGCTTTACCACTCAACCCAAGTGTGTGATCCTCAGCATATTTTTTTAATTTTACTATGCCTTGCCTGTTAAAAGTAGGTGCCCCTAGAAGGGATTCAGTTTGCATTACAAGCTATTCCAAAAAACCTCACTCATGATTTAATAGATGGCCAGCACAAGCATTAGGATACACACACACACACACACACAGACACACACACACATCTAACTTTAAAAATATCCAGGCCACATTTATTGAACAAAATTGTTTCATTCATTACCAGTGAACACATCAAACAAAGAGTCATCTCGGACAATTGCATTTTAAAACCAGTATGTAAACAGTATGTACAAGACAATGATGTATAGGGGCATGACAGAGGAGCAAGACCCACTCCTTCATGCCATACTCCACCAAGAGCGATACCAGGAGGCTGGAATACCCTCAACCAGCACCGTCTGCCTCCTGATGCAGCCCTTACAACCCTAGCACAGCCTTGCACTCTCAAATCAATTGAAATGTGCTGCGAAAATGCAACAAAAAATAACATTTTGTGTTTCAAATTTAATATTGGACATGAACCATTGATGGGAGACATTCAGAATGGGACTAATGTAGGGGTTCAGTTGGAAAGGAGGGGGCATTTGTGGAATGGGTGGGTGAACGGAGAATTGTATACATGTGTATGTTATTGAAGGATATGTTGTTGTGCTCTAAATATTGTTAAGATCAATAAGACTACCTGTATTGATTGGGCATGGTATGTTCTGTTCATGAAATAAAAAAAAGTTAGAAAAAAATGTAATTTTGTAGGAAACAAAATCTCCTATTCCTTGCTTCAGTATTGTGGGGGGGTCTATCTTTCACAACAAGATGGAGGGAGCACAAGCATCCCCTTTGGGGCCCGCTGGGAGTAGCCACAGCGCTCAGGAAGGTATTTGTTGGGCAGACACCATCCATCTGCTCAGCCCTCTCAGAGGAAGAGGAGGAGGCATCGCCCTGAATTCTCTTAAGCCAGGCCGGAAATGCATGCTGGGTGCTGGTGTGAGGATAAAGGGTAGGTAAATGGGAACAGTGATTAGGGCAGCTGAAGGAACGTGTCTGGATGGTGAAAGGTGAAGGAGGATCAGATATAACAGAAAGGGGAGAGCAGATGGGAAGGGAAGACAGGTAGATTGATGTTGCAACACGATTTTCCTTGCTTCTCTTTTGCTATGTACTTTTTTTATAGAGGTGTGCAAATTTATTTTTGGAGATCTGCAAAATCTGGATCAACGCCAGCAATTTGAATAGGGTTCTCCTAGACCCACACCCAATGGAATGTGGGCCCCCCTGGCCACAACCCTGGCCCACCCAGATGAAAATTCCTGGAGCCGGGCCTGCATGATGTGTCAGTATTTCATTAATGTGCCTGACGATTGTAACATTACACTCTCGAGAAAGGGTCTGTTTGCCACAACATGTGCTGGTGTTTCAATATAGCATGAAGACAACATTGAATCAGCAGCAGACGCCGTCCCCTCACAAATGGCCTATGGGCGTGTTGCACATTATAAAAAGTAAATAATAATAATAATAATTTTGAGAACCCTATACTCACAGTGTGACACCCCAACAATTCCCATCAAACACTGAATAAAGGTGGTTGAGTGTGTAATAGTTCGCAGTGGAGTTGTAAAAATGGCTCACTTTCCATGTTCAGCATCTGACTATGCTGGGGTTTTGAAAAGTACCCACATGTGATGTCATTATATAGGAAGGTTGGTACAGGGAGAGGTGTTCATTGGTAATTTGCAACAACTCCCACTGTAATGTTGCATAATTACAACATAGATCCATTTAGGAAAATGCTGATTTGTTTCTATTGCGCACAATCCCAGTGTAGCCAAGTTTGTAAAATATCAGTACATTCCCCAGTTACAGATCTCAGTAGTGTGTTCCCACTTTGGCGCAAGCACATATAGTCCCACTTCGAAAACACCTGATTACTCCCAGTATTCAAAATCACAGTAAACTACCAGTTAACACCAGCATACTGCACTGAAAATCCCAAACCAGCCCCACAAGGCTTAGCGAGAAAACCACAGCTCAAAAACCATCATTTGTGCAGCTTCAGCAGAAAAGGCACCACAACCAACCGAGGCCCCATAGAAAGTAATGGCGGTAATGGCGGACAGTATCAGGAGTCTAGAGTCCAGGCTATCTACCTACATGTGAAAAAAAATGCTGGCTACAATAATATATGCTGACAGCTGTGCTGTTGGCTTCTAAGAACATGGTTAATTATAAAAAGTAATTTCTTTAAAACCCAAAACCAGATGTCTTCTTTGCAAGACAAATCAATGCCTCTTGTTTTTATTTTTCAGCTAGAAAACGCTGAGTGCAGCTAACAATGCTTTGACAGTCAATTATTTTTCAAGCGAGTTACTTAGAACTCTTCTATCGCCTTCAAAAGCGATTTAAACAGATTTGTTTTCCACGAATTTTAAACCCGTGTTTATCTCGCTTTAGCCAGCTAGCCCTTCCCATCACTCGTGTGTATGGAACTTAAATGTCCCCTACCTGCACGTGTCCTCAGAGTGTGACTTCCCCAGTCTAAGCGGTAGTGCTGAAACATGCACAACCAATAACAGCTCGAGCTGCCGAGGAGAGTTTACCAGTGTGGGTCAAAACAGCATTAAAGTGGCGGTAATTCTGTTCATGCAACGGCCCATTTTCCACAGCACCTAATTATGGCTTTCAAGGTAAAGTGGAGCAGATACGTCCAGCATATCACAGGAGGTATCTCCTCCACTTTACCAGCAAAACCCAGCGATATTAATTCAGGCGGAATTAGCACCACTCTCTCTCAAATCACCGTAGACTACTATGGATTCCAAAAATGGCAATTCACTGCGCTGTTACCATAATTGCAACGCAGCAGTAAATGTGCCGGAACAAGTGGTGGCAAGAGTAAATACGTTTTGCAGTACTTCTCAGGGAATTAATGCCAAGCTCGCAATGAGGCCCAGAGACTGGCATGATAATAATGATGATCCATCGTAGCTTTGACCAGGTCCGTCCATCCTTTACAAGTGATATTCCCCCGACCTCTAGGTGCATCCACCATGCAACATGAAATGCCGCCATTACAGAAAAGGTAGCCCATGCTTGTAACCCCAAATATTGCCTACTCAGGAATGAAGCAGCACGGGGCGGCCCTGTAGCCCGCATCTATGCTCACATGTGTGGTAAATGGGCTTGCCCCTTTCTTCACTGGTGCATTGCCAAGCGTGCAGGGAAATGCTGTGGCCCTTCCTGTTAATGAGCGTCGGCCAGTGTCTCCATGCAGCCCGGAGCTGCTTAAGGATCACTCAAGAATCTACTTCTGTTCCAATCAGTCCTTAATCCAGATCCACCGGGTGGCCAAACAACATATTTACATGTTGTCACACACACCGTTCCAAACCACACACCAGTAATTCAGTTGTTCATCCCTCGCTCTGTTGTCTGGATCCATTTTTCTGCGAGATCAGATGAATGTTCTGGCACCCGGTAGGAATGGACTTGGTCATGTTGCTGTAGTTTTCCGATCATGACCTTCCTAGGAAGGGTTTGAGAAATGAGTGCAGTGCAGGTCAGTGGGATCTTCAAATGAGGGTGTGTGTTCTTTCAAGAATTATTCTTGAGTACATTTTTCCAGTACCCTCTCATGCCCGTAAGATGTCTGTGTCCTAATTTCCACCGGAAAGTCTGGATGTCCTGCAGTAAATGCTTATGCAGGGTTTGCAGCCTCTTGTAAACTGATGTTGTCAAGCGGAGACGCCACCCATGCAAAAAATGTAAATGAGCGCTCACCAAGCATTCATTCAAGGCAAGTTGAAAACCACCATTAGTCCCATTGCTATTGTCAAACTAGTTGAGCGCTCAGAGTTCAGCACTTTCATCGCGCCTTGCAACACTTGTGTATAGGCACGTTATGAATGCCATATCATATCATATCAAACCAATGTTCGATAAACCCTCAATTTCTTGACGACTCATTGAAGTCAAGTTGAGCTTTGATTTGGCACTTGCAAGGATTGCATGGAGTTCAGCAATCTGATATGCATGTGAACATCTCAACCAGTGCTCAATTTCAGTTCAGTTGAGCAGTAGTTGAAAGCTCCTGGTTGAGCGCTCTATTGAATTTTTGAAAGGACCAGGATATTGGCAATGAAAATGTGCCCAGGTACACACAGGAAATAGCAATAATGAAGAACTTGGAAATAAATACTGAATACGGAGTAACACAGGAAGACTTTACAGAGTAAACCTTGTGTTAAAGAAATGCTAAAACAACTGTAAAATGAGTACTCAGATGCTCTTCAGGATTAAAATGAAACTTAACAAACTGCTCCCCCACAATTGATGTTTTGGTTACTGTATACACTAAATCCACCAATTGAACACACAATGACCGGGCCCTTGATAATCACAACTTCAGTAATAGCCAGAATACTGAGCTCACAAGAACAAGGAAAAACGCCTGAGATTACATCTCTGCAACAACTCATGTCCATCACTGAGGAAACCAAAAGGCTGTAACAACACACATAGGCAAGGAGCGAAGTAGGAACATTATTTAAGATGACTGAAGGGAAGAACACAGGCAATCATACAGTTGCAGGCAAGCAAACAAAAAACAGATCACATCCACAAAACAAAAATGCGCCAATGAGCGGGAGTATGAAAGACCTTAGAACAAACCACACTACATCGCCACTCATATAATCCCACGCCGTTTCCAGCACATCCGGCACATTTAACTTATCATATTCTATTTTATTTGGGTTTAGTAATGTGCTAGCAATCTAGTTCAAAGTGCAAGGTAATCTAATGGGGGAGGGATGGACACAGAAGAAGGTGGGATGCCAATTGTGACCGCATGCAGGTGGTCTTCAGGGATTACCTCACAGAATTGCAGTAGACACAATGAATTTAAATCACTCTTGCAGAGAAAAGAATGAACAGAAGGCAAACGGAACCAGAAGTGGAAGCAAAACCACGCTCCAAGCAAAGCACAGTCTTGCACAGGGGGTTGCTGCAAATCAGTGGTAGGTCAACATATACAACTTAACTGTGCATGCCCAAGAACAACACGCGGGTGGTGAACACAGAATGCCAACAAAAAAAAAAAACTTAAACACCCAACAGCAGGTGTCTACAACCTGCGGCTTTCTAGATCCTTTCGACTATGGCCCCCATGCTCTCTCACCATTGCCTACATTGGCTGGGAATTATGGGAATTGTAGTCCACAATATCTGAAGAGCCAACGTTTGCAGACCCCTGCTCAAGAGCATAGAACAATCAATACTCCAGAATACAGAAGTGTCAGGAACCAGAAACTAGGAATAAAAAGGGTCAGTCACAACACAAACACTGCATCATTGACCAATGTTGGCCTGAGGCAAAGGTCAGTGACGGTCAGAAGACTCAGATGTGATTAATGTAGCACCTGCCAACCAGGTGTATTCTGGTTCTTTCACCTATCCTAGGCCTGGATGGGTGAGACAATGTTATGCAAGGGATCCTAAGAAATTGAGTCTTTGAAATATAAATTACACTGGTTGCCACAGTCATCCAGTAGATCCAAATCAGAAGAGTCATTTTATGCACAATCCCAAAACGTTCCTATCACTACTGATCTGGTCTAGTAACACAACCCTACACTGAAAAAGCCTGAATCCCTTGATCATCAGGTGCCTCCCCATTCATCTTCTAATCACCCAGTTCATTCTCAAGTACTACCCACAATTTCTCAAACTTCTATTCCTTCGACTCTTTCAACTAATCCTTTTATTTCAGATTCCCAATTTGATTATAAAGCTAGCATTGATGCCTATTTAGCCACGCGATTGTCTCACTTACAAATGCCGGCAGGCCCTACAAACTCCATAACCTCCCGGCCGCTCGATCTAGCCATTACCTCTCAAGTTGATGCTCAAATTGCACAAATTGTTCCTCATCCTACAAAACATGGTACCTTCTCACAACTTCCTGTACCATCCACATCTCAAATTCAAACCTCTTCTAGTACTGCTTTGTCAGATCTAAAAGCCAGTGTCGATGCTTATTTAGCTTCGCGATTGGACCCCTCCAAGGCACATCATGTTGACTCTGAGTGCCCATCGCATACTACCTCAGCTCAAGCAATACTTGATGAAGAGATTGCCTTACGTTCGTGCCTTAGATTGACCTCCTCAAACAAGGCCACTGTAAGTTCATTTGCCAAACCTTTGTCTAAAGTCTCAGCGTCCACTCGCATCCCATCCCACTCTTTTATTCTTAAGTGTCGAGAGGGAAACTTCCCTAAATACAATCTCAATCGTGCAAGTGTGCTAAACATCTTTGGAGACATTGAAGATTTACATGACATTACGACTCATGATATAGACCAGATTGAATTTGTCTCAGGTACTTGCTCTTCTGTGGTCAGACTTCGCATTCCATCTGGCTTAGTCTGGAACTCAATCGGGCGATGTAAAATGCAACTTTTCGAACTAGGCTTTCTCCTAGCTTTAGATCCGGAATCTACCTCGCATCCATCACAACTCCCCAAGACTAAAGTTAACATTTATCAAGGTACTTCTCATAAATCTATTATCTCTTCCACACCACCTTCTTATTGTCCTTCCTAACCACCAAATGTTCCAATCTCATCATCTTTGAAACTTGCTAGTTGGAATACCCGAGGTAATGCACACTTACACATCTCTATGTCTCATCTGTCTCTGTCCTATCATATTGTAGCCCTTCAAGAAACCTGGCTACTCACTCCACCAGTATGGGATGGCTTCGATCTAACTCTACTCCCAGCTCTTCCCACCAAGGGTAGACCGTCTTCGGGCCTATTAGTTGCGGTCAACTCTCAGATGGGCCTTTCAGTCTCACCCTGGGCTTCAGTGCAGGCCCATATCCAATTGGTGAAGATTAGTCATCAAACTTTCACAATTGCGCTGGTCCACATCTACCGCAACCCCCTTGGACAATCTGATGAGACCTTCTTTGATGACTTGGCTTCTATTCTTGATACAATCTTGACCACTCCTCACATCTCACACACGATTGTTTTGGGCGACATAAATCTTGACTGCTGGAACCAAGCTCGTTCAAATCAATCAACTTCTATGTGGTCCTCTTTCATGATGCGCTGCAACTTTCATATGGTCAACGGGGCGGTCCCAGGCGATGTCCCCCCTCGTTGCACATGGTATCGAGGCGCTAGTTCGAGCATCATCGACTATATTTATGTCGATGCTTCCTTGTTCCAACACATAGACAGTCTCACCATCATGGATCTAACCTATAGTGACCACAACCTACTTTCTATGAGCATTCAGTGGTCCCTTTCCAACGAGGACAGCCACTATTTCTTGCCTGAACTCCTCACCAACCGTGCAAGATCTCGAGTGCGCTGGAATCTATCTTCTTTGTCATCTCTCAAGCATAGTATTGAACATCATGCCCAATTCTCACACCATATCCATTATTCTGAATTGTTGAGCCCATTTGCCAACACTCTCTCCACTCCGAGAAAGTTAAATGTCAGACATCGACATTCTTTTGACCTATCCATTCAATCAACAAAGGCTGACTATCGAAGAGCGCGGAAAACCATCATACGGTTGAATTCTCCTTCTTGTGGTCGTGACCTTGTTGGAATTGAAATAATATTATGCCTCCTAACGCAGTAATTGAATGTGTATTGGCATACGCCAAGTTGTCTAAAATATCATGTAAATTGACTCCGCAGCAAGGTCTTGACCTTAACGAAAAGTAATGTAAGTGGCCATCTTGGATTTAGCCACCATTTTAGGTTCTCTTGTAATGTGGAAGTCACCCTGAACATCAAAATGGAGGCTGAATGACATTCTGAGTGAGATTCTGGCCGTTGTGACCTCCGCACACACGAATAATTAATATGCCTGCAGGCCACTTGTCGGGGTCGCAAACTGAGACCTTGTCCTATTACTGACCTATGTGTAAATGAACAACTGTATCAGCGAAACTGATCAAAATGCATACATTATAGGATTGACCTGGCAAGGAACCCTAGGCCTGATCCCAAGAATGGTTAACCCACGAGAGGGTTGGCCAAAGGCTGGACAAAACATATAAAAGACCCAAATATTCCAATGTATGGTCTCTCTACTAATGCATCGAACCTTCGTTGAAGTTCGTTACGTTACTCTGAGAGCCGAATAGCTATCCGTTTGTCAATTGACTTTGGTAACTGTTGTAGCTTTTAAATAAAGCACTTGTATGTCCTTTGTAACCTGTGCTGGTGTGTTTCTTTTGGGCTTCCCAGCCTCATATCAATTTTTATGTTTTCACAGTTGGCGCCCGAATAGGGACCCTCAAGATTGATGCCGGATCATTGAAGGTTGACGCAGACTATCGAACCAGGATCGGACGGTGTGATTCTGCAGGCCCGACCGAACGAGACGCGATACCTCGGCAGCGCTGCACGATCCGATCCTTGGACGATAGTCGTGTGGTCTGACATGGCATCTTGACGAGGGTCCATTTTTTGAGGCGGGCAGATTTGTCGAAACCACCAAACACAAGGTAAAATTTGTTAGGTAAGTTCTTTGATAAACCGTAGGGTCCTCCTTAGGTTTGGTCAGGTGCAGTCGTGACCCGGCTCTTAATTTAACCCTGACAATTTGAATTTGGCGTATTGTATCTGCAGACACAATTATTGAGTAGGTAACACCAATTTTTTGTGAAATGCCTGGGAAATTGTCTAGCTGCTTTAGGGCTCTGTTCCACAGCGATCGACAATCTTTGGAATTTAGCCGCCCGGCACCACAGGAGGGGTCGCCGGCATGTACTATGTACTGTAAGTATGGCATTGGTAGTATAGAATTTAATGATATTTGGCACAGACAGACCAGACATGCCTCCGAATTTCAGTGGCCAATCAATGGCAGTTTTGAGATCCCCCGTATTGAATACCTAGAATCGGTCTTGCTAAAAAAGAAGGCTAGACCTGCAGCCTTTGATGTTTTACAGAATTGGAAAAAAGAAGCGTTACAGCAGCTTAAAAGTAGGGATAAACATGCACGCCGTCATAAAACAAATGCCGAAAAAGCGTTGTTATATGATAAAGAAAAACATTCACAATCAGTTAAAAATATGGATAGGGCTTTTTCACTTGGAATCCATAAAATTTACCCCTCTAAAGACTTTCATGTTTCTGAAGAGTTTATTGAAAAACTGTTAAACGAACGCAGGCCTGGTGCCTCTGCGCCACCTCCGTATGATCCTTTCTTGGCCGCTCTGCCCATTCCTGCTGTTGTTCCTGCTGTTATTCCTGTTCCCCCTGTACAACCTATTGTTCCTATTCCTCTAGTTGTTGTTCCTCCACCCATCGCACCGCCCCTTCCTCCTGCGCCGATAGTTGCACCTTTATTAAATTTCCCTGCACCTCCGCTCCCGAGTGGTCCCGTATTGACTGAAGTTGATCAAGGTGCAGGATCAAAGATAGTCACTCGTAATACTGTTTCTGCAGATAAGAAACAGGAATTGTTTGCATGGGCTAAGCACTGTATGGAGAAAGGTGATCAAGTTGATGTTTTTTCCACATTATCGAATTTTAACAGTTTTCCCGAGAAAAATGTTTTTATCGAAGGTTTGGGGACTCATTTATGTGTGATGTGGGGTAGATTACAAAATTCGGAACTTCCACAAGGAGTAAGAGATCTAAATGCTTTGGCACTTTCGAGGGACACAGAGCAGAAAGTATATGGTCATGTTGAAAGATTGTTTGAGTATAGGAAGGACTTTGAAAAGTCACGAGATGAGGATGACGAAGACGATAGTATGTATGTACAGAAACGGTTCCTTCCGTGTCGTAGATCGGCACCTGAGGAAGTACGAATTTGTACCAAAGATGCGATTCGATGGATCTCAGATTCATCGATTCCGCTAGATGAAGTATATGACACGTATAGTCAGTATACAGTAGAAATGCAAAGAAAGGTAATTCAGGTAATGGTACAGTACCTGCAAGGAGAATGTGTAAGAAAGAAGGTTAGTTGCCCCATAGAGTTATTGGGGATTTGTAAAAGGGCTTTTTCGCCCGACACTTCTTCGGCTGCCTTAGCGCTCGACCTGGCTCTGTTGCTTAGTAAGCGGCCGGAGGTACCTATATCTCAGTTACCTATGAGAGAGGTTCCTCCGACCTTTGTCCCAAAGGTTGAGATTCCCGCTAACGCTGGGACTGGTTCACCCGCTGTGAATATCCCTGCGCATTATGTATCACAATTCGTTCACGTCCCGTTTTCACGACAGGAAGTGAACACAATTAGACAATCAGTTCCCGATATCAGGAAAAACCCGACAGGGTTTTACAAAGAGATAGAGTCCGTCTTGCAGTCCTCTGTGTTCATCTTAAGTGATATTGACTTGCTATTCCGTGTACTCCTACCCGTAGATGTATGGAAGCAGGTTCGGACAATGGACGATGTGCCAGGATTGGGAGATACGTGGGCTAATATGATTAGGGTTGATGGGGAAAGACCAGCAGGTGAGAAACCACCTCAGGTAATACTTACTTTGCCTGATAGAATTGTCGCAAAATTAAAAACTATAATTCCAGAGAAAAGAATTATTTGGGACAAGCTTACGGCCTGTGTTCAAGGGAAAACTGAAGGTGCCACCGAATTCTTTAATAGATTCGAGCAGGTATTCTCTGACTTCCAGTCACAGATTATGTCCTCTGAGAGCGCTTGGCAGGCAAAATCTCAATCTGAGGTTTTGCACATGGCTCAGTATTATGAGAACCATGTTAATAATGAGAAGGAGAAAATAGAAAAGAGGAAAGGAGATTTGAAAACCAAAGTATTATTACAACAAATTGTTAGAAGCCCCAGAGGAGGAATGACACAGACCAGAGGTCAGTATCTCCCAAAAGGAAATGCTCCTTTGAGTTCTGTGAATATTAATCAATGTGCTTATTGCCGCCAGGAAGGTCATTGGCGAGCACAGTGCCCCATCCTTCGACAAAGGTCAAACAGTGCATTTGGGAGTATGGGTAGACGACCTAGGGGCCGCCTTGGAGCAGGGGGCCCTGATAGAGGTCAGTTTTTGCAAGATCCTCAGCAACCTTTTTCACGGGAAAATCAGACCTCGAGTGTGGACTCGAGGAACAAATTTGATCACCCTTCTGCTGCCTACCTTTCTGAAGAGCTTCCTTCCGACGATACTCTATTTCATTAGGACTGCCCGAAGCAGGGTTTGGAACCTTCACCTATTCCCGTTAATCAGAGAGTCCCCTACGTTGAATTATTAGTAGGGAATAGGAAACACCAGTTTTTGATAGACACTGGAGCACAGAAGTGCTCCATTGATCATTCTCGGGTTCCAAACATTCCACTGTCAGGGCAAACGAATGTTTCCGTAGGGTTTTCTGATATACAAATTGTCTGTCCGGTTTCTTCACCGGTGTCTGTTTCTTTGGGTCCCTTTACGAACCATTGCCCTTTTCTTTTGACTTCGAACTGTGGAGAGAATTTGCTGGGGTTAAATTTGTTAAAGAAATTGAATGCAGTAATTCATTGTTCCTCTGATGGAGTACGGCTGACGGTTTCACCACAGCAAATTCCTAATTCTCAGTTTCTGATTCGACCTTTGCCTCCTGAGTTTAGCATTGTCCCGGAATGTTTATGGGCGATTGACGACAATGATGTCGGGGTACTACAGATTGAGCCTGTTAAAATAGTTTTCAAACATGGAGTTAAACTACCACGCATTCCGCAGTATAAAATATCAGTTGAGGGCGAGCGTGCTTTGAAATGCATTGTCTCCGATTTTGTGCATCGTGGGGTGATCGAGGAGATTACATGTAGTTTGTGTAACAGTCCGATCTTGCCTGTATATAAGAAAGGCGACAATGCAATCCCATACCGGTTCATAATTGATCTTCGTGCTATTAACAGAGTTGTCGCCCCACAATTTCCAATCGTGCCTGATGTAACGACGATATTGACAATGATCCCTGCTACGGCTACGCACTTCAGCGTTGTGGATTTAAAAAATGCCTTCTTTAGCATTCCTATACATAAGGAAAGTAGATATTTGTTTGCGTTCACCTTGGGGGGGACGCTCATTTACATTTACTAGGGCACCTCAAGGGTATACTGAAAGTCCAAGCATTTATAGTAGAGCTTTGAAAGAGCAGCTCGACACCCTTGAATTGCCACCTACTTGTACAATGCTTCAATATGTTGATGATTTGCTTTTGGCTGCAGACTCTGAAAGTGCTTGTAAAGAAGGCACTGTACTGTTGCTTGTTCATCTAGCTAAAAATGGTCATAAAGCTTCGCTCAAAAAATTTCAATATTGTTGTCAGGAGGTTGCCTATTTAGGCTACCTCCTGTCAAAGGAGGGGAGAAGATTGACACCTGAAAGAATAAAACACATTTCTGGCATGTCTGTTCCAAATACACAGAAGGAAGTCAGAGCCTTAATAGGTATGGCTTCTTACTGTAGGTTGTGGATCCCGAACTTTTCGCTAGTGATAAAACCGATGTTGGCTTTGACGAAGAAGGGCATTTCACTGCCACTGCCATGGAAATCGGAACATCAACGATCATTTGAGCTTCTCAAAACCGCGTTATGCTCTGCACCGGTTCTGGGTACTCCAAAATATGACAAGGCCTTTGTGTTGTTTGTGCATGAATGTGATGGATGTGCTTTGGCTGTGTTAACACAGCAACACGGAGGGAAGAATAGGCCGTGCGGCTACTACTCCTCCGCCCTTGATCCTGTCGCATGCGCTTTGCCAAGATGTTTGCGAGCTGTCGCTGCTGCTGTCGCGTCTGTAAAACAGAGTGAGAGAATGGTCCTAGGCCATGATTTGATTTTGATGGTACCTCACTCTGTAGATATCCTATTGAACAAAACCCAAACGTAACACCTCACCTCTGCACGGTTAACAAGGTATGAATTAATTCTGTTTGCCCCTCACATTCAAATTAAGAGGTGTTGTGTTCTTAATCCGGCTGAACTCTTACCTTTCCAGCAAAACAATGTTTGCGGTGACGAAGAATTACATCACTGCCTCTATACCACTGAACAAGAAACGAAGGGCAGGATAGATCTTATAGATACTCCTTTGGACAATGCAGAAGGGGAGCTGTTTTGTGATGGCTCCTGCTTCAAACTTTCAGATGGTACATCTACAGCTGCTTACGCAGTTACTACATTGAGTAACGTTGTTGAAACGAAGAGAATTTCGCATAACTCCGCGCAGGCCTCAGAGATTATAGCATTGACCCGAGCTTGTGAACTCTCCGAAGGGCGTATAGTAAATATATATACTGAAAGCCAGTACGCCTTTGGGGTGGCTCACAACTTTGGGAGGCTATGGTCGGAAAGAGGGTTCCTGACCTCACATGGGACCAAGATTCAGCATGGCACCTTGATAGTGCAATTGCTCTCGGCACTCTCGCTCCCTAGGCAGTTAGCGATCATGAAATGTGCAGCACATCGTAAGGTCATAGATGATGTGGGAAAAGGGAACGCCTTTGCGGACCTGATAGCCAGGCAAACGGCCACAGACCTTAGCACAGACATGTATGCGCTAAGAGAAACAAAAGATGCCTATGTAATGGATGAAGGTATTGGGTCTGTGCGGGATATTCAAACTGATGCTACAGTAGAAGAATCTAAAAGGTGGGCCGAAGGAATGGGGAAACTAGATGATGATGGGTGTTGGATGGATACATCTGAAGGAAAATGGTTGCTCCCTGATTTATATGTACTGGCAATGGTTACGATGGCACACGGTCCTACACATGTGTGTGCTCAGCAGATCACGAAAATGTTAGAACAAGTTTGGGTGAATAACAAGATTCTGGAGACTGCAAGACGTCATGTCCGGAACTGTATGATCTGCTTACAGCACAATGTGGGTAAGGGGACAGTAACTCCAAGGGGAAGCTTTGGGCCCCCTTCTGTTCCCTTCGAGGTCATTCACTTTGATTTTATTGAGATGGAACGGTGTAACAATCTGAAATATGTTCTTGTAATTATTTGTGCCTTTAGTAAATGGGTCGAGGCTTTCCCCGTTAAAGATGCTAATGCCATGACCACTGCAAAGATTATGGTAAAAGAATTCTTTCCTCGATTTGGGCTCCCAAGGGTAATTTGGTCGGACAATGGTCCTCATTTTGTTGCAGCAGTAATTTTGCAGATATGCACAGCATTACATATTGAGAAACGATTTCACTCAGCTAGACATCCTGAAAGTGCTGGGTTGGTGGAAAGACATAATGATATCTTAAAGAATAAGCTTGCAAAAACATGTGCCGATACCAAACTGAAATGGCCAGATGCCTTACCTATTGTATTATTGGCTATGCGTACCGCACCTCAAACTAAGACTGGGCTTTCTCCATTTGAGGTAGTGATGGGGAGACCTGCTAACATTTGGGGTCTCCCAAAACCTAAAGCCCTGAGAGAGGTGGAAAATGTATTGCTTGTAGACTACTGTAAAGAGTTAACTAAAAACCTGTATTTCATTTATCACCAGGTATATTCAGCTTTACCTGTATGGTTCACGGGCCCAGGACACGATGTACAGCCTGGAAGTTGGGTCCTAGTGAAGGCCTACGAAAGGTCCTCCTATCTCGCTCCTCGTTGGAAGGGACCGTACCAGGTGCTGTTGGTCACCCGGACAGCAGTGCGGGTGGCTGGGAAGAAACATTGGATCCACGCGACGCATGTCAAGAAACTTCCTCACCCGACGCCACACGTTACAGAAGAAGCAGATCCCCTCGCTGATGCTACAGTCCCTGATCTTGGAGTAGCAAACAGCGCTGTGAGTGCGTCGCAGAGTTTCTCTGAGCCCGTGGAGCTTGGGGAACAGTCCATTTCATCTCTGCACTCTTTTGAAAAATCACTTCCGGAAAACACTGTTTCAAGTTCTGCGACTTCCGTCGCCTCCGATACGTCGCTTCCCTCAGGAAGTGACGACACCTTATTTTCTGATCAAACAATCTTGGGTACCCCCAGGTACAACCTTTCGACGAAGAAAATAGAACTACGGCACGGGTCTTTCCGTGCATTTGGGAAAGAGAAGTGATTGAAAGTTTTCTTTTGTATAAGAATGTTTCTGTTGAACAACAGGAAGAAAAAGGGATTCTGCTGGCTAGGGTTGGGAAGTACTAAGAAATCGCGCGACCGTAGCATCGCCAGCAACGAACATTGGGGTCGTCGATTGAGGAACTACAATGCCTGCCACCTGCACTGCTGCTCCCTGCACTGGACTTGTGAATAAGGGGGTGACCAACTTGGACAATGAACAATGTGCCTGGGCCCCGAAAACGTATTGCTGTGTTTTGATAATGATAATTGGTATTTTTGCAATTACTGCTGTAGGACTTTAGTACTTTGAAGAAATATATCCTCTAAAACCTCTACTACCGACCGAGATTGTACCAACTGCTTTGACTCCCTCTGTACACCTTCACACTCTGTCCCCTAGAGACTCCCAACATAGACAAAAGTATCATAATAACACTCTAATGATAGTAATGAATGCAACGCATGCCATTTTTAATAAGAGTAATTGTTGGATTTGCACTCATTTACCGCAACATGGGAACAAGGGGCTAGGATGGTATATTCACCCTTTACCTTTAACGACTGCTTGCTATGCCTCTCTTAGAGCACTATTCTTTGGCCATTGGAATGATAGCATCTCAGGGAACTTTGATGGAACTAATTTGAATGATTTCGAGAAACGTGAATTAACTCCCCTGGGATGCTCACTTTTTGCAAATAGAAGTAAACCTAATGTCGCTTCTATTAGGCCGTCTGATAAACTGTCTCTTCCTTTTCAAACTCTAATTTCCTTTAAAATGGCTCTGATAGGCAATAAGGACGCCGTGCCTCCTTCTTACTCTATATATCATAGCCCTGATTCGGTCCCCTTTTGTGTACAAAGAAATGGCACTCGGCCAATGGGAGATTTTGAAGGTTGTATGAACATTGTAAATTTGACTGGAGAAAACAGGCCTCTGTATGTAGGGGGCCCTGTTTATTTTGTTTGTGGTAGTTTAGCATTTCCCTGGTTGCCCAAGGATTGGCAGGGAACCTGTTATTTAGGAAACCTGTTACCTGGGGTATTTGTAGCTAGTACATTGGAGGTTTCTAAGGCTCGCCCACGGCGGGACAAGAACGGAGATACCCCTGGGCAAGTATTGGGAGATATAGCAAAATCAGTTGTGCCCTTTTGGGGACAAATAACAAACTCTGAGAACATTAGGGGATTAGCAAGGGTACTGGAGAGAACGATCAACCGGACCACGGACATACTCTACAATATGACACTAGAACAAAAAGCAATAAGATTGGTAGCACTCCAAAATCGAATGGCATTAGATGTCATTCTGGCAGAACGAGGTGGATTATGCAAATTGGTGGGGTCCGCTTGCTGTGTTTTCGCACCAGATTCCTCGCCGACAATTTTTAAAGCAATACAGAACTTGCATATCCTTAGTTCTGAAGTACATATCCCTGTAGGAGATTGGAATCTTAGCACCTGGTTCTGGGATTCTTTACGATCTTGGGGCTGGAAGGTGCTTTCTGTTATTCTGGTTATTTTGGGGATGCTCACTTTTTGCAAATAGAAGTAAACCTAATGTCGCTTCTATTAGGCCGTCTGATAAACTGTCTCTTCCTTTTCAAACTCTAATTTCCTTTAAAATGGCTCTGATAGGCAATAAGGACGCCGTGCCTCCTTCTTACTCTATATATCATAGCCCTGATTCGGTCCCCTTTTGTGTACAAAGAAATGGCACTCGGCCAATGGGAGATTTTGAAGGTTGTATGAACATTGTAAATTTGACTGGAGAAAACAGGCCTCTGTATGTAGGGGGGCCTGTTTATTTTGTTTGTGGTAGTTTAGCATTTCCCTGGTTGCCCAAGGATTGGCAGGGAACCTGTTATTTAGGAAACCTGTTACCTGGGGTATTTGTAGCTAGTACATTGGAGGTTTCTAAGGCTCGCCCACGGCGGGACAAGAACGGAGATACCCCTGGGCAAGTATTGGGAGATATAGCAAAATCAGTTGTGCCCTTTTGGGGACAAATAACAAACTCTGAGAACATTAGGGGATTAGCAAGGGTACTGGAGAGAACGATCAACCGGACCACGGACATACTCTACAATATGACACTAGAACAAAAAGCAATAAGATTGGTAGCACTCCAAAATCGAATGGCATTAGATGTCATTCTGGCAGAACGAGGTGGATTATGCAAATTGGTGGGGTCCGCTTGCTGTGTTTTCGTACCAGATTCCTCGCCGACAATTTTTAAAGCAATACAGAACTTGCATATCCTTAGTTCTGAAGTACATATCCCTGTAGGAGATTGGAATCTTAGCACCTGGTTCTGGGATTCTTTACGATCTTGGGGCTGGAAGGTGCTTTCTGTTATTCTGGTTATTTTGGGGATCCTGCTATTCCTTTGTTGCTGTTTTCAATGTCTTCCGAGTATATGTGGAATGCTAGGGGGATGTTGTGCCCAAGCAGTGAGCACAATAGGGCATAGAATATATGCCCCAGATACATCATCCAAAGAGTTTGTGTTACAAGAGGTTCTGATGAACGACCTAATGGCTATAGATATTACAGACAATGATTCGGGATGTATGGATGACAATACATGGAGTTATTTGCAAAAGTATTAGAAATGATATTAGCACTTGGCATAGGCCAAAAGGAGGGTCTGTTGGAATTGAAATAATATTATGTCTCCTATCGCAGTAATTGAATGTGTATTGGCCTACGCCAAGTTGTCTAAAATATCATGCAAATAGACTCCGCGGCAAGGTCTTGACCTTAACGAAAAGTAATGTAAGTCGCCATCTTGGATTTAGCCGCCATTTTAGGTTCTCTTGTAATGTGGAAGTCACCCTGAACATCAAAATGGAGGCTGAATGACATTCTGAGTGAGATTCTGGCTGTTGTGACCTCCGCACACACGAATATTTAATATGCCTGCAGGCCACTTGTCGGGGTCGCGAACTGAGGCCTTGTCCTATTACTGACCTATGTGTAAATGAACAACTGTATCAGCGAAACTGATCAAAATGCATACATTATAGGATTGACCTGGCAAGGAACCCTAGGCCTGATCCCAAGAATGGTTAACCCACGAGAGGGTTGGCCAAAGGCTGGACAAAACATATAAAAGACCCAAATATTCCAATGTACGGTCTCTCTACTAATGCATCGAACCTTCGTTGAAGTTTGTTACGTTACTCTGAGAGCCGAATAGCTATCCGTTTGTCAATTGACTTTGGTAACTGTTGTAGCTTTTAAATAAAGCACTTGTATGTCCTTTGTAACGTGTGTTGGTGTGTTTCTTTTGGGCTTCCCAGCCTCATATCAATTTTTATGTTTTCACAACCTCTCCATCCTTAAAACCAGATATAAGAATTGGCTTAGAAGCAAGAGGGGTGTTCGCTTTCAACATGACGGTGAAGTCATGTTATGAGCAATGAAGAACAAAAATTCTAGCTATATGTGGCAAATACTTCATGCTCAGACTTCCCATTCGCAGGGCTCGTTACAGATCAATGGAGTTTCCGACATGGCTTGGCTAACCCATTTCTCAGCGCTATATGCTGATGTAAAATTTTCTAACTACAAGTTCTATCCAAACTCTGCCATTCCTTGGAAAGTTGATTTTTCAATACCGGAAATTCAAGATCGAATCATGAAAGTCAGTTTGTCACGAGCCTCTGGCCCTGATGGCCTCTCTAACATAATTTTTAAGGCACACCCCTCTGAATGGGCCCATATCTTATACATTATATTCTGCAATATTTTGAAGCATCAGTTAATTCCATTCTCATGGAAGACTACTTTAATCATTCCAATTTTCAAAAAGGGCGACCGTAGTCTACCATCCAATTACCGCCCTATTGCACTTCTTGATGCGCCAGGTAAACTCTTCTGTAGATTCATTCTTTGTGACTTCAACACATTTGCCCTCATTACAACCCTGTCGCTAAACCATGGCGCTATTAGCACCATGGTTGGTGCCGGTGTTGTAACGAGTCCGCCATGGTGGAATGGGGAAATACTGTCCCATTCCAAGGTTGGTGGGGCGGTATTTCCCCATTTCCCCATGGCCCTTCCCCATTCCCATTTTCACCCCATAGGGCTCAATGGGACTGGGGAAGGCGCTAAGTACGGTACTGCAAATTGCGGTACAGTAATTAGCACCAAGGTCCCTTTGCGGCACCCTACTTTAACGGCTGGTAAAACCAGCCGTTAAGGTCGGGTCCCGTAAAGGGACCTCGTAATCAGGCGTTAAGGGTTTAACAGCGCCGACACCTTCTACGGCACCGTTGAACCCTTAACGCCAGGGTCGTAATGACCCCCATAGACTACAAATTTTCATCTTCGTGACCCTCAGCAATCAGTATTTGTTTCAGGTTTAGGCACCACCATTAATTTAATCTGTCTCAATGCACTTAAGGCACAATGTCACGCCACTAAACAACATTTTTTTTCTCGCTTTTGTAGATTTGCATGCAGCGTTTGACTCTGTTAGCCGACTACTTCTTCTTACTAAACTCTCTCGTGACCAATGCCCATCCACTTTATTTGATATCATTTCTGCATTACATACTGACACTTCCATACAAATTCGTCTTTCCTTAGATGGGCGCTTATCCCCAAACATCCCTACAGCCCGTGGCCTTAAGCAAGGTTGCCTGCTGGCCTCGGCCGTTTTCAATTACTTCATTCAAGAAATGAGACTTGCCTTCGAGAATATTATTTCAGACTCTCCGAAATTTTATAATCATCCAGTTAAAGCATTACTATATGCCGATTATTTGGTCCTCATTTCTAAAACTCATTCTGGTTTACAGACGCTCCTCAATGCATTTCATAATTACATCTTTTGCAATGAACTGAGAGTAAACACGACCAGAACTCAAATTGTAACATTTTGTCCAAGATTACATAAACCACTAACTCATTTGTGGCATATTAACCAGAATCCTTTAACTGTGGTTTCACATTACGCCTATCTTGGAATAATCTTCGAGAGCAAGGCTCATGCTTCTGGTCATACCTCACATGTGTCTGCCAAACTGAAAAATGCCATTTCTCAGGGTTCTTTCATTATGTCTAACTATGGTAAATTCTCAGTGATGCCAGCACTACAATTCTGGAATTTAAAAGTCACTCCCATTGTTCTTTATGGGCTTGAAACTACCAATGAAGACTTGGCACCGCTTCTCACCTTGTGGGAAGCTAAATTCTGGAAACAGGTGTTAAATCTTCCACAATGCACACTTTGTGCATGGATTCGGTATGAATTAGGTTTAGTCTCATTACAAGCCCTGCATAATTGGTGAGCGTGTGCCCTCTTTCGTAAGTGCCTATCTCAACCACTTACATCTCTATCTTACAAATGTTATCCAAATACATGTTCTCGGTTAAACATGTTTTTATAAACACTTGGCTGACAAAGGTATACAATATTTTGGCTATTGCAGAGTTCTCAATTGATATTCTAGTCTCGAATCCGGACAGAGCAAAACTTAACATTTATCAAACTGATTGTCTTCTGACCAGAGACCTCTGCCTACAATATAAAGATGGAGATGGGTTGAGATTTCCTCACAAAAAAATCCGTACGGTGGCCCCATACTTGATTCTCTCACCCACCCCGCAATATCGCCTGGGAATTCTTCGTCTGAGGTTTAACCTTTGGATTACTAAGGATATACAGGTTAGGCGCAAGCTTCTACCTCCAGCGGAGAATAAGTGTCGCTTCTGTTTGTCACCCGACACTCATGAAACTCTTGTTCATCTGATTACTCAATGTGTACCTCTCCGGGATAAAAGAGAAATTCATTTCTCGAAATTGTGCAAATATTTAGGTCTTTTAGACCCTGAAGACTGTTGGGCAGCAATTCTAAACTCATCATGTTCAGCTATACAAATAGCTACTGTCAATTTCTTGAATTCTTTGATGCTTGAACCGGCTGGTCACTAATTTAAGCTGCCCTCATATTATTGTGTGGATTTCAGAATGATGTATTTGACTTATATTATTTTATTTTTGTTGCTTTTTTTTGGTTTTCTTTTCTTTTTCTTGTATTTGCTTGTTCATTTTTTTTCTTGGTATATCTTGTTATTAATGTATGATATTCGAAACTTTGTAAAGTGAATTCTTTATATTTGAAAGGTTGATTAAATTCAACTAACCAAAATTAAAAAAAAAAAAAAAGCCTGAATGCATACCTCATTCAGGTGGGCCTAAGCATAAGGGTAGATAATCTAACTTCCGGATTGTGATGCTACAAATGCCTTATGGAGGGACAAGGTCTCTTGTCCTTGATCTTCATTCTTATCTTCTAGTGAACATCCCCCATAAAATCCTCTTATGGCATCCATGGGTGTGGGTACAGCCTTGTACCCCTTATGTGTGTTTTTGGGCACCTATGTGTTGCTACATGCTGACTTGACAGTGGCTCTGAGTATCCTCCATTTTGGGATACTGAGGCCCTTCCATAAGAATCAGTGGATTCCTGTTAGGAGGCACGATGGTCCCTTGGCCTCTTAGTTTCTATTGCCTTTTACCTTGTTTCCCAAAGTCCTGGGAAGCCCTGACTCTGTCCCTTCCTTCTGAATGACTGTTTGGTGGAAACACCACATATGTCTCTGGGGCTGCCTCCTGTCAGACTGCCCGGAGCCTTCCCAGGTGTTGTGTGTTGTGGGTTCACCCTGGGGGTGGGACCTGTGTGAATGGAGTCTGAAGTGAAGACGCAGTTCCTTGAAGCACAGCTGAAAGAGAAGTTTGCTGTTGAATTTCTTCAACAATCCGAAAGCTGATCCAGAGAGGACCTGCAAAGGAGACCTCTCCCCGAGCTACGAGGGACCATCGTGCAAAACTGCTACTCTTCATCGAAGTATCCTGGAAGCCAATCCTGTGTGCCTGCCATCCGGAGAAGGGGCCTTTGAAGTCCAGAGGAGGACTGCCGGACATCTAGAGCCAGAGAAGTCCATTGGTGTCTCACAGGGTGCGGAGGTGCATTTTGTGACCGCCGGAAGCCGTCGCTGTCTACCACCCAGTACAGGGGGTAACCTGGCACAGTGTTGCTGGACACCCAGAGCTGCGTAAATTCAAACTGCCTAAGAACATTTCAATGGATATCCTTGCAGTGACCACTGACCACTTTTTCCCACCAGAGAGAGCCCATACTTGTTGGGTGCTGTGGGAGGTCTGCGGAAGGTTTCCTGCCACCAGAAGCTATCAAGTAGTCCCGAGGGTCCAGACCTGGTGAGGGTCAGAGGTCCAGTGGTGGAGTCCAGGTCATCGCCAGAAGCGGTCCAGAGGTCCGTGCTGCAGCTGCAACACCGAAGAACCGAAAGTCAGAAAACCTCGATAGTCTGAAACCCGACACCAAAAGTTACCTATGCACTCATCACCACCTGAAATCATTGAAGAGTCTCAGTGGTCTTATCTTCATCCATCAAGCCTTTCAGGAGACCGCAGCAAGTTTCTTCTTCACAGGACTTCTGCAGTTGGAGAAATCGTCGACCAAACGAGAGCACTGAGAAGAGCCAAATTGCTGCCATTCCGAAAGACTTTGGTTCCTTTTTATTCTTGGACTCAGCATCGCAGTGGCTCCATCTTCCAAAGCAGGTCCATCCACAGAGGTAATCGTCGAGTAAAGCCGAGAAACTCTGCCACTTTGCCTGCCAAGGCACCAAAGGTACTGTGACGAGGAAGAGCATCTTGTAGCCTCAGGAGTCATCCAGGGGTCCGGGATTCGTCTTGGATTCTGTTCTCCTGTGGCCTCTCAGGTAATTTGGGGGGTGTAGAACCTTTTAAAAGAAAGCACAATGTTATTGAACAATATTGGACTGGGCTGTAAAAGACAACATAAATGACTCCTAACTTTTATATTACAGGTTGCCCAGGTGGGGGGATCCACACTCAGAATTACTTGTCTAGTCTAAAGGAATTATTCTGCCACTGTTCATAACTAACCTGCCTTCCTTTCCTATTCTATGCTGGTTACGCCTTATTTAAGAATTCACCTGCCATTTACAACTGTATGCAATAAGTGCAGTTATTACTGAAATTAAGTCTGGTGGGGTACCGCATAGAGTGTATATATTTACCATTCTTTGAGTAAGTCCATGTACACAGTGTTATTATTTATATGTATGTACTGCTGGTAACAGTAGCAACCCTTATTTTATATAGACGCTGTGTTGTCACCTAACATAGTGTGTGGACATTCCTTTATGGGGGCTTCAGGGAACCACTGCACTTAAGAACCTGCCTGCATCACCTCCTGAAAGCTTAAGCCTGGCTGCTTGCCACATTTACCAAATTGAGAGCCTTGCTGGGGTTGTTCTGTGCCCTTACACTACCATTTAAGGGGCAGAAGTACAGTTACCCCCTCCCATCTTTACACGGATCATTGAGTTTATTGAACATATGTACATGTATGTTCTCTGAGACCAGGGCTATTCTTTGCTGGATCACAATGGCTCACGTTTTCATCTCGTTCACGCTGTGCCACATTACAGCAGTTATCTACCTCACGATGTATAGCGTCCTTGCTGCCGGTAACCAAATGTGTTACTAATAGCACTTTGAACCCACTAGTCTGTGTCTTAAATGTGTATTGCTCTGGAAGTTCCTGTATAAAGTTCTGATACTCATTTAAGGACTATTACTGCTCCTCAGTATGTGAGAATGGCTTTTCATGGAAAAAGTTGCAACATTATGTAACAATAGAGAAAATGTGGGGCCTTTCAGGTGAGTACCTCAATTGCACTAAAAACAATAGTTTCACATATACGAGCAGCAGCAGGGCACACGGAAAGGCCAGAGTAAGCTTCGCCAGGATCCAGCTGTTATGAAATCATTGGAAAGCACCATCAGACATGCAAGTAAGGTTCACGGGTCATGTCTCTGTTAAGGGTCTACAATAAATCTGAATAGGCAACAAATGAAAGAGTACTTTTGATGTGCGAAGATTGGCCAACAAAACTACAATGACACGAGGATACGTCCCCCTGCTCCTTGCTAGCGCTTCCCCACCCCAATGTGTGTACTAATGAACAACCCTTGAAACCTCACAATGAGTATTGAGTATTGGGTCTCTGGTCAGGATGTATGCCAGTTTGAAAAGGTGCTTTAAACCTTGATGTTTCCCTCTCCTGCCAGTTGGTCACCAACCGGTGTGGGCTATCCACCTAGTACAAAATCCACTGTTCGTAACAAGGGATCTATGTGATCACTGTGACCACATATAATTCCGACGGCCAAAAATGCAGACTTTTTAAAATGTATTTTTTAATTAAACCCCCTTCACACCACATAGATATGCGAGGGGAGACCCCATGCACCCCCCCATATTACTATAATATCCCATACCCTACCCCCCATATATATCTGGTGTAAAGGGGGTGTTAAAAAAAGTCGGCCATTTCGGCGTCGCAATTGTGAGGACGACATTTTGGGCCATTTCCCTCCATCTGCAGAGTTGGGGATCTAATGCCTCTCTGCAGGACTCTCGCCTGGATCACCTCAGTGTGCACAAATGAAGTCCACTTGTAAAGTTCATCAGTTCCTGGCCGCATTCGGAATTGTCTCTTTGTTAAATAATCAGTGCAGGCCTTGCTGGGCCTTCACTCAGAGTATTTGTCATGTTCTTCCTGCTGACTGAATTCCGTGTGGACCGCTGACCTGAATGGCAGGCAGTATGGTGGATGCGTCTCGGGCACAGGCTTTACTGAAGCATATTTGAAGGATATCTCCTCTGGTGAGGTGCGGCTTGTGGTCCTTTAGTTGTCTGTCTTCCCTGACTTGTTCTCCCCTGTTTCAGAGACCTGAACCTACAACCAGACCACACAATCTGGCTGTGCTCCTTGCCGCTACGAATCTCACTCAAGCATTAAACGCTGTCACTAAACACGGCGTCAGGCCCTCAAAATATAATCTGTGGATCCTCCTCAATGTTCTGCCGTGCGTTCATTCCTGCTCCCTCTGATCTTAGACAACTGGTGTGCCTGCATTGTCTCTTCCCTTATATAGTGCTCTACCTCTGACTCTGTCTCCTTCCTCCCTGTTCCCTTGTGAGCACCACATCCTCGCCCACGTTTACTTTTTCCCCTTATCTACCCCCACCTTCCCCCTGATCTTCTTCAATGATTCCTGCCCCACCTCCTCCTCCTGCATCCTAATCTCCCTTTACTCCTACTGAATCATCTCCTCCTCCAGCACATTTGATCACTTCACCACTCCACTACTCCAAACTGCCACACCGTCACTCTTTCAGTGCAGTTTTTTATATCGACTCAATCCCCTCCTCCCCCCGTAGGCTGGCCCCCTCCTAGAGACATCCAGCTGTCTTTTCTGATTAGTTTGGATTTGCTAGGACACAAAGCTTTCATTATGGCAGTTGCCTTTTGTTCACAGCCAAGGTTTTTTTGTGTGCAATACGGTTGAGCCTCTAAAGGTGCTGTCTTCCACCTGGGTTCCATGGGAAACCCGCATGCACCCTGGAGTGCACACATTGGGCTCTGCGCCCAAAGCTGGCAGGACCTGTCCTCTCTCTCCACTTAGGGCGAGCTTATTGGTAACACATGAGTGCTGCAAAGCATGTAGCAAGTGGCACAGTGCCCTCATGGAATAGCAACAGGTCTTACGGCGATTGGCACTATAGGTAGGGTCATTGTTTTCAAAGCATGCGTGGCGAAAACCATGCCCCTGGCATTGTGCGAGCAGGACCTGCTTTTTAATGCTCCAGGTAGGGTCACTGTAGGGCAGTGGTATGCTGAGCCGAGTTGAGTAAAAATATTCCTGCTGGGCCCGTAGGTGTAATTTCTACTGATATTTTCTATTAAAATCAGTCTCCGTACTCCCTTTTAGAAGAGCCATGTGCCCCCCCTGGACACACTTCAGGTTCCCGGGGATGTGGGGGGGGGGCATCCCCACACTTTGAAGCCCACTGCTCTAGGATAACGCCTTAAATACAGTGCCATCAGGAAATAGGTTCAGGCCATGCCGCAAATAAATGTAAGAATGATGGCTGGGTTTTGAAAACAGTCCTTACCACTGGTATTGCTCCTGGAAACCGCCCAAACCATATTTTTCAGCTTCCCATGCTACTTCAAAAGGGAAAAGGCCTTTGGTTCCCTGTCTCGCCAGAATTGCCAGGTCACATCCCGTCGGCACGAGGCAACAGACAACTCCAGATAGCTTTCGGCTTGCTATCTGGAAGGTCCAGCTTGGGCCCCTGTCATATCCAATTAGGATGACTCAAACACAACCGAAGAGTGAGGAATGGAGGGTTCTGAATAAATCATCACCCCTGGCATTGCTCTTGGCAAGCATTGATTTGATGTCTCTCGTAGCATTACTGAAAGGGGAAAACCATACGAAAACCAGGCATGGCCCCACTCCAACAGGAGCAGTTGCGCCTAAACTGCAAGGTCACATGCATTTTCAATAAATCATAACCACTGGCCATGCCTCAGGCACGATGGGTACATAGCCCTGAGAAATCTAGCGGGTCTTGGGCACCAGAGCTACTCTGGCGGCAAATGGCTGAGAAGCAGATGCTCTACAATGAGCACTGCCACAATAGGGTAAACACTCTGGGCCCGATTCATGGTATTTTTTGCGTGGTGCCGAACAAACACTGTGATTCACAGAGCAGAGCCGTGTATTTTTCAAGGGCAATGTCACTTTGCACCGCGTTAAAAATTCCATGAATCAGGCCCTTTTAAATGAACACATCTTCAAAGGGGCGAGTGGCAATTACTCGTGTGTACTTAGTGAAAGAAACGATACTTAATTATCTAAAGCCTGGAAAATGTACTGGCAGATAATCACAGCAGGTTTCCATAGGGTAGGTGATCGTGAAAAATATTCCCAAAACTATTTTCAGCCATTTTAAATTAATTCTAAACCAATAATTGTTCGTTTAGAAAACCGAGTTTTCTTTATCCTATTTTCAGCCGACTGCCTCATCACTCTACGACACACGTGCTTTTTCCATCAGGATTGCTTTCCAAAGTACTTTAGACAAACCTGTAATAAGACTTTTTAAGACCGTTGCTAAATATGACATGAAATGAAATGTAAATTGTATTTCTGAAATATTACCAACTGCACAGCAATGCCACGGTGTCTGTGGTTACAGTGGAAACTCTGAATGTGGATTTTGACCGTAGCACAGTCTACATGCACACCTCACCACTCATTGGCAAGCGGCATGCACCCCAGCCGCGACCACGACTGGACACTGGTGCAAATCGCTTGCACCCAGGTGCAGGCCTTATGGCAGGGCCTCCCGGGGGACCGCCCGGGTGTGGCATTAGACCCTGCAAGGCCAGCTTGGGGGAGCCTTTCAAGGACTCTCCCAAGCTGGCGTGGTGGGAGGGGGCGTGGCTGGCGCCCTATTGAAATTATAATGCGCCCCGTTCTCGGAGCATAATTAATAACAGTAGGGTGCTGATGCTTTTGACAAATGTTGTGTTTTGCTAAGGCCGGCCCTGCTTGCACTACCACTTTCCACACTGCAGTGATGCCCATGTCCTCACAGAAAGCATGCTTACTCAGCAAGTGATTACTGAAAGTACAAAGGCACTCAGTAGAAAAGGACACACCTGCAACGACAGTGCCAAAGAATGCGCACAATCCACTAAAGAAGGGGGAGGCACAAGCAGCCACGCAAAAAGAACCATACAATAACAACGGTATACAGTGATTATAACGAAAAAAAAATAACAAATTGCTTTTATAGCAAAAAATAAATAATAACAAAAATGTCGAATTTTTGGTTGAAAGTTTATATGCGGGTGGGTTAAGGGATTAAAAAGGGTAGGTTTAGGGGGATAATAAAGCTGGCAAAATAGGGCCCCAAAAATAAAAAAGAGAAAAAAGAAATCTCCATTATTTTTCATTCACAAGCTTTCGTTATTTATTTATTTGTTATAAACACATGGAACCATCACAACCTACCACAGGCCTACAGAGACACAGCCCAGTGCTGGCACATACAAGTGGCTGACATAAGAACAAGGAAAAACATCTTGGGTATGGCCCTATATGTAATGGCACACAGTCATTTAGCAAAAACACAAAAATCCTAGTGATGTCCAACAAGCTCTATACAAATTCACAAACCATGTGTATGGCCCTCTCTTCGTCAATGAGAACAAAAAATACTCGAGACAATGAAGCATTTACTTTACTAGCCCTGCTTTTAATTATTGACCTCATATAGAAGCTGACCAAAGATATACACAACAGAAACACCAAAACAGGATTGGTAGGTCTAAACTTTATTCGGGAAGTGCCCATTAACAAAAGTCATAAACAAACCACATTGTCTAAAACATTCACATTATAAAAAATGAAAATCAACATAAAAACCTCAGAATGCTCTAGAGATTTTTCTAAAAGCCACTGTTAAAAATTCTAAACATCCTACTTAGGAGAAGTCTGGCTCAATCTGTTATTTCACGACGCGCGTACTCAAAATAACAGGTAGAGCTAGATTTGCTAGGCCTGTTTCACAAAGATCACTAATTGTGCATGTTAGTATGACCGGTGTAACTTATGGGAGTTACTTAGACATCAAAGTACGCAGCATTTCTTCAAGGTCTCTACACCGGCCCTCAGAAGTCAGGCCACGAGTCAGAGCCTCCAACAGACCCAGCAATCGAGCTGCCTTGTGTATCACGGAAGCAGTGTTACTGGCTTGTAAAAGTGTATTTTGCATGAATACCGCCTGATAGTAAACGATTGGCCATAGCACAATCGCATCACACTATAAATTGCATTGAATGAACCTGAAACAGGCTGACTACGCCGCCATTTTGAGTTATCCACCATTTTGATCACCTCTTGCTTTCGGTCCCATGTTTAGAATTGTGATAAACCTTGGAGTTAAACAAAAGTTGTACTAATCAATAATTTAGATACCATCTGTTCCAATAGTGACTTCTCCATTCAACCAGCAAGGTAGAATGATGAATAGTTGAATGTGCTCTTCTTACAGAAATCTTTGTTTTCACTCCTTGAAACTAAGCTGACTTTAACCTCAAGCGAGCAAAATAAAGAATGTTACCTTTGTGTCTTATATTTGGAAAACATGTGAAATGTTTAAAGGAAAACAACAAACTATTCAAAGATGTTTAAGCATGACTTAGTTATGTGGATAGGCCATGCACCCTAGGTAAACATATGATACGAAGAGGGGCTGGACGATGTGTCCGGGATTGTGGAAAATCTGTATAAATGTACGTGCTATTGAAATGTCCAGCACTCTCTCATCTCACTGTGTCTGCTTGCACACATTGCAGGGTGTTGAGAGCCAGACAGCTGCCTGTTAATAAATGTACATGGTACCTTTGGACTCGTAACTGGCGTATTTCTATTATGTGGTATTAAGCCTTGATATTTATAATCTTTCAGATGGTGCCCGAATAGGGATCCTCAAGATTGATGTCACATCGCTAGATGAAAACGAGGCTGCCAGAGAGTGACGGGGCGCCCTGCAAAGTGAGACGCGATTCCTCTGCCGTTCTGCACGCCCGTTCCATGGACGGTGAGCAGCGTTTAGTGGGCATCATGACAAGGGTCCCCGTATTGAGGCCTGTTTTACAAAAACAACAGCCACAATGGTTTGATGTCCGATCAGACCCTTTGATTTGAAATCAGGTGAGTCGTACCCCGATTCTTAGAATCCTGATATTTGTTGCAAGTGTTATCTCTACAGAAACAAACTTAGCCAGGTAAGATCACAATTTATCTATGCCTGGGAAATTGTCATCCTGTTGCAGGGTTTTATTCCACAGGAAAAGACAATCTTTGAAATATGGCCAACCGGCGCCACCCGAAGGGTCACCGGCTTATTTAATGTATTGTAAGTATTGCCTGCGAGCTATTGTATTTAATGAAATTTGGCACAAACAGACCAGACATGTTTCTGAACTTCAGTGGCCAGTTTATGGTAGTTTTGAAATTGCCCGCCTAGAGCATTTAGAATATGTATTGTTGAGAAAAAAGGCTTGGCCTGCAGCATTTGATCAGTTAAAGAATGGAGGAAGGAAGCTATACAGCAACTTAGAAGTAAATAAAATCATGCACGCTGACACATGACGAATGCAGATAAAGCATTGTTGCATGTTCAACAGAATCAGTCAGAATCCATTGGAAGTATGGACAGGGCTTTTCAACTAGATGTACAAAAGATATATCCCTCTCAGGATTTTCATACATCAGAAAAGTTAATTAATAAATTATTGAATAAACGTAGAGCTGTTTCAACTGCATCACCTCTTTATGTGCCTCCTCCCGGTGTTGTTCCTCTTCCTCCCGTTGTTGTTCATCCTCCTGCACCTCCACCCGTGCCAACAGTTGCTGTCCACATAATTCCGTTTGCACCGCCAGCATTATTACCTCCGCTACCTATTGAACAAGAATTTATGAACTCTCTTTGTTAGGTGGTTCTGCACCACCTGTAGTGGTTGAAGGGGCGGAAGCTGATCCAAGAGTAGTGACTCGTGGCACGGTACCTAAAGACAGAAAGAGGGAAGTGTATAGATGAGCTGAGCAGTACAAAAAAGAGGGTGATGAATCATCTGTTTTAGTTGCCATTTCTGATCAAGGGGATATTCCTGAACAGAATATTTTGATAGAACGGATGGGAACATATTTAGTTGATATATGGAGTGATTTGACAGACATGAATGTCCCACAGAGGTTGTTGGATTTGAATATCCTTGCCCGCTCAAGGGACACTGCGGCGAAAGTATATGAGCACGTAGAGAAGGTATTCAGGTTTAAAAGGAGCTAGATCGGTTACAGAAAGATGAGATGGATGATAATGGACGGTAGGCTTCATATGTGCAGAAGCAATTTCTTCCTCCATTGAAATCAATGAGTGAAGAAATGTGTATTTGCACAAGATACGCCCTTAGATGGATTTCAGATGTTTCAATTTCTCCCATTGAAGTGCATGACACGTTTAGTCAGTATGCTCCGGCAATGCAAAGGAGAGTGTTACAGCCGATGGTTGAATATTTACAAGATTAATTTATGAAGAGAAAGGAATGTTGTCCCGCATATTTGATGGTTATTTATAAAAGAGCACTTTCACCTGATACTGCATTGACTTCTTTGTCATTTGATTTAGCCTTGTTGCTTAATAGACATTCAGATTTGCCTACTTTACAATTGCCGATGAGGAGGTTCCTCTGACGTTTTTTTCCGAAAGTAGAGATGCTGGCTAATGCTACAGCAGGAACACCTGCCACTACTATTGAAGCACACCATGTCTCACAGTTTGTCCATGTTCTGTTTTCTAGACAGGAAGTAAATACCATTAGGCAATCAATTCCAGATATTAGGCAGAATCCAACAGGATTTTATAAAGAAATTGAATCTGTCTTGCATTTGTCAGTTTTCAGGCTGGGTGATATAGATGTATTGTTTCCTGTGATCCTCCCTGCTGATTTATGGAAGCGGATTAGAAATGTAGATGATCAGACAGGGATGGGTGATACATGGGATGCCTTAGTACGAGCAGATGGGGAAAGGAATGCCGGTGAGAAACCGCAACAGGTGATACTGATGTTGCCAGATAGAATAGTGACTAAATTAAAAACTCTGGTTCCTGAACAAAGAATTATATGGGTTAAGGTTACAGCTTGCATGCAAGGGAAGTCAGAAGGTGCAACAGAGTATTTTAACAGATTTGAGCTAGTATTTATGGATTTTAGTGGTCAATATTTAAGTAAAGAGCCAGGAATGAGGCTAATTGTTGATAAGTTTGTGCGTGGATTGTTGCCTGAAATCCAATCACAGATCAAAACTTCTGAGAGTGCGTGGCAAGTGAAATCCCAATCTGAAGTGTTACACGTGGCACAGTATTATGAAAATAGGGTTAATACAGAGAAGGAGGAGGTGGAAAAGAAGAAAGGAGACCTGAAGATTAGAGTGTTATTGCAGCATTTAGCTAGAGGCGCCAGAGGTGGGACTACACAGTTCAGAGGCCAATTTACACCACAGGGTGGCGCACAACTGGGTCCTGTACACATAAACCAGTGTGCATATTGTAGACAGGAGGGTTAGGGGAGCACAATGCCTGATCCTACAGCAGAGATCAAATAGTATGTATGGTGCCATGGGTAGACGATCCAGAGGCCGTCCTGGGATAGGGGATCCTGGAATAAATCAGTTTGCACAGAACCAACAGACACCATCACAAGAAAATCAGCAACAGAGTGTTAGTAGTGGGAATATTTTTGATAATCCTTCGAATGTCTATTTTTCTGAGGATTTTTCTTCTGGTGACATACTGTTCCGTTAGGACAGCCTGAAGCAGGGACTGGAACCGATACCTATTCCCATCAATCAGAAAGGGCCCTACGCTGAAATGAAGGTGGGGACTAGGGAGCATCTCTTTTTGATAGATTCTGGGGCACAGGAGCACAGAAGCGTTCTATTGATCATTCACAGGTTCCAGATATTCCACTGTCGGGGCAGACCAACATTTCTGTAGGGTTTTCTGGTACGCCAGTGGTTAGTCCGATCTCTCGGCCGGTACCAATTTCACTGGCACCATTTACTGATTCTTGTCTCTTTCTATTGAGGAAAAATTGTGGCGAAAATTTGTTGGGATTAAATTTATTAAAGAAATTGAATGCTGTGATTTATTGTTCTCCAGATGGAGTGTACTTAGCGATTTCACCCCAACAAACTTCTGTTCCACAATTTTTGTCTATGCCTTTAGCAACTAAATTGAATAAAATTCCGACATATTTATGGGCAGGTAATGATAATGACGTTGGAATTTTACAAATCAAGCCAGTTAAAATTGTGTTGAAACCAGGTGTTAAATTGCGGTGTATTCCGCAATATAAGATTTCGGTTGAAGGTGAACAGGCTTTGAAGAGTATTATCTCTGATTTTGTACACTGAGGTGTAATTGAAGGAATTGTGGGGAGTGGGTGTAATAGTCCGATTTTACCAGTCTATAAGAAAGGGTATAATGCGAGTCCTTTTCATTTTATTATTGATTTGCGTGCAATTAATAGGGTGGTTGCTCCACAGTTTCCGAATGAACCCGATGTCACCACAATTCTGACTATGATTCCAGCCACGGCTACACATTTTAGTGTTGTGGATTTGAAAAACGCTTTTTTTTAGTATCCCTATGCATGTTGATAGCAGATATTTGTTCGTGTTCACCCTAGGGGGGCTTGTTCACATTTACTTGTGTGTCGCAAGGGTACACTGAGAGTCCAAGCAGCTATAATAGAGCGTTGAAAGTGCAGCTTCATACGCTCAAGTTGTCTTCCAGTTGCACTTTGTTGCAATATTTTGATGATCTACTTCTAGCTGCTGATTCTGAAGATGCCTGCAAAGAGGGCACTGTGTTGCTGCTTATCAATTAAGTAGAGCATGGGCATAAGGCTTCATTGAAGAAATGTCAGTATTGTCGACAGGAGGTCGCCTATTTGGGCTATCTCCTGTCGAAGGAGGGAAGAAGACTGACACCTGAATGGATACAAAGCATCTCTGATATGTTTGTTTCAAATACACAGAAAGAGGTCAGAGCTTAATAGACATGGCCTCATATTGTAGACAGTGGATGCAGAATTTTTCATTGTTGATAAAACCTGTATTGGCACTGACAAAGAAGGACATTTCTTTGCCTTTACTGTGGAACATGGATTGCCAGAACGCTTTTGATTTGCTTAAGACTGCGTTGTGTTCAGCACCAATTTTGGGAACACCAGATTATGAAAAAGGATTTGTTTTGTATGTGCATGAACGTGATGGATTTGCTTTGGCTGTTTTGACACAGGAACATGGGGACAGGAATATGCTGTGTGGCTATTTTTCCTCTACGTTAGACCCTGTTCCATGCACTTTTCTGAGATGTTTGAGAGCTGTAGCTGCTGCTGCTCATCCGTGAAACAAATTGAGGGTGTGGTTTTAGATCACTCTTTAACCGTGATGGTACCCCACTCCATAGACATTCTATTAAACAGAACGCAGATGCAACAACTCACATCAGCTCGATGAACAAGATACGAGCTGATTCTATTTGCACCACATATCCAAATAAAAAATGTGGTTTATTGAAACTGGCTGAACTATTGCCTTCTCCACAAGAGAAGGATTGCAGTGACAAAATGTCACATGATTGCCTCTTTAATACAGAACAAGAAACAAAGGGCAGAATTGATTTAATTGATACACCCTTAAAGAATCCGCAAGGTGAGTTTTTGTTCACTGACCATTCCGTACCTGGTGTCTCAAGGTACAATCTGCGAACACGAAACAGGATTTAGATTTAGAGCTTGCTGACATTACATTAATGTAAATAGAATAGGAAAGTGCAGCTAGGATTCTGTACCCACAAGAAACCCACAAGAAACCAATGTTGAGCCAGTCCCTCATCATTCCTCTGCTGCATACAATACGAGGCAGGGACCGTCAAAGTTACCTTCAATCAAGATAGGCGACGTGGTCAAGTGCCACCCAGGGATGAACTAAAAGAGCCTAACAGTGAGGCTTCTTAACGGACACTGAGAAACTATGTTTGTGTTTGGGGCCACTAGTACTAATAAGGATACTGATCATTTTGATGATAATGAGTCCGCCCATCGAGGGCCATGTTCCCCTAGGACCAAATGGTTACTGATCACAATAACAGCTTGTATTGTGATTACATTGACACTCATATTTTGGTATCTGGAGAGTGCACATCTGCTTGATATTTTATTGCCAACTGAAAGTGTCTCAACTACATCTCCACCTTATGTGCATTTGCACACTCTCCATCCTAGAGACCTCCAACATAGAGGGGGTTATCACAACAACACTCTCCTGATGATCATGAATGCCACACATGCCATTTTTAATAAGACCAATTGTTGGATATGTTCACATCTGCCACAGCATGGGGAAAAGGGATTGGGCTGGTATATACATCCACTCCCTCTAAATACTGCTTGTTATGCTTCGCTTAGGGCATTATTCTTTGGCCGATGGAACGATAGTGTCACTGGGAATTTTGACGGTACAAATCATAATGAATTTGAAAAATGAGTTTCAGCACCTTTAGGATGTTCTCTGTTTGCAAATAGGAGCCAGCTAAATGTTGCTTCTATTAGGCCTCTGATATACTCTCCAGACCTTTCCAATCTATGATTGCCTTTAAAAGGGCTCCTGTAGGTAATACGGATGCCATGCCTCCTTCCTATACCATCAATCATAGTCCACACTCGGTTCATTTTGTATACAGAAAGAGGGCTCCCAGCCAATTGGTACATTTGAGCGAACCAGTGAGGATAGACCTCTGTATGTAGGAGATCCTGTTTACTTTGTTTGTGGTAATGAACGTATTCATGGTTGCCAAGAGACTGGGAGGGTACTTGTTATTCAGAGATACTTTTACCAGGAGTATATGTTGCCACCACTGCCGAAATCTCTAGAACTCGTCCCAGGCGGGATGAGGATGGTGACACTCCCTCACAGATTCTGGTAGACATTGCTAAATCCTTTGTACCATTTTGGAGACAGATAATAAACTAATATTAGAAAACTGGCGAGGGTTTTAGAGAAAACCATCAATGAAACCACTGACATCCTATAAAACATGACATTAGAGCAAAAGGCTCTTAGATTAGTGGCTCTCTAAAATAGGTTGGTGCTAGACATCATTCTAGCTGAGGATGGTGGAGTGTGCAAAATTGTGGGATCTGCATGTTGCGTTTTTGTACCCGATTTCTCCCCCTCCATATTTAAGGCAATTAAGAAATTGCACACCTTGAGTACTGACGTTCACGTTCCAGAGGGAAACTGGGATATTGGCACATGGTTCTGGAACTGGAAAATCTTTGCAGTCCTAATGGTGATCCTTGGCATTGTACTGTTTTGCTGTTGTTGCATACAGTGTCTTCCTGTCATCTGTTCCATGATAGGGGGAAGTTGTGCACAAGCAGCTGGTAAACGAGAACCTAAGATACATAGGCCGGGAAAAATTACTAATGCCATGGTAAAGCAGGGCATCGCCATAAATAATGGCGATCAATGTTTTTGAAGATAGCGATTTAGGATGCTCTGATGATGATACGTGGTTTCGGATGATGCTATTGCATTGAATTAACCTGAAACAGGCTTACTACGCTGCCATTTTGAGTTATCGCCCATTTTGATCACCTCTTGCTTTCTGTCCCATGTTTAGAATTGTGTTTTTGGCTCCAGCAAAGCAAAATTAACTTTGTACTGTCAACGTAGATAAGAATGTTGAAGCTGCTAAAGTGGATTGTTTGTCCTAAACTGAGAAACCTTGGAGTTAAAAAAAAGCCATACTAATCAGTAATTTAGATACCATCTGTTCCAATAGTGCCTTTCCCCGTTCAAACAGCAAGGTAGAATGATGAATAGTTGAACGTGCTCTTCTTGCAGAAATCTTTGTTTTCGCTCTTATAAACTAAGCTGACTTTAACCTCAAGAACAAATGATAGACAAATATAAGTGAGCAAAATAAGGAATGTTACCTTTGTGTCTTTCTCATCTCACTGTGTCTGCTTGCACACATTGTGGGGTGTTGAGAGCCAGACAGCTGCCTGTTAATAAATGTACATGGTATCTTTGGACTCGTGTTTGGCGCATTTCTATTATGTGATATTAAGCCTCGATATTTGTAATCTTTCAGGCTGGCATGTGTGTTGGCTCGTGCGTAGTGTCTTAGCCAGTTGGCTGCTAGCTCCAGGTCCCTCCCACTGCCTTTTCTGACAGTCAGGCGCAAGTGTATGGTTGCGTGAATGGAAACTCTTTCAAACCTCTAAGATAAAAGAGAACGGGTGGAAGGGGTTTACCGTTATCCCTGAACTAGCAGATTAGTAACACTGCAACCACAAACTGCTAGCACATAGGCAATATACTAAAACAACCAGATAGTTCTGCAGCTATCTTTCGGTAAGGTAGATGGGAGTCGGGGCAGCAGCAGGCTGGACACGGAGCTATCACTGGTAGAGCTGGTGATAGAACCACCTCTGCGTTTGGAGACACATCAGAGTTGGCAGAAAGCAGTTTCTGCCTCGTTCACCCAACCTCTTAATCGGTCCCTTAATGTGATAGTAATTCACGACTGAGTAGGGAATTCACAATGAGCCCTGTCCAACACATTGGTAACTTACCGTAAGCCTGACAGAACTTACATATGCAATTCTCCCTGCTCACCATTTGCACGTAACAATGAGGGATAAATTGTGACTTGTACCATGCAAGATGTATTGATACATTCCCTATATGTAAAAAAAACTTGACTTAATATGAATACGTTTTTTAGTCCTTCGTTCATTTATTTGTGAACAATGTCCCTGTGATTATTTTCACCTTTCCCACAGCTGTTGTCATTTTTACAAGAATTGGTACACTATCCTGAATCTAGTTTGCCATTTGCAACTACTGTGCACTCGTGACATGGAACCCTATTGTGGCAGACTGGATGAGACACAATGCCTGAGTGAATCTGGTTTCCAGTATTTGGAGCGGGTGGCCAATCCTGTGAGGCTTGCAAAGTTATGTGGAAAGTCATGTTTACACTGCATAACCAATCAGTAAGGGAAACAAGTCAGAAGGATGATGCAGGAGTCTCGCTGGAATGACCACTGAAACCCTCTGGGGATGTGAGGACAAGATGAGAGCCTGAAAGCAGAGGCTGGCCTCTGCAGTTTGGGGTGGGGAATAAGGGCCACTCCCTGTATTGCACACGCAGTGCCAAGAGGAACACGTGGAGCTGACACATAGAATGGGAGAAATGGTTCAGTCGACTGAAAGGGTCAAGCAGATCCTTTGAGAATCCCCTTCTCCCCACCTCAGGTGAGGAGTCGGGAGAACACAATGATAAAATACAGTAGAAGGTACTTTATAAGCACGATAAGTTAGAGAAATATTGCCAAAGTAAATAAATAAAGTAGGCAAATGTTACTTTCTTTCAAGTAGTGAGCATTTTGTCTTTCAAATGTTCTGGCGCATTCTTTGGTCTTTGGTGACATGCACAGGCATATGTTGCTGCTAATTCCGGTGTTTGTCCGAGGATGATGCAGCGCTGTTCTTGTCCTGTTTCACCTTCAAAGACTTCCTTGTTCTCACAGAACGTTGAGAAATAAGTTTTCCACATGTCTTTGTAGTCAGGAGAGTGCATGAGAAAGTGCCTCTGAGTCTTTGCTTCTCCTAGGTTACACTCTTGACAGGTTCTGTCCTCCCATTGGCGTCTTCTTTGAGCTTTGTCAGGTAGCCCCTCTTTCCCACTTGGGGTCACTCAGTCTGTATTTGGTGAGTGACTCCTGGACTTCAGGTTTTTAGCACAGTTGAATACTCTGAATGTTTTACGTTTTTCTGAGTGATATCTAGCATACTGCCTTGTTGTGTTGTTCTAGTCCTGCTTTGCAGTAGTTTGCGTACTGCTTCTTAAGGGCCGGTTCTATGTCCTTAGGTCATTCCTCATCCTTTCTTCATTTTCCTATGATCCAGTCTGTAAAAACTGTAATGCCCCAATGTACTGTCCAAGGGATTGTGTTAAGGGTTTTACTGTTTGGTCTTACAGGGCCTGGTAGTGAATGGTGTTGGGGTTACTGTTCTCGATATGGCACCATCAAGTGTTTTTCGATGTGGCACTTTGGCTGTTGAGCAGCAGGGAAAATCTCACGGGAGAGACATCGCACCAGAGAGAAAAGCACACACTAGCTGATGGCAAAGCAGAGATCACACATGCAAGGAGTGGGAGAATGCAGAGAGAAGCAAGGAATGGCAGCCAGGAGAGGAACGCCTTTGAGAAAGCCCCAACAAGTGGGATTAAAACGGAGCATTGAGTCAAAAACAGTATTTTTTAAGTTGAAATGCCATTGTGTCAAGGTTGAGTGTTTGGTAACGCTTTGGTGGTTAGAAACTGCACTTGCTGAGTGCCAAAACCTTTGTTGGAGGAAAATAAAATGAGTAGTTAGAAAGAAGTAGAGAAAGAGTTAAAGCGAAATACCACAGGAGTACATATTTGTAGTTGGAATGCCATGTTGTATGCATGGTGGTGAAAAAGCTACAGAAAGCAGTGAGGAGGGTTAAGAGGAAGTGGTTGTACGTGTGAGTGAGATGGCGACACCAGCGCATGTTTTGACAGCAGTGAAAATCTGAATTTTCGGACCATATCCGGCCGCAAAAAAACACAAACCTTTGGAAATCGATCCAACTATGTCCAAGCGATTGACACAGCACTCAAACCGGAAAAGCCCAGATAATTCTGGATCACAAAGAAGTGGCAGTAGAGACTTAAGAGAAAAACACAAGAGTGATAAGAGAAAGGATTACAGCAGATGTAAGGTGACGGTTTCTCCACACAAACCTAAAGAGAACAACACAAACTGTCATTCCACCAAACCAAACATTGAAAACTCATTTGAGAACAAACGCGTGTCACCCGGTCGACAGAAAAATTGGACGACAACGATTGGTCAGGATACCCCAAAAAACAGCCTCATGGAATCGAATAACAATCCACAGATAAATTGCAGAGAGAAAGATCTAAAAACATGGGCATGGTTGCCAGAGGTTCTGCCAAACACCAACCGATCTTAGCAACGAAAAACACTGCCATGCTTTAAAAACGAACCCCTGAAGAAGCCTATAACAACTTTTTCTGATCATGTTACAATGGGTTTGTGGAACACACGCAGCTTTTATCATTTAACAAACACTTCAGATGTCAACTTGGGTTCATTTGACCTTCTGTGCCTTCAAGAGACTTGGATCACGAAGAAACCCTCAATGGATGGCTGTGACATTGCCTTCTCACTGGCAATTCAAGGCCCACTTGGAAGACCTCGAGCTGGATTTCTCACAGCCATTCGAACAGGCAGTAACCTACACCTGGAAAAAACCCTTATAAATGAGTCGCACATACTGGCCACACTGATGTCCTGGAACCCTTCTCAAGCTACCAAGGACTATGGGCCTCATTACACGGATGGCGGTAAGGATTTACCGGTACCGGTAAAATACCGTTACCGGTAAATCCTTACTGCCTTACTACGAGGTCCCTTTGCGGGTTGGGGGATTTAACGCCTGCTTTTTGCAGGCGTTAAAAACCAACCCGCAAAGGGACCCAGGGAGCTAATTACGGTACCACGGAAGGCGCTAATTACGGTATTGCGGTACCGTAATTAGCGCCTTCCCCATTCCCATTGAGCCCTATGAGGCAAAAATGGGAATGGGGAAGGGCAATGGTGGAAGGGGGAATTACCGCCCCGCCAACCTTGGAATGGGGCGGTAATTCCCCTTTCCGCCAAGGCGGTGCCGGTATTTTACCGGCATGAACCATGGCGCTAATAGCGCCATGGTTCTCCGCCATCCGTGTAATGAGGCCCAATAGGTTGGTGAAGAACTACTTGGTGATTATGTCACAATCACACTTTGTAAGGGAAGAGAGTTCGACACTCTCTCCCGAACCACAGAAGCCAAATGAATTGACCCCTCCCACCGTGGTTGGCACAGGTACCTGATATAGATATACACAGGACACCACGTGGCAGCCAATGGGGGGAAGAGGGATTAGGGAGAGGTTGTGGATAGGGTGGGGGAATTAGGAACACCGGAAAGAGGGTAAGGAAATACCTAGTTTGATTAGGACTGGGGAAACACAGGGTAAAACCTGACCTACACAACCCTATCATACATATTCAGATACGTGATACCTGTAGAACTAACACATACACACATAATGCAAATATTTCACACATGGCCCAGTGGGCAAGCATAAGCGACATGTAACAGAACGTAAAACACATGTAGCAGCAGACTCTAGTTAACAGCACTAGTTTTGCTAACACACATAACTTCCTGATTCCAGGAACTGTTGTGACTTAACCAACAAGACTTGTGGCACTGGCCCCTTTGCATTTGAACGTTCGTAATTACATAATTTCCATCAAGGGTGATTATAACCCAACAACTAGACATAAGCCCCATCTCCCAAGACCACCATGGCAATGCATTAGTCTGTCTGTCAAGGACTGTAGTATATCACAGTTCCCTCCCGTACTTATCTTTAGTCTGGGAGCCCCACGGGACTACCCGGACGATGTGGACTTCTGCAGAAAAAGGTGAGCCGGCAGCGTGTCTGTCCTCCTGCCGAAACGCTAGTCCTCCAACTGTCAGCATAACAGTGAGCTGGGCGACCCCGAACTCCTGGTTCCTCCGACAGCATAACGCCTAGCAAACCAAAATAAGCCGCACCTGTCTGGTGCCGTTGCCGGTTAATAAGCTGTGAGTAATTAGAGACAGCTGGCAACGTGCACGCAACCCAGGACTACAAGCGGCTGCTAATTCTGCTGCGAAATGTAGTCTTTGCTTCCCCAGCTCTCCAATGCACTTCATCGTGCATAATGTAACACTCCTCGTCTGCCCCATCCTCTATTCCTGACAGATTAACACCTATTGGAATCCCAAAGAACCAACCACCACCTCCTTTTTGGCCAAAATAGAAAATCTCTTGGACGATACTATACAAAACTACCCAGTAGACCACATGATCATATGTGCAGATCTGAACGTGACAATAGTTTCCGGGGAGATATGTCTCAAAACATCAAACAATCCATTTAGCATCGGCGTAAAAAATCTTTGAAATCCCTACGGGGAAACGACGGCTCGTGGAAAACTGTGGGACAAAATCATGGTTGCCAGAGATCTTCAGAATTTACATTGCCTGGGTAGACCAAAAGAACTCAAGATTCCTACCTGGGAACAAGGCGCCCATCAGGCTACGCTGGACCATATCTATTTCTCATGTGACCTACTGGCAAGGGTAACTTCTTTTCAGGTCATACGGACACATAACAGCGACCATAACCTCTTAAAGGTGATATGTAAAACGGAAAAAGTACATTTTGCACCCAAGCGCCCCCAAACCCAGTCCAACTTTGAAGTAAACAAAGGGGGAACTTGTCTCCGACTGAAGCCATCTGAAATAATTGTGATCACAAAACAATATATACACGCAAAAATGAGGGATCTGGAAATAAAGGGATCGACCAAAACTGACTATTGCTAACTTCTAGTCCCGTACCAGCGACCAGTAGCTTTTTCTAAACCACCAAAAAACCACTCTCGTGCTAACAATCACATCTTGAAAGCAAAAAGGAGCGGAAATGCACAGATCGATAAGGAAAGCCAAAAAGGTGCCAACAAAGTCCAATATAGACGAGGCTAACTCATCGAGAAAGAAGTATAAGAACTGGTTAAAATCTTACAAAATTCAACTATACCAAGAAGACACAGAAAAGATGTTAAGAGCTCTTAGTGGGAAGCAGTCAAAGGACATTTGGTCTCTAATAACGTCTGGTCGAAGGGCCACACAAGATATCTTATTGAGTAATGTCAATGAAAGAGATTGGATCGACCACTTTACTAATCTATTTGCTCCGCCACTTCCGATTCCTCCGAAAGCTGAACCAGATACTGACAAATGGGACATTGAACAGGACACATCTACGATTGAGTGTAAAATCAATAACCTAAAAGCCTCCCGAGCTCCGTGTCCGGACTGGCTCTCTAATGTGGAACTGAAAGCAAACTCCAAAGACTGGGTGACACTAATAGCTGAAATATTCAAGACATGTGCCAATTCGAACACCATACCGGGCTCATGGAGAGCAGCAAACGTCGCCCCGATCTACAAGAAAGGCGATAAAGGGGACCCCAATAACTACTGCCCAATCGCTCCCTCTTGGATTGCATTACCAACATTTTCAGTTAATTTTTGCTAGACAAATTTACATCTTGGGCAGTATCCTCAGAAGGATACGACCCATTCCAAGTGGGTTACACAAAGAACTTGGGTACAATGACGAACATCTTGCTCTTGAGGATTTTGAAGGCTAAAGTTCTGGAAGACTCTCCTAAATTATTCTTGGCCTTTATTGATTCTCTCCCAAGCTTTTGACAGAGTTAATAGAACAAAACTATGGTTGAAACTAACTGATTGAAACTGCCCAAAATCAATTTTGGTGCCCATAAAAGACCTCTAAACTGACACATCAATGCGAGTCGGACTGAGTGGAGCTGGTCTCCTCTCTAAGAACATACAAACAATTAAAGGAGTGAAACAAGGGTGCCCTTAGCCCCAGCTCTATATAATGCATACACGGGGGATTACCAACACTCGTAAAAGAGGGTTAGAGCTTTCCCACCATCAGTGGGCAACGAAAAAATAATTAGACTACTCTATGCAGATGATATCATCTTAGTCGATCAAACGGCTATAGGTCTACAAAGAAAGATGGACAACCTAAAAGAATATCTGCTAGCAAATGATTTAGAATTCAACGCCGGTAAAACCAAAGTGCTGATTCTAGAGAAAATAGCAAAGAGAAAAAAAATATTAACATGGCACTTAGCGGAAGACAGATTGGAAGTAGTCTGCTCGTTCAGATATCTCAGTGTCACAATTAGGAGAAGTCCACAGGAAACACAGATGCAATAAACTCTCTGGATGAAAACTAAAAGTTTGACTAACCAGATGATGGTGCTAGACAAAAAGTTTTGTTTTTTGTCGCTCAAAGGGACTCTGATCTTCTACATATCTAAAGTGGTCCCAGCGATCGTCTATGGGGCTGAGGCGATGCCGGCAATCCCACTTGAAATCTGGAAAAAAACTTGAAGGCTTTGTTTGGAGGAAAATGTTGTGCTTGCTGTCATCCACCCCGGTGGCATCAATCAGGAGTGAACTAAGCCTGGTGTCTTTAAAAGGCCTGGTATATCTAAATGACCTAATGTTGTTCCAGAAAATTGAAATTTCAAACTCTAAAATGCATCAGATGATCCGGGAAGAACAAAAAAGGGATCAAACAAAATGCTAACTCTCTAGTTTCACAAAAATCTCACTTTGCTTGAGGTAATCGGGAGCTCTGAGGAGGAACTATACAACAACCCAACAAAATCAGCAAAGAAATGTAAAGAACATGATTGGTGTAACACCTTGAAGGAGGCTGCAAGAAACAAATCAACTAGACATCAACCGATTAATGCCCAAGAACTGAATGAACCCATAAACTATCTGCTGAAGTTCCCCAACAAAAGGATCAGATCAATCTTTCTGAGAGTGAGGCTAAATGTCTTAAAAACCAACGAAATCCTGGCAGTCAGAGACAAAGCAAGGGTGAACACATGTCTTTTTGTTTTGAGACAAATGTAGCTGAAACTCTAAGTCATCTGATCCTCAAATACACTGGCCTATCATCTAACAGAAAGATTCACCTAAACCGTCTGTTTTCCAACTTTTGTGAACTGGATGAAGAGTACTGGTGGACCTACTTAATGAATGGGGCCAAGTGGAAACCAGTGATCGCAGTGGGCAGTTTTTTGGAAAGCTTGAACTTGGAAAACGTATAATTTAAATAAGGGAAAGATAAAGAGACTTCCATGCAATCATTTTATTTAGTATAGGAGACACGTATGGAAACACATAGATGGGAACTTACTTGTAAAAACTGTTGAAATGCAGTTAAACCAAGAATAAAAATAAAAAAAATAAAAAATCTGATTGATAAAATAACTGTGTTACACGTTCCAAAATAATTATCAAGACAACAGATGAGGAGTTGAATAACACAAACATTGACAATCTTAACTCCTCCATAATTGTAATCACAACTGCTGTAAAGGAAACTAAAGACACATTGATCTTAAGAGAGTTGCATGCTGGGAAATGTGGTTTATGCTGACTGCAAAACATTACAAGTCATAACGCTTGCATATTGGAAATTGTAGTGAAGGAAACTATAGAGACATTGAATTGAAAAGAGCTTACATGTAGGGTCTGAAGTGAAAGTAAATTGCAGGACCAGGAACTTTTGCATCAGGGGAAATTGCATTGATAAAAACTACAGAGGCATTGAACCTTAAATCGCTTACATGCAATTGAAGTACAAAACATTCGACAAGACCATTGCAAATCATAACTCTTGCATGCTGGGAATTGCAGTGCAGGAAACTGCAGAAACATTGTCAGAGAGATTTCACGGTGCAAACTACAGTCAATGCGAACAACAAAAACAGTGGAAATGTTGTCTTGTACACTCTGAAAAATGCAGTGAAAGTATTCTGCATAGTGGTATTATCTGGGTATTGATGGTTGCAGGGTGCAACATGGTGTGAGTACTGGGCATCTAATAGCAGTGCCTCGAAAATGCCTAATACAAATACACAAGCCAATACCGTTGTTTGCCAATGCTTGTTTTTAACAGGACTTCAGTGAAGGACATGCATAGTGCTTATAAATCGAGTGAGTGAAGGCAGACCTGGTTAAGGCATTGTTATTACACCAGTAGCGCCTTTGCAACTCCAATTAAGTAAACTCTCAAAAGACTGCTTTGAAAAAACACCGGCAGGCACATTGAATGCAAAGTATGATGGACGCATGGCCACTGTGAGACCTCAGCTAAGTATGTTAAACCTATAGTTCCTCTCCCATCACCACACTTTATCCGACTTCATACCGTTTTCTCACAAAGAGAGTCCTGATTAAAGGCTTGATTAAAGCACAAAGAGTTCCCATGAGGAGGTGCTTTGGATGGGGAAGAGCAGGAACTGGGTGGAAATGGCCCTAGGGATTAGCATGGCCATGGGCAGTCAATGTGTGGGTAAATAACCAAACAACACCTACAAGCTTTGTGGCCCCCCTTTATGACATTTCTCCCTATCTGTATTGAAATGCAATAATGTTGGCATATATGTGGTGCTAAAGTTCCACCTAATAGCCCAGACTAAAAATACATCTGGTGCAGGGAAACACAGCTATAGAGTCACTGAGAACTATAGAGTCACTCAGAATAAGAACAGAATTGTGCTTGTTAGAAAACACACAAAATGTCAAAGATCAGGACAATGAGAGACAGACCCATTCCTTGTTGGGAGCACTAGTGAGGGCCAATTAGCGAGACGTTGAGAAGCTCTTGCACACTGGTTGTTGAGATGCAAACAAATGGCCCTTAAATTCAGAAGGGGCAATTAAGATAGAATGGTGTCAGTGCTGATGAATAGTCTTGATTGACAAACATCACAGTCTGTAGCCTAGTTGTGGTGAAATAATGACCAGAGAGAAAATGTGAGCTAATTGGCTTTCTTGACAGCATTGCTTAAACAAAAACCTTTGAAACATGTGCATGGTGTCAAGCAAGGACCTCATTTGGGGGTCTCCACGGGCCGCAACTGTGACCCCTGATGTCTCCCTTGCTACCCCTGTGGTCTCCTTTGATACCCCTAAAATAATATAAATACATGTTTTGTTTCGTTTTTTTATTAATGGAAGCTCCTTGGCTGTGGCCAGCATGTGGCTCTTTGTTTCTGGAGTGGCTTGCTATCCTGTTCAGGCCTCTTAAAAAAAAGGGGGTTTCAGAAGTGTAACACTTTGCGCACTGACCTTTAATCAGAAAGAATAGGAATAACAAATAATGTGTCCTTCTGGAATTCTATACAATAATTGCTAGACTCATTAAAGGTTTATTTCAGACACACTTCAGGGGGTGAGTCATTGATTTAGTCTGTTCTTAAACACCTCAAATTCACAATGCAGACAAAAACTTCCAAAAAGCATTCAGAGTAGAATAAGCATCCAGTTCGGACTATGGGCCTCATTACCCGGTAGGCGGTGAGCCATGGCGCTATTAGCGCCATGGCTCATGCCGGTAAAATACCGGCACCGCCTTGGCGGAAAGGGGATTTGCCACCCCATTCCAAGGTTGGAGGGGCAGTAAATCCCCCTTCCACCATTGGCCTTCCCCAGTCCCATTTCTTCCCCATAGGGCTCTATGGGAATGGGGAAGGCGCTAATTACGGCACCGCAATTTTGCGGTGCCGTAATTAGCTCCGAGGACCCTTAGCGGGTTGGATTTTAACGCCTGCAAAAAGCAGGCGTTAAATCCCCCAACCCGCAAAGGGACCTCGTAGTAAGGCGGTAAGGATTTACCGGTACCGGTATTTTACCGGTACCGGTAAATCCTTACCGCCATCCGTGTAATGAGGCCATATGTATTTTTCTCTGTTACGTTCATCACAAGACATTCTATCTCGGTGTCCTCGGTCACTTGACAAACTCCTTGTGCCTAAAAGCTTGTGGACTGTGTAGAAATGTCCGACCATAGCACATAAAGTGGCCCTTGATTTAATTGTGCCCCTACTAATGCATTGTTGTAAATTGTCTATCTTTCCTATCTCCCTGGCTTGCTGTTCAGGATGTCTGTTTGCATGTATCAGGTAAAGAGTGCCCAGGGCACGGGATGCCGTGTCTGCACGCTGCATTCGCTGTGCTAATCTAAATTCTTGAATACAGTGTTATGAACACTCCCAATGGTATGTACCAGACCTGCAGATAAACGCGCCTGCTGTTAAATCTCGGTTACCAGTTTAATGGTATCCACTACAGAGTGTAATTTGCTTTCTGACTTTGAGAACATTCAGACATGTAATTGCTCATTTTACTGTAGAGGGTAGGATAGCTATAGCAAGTAAGATAGCCCAGTTGGCTGAGCGCTCACTGCTGTGATGTGTGTGTCTTCTGCAGGTTGCAGGTTTGAATCCCGGCAAGGCCAACTCAGCCTTTCATCCTTCTGAGGTCGACAAATGAGTACCAACACAGGTTGGTTGATATTGTATGTATATTTGTTCTATATAAAGCGCTTAAGCATAAGTGCTATATAATGACACATCATTATCATTTCGCCTTGGCGTCTGCTTGCTTTCACAGTAATTTGGTAATATGGGCCTATACACACTGATATTAACGATACATATGGTAATCCGTTCTTGTATGAGATGTATATCACATTACAGTGATATCGTAACCATACTTTTCGTAATGTAACTAGGAACAATGCCATGTGATGCCACTTCCTGTTTTGTCAAGGGGTATTGCATCGCTTCCCGTGATGCTAATTCAGAGTGTGGTCAAATGACCTCAGGTCAAGGGTCGTGTGATGTCATTTCCACTACCCCTGCCATTTTTGTGAAATGATGTCCCTGATGTCAAGTCGAAGTAACGTTTTAGCCACAGTTTAGATAAGTATAGAAAATGCATTCACAAATATTTGTGAATACCCAAGTAGGTTAGGACTAGGTGGGTGCTTGCCCACATTTGCATTGACTTTCCTTTTCGATTCCTGACACACTTCTTGGCACGCCTAGTTTTGCAGATTGTATATCAAGCTATAAGTGGATGATATACAGAGGTGAAGACAGGAAAGGTTGAGGGGATGGCTTTGCCCCATTGGTTCCCCATTGGTTCCTCTACCACATCCCTGTACATTCACCCCCCCCCCCCCGCCTGCTTGGTCGTTTGGTAAACATCCTTCTTATTCCAGCTGTGAAGTGAACTGGTCCTGCTAACTCCAGCTGCTTAGAATCCGAGCTCTAGGTACCACACATATTCCTCGATCCCATCACTATGTCAGAGCTGGGCCTTCTGGAATCTTGTAGGTGGCCAGACTTAAAGGTGAGTGATTGCAATATTATCAAGCCAATAGTACTTTTTAAAGTGTTTGTTGTAAGAATGGGTGCGTGTTTATTAGGAATGTTATATCTGTGGGTAGGTGTGTCAGTGTAAAAGCATTTGAAAGAGTGCATGCATGTGTGAGTGAGTCTCTGTACATGCTTAAAGATATGTGTGTAAGTGCGCGATTAAGTGAGCAACTAAGTGAGTGTCTATGTGCATGAGTGTCATGCATTCATGTGAATTAGTGCCACTTTGGCTGGGCAGGTGGACCATTCTGAAAGTATGTTTCTACACACAGACTCTAAAGTGAAGTATGCCTTTCAGCCTTTCACTGAGTAGGGCAGTGAAAGATTATTGGAAAGTAGGTCCCGGCAGCCACATATTGTGCCACTTATACTCCCCAAAGGCTTTCCACAAGCATCTGGGGGTCTGTTTTTATTAAACACCAAAAGTCACAACAACTGCAGTCAAGAAATAAAAAAAAGGACAGCACCAACACTCAAGCTGCAGGTCATGCTTTCCTGTTTAAAGTGTGTCAGCTACTTGTAGATTTTATTTAGCTTGCAGCATGCCAGTAGTGACAGCATGCTTTTTTCAGTGGCATGCTGATATATATAGTGAGCACCACCATTACATGGTTTACAGTGTCAATAATTGCATATATTTAGGCTTAAGTGTTTTGCAGATCCATAATATGTATTGTGGATACAGGCATCATGCTATTTTATGGTGACAGTGCTGGCATATATTGTGGCAACCATCATGAAAGTGGTTTAACGTGGCAATATGGACATATATGTGGTACAGATATCCTGAAAATATGCTTTACAGTGACACTGCTGGCCTATCGTGTGGACACCACCATGCAAGTGTCTTATAGTTGAGTCTTATAGTTGAAACAATGTCATATATTACCGCATAGCAAGCATAAACAAATGACAAACAATAGTCATGTCTAGTGTTTGGCGACCTATCACTCTACTCTATGTTTTTATGTGTTACCCTACAGAACCGATAATACTTTGTATGTCTTTTACCACATTTTTCTCAAAAACGGTGCTGTAAAACATCCTATTTTATCCCATTATTTTAAAACATTCTTGAAGGGTTACACCTGAGAATGAAGCTTTGTTCACTGGACTCCCACACTCATTTCAGTCATTCACATTAATTCAAGGAAAATATGAACGCATCCCATTTATGATGGTGGTGCCCCCAAAGTGTCTCCTCCCTCCTGGCACAAAGAGCTAGGTTCACAGGCTTGTCTCGCGGCCATGTTTGTGTTTTTGCAAACACCATTATCTCTGGTGCCAACCAGGACTTCTTGTTTCCTGTTCTTCTCTCTGCCTTTTGGGTAGGCCAGCCCCACCAAGTTCCCCTGAGGGATGATTTCGCACAATAGTATTCCTGATGAAATATATAATGTTGTTTTGTGCTGCCAGTGCTGAGGACCCTGAACCCAGGACCCAGGAAATCGAGGGCACACGGGATAATAGAAGCCATCAGCTGTTCCTTTAGCAGCGTGTCGCTTCGTTCCCAGGAAGGGGCGGAGCCTTGTCGCTGCTCACGTGAGGAGTCACGTGACCCAAAACACACGGAAAAAGCATCCGCTTCCAGGCGAGCGGTGCGTTGTTTTGTGCTGCCAGTGCTGAGGACCCTGAACCCAGGACCCAGGAAATCGAGGGCACACGGGATAATAGAAGCCATCAGCTGTTCCTTTAGCAGCGTGTCGCTTCGTTCCCAGGAGGGGGCGGAGCCTTGTCGCTGCTCACGTGAGGAGTCACGTGACCCAAAACACACTGAAAAAGCATCCGCTTCCAGGCGAGCGGTGCGTTGTTTTGTGCTGCCAGTGCTGAGGACCCTGAACCCAGGACCCAGGAAATCGAGGGCACACGGGATAATAGAAGCCATCAGCTGTTCCTTTAGCAGCGTGTCGCTTCGTTCCCAGGAGGGGGCGGAGCCTTGTCGTTGCTCACGTGAGGAGTCACGTGACCCAAAACACACGGAAAAAGCATCCGCTTCCAGGCGAGCGGTGCGTTGTTTTGTGCTGCCAGTGCTGAGGACCCTGAACCCAGGACCCAGGAAATCGAGGGCACACGGGATAATAGAAGCCATCAGCTGTTCCTTTAGCAGCATGTCGCTTCGTTCCCAGGAGGGGGCGGAGCCTTGTCGCTGCTCACGTGAGGAGTCACGTGACCCAAAACAGACGGAAAAAGCATCCGCTTCCAGGCGAGCGGTGCGTTGTTTTGTGCTGCCAGTGCTGAGGACCCTGAACCCAGGACCCAGGAAATCGAGGGCACACGGGATAATAGAAACCATCAGCTGTTCCTTTAGCAGCGTGTCGCTTCGTTCCCAGGAGGGGGCGGAGCCTTGTCGCTGCTCACGTGAGGAGTCACGTGACCCAAAACACACGGAAAAAGCATCCGCTTTCACCCTCGCGGCGTTAAGCCCGGTAGGGGTAGAGGGCGCTGGCTGTTGTGCGGCTGTTAGGCGCTGCCGGCGCGACTAGAGACCAGAGAACGGGAGACTGCGGAGGTATTCCCTCTTTGATCCCGACCTAGAGCAAAAGGTAAGTTCAACTAACACTGCCAAAAAGTCATAGATGAAAATTCGCATAGCGCGGTAAATTAAATAAATAAAAAAAAGGAAAGAAAACTAAGTACTGTAAGTCCGAGCTGGTGCTTATTGGCCGTTGTAAGAACTAAACAACTCGATAATGTCAGCAGCAATGAGGGGGATGACGAATAAAGCTAACACTCGAGCTCAAGCTAAGCGAGGGCTGAACATCATGTCCACGACTATAGGAAACCACACTGACACGGAGAGAGCTCCTAATCAGTCCTCTGCTTCTTCTAACGCCCATGAAGCTACTACAATGGTTAGCAAGAGCGTCACTCCCCAAGTCATCGGCCCCAGGATTGCAACCTTCAATGACAATACTAGACAACAGCTGTACTCTAGCTCCGAGACATCCAGGTCTACCGGTACTCACGAACATATGGATAAAGCGTGGCTGAGAAGGGAAGGAACGAATGACTCGATGGATACTTTCGACTTAGGAAGTGACTCCGAAGGTATCGAAGACCTAGAACGAGATGAGACTACCGAGAGGGAAACCAAAGACGAGCCTGAAAATGAAAAAAAAAGCAATCAGAGAATTATAGGGAGAGGCAAGGGACAAAAAACGCTGGTTCTCCTACATCGCAGGGGGAAAAACCCAAAGTAACCATGGAAATAGAAAAAGAGACGCAGGTGGTCGAGACACAGGGAAGAAACAGCGAACCTGAGGAAACTCAATCAGGAACAAAGAATGTTGAAGTCTGCACTGCTATGATACACCACGTTCTGAGTGACCAACCATCTCCTAATACCCCTTACTTCGAGCATAACCCTGAGGATCCAACACGAGACCCAGCCCATAATACTCAGGAAAATAACATAAGTATAATGACGATCCAAAGAGCAGCAGCCAGGGTAGAGCACTCAAAATCGAGCTCATCGTTAAAACTACTGGCTTGGACAAAGGTAGCTGAGATGCACAAACCAGAGTCAGATAAAATAGAAACAACAATAACCATGAGCAAAGGAGATGAGCATTTGATCAAAGCACTACAAGATACAAGGGGTCTCCACGCCAAATCAAACGCAAAAGAACACCTCACAGCGCTAGAGAAACCGGAGGGCACTAAAGAGCCGTGGTTACCACCAAATGAATGGATTGAAAGCTCTACACTGCCAACAACTCTAACACAAAATAATCCAAATTTAGGAGAAAGAAGAAATTCAGTAGGGATAGTGGATCAAGTAATAAAAGATCTAGCAAAAATGAATGCAAAATTGCTGCCAACTAGAAGGTCATCTCAAATAAACGCCAACATGGAAAAACCACCATCTGCAGAGTCATACTATCCTAAGCATAGGAGTATACACGAAGTAATGACTCTAGAAACAAACTCGCCAGCATTCGAATCTAGAAATGAGGAGATTACAGTGTCTCAAAAGAGATGTCGAAGAAGAGAAAGTTCCGAAAATGATGACTGTAGTGCGAGGAAAAGACTCAAAAGTCATAGAGAAGAAGAAAACAAGGGAAGAAATACATCTGTGGACTCGGAAGATGAGGATGGTACAACAACCTTGAGAAATGAAAACGGGCGGAGATCCACGGAGATCCCCCAGACGGGAATAAGTAATATAGACGAAACATCAACTTGCGATGAAAAAATAATATCGAAGTTAAGTCCAATTCTGATGTCGGCTGCAACAATAGCTGTCGCGCCTCTGATGAAGCTATACGAAAACTTAAATGAGAATTACAGAGACCAAACAACTTTGATTGCTCTACTAAACTCCAAAATGATCAAACTAGAGACAGACCTTAAAGAAATGACCTCTGAGATTGTGGTTGCCAAACGAGGGAATGATATCTCATTAATGGCCTTAAAAGAATCCCTAAGAAATAATTCTGAAGATAAGAAACTCCTAGCAGAAGTGACAAGGCAAGCTCTTACGCTACTTCAAAATGAACGTGAAAGAAGGAGAGACTCAAATACAACTCAGGTCTCAAAAACAGTACAAACGAGCCAGACTTCAGTGATCAACCTAGAAACATTAGAGCTACCTGAGAAATTCGATGCAACTGAGCATGCGCCTGAAAAAAAAAAGAAAGAATCAGAGATAAGGGTAACTAAACAGAATTGCTGCTATGATAAGGAACTCGCAATTAGCCATGATGTCAGTGATTGCGGAAGGACGAAGTTGAAGAGTGCAGAGATTGCACAGAAAACAAGGTCTTACTCTTCGATCGATTCCACAAAACCTATAGAAAAAGCGGTTGAGGAAAGTAAACAGCTAATCGAAAAAGAAGTAGATAAAGAGCAAGCTCTTCTACCATCCAATCCACCCAATATGTCAAAATCCGCTGATACAAACACAAAGAATCTGGGAAGTATGCCTATAACTGAACACGGAAAAAAGAATTAGAGGGAGTGGTATGATATATTTGAAAATCCGAAAATCAGTTCAGGAGCGAGTAACGAGAAGAGCTCAAAAACAATCAAGCCAAATTCAAATAATTGTAACAAAAAATCTAAGAAAAAACAAGCAAAAAAGAACAGGAAAACTCGCAGTTCAGCCAATTTCTTCAGAAACATTAAAGCATTGAACATAACGGTAAATAATTCTGAATTATCGACGTTGAAGGGAGAAAAGAAAAAAAAAATAGATGATGAGATCCAAATCGTGGAGGAAAAAACACAGCCAGTAAATCTGACTGAAGACAATATGACCCTAACTGGAAGAACAATGGAGCTGGACATGGAAGACCTAGAAGGTGATGAGGAGGAATTGTTGAACATGTCAACTTACAGTGTGTCTGAAGCTGAAGAAAACAAAGATAACAATGAGGCAGTAAAAACAATCGAAAATCAAAGAAATACTGGACGTGATAATCGTGAGTTAGAGACAAGCCCGCAGAAATCGCCCATCGAAGGGTACGAGAAAGAGAAAGATAGTAGATCGCCAAATAAAAGAGTGATTTCGTGGCCAGAAACACCTAAAAAACCCCAATCTACAACAAAGAAAAGTAGTAAAAAGATGCAAGAGCCACAAATCTTTTTGACCTTAGAAGAGAAAAGACTGAAGAGTATGTTAAAACAGGGAAACACACCTAAGATTATGGAAGTTACAAAAAAACCCACATTAGATGAGCGGAAAAACAATACAATCAGCAGTGAGCTTCTGAATGAGAAATCCACAAGAGAAGTTGAAGAACCTAGAGGGAATGTCGATGAGTCCACTAAGTCAAGAAACCCTAACTTGATTGTCGGAAACAAAACAATACAGAAAAACCATCAGTATCGATTACTGGTTGAGAAAATTGACGTAGGAAAAGGTGGGACCCCACTAAATCGGTACACCATTCTACAACTATTCCAAAAAATTCCTGTGCTAAGGGTAATAAAGAGCGCTCGGATTGATCGGGTGGAAATCATGGCTGAGATGAACCAGAAGTTTGTACTTTTACACATCAACGACAAAAAAGATGCAGAATTGATCATGATGAGCGAGAGACAACTCCTGGAAGCGGGATACCAAGTATACGAAGTAGACAACACCTTAAAGGGAAATGACGACGCAAAAACAAAAGAATCCAAAGTACAAAGAACAAACGAGAAAGAGCTAGTGACATTCAAAAGAACAGAAAAAAACGCAATAAGGGAATACGCGTCTGATGGCAAGCTCAAAGACACAGAAATAGAGACTGAAGCAGTAGGTCTTCCCGATGACATAAAGACGAAGAAAATCAAAATAACAGTGGACAATCGCGGAAAGTTAGGTACAGGGTACTATAAATCTCCGGAAGTAAATGCTGATGAAGATGAAGGAAAAAAGTGGTCTTGGTTGGCAAAATCATTGAACCCAACAATGAAGAGCTAATGCTATGACAAGATAGGGACACTGACGCTAGCCTCGTGGAACACCAGAGGATTTTCACATCTCCTAGGATCTCCACCGGAAACAATACAAAAGGCAGACTTGATATGTTTGCAAGAGACATGGGTATCCAAACTACCATGTGTGGACGGCTACGAAGTAGCAATAAACCCAGCTATAAAACAAAAAAAAGGACGGCCTCTGGCAGGACAATTGACTTTAATCAAAAGAACATGTGGACTAAGAATAAAATCCGCCCGTAACTTGTCACCTTTCCTTCAGGAGGTATGTGTAGAACAATCAGAACTCACAGAGAAGCTGACGAACCGATTACATATACTAAACATATATTGGAATACAACATCAAAGTTTAACCAAAAGCTGGAAGATGATATCATTGAAGCCATAGACAAAATTAAAATAGAAGATTCAAAGGCAATAATTATCCTATGTGGAGATTTCAACAGGAAATGTATTGATCTAAACCAACAAAAAACAACGAAGATCGACGGGATGAGATTTAAAAACGACTGTTGGCTAGAACAGATGACAAATAGAAATTTATTAATGCTTAATGGAGCAACAAGAGGGGACATTCCAGCAAACCCGACCTGGGAAAGAGGTACGCAGCAATCTATTATAGATTATATCTTTGTCTCGGAGAACATACTACATGAAATAGTTTCCTTCACAGTCACTAAAAACATCCAAAGCGATCATAATATCACATCAGTGGAATGGAAATGGAGAAAAGCAGAAAAAAAGGAACAATGGAGATGCGACATCGCAGTGGAACCCGGACACAACAGACTAAGGATAAACAAATCGAATATCAAGGAGATATCCGAAAAAATACAAAAATCCCAGGAGCAAGGCCTGACTGAGGCAACTGAATATCAGCACTTACTAGAAATTTATAAATCCAAAAAAACGAAGGCTCTAAAGAACCAAAATTTTTATAAACATAAGTATGACCCGGAAGTGGCTAAAAAAAAGAGGGAACTGAGGAAAGCATTAAGATCGATTAATGCCACCAAAGGAGTAGAAAATCAAACCCAGTCCAAAAAAGTGAGAAACCAGTACAACAACTGGCACAAGTTACATAGAGCTAAGATGGAGAAAAACGACGCAGAGACAATATTGAAAGTGTTGAACCAGAGAAATTCCAGGGGTTTTTGGACCTTAATAAATGAATCATCTAACTCAGAAAAAGCGATTATAACAAATATGGTAACGGAAACAGACTGGGAGTGTCACTACAAAAGCCTGTTTAAAAGAAGGGAAGGTCCAAGTACAGCGGAGATCCACGCAAAAATTCCATGGGACTTACAAATGGACAGAGAGGACATCCGAATCTCAATTGCAAATAGCAGTACATCTAGAGCCGCTGGACCGGATGGCCTCTCGAACGCCGATTTAAAAGAAAACATCGAGGAATGGTCGGAATTCTGTGAGATCCTGTTTAAAGCAATAATAAAAGAAGGAAGGATCCCTGCGACCTGGAAACTAGGAATCATTGTTCCGATATTTAAGAAAGGCTTACGGTCGGAGCCAGCAAATTACCGCCCCATCGCCCTCCTCGATGTCATAGGCAAAGTGTTTGCAACTCAGCTCCTCAAACAACTCACACTGTGGATAAATCAAGGAAAAATCTACGATGACAGGCAGTCCGGGTTTGTAAAGGGAGTGGGCTGCAGCACAAACCTGCTAATATTAAACCTACTAAAAATAGATGCCATTCGATCGGGACAGAAAATCTATCTGGCATTTATTGATATGGCAAACGCGTTTGATGGAGTGAACAGAGAAATCCTGTGGTGTAATTCAAAGAAGAGAGTCTGCAACGAGAGTCTGATAGCAGCCATTAAAGAACTTTACTCTGACACTTACATTCAAATAAGGCTAGACAAAGAAGGAAACCTGTCAAAGCCAATTCCTACAGAAAGAGGAGTGAAACAGGGCTGCCCATTAGGGGCCACCCTGTTTAACTTCTACATCTCGGAAGTAGGGAAAGCACTGTCAAACGTGATTTCATTTCCACCAACCATCAATGGATGCCAACTACATCACATCTTATACGCAGATGATATGGTAATTTTGGACCGAACACCAGTCGGCCTACAGAGGAAATTGTCTGCACTGAAGATCTATTCAGAAAAACTCGGGCTAGAGATAAACGCAGCCAAGTCAGAAATCCTAGTCCTAGAGAACAAAAGAGGAAGAAAATCTAACAAGTATAGATCGAGTTGGTTCGTGGGATCAAAGAAGCTAGAGAAAGTGCATTTTACAAAATATTTGGGCACAATAATCAACTCAAGCATAAATGACGAACCAATGGTAAAAAAAATTCTAAATAGCTGCAAACAATTAACCTCACAAGGGATCGTAATGCAGAAGAAATTCGGGAAATTCACGTTGAGCCAGTGAGAAAATTCTACCAAAATAAAATCACACCGATCCTGATCTATGGGGCAGTGAACATGTTTGGCTGTAACCACAAAATATGGTCTAGGTGTGAAGGTTTCTTCTGGAAAAAAGTTCTCCAAATACCACAAAGCACACCGACTGCGTGTGTTCTATATGAAGTAGGCATGTCCACACTGAACGCAAGGATCACATGGAATAAGCTATTGCTCTTTAGGAAAATGCACGACGAAGCAAACCTACCACCGTTCAAAATCCTAATGGGAAACAAAACAGGCGGAAAAACGTCGGCCCTAAGAGACTGGAAACAGCAATGTGGAGAAATCCTCAAACAGCTAGGGACGGACGAGTCAACGCTATGGAATAATCCAGATTCTGTAAAAAGAAAATTGCTGGATCTCGATTGGATTACAATTGGGGAAAGAAGAGATCGCCAAAAGGCTATGATAAATCAACCATAAGAAGCAAAGAAGCGAAATACGCTTCAGAAATATCTGGCATTAGCTCTGTGCAAACATCTAAGAAAGTATTATTTGATGTTTCGTTTAAACATCCTAGAGACAAAAGAAATCCTGAGAATTAGGCGTTTGATATCAAGAGAAAATACTCTATGTCGATTCTGTGGGGAGAAAGATGAAAATTTAAAACACCTCATTATAAGCTGCACAGAACTAAACGACCAGCGTGTCAGTTGCATGGGAAAAATGAGGATAGAGTACCAGACGCTATCTGAAGAAGAATGGTGGAGACAACTACACTTGACTGAAAGCAAGCCACTGTTGATCGCAGTAATGCGATTCTTAGAGATTCTGCAGAAGCACCTAAAAATGAATCCGGTGGTCGCCTAAAACCACAGCCCGTATAGGCTGTGGTAAAGAGCCCAACCTATCCGAAAAGACTGGAAAAAGACAGAATATCCGTTGATGCAAAGGTAGACGAATTAGGGATAGAAAAAGTCAAGAGAAGAAGTCCAGCAAGGTGTTTCAACAAAAAATAGTTAAGGACTATGATGGAATGTTGATCTTACACTAAAGATAAAGTTTTTCAAAAGTTTGTATAAACTAAATGAAAATAAAAATAAATAAATAAATAAATTATGTTTACTTTAGAGGGAGGAACATTATCTGGGTGTACTTGCCTGGAAAATGTGAAAGGTGTATAACTTACGCTGGAACAGTTTGCGACTCTTTCGCAAGAGTAACCTGCTGCTATGTTCCACTGGTTTTCCTAGATCCAACTTCCAACTGTTTACAACAACATCAGTTTTATTATTTCAGCCTTTGCATATAATATAAATTTCATACAAATATGTCATCAATCTATCAGGAAATCTTTAGCGTGACATCACTTTACCACCCGAGCAAGTACCACATGCACACATAGAACTCTCACAACACATTCCATCCAGCTAATTGAGATCTGTAAGCGCAGAATAACTACAGGACGATTTTCAATCTTACAAAGTCGCCAACCAGAGAATAAAGAATCAAATTCAACCATGTATTTCTTCAAAACTTGTCAAAAAGACACAATGGATTGCTAATTGTATCCAGAGCACAGAACTGAGCCTTTGCTCCTGGGCACACAGAGAGTCCTGTTGGAGGCTAAAGACTGAGGGGAGCCAGCAGTCCAGTTTCTTTCTTTATTATTATGTGTTACTTGACATTGCCTTTAAACCAACTGCTCTTTCAAAACTACCAATAACACAGGAGTCAAACTGGAGTGGCAAGCATCCTTTCCAAATGATGGGAAATAGAACAGCTGAAACGGGAATTTGTCTTCACCACAAATGATCTGGGTTGCATTTTCTCACAGATTCCCCTCATGGCGCTGCACCTGTATGAGGATCTCAGCAGATGCCACAGGGGGCCACCAGCAGGAAATCAAATTTTGTCAATGAGAATTTACTTTGGATATTAAACTGTGCATGGGGCAATCACTAGTTGAATCATGCGTACAATCATGCTTTTGGTGAGAATGAAGCATAACATGTGCTCCATGTTAACAGAAAAAAATGTTTTGTCTGGCCAATGATGCTTGGCTACCCCACAACCCAGTTGGAGGCATTGAGAGAGGGGGTGGTTGAAGGCCATTCCAGTAAGGAAAATCTGGAAATGCCTCAATAAGGTAAGGGAGTTTTAAAAGAAGAATGGCCAAAATCTAGCACCCACCTTAATCACCGCCTGCCAGCATCCGCTATTTCCTTCACCTGTAAAATCATGACTGGATTACAAAACTGTATCGAAAGGACCCCCAAAAAGAAGATGATCCAAAGGCCAGTCTCTTAACCCCCTATTCTATTTACCTCTACCTTTCACCCTAAAATGGACATCATTCATTTTTTTGACATAGTATTCTTCAATTGTGCGGACAGCACCCAGATCCTTGAAGATTTAAACCAGGCCGATGACTCCCATTCCACAAAAGTTAGAGCCTTTTTTACCACGATCAATCATGTTTGACGTCGATCAAACACTGGATGGATATTAAATATCTTAAAATGAATCTAGATAAAATGGTGACCATGGTTGCAATGAAGAGTCCTCGTCATTGGAACCCATCTGTCTGGCCGAATACATTCGGACAATGCCCAAAGCCGAAGCGGGAAGTTAAACATTTGGGCATTATCTTTTATCATAAACTATCCTTAAAAAATCAAGTCACTGCAGTCCCTAAAATAAGTTTTCTTCCGTATCAGGAAAATTAAACATCTATGGTCATTTCTATCCTTTACACAACAGTTAACAGTCATTAATTCATTTGTCACCTCATGCAAGGACTTTGATAATAGTATTTATTTAGGTTTTCCAAACTCTCTAATTTCAAGACTACAAAGGATCCAAAACACTCCAGTTATATCTTTTGCCAAACTAAGAAAACAGGATCACATTACTCCAGCCTTATGTACTCTTTACTGCCTACTGATTATTTTTTTTTACCATCTTGTATATTATGTGCCCGGTTTTTAAAAGCCTACAACAGCCAAACACCTCTCGCTTCTCGAACAAACTCAAGCCCTATCTTCCAAATCGCTTGCTAAGATCGAGCCAGGGAAGATTGATAACTGTATCATCCTATTGGAAAGAAATGCAGGGCTCACGTTCATTTACAGTACAGGCAGCCAGACAATGGAACTCCCTCCCATCATCACTACGCAGAAAGTCTAACCTACTGACCTTTAGGAAGCATTTGAAAATGTTTCCTTTTAATCTTACTTAATGTCTCTGCTTTAAGAACAGACTCACAATATTCCAACCTAACTATAGCACTTAATCAAACCCTACCCCTTAAGATAACAGAATAAAAGATATGTGGGTGAGAGTTATGTGGTCAGATGTGAATTTCGAAAAAAAAAAAAAGCCCTGTTATGCTCACACCAGAATAAATGCAACCCGCTAGGGAAGAAGGCCAAAGATGCACTTACAAAGATAACAAGTGTTTATATCCACAACACAGAAAAAACACCAGCAAAGGACTCTGCTGTACGAGAACGTTCTGCCCCCTGGGAGCATGTGCAGCACCTCATAACTACAAACAGTGTCACTCGTGACATCATACTATGTGATACAATACTAACATCTCATTTGGATGGGCACTACACATATAGGGTCTACTCCATATGGGATGCCAGGCCATTGATCCATCTTCATCTGTCCATCTCTATCCACGTGGGTGCTGCTGGGCTTGTCATCCATGGTGAGGCTGGTCTAACACTAAATGGCTACTCTGTTGTGCACTGTTGCCTTATCATTGTTACAGACACCTAGTACACATATCGATGGGCTGCAGGAAAGCTGAGGTCGCACTAACGTGCATGCTTTACTCATTCCTAGGCAGCTCAGCAACTCCCAAGGTCCTCCATCTTAGTTTTGGGCTATCATTTAGTTGTTACTCTGCACCTCATGGCACAAATCAATTGACCCATTTCTGAAGGCACAATAGCCTTGCCTTCTGATCTTAGTGATCGATCGAGGGGTGTAAATGTTTTACGGTCGGTGGTCTGGGTTTGGGTGATGCTGTGGCACGTGAGGGTCTCAGGATGAAAGCATGCATGCAAAGCTGTATTTCTCATGTTGGGATCGTTGGGTGCAGGAGGCCTTGCTATCTGTCTCACGGGATGATACTGCCAAGAGGCACGCTGCTCCCTTCTCATGACCTTGCCGGGTGCATTCTTCCCTGTGTGCAAGGGCCTGTAATTCTTTGGAACAATGGAAGAGTTCATGGGCAATGTGGGGCCTGGCCGGGTCATCGCGTTGTTCGCACTAATACAAGGGTGCTGATAGTCGAGCACCCAATATTATCTGCCACGCAGTGGCCTACTTTCAAGGTTGACTGCCATTTGTCTAAGATGGCGCTCTTCTATAGCTCCTAATACATGCATTACAGTGATTATTCGCCCCATTCATGTGTACCCTCCTCCCCCCTGCTACCAGAATTTGTCTTCTAACGTTTGTGCCTTATTCGGTATTGCTAAGGGGGGTGGGAAGACCCTGTCTCCTCCCCAACAATTTTCTAAAGCCACAACCAGTTGCTGACAGCTGCAGGACCTTAGGAAAAAAAGAGGTGCATTTAGAGTGGTGCGGGTGTTGTGTTTATTTGTAAAACCAGTTATTAAAAAAGGACATTATTTAGATGTACAAAAATTGTAAACTGTTTTCAAATTGCACATATTCATTTCTAATGGTCACTTCCAGTATATATTTTCATCACAATAAGAACCCTACACATATCTTACAGAGCAAAGCATGTTATCAAAATCTAGAATAATCTAATTAATTATTTTCTGATCGAAGATTATCATTTCAAGATGGAAAGTCTGGCACCCTCCTAGTAGACTCTTTGAAAATACCTACATGGGAAAAGGGATAGACAAATAACACCACTAAGAGTTCCAGCCTACTTTGCATAAAAACATAGAGCATTTTTGGAACGTAAGAATGACCACAGATATGACCACAGATTTTTATATTTCATGAACAAGCCTGTGATTAAAAGGGTTCCATGCTTGAATCACTAAGTACATAATGCACACTGGTGGTAGTCATTCCATTTTTCCCAACACTCACTCTAACATTAAAAGGTTTGTAACTTTGAAACATACAATCTGAGTCAGACAGGTTTTGGTTGTAAGGATAAAATGGCTGTGACATCAGTTATTCCATCAGCTTGTTTCTGGGATATTCATATATTTAAATATAATATATAAAGGACCTCCTGCCCAGACTCTGACACACCCATTAGTAAATGTTAGGCCAGAGTATCTTGGTATACTGCGGACCAGACCTGGCACCAAGATGCCAGTGCAAAGGCAGAAAAAAAGACCAGCAAGAAAAGTGAACTCAGTCGCAATGGAGGATGAACGGGCATGCAAACTCTAAAATCAACAAGAGGAATTGACAGGCGACAGGACCTTAACCAAGTGAGAAGAAATGGTACATGCTCTGCAAGGGCACCTACCGAGGACCACGTACCTAAGAATGGCACTCGTTTTGCAAAAAACCTTACAACCGGCGAAGGAAATGTTATCCTACAAGCTGAGCAGAGAAGGTGGGGAGATCCATTTTCACTCCAGACTCAGAGGACGAAGAAGGAGAAACTGCCAGGGTGGGAGCCAAGGGACATGGTGGGGGAGGGGCCATGGAGGGCTAGGATCATATGTGGAGACTTGGCAGTAAAAAGATAACCCTGGCCAGCTATCTGAGGTCGAAAGTGCCACAGGACACAGTTTATGTGGATGACCTGGACTTTCTCAGTGTGTGCAAAGTTATTTTTCCCAGAGAGACATTAGAAGTGCTACGCTTTGGCCTACTGACGACTAACACAGAGGAAAAGCTTAGTGAATTGAGGCTTCGAGAAGGTCCCAACCTTACACCAATGGCCAACCAAGGGGATTCGCACAAGGAAGCAAAGCGGATGGGGAAGGGGTTTGACTGCATAAATGCATCACTAGGAGTAATGAAAAAGCGAAAGAAAGTAAATCATCTGCGTACCTCGGGTTCTTTTGGCTGGCTGGCTGGCTCTCTTCAGGGCGGGCGGGCTACAGGATGGAATGGGGGATTACAGCCCAGAAGAGCAGATTGGACTACTGGGAAAAAGTGGAATGGAAGAAAACAGCAACCCCGAAATAGGCTACTTTCAGATTGATCAATTCTATCTGATAACTTAAATAGGGCAACTGCAACTTCCATCAAGGCGGTTTCCCATGAGCAGTATTCTACAATGGTGTAGATCTCTGAAGCCACCTCTTCATCGTGCCTCTTTTTTGGTGGATTAACGGGTATAACAATCAATTAGCCCCAGAAAGCAAGGATCAGCAGTAGCAGTATATGCCCCCAAACCTCACGGCCTCACCATATCAACACACTCCTAGCTACTACTGCGGTGACATGTCCAAAAAGGGGAGCGGTGTATAGGAAATAATGAAATGGGAGAGAGGTATGTTTTTTTTTTAAATTGACACAAGTCACCATGCCCTTACTATTCCAGTTATATAGTTTGCAAGAGCTAGTGTTGCAGTATTGACTTTTCAGACTCCCCGGGGGTTGAAGCTTGGCCACTTAGCAATAGAGTCTTACAGGCAGATTCCACACATCTCTTCTCTTAGCCCCATCACCATTTTGATCAAATGATATATCACATACATTGAATATCAGACTGACCATGATTTTACAGAAACACACAATTGTGATTAGCATATCGTCATCCCAATAGGGCTTAACAGATATGAGAGGATGGCATTAGGTGAACAAAGAGACTACCTCAGCGGTGATCATTCTCACTAAATTAATGTACATGGCACAGTGGCTTGACAACCACATGACTGTTGAAATGGAGGGTGGGGACAGGGATGTTCCTTCAAAGTAAGAAACGAAGATTGCCTTGGCTTCCTTCTTGTGACCACCCACGCACATATGTTTTAGTGCAGGAGATATCATAGGATTACTCTTTGATGCTGTGTGGAAAGGTAAAGGCACACAGTTTGCAAACCAAACATAGTAAAGGCCTAGATCTAGGAAACACTGCAAAGGCTCACATCTAGCAAATGTGGTAAAGACTGAAAGCTAGCAAGTACAGGAAAGAACCAGTGATATCAACCATACTAAACCCCCGACATCCAGCACATTCAGTAGAGTAGCAGAGCGGACACAGTCCAGATCTTGCAAATACAATAAATGCCACACATGCGACTCATACGTGGTTGGTCGGTACACAGTAAAAGTGCTGGTAACAACCTTTACCGGCACTTTTACCGCAAACTACAAGTTTGCCAGTAGTGATGGAGGATTCACCTCCAGCTGAGAGCTGAGGAAAATATGACACCCTACCAGCAAATAACTGCCAGTATTACATGCACAGTAACTCCGGTGCTGGTAATACCGGTGCCGGTAATAGCGGGAAATCAGCCCATGGAGTCAGACTCCATGGAATGGGGATTTACCACCCTTATCAGAACTTGTAATATGCCAGTAACATCAATTCCATTTGCCGGTATCCTGTTGTTAATACCACAAGGATACCGCAAACTCATAATGAGGCCTCAGTTTTAGGCTTGAAGAATTAAAGGAAACACAAAAAATGCACATTGGGCCTCATTACGAGGTTGCCTGTCTGGAAACAATGGTACCAGTAAGCTTGACGTTGTTTCTGGACTGGCAAACTACGAGTTCTGCGAGCGGGTGCCTTTCAGCCCGCCAGGTCTGACCTGGCGGGTGGACCGGCACCCACTCGCAGACCTTGACGGAAGGACCGGGCAGAAAAAAAATGACTCTGGCGGCAGCCGTGCCGTTTTTACCATCACGGCTACTGCCGGACTCATGATGAGGCCCAATGTACTTTAACTATGTAGACCTATGTAGGGTCACTGTGCATTTTGATGTTATGTTTTGTTATGCTGCTTTGAATTTGTAAAGTGTGTCCTCGTATCACAGAGTGGCAATTCAGTAGTCCACTACTGCACCTAGCTGGGTTACCGGTAGACCATAGATGGAAACATGACATGAATAGCAATCACAATGACACAGTAATGACAACAGTAATGTACGGTCCAAAGCTGTGTGTGCAACTGTGGTGCATTGTCTGAGTGTGCATCTGTGGTTGTGCCGGCTGTGTGGGAGTAGTTAGGCAATTCTGTCCAAAAGGTGCAAGAAGTATTAAGGTGCCAGTGTGCTTGGCATCTGGACAATTGTTTGTCAGCTGTGGGCTCTCAGCTTCTAGTAAATGAATTGCAAATGATAACAGGGAAGTGGAATCAGGCTTACCCTGCCCTGGATCCTCTTGCGGGTCCCATCAATGTGCAGTTTGGAGGCAAGGCCTTGGTTTGCAGAAAGGCCTGGTGGGTGGGGAGATCGGGCCAGAGCAAAGAGGATGGTTTGGCTGTTGGCAGGATCATAGTCAGATTGTGTTTGCTAGGGAATATCCAGAAAGTCTTGTTCTTTCTTCCAGTGCTGCGGCCCTGCTTCTTTATTGGTGGACTGAGCACAAACATCAGATTCTGAAGGGACTCATCCGGGCAGAAATTTAATGGCAGAGTGGCTCCTGCCAAATGCATTTTAACAGCAGCAGAGGACCTTTTTTGCAGAGTTTATATTCTGCTTATAAAGGTGCTAATGGAGTCATGCCCGCCCTTTTCAGCCAGGTTCTATACAGGCCAAGCTAATTTAACTGCTCCAGGAGCCAGTCTCGGAAAAGGGGTTGGCAGGACACACATGTATGGCCGCAAAGACCCATGCTTAAACAAAAAAGGGACTTGAGAATGTCCCTTCTGATGTTTAAGGGTCCAGAAGCAGCCTAAAATGCCATGTAAGTCTGCTTCTGGACCCTTTCAGAGAAAGGAGTTGGGCACAAAGCGCAAGTCTTGTGTGGGTACATAGGCCTATGATTAAGCAGATAAGGACGTGGCGATGTCACTTCTGAAATGCAAGGAGCCACTAAAATGCCCTATTCGGCTGCTTTCGAAACCCCTTCAGATAGAGGTTCAGTCAGTGAGGTTAAAGCAAGTGAACCTTAGTGCAGCTAAATTATTTGCATTGGACGCCCTGAAGCACGGAATGTCCTGTTCCATAACTGGGATATCTTTATTTTATTTATTTATTGAACATGTGTATGGCGCCTATACAGCAGAAAGTGTTTCCAAAGGCCAAAAGACAAAAGGGGGGGGGGGGGGTGGAGGGGACATAGGAGAAAAACAACGATAACTGTCCTACTAGGCCTTGTGACATTCAAATCGTGCAAGTGCAGTGTCAAGAAGTGCAGGGGGGAGTGGGCAGGTCAGGGAAGGGATGGGAAGGGGGAGTGGGGAGAGGAAGAAGTGCTGGTAGGGGCGGGGGGGCTGGGAAAGTACCAGGGGGGTGCCCAATAGGGAAAGTGCCAGGGAAGCTAGGGTAAGGTAATAGTGAGAGGGGATGGGGAGGACCAGCCTCAGAAGGCTAATCAGGAAACAGTGCCCGGGGGCAGGTGCTGGTAGGGGACTGGACAAAGGAGGGCCTGAACCCAGGGAGACTCATAAGGGACACATGCTTCCAGTCGTAGCAGCGGAGGAGACTAGAAGGGGAGGGGGAAAGGGAAGGAGGAGGAGAAAAGGAAGTTCTTGAGTAGCTTCCGAATTTAAGGAGATCCGGCTCAAGATGGAGAGGGGCAGGGAGGCCATTCCAGAGGGAAGCTCCAGGCGAAGAGAGAGAGCTACCGCCCCCGCTCGCTGCTTGGAGAGACACCTGACCTACAGAGAGTTGGAGCTAGAGAACGGAAGGACTCTAGCAGGGAGGTATCTGGGTGACCATTGCGACATTTTCAAAGGAGGGTGAGCTACTGTTTCTAGCTTCTCATCTGCCTGCTGGGCTGTGTGCATGCTCTACTGTTCTGCTAAGACATTTTCTGGTTTGCGGCATTCTCCCCTGGCACTACACATGAAACTGCATGAAGTTATGTTCTGTCCTTTCAGGTCACAATGACACAATATTGCTTAGATGCAAGTGCGATTTAAAAGACTCAGCAACAAAGCTTTCAAAGTATCATTTTGATTCATAAATGAAATCTGACCAGTAGCTTCCTTTTTTTGTTGCCATACTGTCATGTATCATTGTGTGAGAAATTATGTCTTTGGCCCTCATTACGGGTCCGGCGGTAACCGTACCGGTAAAACCAGCAGGTAGCCGCCAGACCCGTAATGATTTACCGGCTACTGACTTGCCGGAAACACCAGGGCGCTAAAACCCTGGCGGTCCGGTAAGTCAGGCGCCGGTAAAATGTTGATACCCATAGAGTCCTGTTGGACTCTATGGGTGTGGGGACCACGGAAGCACCGGCACCGTTCGGCACTGTGAAAGTCTGCGGGCGGGTGCTGTTCCGCCCACCAGGTCTGACTCTGGCGGGCAGAACGGCACCCACCCGCAGACTTGTAGTTTTCCCGTCCAGAAACAACGGTGCCGGTAAGCTTAGCGGCACCATTGTTTCTGGACCGGCAAACTTGTATCGAGGGCCATTGTGATTTCACAGAGTGCTATATTCGCCTTATTCAGGCAGCTTGCCATCATCATCTGCATCATAGGTTGCATATTATTAAATAGAACGAGGAAATAGCAAGGCTTTTATCTTTCCTGAGAATGTTAGAAGTCAGTAGCTTCCAATGGTAGGCTACAGATACGAGAGGGACCGTTCACATGTGGGTTTCCTTTTGATAATAGGAATATGAGAAGGAATGTTCCAGAAGAATACAATAGACATTTCACAGCTATAAACAGAGGACCATGAACGGCTCTCTATACAACCAAAAAACTCTATGGGTGAAAGATGTAGGGCCTGATTCACAGAAGCACTTTATAATGATGCAATCCCATTAAAAAATGCTCTGTGAATCAGACCCTTAGAATTAATCTGAACCACTGGCATTGCTCTGGGCAACCTTCCCTGCGCCATTGCAGAAGGGGGCCAGCTTTATGCAAATCAGTATTGACGCTGCCAACTAGGGGAGCAGGCCATGCCGAGCTGCGAGCCCAGATCCCCTCTGTATGAAAACACAAGCAGCACACATGGAAACACAAGCAATCTAGCCGTACGGGCTGGACTGTCCTTTTGGGAGTGAGGAAAAGCCGGATTTGCATGTGTGTTTTCCCTTCTGTAATGGCATGGCAGGATGAACAAAAAGGTGGTCTGGAATGTTGCCCAGAGAAATATTAGAGCAGGGGTCTCCAACCTTTACGTTAGCAAGAGCTAGACATATTGGAGCAGGGGCCTCCAACCTTTAAGCTAGCAAGAGCTTCTTATAGTTAAAGACCAAGTAGGCCAAGTGGAGGATTCTACTGGGGAAAGGTACTGAGGTGGTGATGTTCACTAGCATGGGATCTTGTACCCAGTTTTTTTAGGCAGTCTATTTACGCTTTATACAGAAAAGAAAAAACATATGCATTCACCATTATCTGAATTATTAAACTGGAGGGGCGTAAATGTTTGCGCTCAATATGCGGGAGCAACCAAGCGCAGTGAGGGAGCACGATCCAAACAATAGGGGTTGCGGGGGTCTCAACCCGAAAAATTATTTTAAATAATGGAATCAAATAGTGCATTTTAAAGCACTTTCTGTAAAAAAGTGGGTAGGAAGCCAGACCGTTTGCAATCGGTTTTATATGTTATGAAAAAAAAATGTTATGCTGGCTGTGCCCATGCTGGCTACCCGCGGGATAAGGGCGCAGGATGTTGAGCTCCCTCGGGGGCTCCTTCTTCATTTTCCTGCCTGCCTGTTGAAGTGCTGACTTCACTTTTGCCAAACTCTCTGGAGTACAAAACTGACCCATATTTCGGTAGGTTCAACCCCGCGGGACAAGGGCGCGGGGTGTTGAGCTACCGCAGGGGTGGTAGGCGACCAAAGGGGCTGTTTGTTTGTCTGTGGTAACCCTCTGTACTTCAAAGGGTAAATGTTGCCGACTGCTGCTGATTTACCGGGACAAGGTGAAGAGTGTGATAGGGGGTTTACCTTGAACTGTCACTACTACCTCCGGCTGCTGTCCTGGTTATATTTCTTTTCCTCCACTTCACATCTGTACTGTCATGTCGACGGCAATGCTCGCCATGGAGGTTATCGCACCCCCCATCACCACTACGAAGCCCCATTGCATCGTGTAAAACTAAGAGGAAAGGTTTGATTGTAAAGCAAAGGCGGCAGGATACGCCCATCTTAGCCCCCGATCAAGGTGTGTCAAAGATGGAGACCTGCCGCATGATCACAGGCGATGCTTACAACTTAATTAATTAAATTAACCACGTTCTGGGAAGCGCTACGGTTGTGAAGGGGAGCGATACAAGTGAGACTATGACAGAGGGCAATTTTGTTAAGTGTGATGAAAGGCAAGATTATGTAGTGTCAATAACCAGTGTTCTGAAGGGTTGCTTAGCCTACTCTGTAGCTAGCCCCAGGAAAAGCGATGTGTTTTCACTGGACCTGATGAGCTGTGGGGTGTTACATTGCGATAGCGATATCCTAGGCGTTCTTGAACTACCCATTACATTTAACGGTGCAATTGACCCGCCCCTCGCATGCACATCAGCGTCCCTAAGGGGCTTCCAGAAGAACCCGATTAAGCCCCTGATGACTTGTACAATTGAACCTGCCAGTGCGGTATCTATAACATCCCCAAACACAAACCCAGAGGGAACTAAGGTTGCTATACTTTCAAATGGCATGCCCAGCTCTTTGGAAAGAGAATTTCAAGGGAAGAGGATGTCCTCACCCAGAACCAGCCTGCTAATACCAGCAATAAATGCTGTTTTTTATGCAGCTGATGAAAGGGGCTTGACAGCTGGGAAGGGGATCCCCCTGTGTGTAAACCTCCTCAAAGTAGGGTCCCCACTAGGAATATCATTTATTTCTGCCCCCTCTTGTCCCTGTTCCAACTCTCGAGGAACCAGCACAGGGCTGCCAATGTTCACTTGTCCTAATTGAACTGGCGGCCATGAAGAATCTCCTAATGCAGATCCTTGACAGCGATAGACATATAGGTGACAGACCCCGGGGGAATTTCACGTCAACACTGAGGCCAACACAAGGTGGCTTGAATCAACAGTGGAGCAGTCCAACCACATCCCAAATAAGGATGACACTCGGGTGGGCTGGCTCGGGGGAGGGGAACTATGGGGGGGTCAGCATTATTGACAGGGTGGTAAATCGGGATGTGGAGATAAAGAAGCAGAGCATAGGGAGGCCCCTGAATTGGTCTCTCACAGTGTTTCAAAGCCGCAAAATAATTTAGAACAAGCTATAGGGCATGGAACAATGAGAAAGCCTTGCACAGGGAGTGATACTCTTGCACAGAGTCTCCAAAGGCCCCAAGACCAGGCAGAAGCTAGAGACTCGCTCTCAAATAAATGTACCCATTACCTCAGAACAGTCTATGGAGGCCGTTCTATTATCAGAGAGGACATCGTAGGTTGTAAAAGACTGTCCCACATTGAGGGAAGCCCCCATGACACCATTCACATTGAACTAAGGGACCCAAGACTGGCCACTGGCTGAGTAGCTGAATTGTAATCAGTGCTTCCCCCTTCTGTAAGAATGCCAATGCTATAGGAATTACGTATCCCATGGGAACGAGGTCCCCACACCCACTGCTCTCAGCAGCTAATTTTGCCCCATTGGGGACAAAGACCTGAGGAAGTCACTAACGGATGTTGTAGTACTTGATAAATGTTATTTAAGTAGTACCTCAATCTCTTAGAGACAGTTAATCCCAGAACTGCCCTGGGGTGGCAAATATTGGTAGACACTTTTCTTGACACGGGGGGTTCAGCTGTTGTTTATTATTTGTATTACCTATATATGATTTATGTATTATGTTTATGATGTACGTGTCTGTACTATGATGGACCCATGGCCGGATAAAGTTAAACGAGCGACACAAACAAATATATGCCAGCATTATCATATAAGGACCCCCAGCCAGTAAAAAATGCGATGCCATTGAAAAAATATATCGAGATTTGTATACCAACATAGTCCAGTGTCCCACAGAATCACTTTTCTGTTTACTTTTACCATCGATGCTCAGTACAGAAATGCATTACACACTGCAAATATATGGCCAGACTCGAGAAACCAATATAAGCCAGTCTAGACATATATTAACACTCATCATGTTCGCTTTACCCTTGCAAAGCAAACATGATAAGTGTTATTATGTGGCATAACTGGCCTACATTGAATGCGGGTCCCCCTTCTGGCCACATACTAACACTTCTCAAGTTTGCTTTAGCCTTGACGCACAGGAAAGCATCCCCAGGCAGTGGAGCATGCATATCAGAACAGGAAACAGTATAATTCCATGAACATGCATATGACATATCATGCCAATTTCATCATCAGCCACTGCTGCGCCTGGTTCCCAACTGCTGCACATGATGCAATGATACTGAGGAATAGCATCCTGCCATGAGGACCAGGACATGCATTTAGCGCACATTCAGACTGCTAAAGGCAAGATTTCAGCACATCCACTGAACAGGTGGTGCACTCATGTAGAGCCCTGTGAAAGTTGAACAAATAATGCTGCACAACATATGCATATGAATGACAGAACATTCAAATGCCTCCAGTTGAGGACTATTCCACCCCTGGCTCTGATGACAAAGACATTGCAGGTTACAACAGGGCACCTGAGGACATACGTGAGAGGTGATAGAAGAACACATATTCTGCCTGGAACTCACTGAAAACTATTTTGATTCCACACATATGCACCTCCCACTCTATTGTGATGATCCACTGAATGGACATGCATCACTTCCATTGAATAAACACTGGAAACAGTGACTGGACTAAGCAGTGATTTTATCAATATGTAAACATGCACATCCCCAACACCATCTCCGTCCCCACACCCTCATCCCCAACATCATCCCCCTCCCTTCACCCTTATCCCCAACATTGTAGCCCTCTGCACACTCTCATACACAATGCCATCCCACACCCCACATCCCAGTGGTCTCCAATCTGTCCCATGTAAGAGGCCACTACCTGTCCCTCTTACCCCCTCTTTGTGTGGGCATTGGAGTATGACTTGCGTGGCACTAGGGGCGCCTTGGTGGCATTCTAGCTACTTTTCCCTCTGTAGGGGTGTCTGAAACAGAATTAGCAGTCTCACTGCCAGGTAGACGCTGCATGGCCATGTTGATGGCCTTGGCCATGGTCTCAGGTGAGGGCAAGATTTGCTCAGCCAGCTGCCTCACCCTGTGACTGACTAGGGTGTTACTGGGACTAGATTCAGCAGCATGCTAGCACAGACGGTCCAGGGAAGTGGCCACCCACCTGGAGGCACCCAGAACCACATCACACATCACCTGAGTTGTCCCAAATGTTCCTGGTTGATCTGACGCTGGTCAATTTGGATATGGAGCTCCCAAATGGCATTCAATGGAGGTATGAAGAATCAACTTCCGGGGTACCTGTGGTCCATGGGTGAATGTCGATTTCTGGGCGCTTTGCAGCTTCAGTGACAGAGTTCAGGATGGTAGTCAGCTGCGGGTACCAGGCGGCAAGACGGTTCAGTGAGCAAAGTGGGACGAACGGCTGCAGGCTGGCCTACACAGCGGCTCAGGGTCAGAAATCGTTGTCTCAATGCTGGTTGGCTGTCCTGAAGCACTGATCTAGAAGTCTCTGATGTCTTTAAGTGACTGCAGCATAACAACAGTCTGCATTGTAGTCGGTTGCAGCTCGAGGAACTCGACTGACCCAAAAAAAAACCTTTAAAGTGGATGTCAGTAGATGCCTGTCGAAGCACTTTTCCCAGCTTCTTCAATGGGCTTGTGTCATCCTTGAAGGTAGACAGCCCTAAGCTGAGGAGTGTGTTGCAGGCAGCTACCTTGTGATTGGTTTCGTCTTTAGAGACCTGCTGGCACTTCCTACCTCGGAAGCTTGCTGCAGACCCTAGCAGGGCACGCTGTGTGCTAGCTGGCTACCAGTTTTGGAGCGGTTAGAGGGTCTTCTGGATTCAGCATCTCCCTCTGTGATCTGCAAGATGTTTAGGGGAAGGATCTTACTTCCGTCTTTACAAATCCTGGCCTGCCTTCACTGGTGGGAGATGTAAGGCAGACTGCACCTATAGCCAGGGTCCAATGATGAGTAGTTCTTGCTACTCCTTGCAAAGACTTCAGCTGATCTGCAAAAGAGAGGCGCAGCCTGCTTTTAAAGCCAAATAGCCCAGAGTGATTGATGAAGGCAAGGCCTAGCTTAAAGAATCAACCCTGGGGTCCCCACCTACAATCTCCTGTATGCATGAGGTCATAACCAGAGTGCTTTGCAAAAGGAAAGGTTAAGGGGTGAAAACATGTGATACTAAATCCCACCCATCTTCCTGTCTGTTGCGGATCAAAGAGTCTCTTTGGTTAATGGATCTCTCTGTGGTTCCTGATTAAATCGGTAGGTCTCCCTTGAAGTTGAGTCGAGACAAAACACTCTGGCTCCTGCAAACTACAATCTCGTACCTTATGAATGGGGTCCCCCTGCTGGGTGGACTACTGTAAACCCGCAGTCTCAGACATGACAGTTTACTGTCATCCATACGGAGGGTAGGAGCTGGTTTCAAGTGGACCCATTTCCGAACAAAAGGTTGCTGGGATTTCCCGCCTCCTTTGTTACCCTCTGCAGCCCGGCCCCATGTGGGCCTGTTTGAAGTACCCTTTAATTGGTATACTAATCACTGCCACCTGCTGCAGGGCCCAAAAAAAGTGCAGGGGGTGGATCCATGTAGCCTTTATTAGATAATCTGGCTGGCCATGGCAGGGGGAAGGTTTGGTACTTCCCCTTTTGAAGATGCATCGTGTACTACTGTCTGTCATATCCCAACTAAATAGGACAGGGCAGACTGTGCCTGTAGGCTGTGTCTACCCAAAGTACATGGGTCTATGTGTTTGTCATGCTGTGAGTATAGGAAAATGTGTGTGGATTAGCTCCACACTTTTTCCTAAGGTTGGTCTACCATAATTCCATTTAATTCAATTTTTTTTTAAAAGCTCAGGTGAGCGCCCACCCACCATGCAGATGGTAGAATTTCTCACAGGGGGGTCATGCACTGGCTGAGGAGATGGAAGGGGGGTGCCTTTACTCAATGTCAGAAATGCCCGGCTTGCCTGCTCCCAATCATCATGTCCCTGGGAATCTGTGACCTCAGGGTGGTCAAAATGGAGGGCACTGCGAGATGGCAAGGGAGGGGACTGCATGGATGTAATTCTGGGCTGCAGGGAGGAATCAGTGGTCATTTGCCTTATAGGAGAAGCTGCAGGACTCGAGGCAATGGTAGCTGACTCCAGTTGCACATGGGCAGCCGGTGCAGTGGGCTGGGCCTGTGCCTGCATCTTGTCAGCACTTGGGCGGATGGGTTGGTCCGCTGACTCCTCAGCAGTGGTAGGAGGTGCCACAGTCGTGGGAGGTCCACCAGCCTTCGTCAGCGGAGTAGGTGGTTCGATCGTGGCCGGTGTGCCAGCGCCCACAGTGTGATCTGGGGGGTTTTGCCCACACCATTGTCAGAGGTTATTCTAAACCTTCCAGCCATCACCTCTTTTGTTTTGCTTTAGTCACCCCAAGTGGGACGGTTATGCCCAGACGTGGGTCCAGTGACTGCTGGGCCTAGAGACCCAAGCAACCCCTCATTGATGAAGCCCAACGAGGGTGAAACATGTCTGGGGATTTTTGCGGTATTGTGCAGATGGGATGTGACCAAGCAGTTTGTGCTGGCCTGCCCCTTTTGGGGTGGCACGAATCCTGATTTGCATATGGTCTTTCCCCCTCTTTAATGGCTTGGCAGGTGAAGAACGATGGTCTGGAGGGTTGCTAAGAGCATGCCAGAGATTAAGATCAATTGTAAACCTTCCAGCCATCACCTCTTTTGTTTTGCTATAGTCACCCCAAGTGGGATGGGTATGACCAGGCGGGGGCCCGTGCCTGTTGGGCCAAGATACTTAAGCTACTTCCCACTGAGGCTGAAACGTGTCTGAGGATGCTTGTGGTCTCGTGCAGATGAGATGCGACCAAGCAGTTTGGGCTGGATTGCCCCTTTTGGGGTGGGAACAATCCTGATTTGCATATGGTCTTTCCCCTTTTGTAATGGCTTGGCAGATGAAGAACAATTATTTGGAGGGTTATCCAGAGCAATGCCAGAGGTCAGGATACATTCTAAAGCTTCCAGGCAGCACCTCTTTTGTTTTGCTATAGTCACCACGAGCGGCAAGGGTATGCCCACACGTGGGTCCCATGCCTGCTGGGACTAGAGACCCAAGTTACTCTTCACTGATGAGGCCTGACACTGACTCATGTCTGGGGATTCCTGTGGTATCATGCAGTTCAGACTGGACTGCCTCTTTTGGGGTAGGACCAAGCCTGTTTTGGATATGGTCTTTCTCCTTTTGCAACGACTTGGCAGGTGAAGAACGATGGTCTGGAGGGTTGCCAAGAGAAATGCCAGAGGTTAAGATTAACTCTAAACCTTCCAGTCATCACCTCTTTTGTTTTGCACGGTGTTGGCTGAAGCAGCGCCCTTGGAGGTGTTTTGTCGCCACTTCCCTTCCTGGGTTCAACAAGTCATGTGGCCTTCTTCCCACTTGCGGGGGCAGGTGTGCCTGAGGTACGGGCGTATTCCGTGGGTCCTATGTGTCTTTCATGCCTGTTAGGAGACATGAAAGTGTGCATCAATGCATTGATAGACTTCTGTAGGGTGTGCTGTCATGTACCGTTCAATGTAATATGGTGTCACAGGGTGCTAGGGCTCCATGGGGGCATACACGTGGTCGAAAGTATGGAGGTTTACTTCCTTCTGGGTTGTGTGTGCATATGGTCAGTCTGGAAGGTGTGCCTTACTTGAACCGTTGAGTCATGTACTTTACTGTCACACAGGGTCATGTACACCCATGTAGGACAGGACTAATGTTCCTTACGTAACCTTCTGGATTGTGACTTGAGGGGTGGCTTGTTAGATATGGTGGTGTGATTGCGACATTGGGTGGGAAAGAGTCTTCATGGGGGCCTTGCAGCTACTGGTCTGTTACACTGGTTGTTAATTTGTGTTGCACTGGCTGTTAATTTGAGACACACATCTAGTGGTGTTCGTTGATTGACATGCATTATGCGTGTGGCATCGGTTTGGCTGCTGTGTCTGTGCATGGGTGCTTGGAATTCTGTCAATAGGGGTTGGTGGTGATGTGACATGTGAATGTGTGACAGTCCTTGTTAATTGCTGTTTCATGGTAGTTGTATCCTACATCATGACCTCTTCATCTTACTTGGTGGGTGTTTCCAGGGGTTCACATCTTCAAAACCTCATGATGCAGAGGGAGGGGGCAGCTGTGTGCACAGTGAGAGAGGGAAATGAATCTCATATTTGTCCCAGCATTTCCTGAGGGACGGTAACTGATTGAGTTCTCTGAGTAAGAAAGACCCTATAGATATGAGATGATGTGACCTGCCTTTTTCTACGGATGTCTATTGGGGTGGCCAAGGGAACTATGACCAGGCATGTTCTGGTGGATTATGGCCCTGTGGTAGTATGGGAAGGTCACCTTTACTCGGCCATCGTAACTGGGAAGAAGACAGTCATCTGCCAATAAAACAGTGACTAGCCCTTAAGGCACCTTGCCAGGGGACCTGCAATGTCACACAGGGCAGTTACATCACTCTCCAAACTAGGCTCAAAAAGATATAGGCCCAAGATACACCAGAAGATTTCATAAGAACCCTGAAGCACTAAGAGCGCTTACAGCGAGTTCCGCTACTATAATAGCTCCACTGTGCACTAGCCGATGCGTATGCACATGTGATGACTTGCAGAGAAAATAAATACAAGATGGAGGACTAATTTTTTAACGCCACAGTCCTGCCACTACACTTATTATACACAACGTCACAGGCTACACCTGGTGGTGGAAGCAATTCCACTGAAACAAATCACAAAGCAGAACCAATAGGGATACACACATACAAAAACTAGCACCCAAACTGACCCAAGAATATTACAGACATGACACAGGAAGTGTGCAGTCCAGAAATCGTTATGGACAACATTTGGAGTGAAGTTGGGATTTTTGAAAAAAGGATGTGGAAGGAGTTGGGAGAGAGGAAGGAGAGAGAATAGAAGGTTGGGGTCAAGACAGGTAGAACAGGCATCTGGAGGAGCTAGAGAGAGATGTCAGGATGTGGTAGGAGGAGACATCAGGAGATTGTTTGCCGGTTGCACCTCTAAAAACATTAACAAGCTCACGATAGGACAGAACAATGCAATTAGAGCTGCCCTCAATATCCTGAAAAAAGACCATATATCCACAATCAGAAGAAACATTGGTTACCAGTACGGGAGCAATGTGTTTGTGTTAACTAAAACCTAACTTTGGACTCCAGGGCACCATGCTCTGCTATAAGACACAATGAAAAGCAGAGTCCTACAGGCTCACAGATTCGGGCCTGGCAAGAGAGGCAGTCTGACAGAGCAGAGAGTTTCAAATGCTGCTGAAAGATCTAAAAGCATCCATGCCACAATCCCTCCCTTGTCTAATTCTTGATGGATGTCACCCAAATCACCATGAAAATTACACAGCTCGCGTGACAGGGTGAAGTTGCTACAGCAGAAACCAGCCATGGACAAAGGCATTGTGCGACAGGCATCTGCCACCAGCGTTCACATCATATAATCTGGCACTAGAACTGACACCATCAATATAAACACTTCGCCTGGGCTAAATGTCCAAGTCATTGAGCCTCCTGTGCTCATGCAGCGCTTGCTTTACCTGTTGCTACAGTATTCAACTAACCCAGGCACCATCCTCTACAGTAGTGGTAGGCCCAATTGGGAACCTTTTCCATGGACAGAATAGATGCAAGCAAGGAACTACAGGGGTGAAGTGGCAGTCCACATATTAAAAAGACAAATATTGGGAACATGGGACTATTCTGAGATGGCAATAAGAAAGAGAAAGGAATGTGGTGAAATAGAGGAGGAGATGCTTTTCATAGATGTAAACATAGCATGCATTTGATGAAGACTAAGTCAATCGGCCTCCAAACTCGTTCCGACTCTGCCCTGGTGAATGGAGCAATTACCGGTCCATTCCAAGGTTGGCGGGACCGGTAATTCCCCATTCACCAGGGCCATTCCCATTACAGCCCCCATAGGGCTCAATGGGATTGGGGAAGGCACTAATAACGGTACCGCAAATTACAGTACCGTTATTAGTTCCAGAGTCTCTTTGCGGGTCCTCCCTTAACGCCTGGATTTTCAAGGCAAAGGGAACTCGTAGTAGGGCCGTATTCCAAGGTTGGCAGGACCGGTAATTCCCCATTCACCAGGGCTATTCCCCATTCCCATTTGAGCCCCCGTAGGGCTCAATGGGAATGAGGAAGGCACTAATAATGGTACCACAAATTGCGGTACTGTTATTAGCTCTAGAGTCCCTTTGCGGGTCCTCCCTTAACGCCTGGTTTTTCCAGGCAAAGGGAACTCGTAGTAGGGTGGTAAGGGATTACCGGCACCGGTGCCCTTACTGGTGCTGGTAATCCCTTACCGCTCACCTCGTAATGAGGCCCAATATGTTTACAAGAAAAGGTGATGGGAGCAGAGACTTAGAGGCTCCAACAGAGCTAGATCAGCCTGTAATTAAGGAGAATGCTGACATTTATGCAATATTTCAGCAATTTAAAAAGTAACACAGTAGTTGCATTTTGAGAAAGGGGGTACAGGGCCGGTAAGTCCTTCGCCAAACTGCAAGATGCCAAGGTGACCATGCGTAGAGCAATGCATGACTGCCGCCATATTCAATAGGGTGATAGTAATTCATATTATATAGGGCTGCAATTGGGCAACGTAAGTCTTGCACAAATATGGGGAATGCAGGTAAAGGGCAGAAGACATCACATCACTAAAGTTCAATTGTACAAGAAGCCACTGGTGCCCTGAAGTGTGTTACAAACAAATCAAACGAATAGCCACTAAGAGGGGTGCACCACAAACGGGATCAGCATTCACTGACTGTAGCCACAGCTAAGGCTGTTGGAGGGAAAGGATGCATACAACACACACAGCAGAAACCAACTAACACACAAAGAAAACGTAGGCATTTCAGTGGGGGGGCTATGCTCATTAGGTAACCTGAGCGATTGGTCACAAACATCAAATGCACACAAAAACACGGGAACTTAATCTTATGTGTTTACCAAAAGCACGGAAAACATTCAATGCATTAGCTACATAATACATAATGCAGCAAATAACACCATGTGCTGTAATCACAGAGCACATAAGCCAAGCACCGAATGCATCCATTTTAGACAAGCACAAATACGTACACTCACAATGCTGCAGCAGTGGACAATAACCTAACTACAGCCTGGGGACATGATTTACTGTGATGCCCTCAGACACACAAATATGCATTACATTAGCACAGCCCATACTGCAATTGATACAAGTCATCAAGTCCTCACTGTTCCAGTACTCTAGCTTGGAAGGGGTGGCGTGCAAGCTAAATATAGTGCTGAGGTATTAGTGGTAACGCTTGGCCAATTAGCAATGGAGTATTACAGACAGAGGCCACACGTCTCTTCTCCTAGACCAACCCCCATTTTCATCCCAATGGCATCACTGGACTGAATATGAAGAACACACTTCTATGCAGTTAAAGTGCAGAACGATTGATATAGGCACCAGTGCTTAAGCGCTGCCTGCTGCACTTACATGGACGGTCACGTCTTCGGGGAACCCGCTGTAATTGCAGGCATCGCATTTCGAAGCAAAAAGCCACTTCACCAAAGCAGTTAATTACCAGAGCACTCGGGTATTACACTTCCAGGAGAGATAAAATCACAGCAAGAAAATGAGGTGTGGTGGCTAAGCTGCTTCCATCCGTTTTGTAATCTTGGCTTCAGCTCTGCATCCAAGACTCGTTTGATTCCGGGCAAATCATTTTACGTCGCTCTGCGTGAAACTGTAAATAGGTGTAATACAATCTAACGTAATATGAATGTGCAAACATGATTGCAAGCAGTATGCCATCCAGTCGCAAATGTATGCTTCAACTCTACTCTATCAAATACTGGTGTCTCTTCTCTAGCTGGGCACGACCCCAGATCTCTCATAATCTTATTTCAAGGGCACCTCCTGTTCACGATGCTGCTGCAAAAACAGCCGTGCTACAAGCAATGCCTACAAAAGCACAGAATGGCTTTGCTGGGTTAGAGCAGACATCTGTAACACGGGAGGCCAATCAAAGGCATGCTTCTTCCAAAGGTCTATGATTGGTTGAACTCAGCGGCTTCCAGTAGCATGTCACTTGCACCGTTACCAGTCATCAGTTTTAATGGCCACCAATCACTGAACCTAACAAAACTCCATCAAAATGGATGTAGCGTTGCACGCAGTCACCGATTAAAGCAGTTACCGTTAACCTTCCATGGCGTGTGGCTCTGTTATTGCCGGCCGCCTGTGCAGTGTACCCTGCGCGCCTCCCTCACCTCAGAAGACAGTACACTGGTGACGAGGGACAGACCCATGGTGTTCACATGCAGCTGAGGCGCCGCTGCACTGAATCGAGTGGCCCCAATCCCACAATAAGGGAGGGGATAAGGGGGGGACTGGTGGTACCCAAGGAAAAGGAGGAACACGCCGCCAAGGCCCGTGAAGCCCACGGGTGAGTGCAAAGTGGACAGCAAGCACCATTACCACGGCCACACAGCACATGAGGCGTGTGAAGAAAGGGACCCCAGAGAAACGCAAAGGAGCGTCGGGAGGCACAGTTACCCGCTACAGCCACGGGAAGGGACCCAAGGACATTGTGCTAGATGTGCCAGCCTAAGCTAAACACCCTATGCATCATAGTGCCATGTCTGACCCCGTGCAAAACCAGGACCAGGCAGTGCCGATCCATGTCCAGGGCCAGAAAGGGAGGAATGTGTTCCCAGTACCCTCAATAATGCTGTTTGACACAATAGACACCACCAGTCTGGGTCCAAGATGGACCAGGTGGATGAAACAGTGTTATGCGTATCTCGACGAAGTAGGACTGCAAGAAGACAACCACATTATTGGCCTGCTCACTGTCATGGCTGGCCCTGAGGTATGGGACATCATTTTTGAATTGCCAGAGGATGTAGAATATAAATGACAATCTGAAGAAAATTCGGAAAGAACGTTTTGCAACACACCGAAATGACGACTATGAAAGACATGTATTTCATACTACAACACAGCTCCCAGGAGAGAGCATGGACACATTTGTGACACGCCTGGGGGCAAGGGTGAAGCATTGTGAATTCCAACTATATAACAATGAGGAGGCCATAAAATCCCAAGTAATTGCGGTATGTGACCCCTTAATACTGAAAAAGAAACTGCTACAGGTGCCACATACACTAGCAGAAATCCTCATCTTGGCAAGAACGTCCTCAACTCTGGACCTCCAGATATCCACATTAAGCAAGATGCATGTCAGAACAAGGCTCACACTGGCACAGAACCCTGCCCAGACACCAGAGGGAAGAGAGGTTGAAGGGTATCAAAAGGCAACATTACAAGGAGAGACGTCACAATAGAGGAAAACACTCACCCTCATCGGACGGCTGCAGAAAAGGCCGAAGGAGAATCCACAGGCTCTACACGTCCACACCATTTACCAGTGAGTCAGAATCTCATTCCAGTGTGGGTAGATGGAAGAAAGGGTATCGGTACTGCACTACCGTTGGCCATTGAAGATCAAGAATTTGAGTTCATAGTGGATTCAGGGGTCACAATCAATGCAATCCCAGAGTCGGAATACCTGAAACTCAAGAACAAACCGCGACTTCGAAAAGCGCAAGTGGCCATCTACGCTTACAGGGCTAAGAAACCCCTTCAGTGCCTGGGCGCATTCAAAACCTTGTGCCACCACAAGCACAAGCATTATCGCATAACAGTACTTGTTCTGGCAATGGAGGCTGCAAGTTTGAAATCGGCTGTTAAAATGGGTTTGATTCAAGCCCTATATCAAATTATGGCAAGCAAGTAAATGTTGCTGCCTGCCAAAGTGGCTACAAGTTTTCCACGTCTATTCAAAGGAATTGGGAATCTCAAACGACGATCCAACAGTGAAGCCTACTGCGCAGCATTTTAGAGGAATCCCTTTCAACATTCAACATCAAGTAGAGAAGGAACTGATGGCATTACTATAGGGAGACATTATAGGGCCCTCGTTGGGGCCAACGCAATGGGTTCCACCAGTTGTCCCAGTACCCAAAAAGAGCACAGAAAGATAAATAAGACTGTGCACGGACATGCGAGCGTCAAATCAAGCAATCCTTTGAGAACGTGATCAGTCACCACGCATCACTGACATGATGCATCTTCTCAACGGGGCCACAGTCTTTTCCCGCCTAAATTTGAAAAAAGGTTACCATCAAATTGAACTCAGCGAAGAGTCGAGTTACATAATGACATTCACTACACATTTAGGGCTCTTTCGCTATAAACATTTGAGTTTCGGGATCTCAACGCCGACAGACATTTTTTCAGGAGGAGATACGTAAGATCATCCATCATATAACGCATTGCATTTGCTATAGCAATGACATTTTGATCTTCAGACATTCCCAGGGAAAGACACAATGCCACACTGATGAAAGTGTGTGCAGCTCTAGATGACGCTAACCTGACCCTGAACAAAGAGAAATGTGATGTCAACAAAAGCATACTCAAGTTCTTCGGCCACATTTTCTCTCAAAAGGGAATTCAACCTGACCCAGACAAAATACGTGCACTAACTGAGGCCTGTCAACATGGCACAAGTGAGGTAATTCTTGGGTTTAGCGAATTACTGCACCAGATACTTACCAGATTTCGCCACCACGAGCATGCCCCTCCGCATGCTCACGAAACAACACAAAAACTTAGAAAGCAGCTTGTCACAGCAGGAGGCATTCGACACAATGAGAAGAGACATGGCAGAGACATTTCTTATTTTTATCCCAACTTACAAACTGAGCTCACAATGAATGCCAGCTTGGTGGGACTTGGAGAAATACTAGCGCACCACTCAAGGAGTGAACATGCACAGAAGAGAATCATCTTGTATGCCAGTAAGAGCCTCACAGAGCCTGAGCAGAGATATTCGCAGGCAGGGGAGGGGGCATTGGCAGTTGTGTGGGTATGTGAACATTTCCACCTGTTCCTCTATGGAAAACCCTTCATGATCATTACAGACCACCAAGCCCTTGTCACGATATACGGGAAGCTGACTGCACAAATGGCACCTACAATAGTGAGATGGGGCCTGCGCCTTCAACAATACAAGTATACCATACTCCACAAACTAGGCAAGGATGAAAATCTGGCAGATTTCTTTTCTCTGCATCCGCCTGCCAGCTCTACACCATCAGGAGGCAGGGCAGATGGCTACATAAACTACATCGTCCATCATGCAGTTCCACCAGCCATCTCCATGACAGAATTGACAAAATGCACAGCGGAAGATGCAACTCTTGCGCTAGTGACATCTTCCATTAGAAATTAAACTTGCAAAATCCAAAGAGGAATTGTCCATATCCCCATCATCCCTGATACTAAAGGGAGACCGGATTGTATTACCAGCAACACTCCATCAATGCATAGTGGACATCACACATGAGGGTCACCGCGGCATAATGTCCACGAAATGCATGCTACTGGGCAAAGTGAGGTTCCCAGGAATGGACAAGTTGATTGAAAGGACACTAAAATCCTGCATTTCTGCCTCAGCCTGCAAAACCTTGCATTCCCAGAACCACTGCACATGACCAAGCTCCCAAAAGGAGTGTGGGAAGAAGTGGCAATAGATTTCTTCGGCCCCTTACGGTCAGGAGAGTACGTCTTGGTAGTGCTGGATGAGCACTCACGATACCGAGAAGCAGAAGTAGTACCATCCACAGCCGCTACAATGACAAACAACTTTGTCGTTCCCATCTTTTGCACGCCTTTTAATCACCAAGTTGAAGGTCAGGATCATACAGCACCTGGCATATTTGTCTATGTCTTGTGTGGATACTGCAGCTATGGGGCATCAATCAAGAGGTGAAAAATAGGAGGCTTGATGATGTCACTGGGGCAATTATGTTATTGCACATGGTGGGCATATGACATCTCCAGTGTGTTGCTCTTGCTTCGTCAATCTGCAGACGTCAAAAGAAAATAAATACTCTGCTAGGTAGCACATAAATGTTCCTAGGGGAGAGCAGCGAGTAATGTGCTCATTTCAGACATATGTGTGCCACCTGCAGTCACGGGTTTGAATCCTGGTCTGGCCGACTCAGCTCTTCATACTTCTGAGGTCAAGACATTTAAAACCATTGCAAGAAGTGGGTTGAACCTGACATGAAGCGCTACAGGAAGGAAAACGTGATGTGGAGATTTTAAAATATCACAGCAAGCGTGCCGACCTTTCATGCTAAGACATGTTCAGATCCTTTCCCTTGTTATGGACTAGAAGGCAGTGGGGATTCTGCAGGTGTCAGGGGTGTCGCTAAAATAGGTCAAGAAATGAAGCCACCAAAGGAAGTTGGGATCCTTAAGATAATTTAACAGTAGAGTTGATCACTGATTAGGTATGCGGCAATGGCATTATGCTGTGCCATGCACATGTGCTGTCAAGTCATTTTTGGTGCAATGATAAGACAAGCGCACACCGTCCCAAAGGCATGCCACCCCACCGTCTGTGATATGTGGCCGTGGCATTGGCATGGTTCATTGTTAGCTTAAGATAGATTTTACATGCGTGATGTCCAATGCTAATGAGTGCAACCTCATGTATTGGTGTGATCATTTCCATAGAGTGATAGCTATCATGGGCGTGTCACACAAATAATACACATCTCCCACTCCAGACTGAAGGTCTTGTCATCCTGATGGCCCATGTAAATTACAGCAGTGAGACCTTACTTGTGCCACTTGTTGTCCTAATTTAGCCCATGGTTACCTTACACTTATAGAAAACGACATCACCTTGAATGGAATCGCATAAAGATCTCTTTTATTTCAGGTAAACATTATTCATCAATCTAGACAAAATGATTACATTATGTACACACCAAAAATGTTTGAGAACAGGAAAAAGAAACCCCAATTTACATCCCAGGCTAGAACGAGCGACCCAACCCCATCTGCATGGTCTTCATGGATCTAGGTACCAGGTCTTTAGGGTGATACCAGGTACTAGGTACCAGGCCTTTAGGGTGATATACCCTGCATCAGCTATTCTGCTACACTGTGAACAATCAACGTCAACAAAGAAATAAAGTGGTGCCAAGTAGGTAGCGCGTTGGTGTTTCATGATGTCATCACATCCTCAACTGTGATATTGTCATGGGGTCAAGTCAAAATCCTTTCACAGCAGACATTAATTACAAAACAGGCCAATAGCCACAGAGTCCTGACTCAGATGTGGGAAGCATCATTTTCTTGATGTGTAGTATGTTGCCATTGGGCAACACACTTAATTGTTATTGACAGTGACCATTCCGAATTATATCTGAGAACAATGGGCCAATAGTGAGAAAACAACACCATCTGTGATAACAGCTGAGACTCCACTTTTCCATCAGGCACTGTTATGCCTTCTGATGCCTCTATTCCTAACTTGGAGCATGAAAAATCAGCAGTATTGTCCATGGGTAAGGAGAATGGCTGGAAAACCATCTCCAATCTCAAAAGTTGTCCAGCAAAAACATAGCAGACAAATAACCCAAATGCAAGCAACTTCAAGATACATCGCGTTAGTCACTGACTGAATGATTCTGAGTACACTGGCGAAAGAGAAAGAAGAGATTAGCAAATACAAAAAGAAATAAAACATTGCAAGAGCCACCCGGCTTTGGAGATCCTGCTTTTACAATCCACTAGCCATACTCTATTCTATTTAACAGTCTCTTAACATAGTCTTCTCCATGAGGATTGTGTGTGAACTGTTCAATTGCTGCAAATTCACCTTATAATTCTGTACCCTTTGGTAACACATTGGTTTTATTATAGTGATCTGTTCATTTCTTTTTTATCTTGCTCTTAAGTTCAATGGTTCTTATTTTCATTATCCTAACATGCTTGCTAACATGTAAATTATATATTCGCCATCACATGCCATACATGATTGCATTTTATACTGTTTTGCGGTAAAACAACCCCAAATCGGCCTGTGACAAAATGACTTCTCTCCTGCCGGATTACAACGATGAGTAGCGGCTAAAGCATACACTCTGCCCTCACACTTCTACAAACCAAGAGCCAACACAATCATAAAGTTAAAACTGGCACAGTTAAGAGATATATCTCCTTCACCTTTTGTGGCAACGTGGGCTGAGGGAAGGCTATACTCTCAAGAGCGGTGTTCATGTGATCCAGTGGCAAACCAAACAGCAAAGTATAACAGTCCAAACTAAAGGAATGTCCAATCAAGGATCTATAATAATATATACACTGTAATGAAGCACACCATTTACAAAACTAACAAAAAAAACACTGCAAAAACCTACCCCTGTGGAAAGAGCCCAGAATGTGCAAGGTATCAAGATGCAGCACTATGGGTAATGAGAGGGTGGGGGCAATAAAAACACAATGTACAAATGATACCTTCTTGAGTTTCATAAAGGGATGATTCATGTGCCCTAACCACTCTCTAGGGCCCAAAGATGGACCACGGGGTCTGTTAGCTGTCAATAATACCTTTCTCTGCTCTTTGTGGTCCGGAAACACCAAACCAGACTTTCCAAGTACTTCAACGGTAGAAACACTAGGATCCCGCTGTCTTGGCTCTCATGGTGCTGTGAGTCCCAATCCAGGGGCTCAGGGAGAAGATGGGTCCTTTCCTCATGCTCCCAAACAGGGTGAGGCTGACACTCAACTGCACGGGTCCTTCAATATGGTGAGGTCCTGGGTACAGCTGTTGCTGGCAGAGAGGCAGGTCTTGTTCCAGCAGCAGTTCAACACCAATGTTCCGTAGGAATGGTTAGGGAGCAGAGCTTGCCTCAGCATTGGACTACCTGTTTTTCATCTCACAGCTGGAGGGCTTTGGATAGGACTGCTCTCCCAACAAGGTCCAACCGACTTCTTATTGAAGGGATGAACTCCAGAGATGAATGAAAGAAGTGGTGGGAGACTGCTTCTTTTAAAGGCAAAAACCTTCTGGTGATTGAACTAAACCAAACCTGTTTTAGGATCATTGTCCATGGAACAAGTGGAGCTTTCCTTCTGACATCATACCGAAAGGGCTCTGTACTACAACAACTGGAGGGGACAGGAAGAAAAGATAGAGGCAGAGAGAAACAAGATAGCAGATCTTTTGGTTTGCAGCACCCTGGTGTGAGGCTATTCCTTTTCAGGATGGGTGTGCCCTTTGATTCCTGTTCCTAGCACAGCTTCTTGTGGAGTGGCTGTCTTTCTGGAGAGGGTGTTACATGCCCTCACAAGGGACCAAAGAGTGGCAACTCCAAGGACATAGCTTTGCTGACTGCAGGATGACAGCCTGTCTGGGGCAGAATACACAAAGCACTTCGACAGCTGAACTGGACTAACAGGGTTAACACATCAAATTGATGTAGCTTAGATAACTATTAGAGATGCTGCCCACCATACCTGAAAATCATGTACGGCTTATATTTACAGTTTAGTGTGCCACCGGGACAGCACCCTTATAGTTATGTAGTGTTTGCAACAGGGGAGCATATCTTAAATGCAGCCCCTGCACTGCAGACACTTGGCTGTAACTGCAGCTGTGAAGAGGGCATCTGTGACCCCTGAACTTGCTCTGTGCACCTGGAGAGCAAAAATGCATATTTAACTTTTTTTTCCAATGATTTTGTGTCAAAACTTTTGAATGTAGAAACTATTTTTTCGAAACTATCACTGGACGCCCAATTTTTCATGGTATAAGTACTAGGGCAAAAATTGCCATAGTGTAAAAAACACGCATTTTTAGTGCATTCTTCCACCATGGAAAAGTTTTCCATAGTACTAGCCATTGCCTCGGTGTTGCAGACGTACTGTTCGCGCCCCTGTAATTCTCAGGGGGCTACATTACTCCTTTGCATTCTATGTATTGCATGATCTTAGAAATCCTTCACAAGTGCCCACTAGCAAAGATACCCTGAATCCTAACAGCTATCAAACCAGCAAAACAAAGCCTTTAAATTGACAAGCACTGACTACAACCTGAAACTAAGTTGGGCAATTGTCTAGTAGTTTACTACTATTTACTAACCCTATAGAAAATCCTTGCTTTAAAAATGGTTTGTTGACTTTGGAATGTCAAAGTTACAATAGACACAACGCATTGTGTTTCATTTGATCAAAATTAGTATATAAAATATATAACATTGAATTATAGGTTAATTCTATTACGGATGTTTGTGGCATTTACAGCAAGAACACATAAAGACCTTGCGCTGTGTTGCTTTTTTAACTAAAATAGACTTTGTGTTAATTGTTAGTATGTCGGTTCACGCAGCTGTAACCTGCTCTGGTTCATATCTTCCATTTACTGTAATATGCTTTGACTCTGACTCATCCATTAGTAAGCTTTAAGAACAATAGAATATGCATACCACGAATATTTATGAAAATTCCAGTTGATTTCAGAAATGTATTTCCATGGGTGGTCCGCTAAGAGAGCAGCTCCCTGTAAGAAGGAAAACAGGATACAATGGTGCTGTGTCAGAGCAAAGCAGTCCAAATCAGGGGTTTCTAGCTATTTTGAGGCAAGGGTGGACTAGGGCTAAAAATAAGGTGATGACCTGTTTTTTTCTTCTGACCAAGTTATTCCCAGATGCAGCATTTCTGTTCATAATGGTAGCGCTGCGGTACAGTACTGACATACCAAAATGTCAAACTAGAAAGTAAATTATTGCATGGTGCATATGCCCAATCACAGTATGAGATGTCTAAGGAAACGTGACAATATTACATGCATGGTGACAAATAATTATTCACTTACTAGGCTCAAATTGTACCAATAAAGGAAAATAACTCAATAATCAAGGTAACTCCGGGTGCATGAGAAACCACACCTTTATTCAAAAACTAGCAGCCGCTGGGAGAGCCTATAAATCACAATCTCAAAATGGCGACAGGAAAACACATTTTTATATCAATAATTCATCACAGATGACATTGCAAGTAATAATAATTTTATAAAATGTCTATTCTAGTCTTGAATTGGATGTTAGAGTATATATGGTTAGCTATAAGCAAACCTCACAATTGCCCCTTCTATAGCTAGTGGCTCCTCCTAAGTTCAACCTTCTACAATGATACAATTCTATTTAGCATCTCATTGGTCGGCATTATACTACGCAAGTCGATAAGAGGAACACAAGGTGATTGAAAAGGTTTTAGCTCATCAGACTTGGCCACCTTCAAGTAGTGACAAGTTATGTTGTTTGGAAGCACAGATGGGTGAACCGCTATAATCTAGTTTAAAGAATATACTCCCCACTCATTGCCAGGCCTGATGTTGTCACTATTAGTCTTGTTTGTGGCCTTGGTGCGCTTCCGATGTGTCTGGATGCAATTGGGAAGTGGCAGGTGTACTATCGAATTGGCTCTTGAAGAACTGGCCATAGTTTCATTCGCGTGGAAGAGGACAACTGTTTGGAGCTCAATTTTTTCTATTGGATTTTTTGCTATTTTAACTTTTAACATGTGCATGCTTCCCTTTGGCAGACACTCGGGGTGCTCTTTATTCATTAAGTATGCGATCAATTGGCACTGGTAGCTACTTGCACCTGGCATTCAAGGAAATGTATAGTTCTAACTGCTACCAGCTAAAGCTAATTGGGCCTCATTCCGAGTAGGGCGGTAAGGGTTAACGGTCACCGGTAACCAGACCGGTGCCGTTAAACCCTTACCGCCCTACTACGAGTTCCCTTTGCGGGTCCTTCCTTAATGCCTGCTTTTAGCAGGCGTTAAGGACGGGACCCGCAAAGGGACTCCGGGGTCAATAACGGTACCGTAATTTACGGTACTGTTATTGCCGCCTTCCCCCTTCCCATTGAGCCCTATGGGAGCTCAAATGGGAATGGGGAATGGCCCTGTTGAATGGGGAATTACCGGTCCCTCCGACCTCGGAATGGACCGGTAATTACTCCATTCACCAGGCTGGAGTTTGGACGTGTTGGGAGGCAGCCATGCCGCAAATAGCGGCGTGGTTACCTCCGAACTTGGAATGAGGCACATTGACTTTAATAATTGTGCTGTCTGCTCTGGGGAACGTTATCTGGTGTGATCTCAGCTTGCTAAGCAGAACTCCCCTTGGCGCATTGGCCCTGGTGTCTGGGCTTCATCTAGGCACTGTCAGGCTTGGAAACTAGTTTTAAATGATTTAATGTCAGGCTGCAGTTTTTCAGAATCGAGGCCTGGCAGAGTTTGGTTTAAGTAATGCAGCACTTCTGTTGATTCACCGCTATGCTGTTTTCTTAGTATCTTTCAAATTAGTATTCTTCATGTCTACGTGCTAGTGTTCTTCATCTCTACTTGCAAGTATTCTTGATGTCTATATGCGAGTGTTCTTCGTGTCTATCATGCCCTTCATGTGTTGTGTGTGCTTTGTGTGTACTCATGTCACCAATTTAATTATTCCCTGCCTTTGTGTAAAATAAATGCAACTACCTGCCACCCTACTTGTGACACACCATTTTTTCTACTCTTAACGGTACTACATAGTTCTTAATGTTTTGTTAACTGTTTACAGATCAGTTTTTAGCTTGTATCTTGGTGTATTCTCAAGAACGGATGGGGCGTGGCCAAACCTGATGCAACCCCAATCTCCATTATTTGCAACTCTTCCTGAGTTTGTAAGACTTTATTGTTTTAAACCCGTTTATACTTAGTTCCCATTGTGTGTGGGTGGGAGGCTGTCTACATTCACATTCCAGTGATTCAGATGTGCAGGTTCATCCATTGGTCTAGCTCCTTACTTTGAAGACATTTCTGAAAGTCATCTGGGTAGGTTAGCATGATCCTCAAGGTTTGTATTACCTACTCCAATATTGATCAATGTGAGCTCATTGGCGACACACAAAAGAAGGGAGTGCACACTGATACACACATAAATAAGTCTCTTATCCGTTTTTCAGATACTAGACCCTGCTTTCACTTGCCCGGGCAAGAGATGTTCTGCTCAATTGACTAAGACACCTACAATGGAGACTTTTTATATAGTGCAGGCCTAGCTCCAAGGAGCACAACAGACAGTAAGGTTATTAACAGTATGGTTGAGGGACATCTCAAACATACTGCTCACTCCAAATACCTCCCACCTCCCGTTGCGATCCCCCAATGTCAACAGCATGTCTTTGTCCCTCCCATGTCGCTCCCACCGATTGTTGGATCAATTTTCATCAGGTCGTTCTGCTGCTATAAGCACTCTGTGGGGCCTTCTTTTCAGCCCCAACCTGCATGGCCATCTTGTCCCCGTCTCCCACACCCTACTCTCCCAATACGCCCCTGTGGTCTCTCTGACTTCAATGGCTCGGGAGGATAGCTCAGGGGCAACGTGCTCACCTTGGAAACAAGACGACACGGAGCAACACAGGTTCGATCCCCGGTCCCGCACTTGGAAACCTCTGGGTATTCAGTGCGTTATAAATAACCAATTACAATTACAGTACTTCCCCGCCATCATGACGTAACTGGTCGGGATCTCCTGAGTGGCAATGGCTGCATTGTGTACTCACTCTTGATGCGCTTTTGTGGTGTCATAGTTAATGAATTGTATGATGCACCCATGTCCTCCCATCTGCATAATGCACATCACAGTGCACTAACAGCCAGCCTGCAGATCAACGAAGCATAGAATGTTATGTTGTGCAGGGTCTGTCTGAGACTGGATTACACAAACTGCAAAGTGCTAACAACACAACTTTTTTTATTGTCAGGATGAGTAGTTACACAGACCTGATGCTAGGCCCGCCAAATCGAGTGAGATAGTCAAGTAGGTGCCCGGGGGAACCACCACAATTAGGGAAACAGGTAAACAAGCATTTAGAAAACCAGTAGTTTTAAATGTCATATGACAAGTGCAGGCTCAGATGACCCAGTAAACTTCATGCCACAACTAAAATACAGGACTAATGTTTACACCATTAGCAATCACACAGGTTCTTAACAAAAGACATGCACATGCTTCAAACAAAAAAGAGCAATAGTTGAACAGTTATCTCAAGCCTGGAGCATCTGTGATTCCAATAAATTGACAACAGAGGCAACTAATCACAACTAAGCCACAGGCAGAATTATCACCTTTCAGTGAGATACAATTCTAGAAAAGTATATGAGTAGCGAATAATGACACATCTCTAAGGCTGATGTCTACTCATACTTCATCCACATTTCCCACTTACCATTATCAATACCCATGGTTTTTGCTCCACAAGGTGTTGCGAAAACGACACCTTTGAAGAAAGTGATGGATCAACAGAGCATGTGAAAAGAATTGGAGGCATTTTAAACATTTTTCTTTGTTTGTCAAGAGTGGGCTTAGGATAGACACCTATTAAGACTAAACTAGCAGCTAAAATGAAAAAGTGAGCTGCTACCTTGGAACACTCTAAAGGTGAGGTGCAGGCATAGGGCAAACAAAAGTGTATATGAGGTTCCTATCTCGAATAGGGATCCTGATGTCCCTCTGGATCGCTAGTCTACACAGTACTTGGGGTAAGGTGCAGTGTATATTTCTTGGCCATCAAAACACAGTCTCTGGGACATAAATCCCTGCTCACCATTTGTGTTTCATTCATGGAAAGTGTCTGACCCAGTACTTTACCATGTTTTTTCAATCCCAGGGATAGAATTCTGAGATCAATGTGGAAGGGGTTTATGGCCAAACGTTTTGCAGTTCCTGGAGATCTGGCCCCAAGGTATCCTTTACATGTGTAAGACCTTTTTAGGAACAAAGGCTGTAGGGTACACACTAGATGCCGCAGTAGGCTGCTGTTAGCTTTACCCACTGCTGTAGTCTTCCTGTCGGTATAGCTGGTGTCCTGCACACCCCTCAACTTCAAGTGATTGCTCTATTGCCCTGACACACTTCCAGACTGTTATAGGCTTTCGACTCTATTGGTCCTTGTATAAACCTCTAGGATTGGTCACCCACTGTTACCAGTTGCCTCAGGCTTTTCCATTGGCTACCATATCTTGTCAGGCTTCCTGCCATCTGCCGGCCTGCCTCAGACTTTTAAATCTTGATCCACCATCTTGGGTCCATCAAAAGTCTTGCCTCTTAACTCTTGTCTAATGGGGTTCTACTCCCTACCTGCTCACAACTTTGGGGTAACTCTGGCTTCCGAAAAACTCTTCTCCACACTGGTGCTCTCAAACACTTGCATCTGGCATATTGGATGCTAGGTCCAGGGATAGGGTCAGCAATTAGGCCTCCCCTTCAGCATTCTCTTCCCATGATCTGCTGCTAAGAATCAGTGTGGGTCCCAATTTACTCATGGAACCCAGTAGTGGTGAAGCAGGCACTCCCTGCTACCTGGTTCTTCTTCTTGAGGTTTTGCTCCAGCACACTTTTCTGCAAGATGTCATCCTAGCATACGTGCATACGTAGTGCCTGTACGGTGCATGTTTCTTTGTCAGGATGTTTCGCTTCCCTTAGAGAGGCTGGCTGAACACAAGCTCCCCTCTTTGAATCCGGGACCTTGAGGGAGGAGGTAACAAAAATGATGTCTTCCCAGCAATGGTCCTGGGGGTAGAGTGGCCTTAGTGCTAGACCTCTGCTTCCTGGTCTGCTCTCCTGGGGCCTCTAAGTATGCTGGACCCATAAACAACCGTGGGCTTGGCCTAGGAGAATCAAGCTGATCTACTCTTTGGGCTCTTCCCTCTCAAGAAGGGGATGACGGGGGAGGGACATGGAGGAAGACTTTGTGATTCCTACACTGGGCTACATCATGGTGGATATTAGCCCTGCCTGGACTTATTTTCCTGCAGGAACCACTTCATGGCCTGGGACTGGTACGACCCTCTCCCTTCATTGCAATTAGCTCAAGAGGATGACCCCAAAAAATGCCAAAGACCTAAGGCAATTTTTGTTTCAGACAGGTGGACCAATGTACATTAGGTGCCAATTACATCAGTCGAGAAGAGGGTCCTACATGCCTTACTCCAGCCATCTACAAGCCACTGTTATTACAGGATGAATCGAACGCACATAATGTACCTGTAGTGGCTGCTTATGGCAGGACCTGTTCAGATGAGTATCTTCACTATTATTCATAGTTAAGTGTGGCACACATACCAACTACTGTGGGCACAGCAATTAGAAATTAAACTCAATTAGATACATCTCTGTGTCCCATTTTCCGCTTTAAAATGACTGGCCAAATCCCCATTAACCTACCCAGGTTTACAATGAAAAAACCTTCCCCAATGATTGTAATTTAGTGAGTGATTGTATACTCTGAGATAGAGAGTGAAGAACAGCTGGTGTGGATGATCACATGACTGACTGTTACCTCTGCAAGGGCAGTTTGGCTCAAGCAGGGTTAGGTGTCTTGGGAATTCTGACTTCCAAATAATTGAGTCCCAATTCATACAAAGTATTTCTGATCCAATTTATTTCAATCAACCTTACAGGGGTTCATCGGTCGATCATACAGATAGCACTCCATCACCTAGTGGCGTATGAAGGGTGAAATGCCTATTCTGCATACCGCTGGGCACTTAGCCATGATCTTGAGTAATTTTAAACAGTTTATAGCGATAATGTCGAATTACAAAATGTCGAAAGTCAAAATGTCGAAAGAAAATGTCTGAAATTTTTTTTTCAAATGTCCTTTTTTTCTGTTCGAAATGGGAGGGTTCCCCCAAACCCTCCTTTGTTTAAAACCCTTTTTTTAAACGCACGAAAGCAAAAAAAAACATGTAAAATAAAAAATGACATATTCGAGAAAAAAAAAATTCGGCCATTTTTTTTCAACATTTTTGTCATTCGACTTTTTGCAGTCGACATTATAACTGCACACCATTTTAAACTATTAAAGAACAGATCACCCCAAATTAGTTAACAGATGGATGCATACATACAAGTAATTAATGACAAAGACATAATAATGTTGAAATGATCGAACAGAAATTGAATACAACATCAGACTTATATTGCAGATATGGGCAAGAACATTTCTCTAAAAATAACAAGGTTAAGAAATAACATATGTATTTTTTTGTTTAAGTGATTTTATTTGTGTTTATTAATAAAGTACTTACACTGTTGACAAGGCTGATGCAAAGCACTGCAGGTGCCTTTAAGGAAAGGGAGCAGATAATACTAGAAAGGAGATGAAAGAGCATGAGAGCAAAAGACTAGCATCTGTATGCAGTAAAGAACAGGTTAGTCTTCAATGCTGCTCTGCATAATGTGAGGTCAGGCTCTTTGCGTAGATGCTGCAGTCAAGAGTTCCAGAGGGATGATCCTTGATGGTGGATGGAGCAACCCCTAAAGCAAGCATACTTTTCCTGGAAGGAATTCAGAAAACTGTGGCCACATAATCTTGGGCAGTTAGCAGGGACGTCATTTGGGGGTCGCCAGAGGTCGCAAGTGCGACCTCTGAGGTCTCCCTTGCGACCTCTGGGGTCTCCCTTGCGACCTCTAAAAAAAAAAAAAAAAAGAAAAGTTTTTTTTTTTTTTTTTTTTTTTTTTTTTGCAATGCAAGCTCCTGGGCTGTGGCCAGCACCATGTGGCTCTTTAATTCTGGAGTGGCTAGCTTTCTTGTTCAGGTCCCTTAAAAAAAGAAGAAAAATAAGAACATGAGGGCCACAGGTCTAACACTTTCAGCACTGAACCCAAATAAGAAAGAATAGGAATGACAAAAAATGTGTCTTTCTGGAATTCTATACAATAATTGCTAGACTCATTAAAGGTTTATTTCATGCACACTTCAGGGGGTGAGTCACTGATTTAGTCTGTTCTCAAATGCGTCAAGTCATCCTTTCATCCTTCTGAGGTCGATAAATGGGTACCAACACAGGTTGGGTGATATTGGATGTATATTACTTTATATGTAACGCGCTTAAGCTTAAGTGCTATATAATAACACATCGTTATCATTTGGTCATGGACGTCTGCTTGCAATCACAGTAATTTTGTAATATGGGCCTATACACACTGTTCTTAACGATACATATGGCGATCCATTCAGGTATGAAATGTACATCACATTATTGTGATATCGTAACAATATTTTTCGTAGTGTACAATGCTATGTGATGCCACTTCCTGTTTTGTCAACGGGTGAAAGGTTGTGTTGCATCGCTTCCCGCGATATCGCTTTGGGGCGGGGGCAAATGACATCACTTCCTGTGATGTCATCAGGGGGTCAAGGGTCGTGTGATGTCACTTCCGCTACCCCTGGCATTTTGTTGAAATGACGTCCCTGGCAGTTAATCGGCTCGTACAGCATTAGCCTTTTGGAGAAACAGAGGGGTGTCTGGCCCCCAGAAACCTGAAATGTATATTTTGTTGGCAACGTATTGTTTCATGTTCTCGTTGGTGTGATAAGCTCTTTTTAGACCAATCATGCGATCCGCAACAGAGTTGTGCAGACCTGCCAGCATTTCAGCAGACAGACTGGCATAGACCATTTTGCAGACATTAAATCGGAACTGGACAACTGAAAGGAATAGTGAGATTGCATCGGACACTAAAGGCAGGTGTAGGATCCTAGGTAGAAGCTCTGCCTACCAGATGAACTAATCCACTTGACACACAGGCCATTGTCAAAGCTTACTTCCAGATTGCTGACTTGAGGACTGGACAAAAGAGCAGGAGATTATATAGTTGGGAACATCATTACTATTTTATTTTTTTATTGTATAACTGCATCCTCCCCTTGAAATTCACACCACGCACTGAACAACACAACTCGCAAACCTGATGGCCATCCACACCGTGACAACTGGCCCACTCCTCTCTTGAAGAATCCAAAGCACAAAGTGGCTATGCAAACGGTAGCCATGATGATTTGTAAGGACCAACCACATCAAAGAAAAAATCCAAAGTGAGCCGTCCGCTAATGCTACAAATAGACAAAATTGTTTTTCCAGGAACTTGTGGTAGAAATAAAAAAGCACCCTTTACAGTTCCAAGATGAGTGGCCTAGTTCATGCACTATATAGAAAATATACCTGTTCTATTTCCAAAGTGGACATGATCACCCCCCTTTGAAATACTGTTTTTTTTTCCATCTCTAGTTTGGCACGGTCAACCACGGTAGAGGTGGTTAGAAATGTCCAGTGGGGGGTGGTGGATTACACCAGAAGTGGGGTGGCCCATAGAATGGAAGGAGAAAGTAGGGGATATAGTGGTGAGGCTGGAACAAGGATGTTCTAGGGGGTTGGTCACAAGGGGGTACATGCAAGGTATCTCCCACTAAGTAACCCACAACCATTTGCTGGTCACCCGCATTAGTGTCTGGTGTTCCAGTTGTGACTCTCTTTCACATAGTTGGATTGAGATCTTGGCTATAATGTGAGGTGAAATTCGATACCCACATTCCAGGAGAACCCCTTATCCTCTGAGGGGAGATTTAATACAACCTTCCAGTTTCCAGAACCATCCTAAGTAAGGTTTTTCACAAAGTCCAAGCAATATAGTTGACGCCCATTAAGTCTCCACCATGGCATTCGAACTGTCCAGCGCATTTTTCTGAACAGGGTTCAAATGGGATATTCCTAATCTTCAAAAGGCTACTTACTTCATAAAGTTGAAGGTTTGCCCCCAACTGGAATGCATGTTTCAGTACAACAAATTAATGTAAAATGTCAGTATTGCAAAGGCTGCCATCACTGTCATTCTGTTACTGCCCTGGCTGAAATTAATGTTGAAGTATATCCATAAACGTTTTGGAAGAGTTTTTCTGTGCTGCACTTTACAGAGAAGGGTATTTTTTTCAATCTTAGCAAATTCATTTTATCAAATGAGTCTTAAAACGAAACAAGAAATAACATATTACTCTACCGTGATGGCGTCACCATAATGAGGATTAAGGATGGGAAGCCCTAGGGCCGGTGACCAATGATATATGGGGCATTCACCATGGCTTTTCTTCCATCCATAGTCTAATGCCTTGCCCAAGGTCTGACTTACTCCCCCCCCCTTCACGGCCCAGTGTTATAGCAGGCCATTAAATATCCCATGTGCAGACCTCTGCGGGTCAGCAGCGCACAAGATGGGATCAGTCCTTGGGATCAGTCCTACCGTGTGAAGAGCCACACGAGAGGGGGAGCTGTGGTCAGACTTGCATTGTGAAGAGACACAGAGGAGAACGGGGCCTGCAGTACTGCGTTTTGACCACGCTATTATAGATTTGGGCTTCAGTACTAGAAAGCTAGCCTGACCCCAAAACATCAGTCCAGCTGTTTATTTCCTTACTGTGCAGAGCTGCACCCCACTGTGTGGCACTAGAGGAAACACCTGGGCAGAAGTGTAGTTAAAGTCCCACTCCTAAGGGGCCTTCAACTGCAGCAGGCTTCCAATCTCCTGCCCAATCAAAGTAATGTGAGCTGCACAAAGGGAAACCTGGTCCAGGGGGCTGCATTGGAGTTAGGAGAGTGGTGATGAGTACACAGAGAGGCAACAGAGGAAACTGAAAGGAGAGAATGGAATGATCCTAGAGAGAGCGATGAGAGACAGCAGAACACCTGGTTGGAAGAGGGGTGGAGGGAGGGGAGGAACATCAGCAGAGAGGATGGGAGGAGAGGAGGAAGGAGAAAGAGGTAAAGAGAATGAGGGTGCAGTGGATACAGGTAGGAAGAATAAGGTGGAGCACTTTAATATCCTTCTTAGAAGGATGCAACTAAATTGGTGAATGGAGGGACTTGAAACCACTGGTGGTTGCAGACTCCTAACGCAGCACATTATCGAATCCCCCTAAAAGTCTCCTCGTACGACGGGGGTTTGGTAGAGGTTTGTGCGGTTCAACCAGTGCTGATATGTATGATGCCAGACTGCCTTCAGGTGACCTAAGGGTGCCGGGTGACAGTGCCTGGTAGAAGAGTCTGGGAGGACCATTGCGCAATCCTGTCAAGCCCGTTCTTTGCACGAAAGACGCCAGACCAAGAAAGGAGTGTTCCGGAGCACTAGAAAGAACCCCAGATACCTGGAGTGACAGTTTGCTTCGTGCAGGGCACAGCCTACTGTATGATGAGACATACAAACCCTTGCTTCTTGTATATGGCACGTTTCTACTGGTGACACACCCTGAAAACCCCATCGCAATAACTTTTAAACGTTTTCTAGTTATTGAGTAGGATTTATTGGGGAACCCTCATATATCAGTGTTCTCCACCAAAATAATGTTTGCCTCCTGACGCTTGCTTTTCCAACATGAGCACCTGCACAAATGTGTGACATTTGCAATGGAAGCGCGTGCCTGTTATACAAAAGGAGGGGGTAACACTGGACCCCACCTTAATCTCAGTGAAATAGACAACCAAGAGCCAGGATGCAACAGCATCCTCACCCCCCAGCCCCATACCGCTCATCCTTCTGCTATCTCCTCACTACTATAATCTTGCTTCCTTACACCTCCCACACTCCTTCGGACGACTTCCAGGTTTAGTGCACTTAAAATATTCAGACCCTATACATCTTCTATCAAAAACCATGCTGTCAATTTTTGCACTCCAAAATTCACAGGGTGCCGTGTGGCTAAACTACCCAGTCAGTACCAACTATAAACAACATATTTTCATATCGGCCCACAGGTAATGGGTACTTCTAACCTGCATCCATCAACGCCAAATATTTCTGCATCTGCCTTCCCAGTATCCCACTAGCTCACCATGCCCTCCTTTCTTACAGAGCCAGGTGCAACAAGGCCAACATTATTGCTAGAGGGGCACTATACAAGACTACTTTAAATTATTTCTTTTTTATTTATTTATAGGGTATTTATAATGCCCCTATACAGCAAAGGGTGTTTCAAGGCGCAACAAGACATAGGAGGAGGGCAAAAGGGAAAAACAAAAGCGGTCTGACTAGGCCATGTGTCATTCGGATGGTACAAGTGCAGTAACAGGAAGTGCCGGGAGACTGGAGGGGGGGTGCCGGTCAGGGTGGAAGGTCCCATGGGTAAGAGTGCCAAAGAGGGGGCAGGTGGACATGTGTCAGGGGAAAGCAAAGAGTGCAGGGAAAAAAAGGTCCACATGCTAAGTGAGAGGGACAGGGCTGGAGAACAAGTACAGGCGTAGACTGGGCGAGGAGGGCCAGGTGCCCTATAGAATCTGAAGGAACCCAGCAGCCAGTCAAGAAGCAGAGGGGGACATTAGCAGGGGTGGGGCAGAGCGAAGGGTGAAGACAAAAGGTGGGTCTGCGAAGTGTCCGGAACTTAAGGAGATCCAGCTCAAGTCTGAGAGGGCAGGGAGGCCATTCCAGAGGGAGGCACCTGCGAAGGAGAGAGATCTACCCCCACTCTCTGCTTTAGAAAGTGTCTGATCTGCAGATAGTTGGAGCTAGAAGAATGAAAGGTTCTAGCAGGAAGGTATTTAGGGAGAGATAGTTGGATGTAGCGCGGTCCCATGCCCCAGAATGCCTTGTGGATGATGCAGAGGGTCTTGAAAGTGATCCTCACAGCAACCAGGAGTCAGGGGAGAGATTTTAGGGCTGGAGAGATGTGGTCCCTGTGCTTGAGGCCATGGTTAAGTTGTGCAGTCCTATTCTGGATTAGTTGAAGGGGGCGAAGGGATGAGTTAGGCAGATTGAGGATAAGGCTGTTGCAGTGGTCTAGCCTGGAGAGGACCAGAGCTCTGGAGACAGTGAGTTTCTGGGGGAAGGTGAGGAAAGGGATAATGCCTCTGAGGAGGTGCAATTGAAAGTGGGCCTTCTTGGCGAGGTCCGAGATGTGAGGAGAGAAGGAGAGAGAAGAGTCGAAGTTGACACCAAGGTGTTTTGCCTCACACAAGGGTGACAGGAGGGGGCCCATGGGGGGCGGCCGAAGTGTAGGAGGGAAGGAGGGAGCTTGTGTCCAAAGAGAAGGATCTCCGTCTTACATGCATTAAGGGAGAGATCGTTAGCAGCGCACCATGACTGAATAGCAGACAGACAGTTAGGAATGAGAGAGGAAAAGGAGGCAGCAGTGGAGGGTAGCTTGAAGGAGAACTGCGTGTTGTCTGCATAACACTGGAAATTAGGAGAGAAGGAGGATATCAGATGGGCTAGAGGGGAAATGTAGATCTTGAAAAGCCATGGTGAGAGGATAGAGCCCTGAAGGACAATAACAGATGGAGAGTGAGATAGAGGAGAGAAAATGGCCCAGTTGAACATTACATCTTCTTTGATACCAAATGCATGGCCACTTACCTTGCAGTAGGCAGCAGGCAAGCATTCAAAAGGTATTGGGCCTCATTAGCGCCATGGTTGCTGCCAGTATTTTACCACGTCCGCCATGGTGAATGGTGGAATTACCGCCCCATTCCAATGTGTGTGGGGGCGGTAATTCCCCATTCACCATGGCACTTCCCCATTCCCATTTTTGCCCCCATAGGGCTCAATGGGAATGGGGAAGGCGGTAATTACGGTACTGCAAATTGCGGTACCGTAATTGCCTCCAAGGTCCCTTTGCGGGTCCCGTCCTTAACGGCTGGTAAAACCAGTCGTTAAGGTAGGGACCCGCGAAGGGACCTCGTAATAAAGCGGTAAGGAATTACCGGTACCGGTACCCTTACCGGTACCGGTAATCCCTTACTGCCATCCGTGTAATGAGGCCCAGTCTCGTTGTTCGCAAGAGACATGCCCCATAGCCCATGCTAAAGAGGGAATCCAAATTTCGTTTGTGCATGTTTTATAGTACCACAGCATGCACATGGGCAATCAGGCTCTGACCGTGCACTCTAAGTATGCAATACCAGGCCAGGAGATGCTGCACATGCAGTGTGCACCACCATGCTGCCATTTGGAAGGGAGGAAGTGGCTTCCTGCCATCTTCATTGGGCCTGCCCCACTGTGTTTAACAGTTGAAGTTTTCACCCTGTTGTGGCGGTTTTAGCACCCCCCCTAAATGTTGCTTGGTGCATCTGCATTAAGAGTGACAGCGTACCAGAATCAACACTGTCAGAATTACTGTACGTACATTACCGATGGATAACTTGTATGGCTCCCAACTCCTCCATGTGTACACATCAATGGGAAAATTTTTCAGTCCTCCGGAGCAAAACCCACAGCTGTGCCTGCCAAAGCCTGTGTGTTTTATTCAAGGCACAACCTGGGGATTGACTAACCCGGCCCCCAGGTTATTGAGTGATGAATACTTCTAGGCAACAGGGGAATTCATCACCATCTTCAGTGTATGTCGTCCTGATAGATTTTTCCATGGCATTTGACATGGTCAATCGTCATTTGCTCTGGAAGAAATTGAGAAAGTGGGAGCTACCATCATCGCTGTTATCCATCTTTGAATATATCCACGCTGATACATCTGTGAAAGTCAGACTGGATATGAACAGTTCACTCACCGATAATTTACTGACATCAAAAGGGCTCCATCAGGGCTGCATACTGGCACCTCGCTTATTCAATCTATAGTTATCGGGTTTTGGATGAGGCATTGCGTACTGCTGCAATGATCTGTCATAAAATTGGGGGACAAGGAATCCGCTGGATATCTTATGCAGATCGCGTGGCCCTCTTGGATGGCTCTCCGATAGGACTGCAGAGGCTACTCAAAGCATAGAGTAATTATTAAAAAAGGGATTACTTAATTATGAAAAAGAAGAAATGTCAGATAATTACGTTTAGCAACTGCAGGAAGGAAATCAGCATAACATTGGCATTGACATTAGAAAGGAGGCTGCCTATCACGGGATTTAATCTAACCAAGCAGTATACTAAGGGGGTGACAATTCAAAAAATTGAAAACAAACTAGATCAATTGGCATTTCAAATTAAGCAGATTTTTGCTAGATTCTTTACGTTCACAGTTAAGCTGCTAATAAAATGTTATGTGGGTAAAGGAACCCCGAGGATCCTGTATGGGACGGAGACAGAACCAACGTCGTATGCCTTCCCATTGTATAGATTGGAGGGCAGACTCTGGAAGAAAGTTTTGGCTCTGCCACCCTCACTTTTCATGGCATCTCTGCGATTTTAATTGGGTATATTATCACATGAAAATCCATTTCACGTAAAAAAATACATCAAGAATTGGATTGGATATCTACAATAAGCCAAACCAGAGGCTACAAAATTCATGCCACATTTTCAAAATATCTGAGACAATTTCCATGTTCATTTAGTAGAAACCAAGTCCTACGTTTACGACAAATCCTGTTACCTATGGGAGAAATTCAATATGTCCATTCTAGAAATGTTGAACGAACAAATAATGTGTGTTCACATTGTCACAATTCAAAAAAGGCGGAAACTCTGAAACATCTGTTGGCGGGATGCCCCAAATTGGCCGCACTCAGAACAAAGCACCTGGGTCGCTTTTCGATGAGAATGAGGAGGTATATCCAGATGATCTCTGGAATCTTATTTATGCAGGAAATTAAATATTTTTAGGGACTGCAATAGGACAAATGCTGATAAAGCATATTGAATGTATTGTATTTTACAATAGTTCTATCTGAAATAACGCAAAATACAACCAAATCAAGTGTGGAATGCCACACCTTTCACACCACTGAACACACCAGAAATGTATGGCATATTTCATGAGCTGGTCATATACATATTTGCTGCGGTGAACTTGCTCAATTCTCAGAAAGAATTCTACTGTCGCGGCAATACATGCAATACCTCCCGATGAGAGGATAGTGAAAGAGCCCTATCAAACAATGTCCTCATCAACACACATAACAGTGACCATGACACAACTCATCTAACACACACATCGAATCTTCTCTGAAAACCCTATACATTCAAAGGGGAATTTGTACTTGATTTGGCCCTCCAGTGAGTGTTCATAGCATACAAATGAGTGATTCCCTCAAGGGGGCATTTTACCTATTGATGGGCGCTGCACTGAATGGTGGTGAACAGGTTTCTACAATCAAATATGAGTAGCATTCATCAGAACCAAAAGGACGCATCCTTCCCAGATTGGTGTGTGGATTTCTGTGCGTCTGTGCCTGATGAGCAGAACTTGCAAACTTCATATACATGCATTCAAACAATCACCACTGTTCATGGGGGAGGCTCCATATGTTTTTGCTACTATATTCCTAAAATTCCTATATTGTTCCTTTCATGTGCACTGAGAAAGACTATTGCAAGATGAAAGTCAACGTGTTGTTTCATCCCACTCACCATCAGGGTCATTTGCTCCATGTTGATTCATGAGTGTCCTTGTATGTTTGCATTCATGCAGTAATTGTTCATCACACTGCAACCTTTTTCCAACATGTCCCTACTCCCATTTATATAAGTAACATGACTTGAGCAGTGTGGCTAAACGGTCATTGGACAATCCACTCGGGCATCGTGGCATGGTACTGCCACCACACCAAGCAGCCATCACCACATCACTGATGCCTGTGCTTTGTCTGATGTGAACAGTTTGAAGGTGTGATCTGCCACCTACATTACTGCACCACTAGATGCTCCAATCCTTGAGCAGAAAACACATAGATGGAGCTTATGGTTGTCTCAACAATGTGTGTGCCTATGTGACAGGACCCTGTCCCTAGCACACACAGGTTGGCAAAGCCTGCAGAAGTTACAATGGGTGTTACACAGCAGCTGTGTCAATTCCCTGATGCCAACCATTGCTTCTTGGTGAATCAGTGCAGACAATTGCCTCCTCCACAATGTCAGGGTGATCTCTGTGGCTGGACCATTCCTGGTTCCAGTGGCATAGGTTCTGTGGTCCGCAGGTTTTATTTGACACACCTCTTATGTCTCCCCAGTGCTACTTGACTTCCTTTGGGGCCCGTTGGGCAACACGCAGGGTCGTAATATTCATGGTGAGCTCCATCCAGAGTGCTTTATTTACATAGAAGATGGACTTGACACATGCAGTCAATTATTAGTTGCATCACTTCTTCTGTGAAGTTCTTTGCCTGTGAACTCGTAACCTATTTTGGCCTCCCTGATCATCTTAGGAGGCCATATTCCTCACCCTGGGCAATGTTTCAGGCTGTACAAGCGCTGTGAGATACGTTCATACATGCTGGTAGGGCACTTGCAGGTTCTTCAGTCTTTTTAGGGCAATTGCACACATTTATGACACATATTCGGTGACCGACCCTTTTTGTATGCAACATGCTGTGACAGACGACATTTGCACATGTTTTGTGCCTACCTGTTGGATGCACATAAAGCATGAACATTCATTCCGATGTGGCATTATTTGTGCTCTTTTTGTGCTACTTATGTGAAATAATGTTGCTTTCTAGTGCAAGGCGCACCTTTTGGTAATTTATTTGTGAATTCAGGCATCGCAATTATATGCACAAGGGCATTATCGCAATTTTACACCATCACTCTTTTCCTGGATTCCCAAAACGTCTCTCCAGTACTAGTCAGCAAATAACTGATTCTTTGATTCAATAGGTTGTTTGAGGGTATACTGAGCTTTGCAGAATCTGAGTAAGCAGAGGCGTTGCTAGGGCATGTTGGGGGGCTATAGCACCAGGTCTTTTGGTTGTTGCCCTGGATAGGAGCTCAGGGGCTACAGCCGAAAGGCGAGCTAGCCCTGAGTCCCGACTGTCCCGACATTAGCGTAGCCCCGGATCTTTTCCAGGCCTAGCATCACCCCTGCCTGCAAGTCCTCTTCTCTTTGGGTTTGAGCACAGCTCTTCCCAAATGTCTTAAGCAGCTTTTCCAGCATATTATGAATGACTCCTTCTACACAGCAGATGGAAAGACAATCATTTTACTGCTCAGATTGGCCTTCATTGAATCCTAAACTACAGCAAATCAGTTGAATGAGCCAAGATTCTGTTTGGAAAGGAATGAAAGTTTCATATTCATAAGCTTTTAAAAATCTGCCAATTTCTGTTCCTCTCTCTTACATTAGCAAAGGGCCTCAAAGAGAAAACAACATGGGAGTGGTCTGAATGTTCAATGATCCAATTTGTGAATTATGCGTGATAGCCATTAATGAATGATACATTACAAAAAGAATATTTTTTCATTGTATATGGTTAAAATGTGGTTATAAAAACCCTTGCAACCTTTTCAGCACAATGCATATTATTACACCTATTATTACAGTTTAAAAATTACAATTTAACAACGCAGCAAAATAACATATACAAAATCCCATCTCCTACATTAATCAACACAATACCTAAAATAACAATTTCATAAGTTCTTATCTAAAATCCATCACTATAGAGTAGCTATAGTGGGAATTTTGTTTTGGGATCAATTATAAGGTTAATTGCATATTTATAGTATTATTGTGGTGCCGATTATGTAATGTGCATAACGGGTCTAACCCAAGACTACAGGTCCCATAAATCATTTTGTGGACAATGCAAAGCTCAGACTGCTGGAGTGCTTGGGGGTGGGATCATTTCTGTATATACCAGCCATTCCCGGGGTGCCATGCGCCGTTCTAGAATATCTTAAAGGTCAATATCGGTCGGCAATTCATAGGATTACTTCTGTCCCCCTCCTTAAATATCAGAATTACCACTGATCGCTTCCAGGGAGAGGGTGTAGGTCCCTGTGACTTATTAATGATTAATGGTCATTGAAAAGGCAAACCGTATAGGTAACTGCCTTCTTTTGAATTTGAAAGGCATATTTGTATCAGATGTGAACTCTTACTCATAAGAGCCCTTTAAGACGAGGTAGCAATACTCAGAGGAGGATGGGGATGCAGAAGTTACTCAAACATCAAGAATCAAAACGACTCAGGAAGTTTGGCAAAGTGCATTTCTGTTTTAATATCAATTGTCTAAAACAGGGAGTACAACAGGCATCATCCGACTTTGGTGGGAGCTGAAAAAAAAATATTTTTAACTGCCCTTTGTTCTTATTGTTTTAACATTAGGATTGACCCCACATCTTTTGACACAATGTCGTATGTTGCATATTTGCATAGCTGTACACTTGCCTAACAAATGCAAGTTATTTAGTATATTAGTATTGATTTTAACAGTACTTACCACATTTTAGACTATTCTCAGTTATGGAGATTATTACTCGCTTCACGCAATTATTTGTATCCTGGAATTTTGTGGCCTGACTGATACAGTTGGAACTATTGTTGGCAGTGACTACAGTGACTACAGAACATAGTCCTTAATCGCTAGGGAGCAGTAGAAATAAAATAACTAGGATGTTTGGACCTATGAAGGTGGTGAACTCCTTTATTACTGAAATACAAGGCTATCTATTGGATATTGATGGCATAGAATGCACAAAAAAGAATGTGCCGCTAACAATAGGTGGGGACGAGGGATAGCCAAAGGTTGTGGCACAAGTAACACATGCCACAATTAGACCCAGTGCCTCAAATTGTGTTATAGATTCGGGGGGTACATTTGGAAAGGGATCTGATAGACTTTATATAGCCTTTTGATTTGCTAGTACCAGAATATAGAATTGGGAAAAACTATCGACCACAAGGCGCAAAGAGGATTGGCTGGCACTCTTTGAAAGCAGCCAGAAACTGGGGCGGGGGGCGAGGGGTAATGTATTCCCTGTAGTGGAAGCTAGGTCAGGGGAAGGGGTGTCTTGTGGCAGTATAGTGGAGTTTTACTTTGAAAAGATAAGAGTCCCACCTATAGTACGAAATGAGGGGCTTAAAGAGGCTCCCCATCAGGAAATAAGCAATGTGTCTTTAAGAGGAAATGAAGGTGTAGGAGAAAGTGAAAAGGGACTTATACAGCAAGGAAGGACGACAGAGATCAACCCCATATTCCACATTGTAAATAGATTTGAACCCCTTGCAACGGAAGTGCTGTGGGATAATCAGGGGATAATCAGGAGAATGTTTACTCAGTCAAGAGGAAGGAAGCACAAAACAGACCTAGTAAAGGAGTAAAGTTAATTGGTAAGGGTATAATTTGAACGACAGGCTCAGGACATAAACCCTCAAAAACACATAATGTAACTGCAAAAAAATACAGAGATCTAGTTACTCAGACTTCCCATACAAACCCAAATCAAACTGTGGATTGTGCATTAACTAGAGTGAATTTAACCACAGAGGAAATGTTTTCGTACTTAAAAAACTTTATAGACAGTAAAATAGGCTCCTTTCTCAAGGATATCACAAATGAAATCAGAGAGATCAAGAAAAGGGTAAATATAATAAGTATGCGGGAAAAAGATTTTAAAAAGTGGCAGGGAGATAGACCCTCTCATGAATTAAAAGATGGGGCAAAGGAAAAAATAAGGGGCCCTCCACCTATTCCATTACCAAGGCATAATGTCTATTCAGTGGAGTTCATTCCAATGGCTCGAATCCCCAAGGGCCCTGTCCTCTTACATATGAGGTTGTATAATGAAAATGTTCCTCCTCTGACAGGCTCAAACCTCACTCAATTAGGAGGCCCTCAATCATACCGGTCTAAAAATGTTGAAGAAAATGCCACGGCACACAAAGGACGTCCCCCCATTGTCAGGGTCAATGTCCCTCGATTAATGCCCAGATCATATGAAGATCAGGAGGCCCTGATTAATAAATGTATTCATTGGTTCCGACACAGCAGGGGCTGCCTATCCATAATAAGAGACAATATTGTAATGTGTTCTAGAGTCCCTATCCCTCAGTCTGGACTATATTATATTCAGGTATACTTGCGTTCCTGGGATTTAGTGGAGGGAATCTTGGGAATTGATCTTAGGACATATCCACCAGAGAACGTAAAGATAGCTTTGAAGGATTCCAAGATGGCCGCTGGGGCAATGAGACGCAAATGATTCGCTCTCCGCCCGGGCAGCCGGCTGAAGCACATGTAATGCAGCGCAAATAGAAGCTGGGAGGTCGGAGCAACCTCGGCCCCCCCGTAACCCCTGGCGAGGCCAAACTGGGAGTTCGGACCCACGGTCCGGGCCACGGAGTGACGCCGGGGCGCGAGACAGCCCCTCCCCCATCAGGCTTGGAATCGGCAGCCTCTGGCCGGCGGAGATAGCGGATACTGGCGAGAGGCGGCCCGCAACGAGGGCGGATCGAGAGGTGGGATACTGGGGGTGGTGTGCCCCCCCGGGGAAAGAGGCTGACGGACGAGTCCACATGCAGTGGAGGCCGCGAGGCAGCCCCTCCCCCACCCTGGAGACGGCAGGAGAATGGCCGTAGGAGGAAACTCCTGCGGGACACAGGCGGCGAGGTGAGGCGTCACTAGCCTGCAAGGGGCCTCCCCAGCCCATTACACACACTAACGGAGAAGGGGAGGGAAATAAAGCCAGGCAGAAGCGCCAGAAATAGTGGCCGCATATCGTGCAAGCAGCCCCGTGTAGGGCAGGAGAAGGACAACATAACAACTCCCACGGAGGTGATGGGGTGGGTCCCCCAACCCCCAGTCTACGCATAATCACAGCCAGCAGAGCAAAGGGACACAGGCCCCCCTCCCATTGAAAGGCAGAGGAAGAGCTGTGGCTGGGTGGGAACTACCCACCGGCAGAGAAGAGGAAAGTCAGGGGACAGAAGGGGACTCAGAAGGAGGGCTCCTTCGGCCACCACACTACAGAGAGCGAACGGACACCCCCAGGCAAGGCACATATTCCTCGCACCAAGCAGGACCAGCTGAAAAAAGAAAGGTGGGTAGGCTCTCCCTCCAGCAGAGCTTCCCACAGAGGTATTGGGGAAGGTGAGAAGGAGCCCAAGATGGGAAACCGCCTCTGGGAATAGAAGAAGGGAGAAGCAAATGAGAAAAGGGGACCTGGAACAGACACACGGTTAGCAGGAGGTGGGTCACTGCGGAGGGCACTCATCGACCCGAACATCCAGTCCACAGACCTGATCTTGGCAACCCACCCTCCGCTCATCAAAGAGAGGACAGCAGTGGTGGTGCCAAAGGAGAGCATTCATAAGGCAGGATACCTCCGGAGTGCCCAGGGACATTCTCAGAAGACCAAGCAATCATGTCAAGTGCCAAGGGGAAAGGAAGCACAGCACAACAGACCCCACAGAACACAAAGCAGGACGCCGATATCCTACAGATGTGGTCGGCAGACACCGCAATACAAACTAGAGGTAAGGGCCAGGAGGACCGGCAAGGCGAAAGTATTGGCCCTATGCCTCATCAACAGCTACCTTCAAGAAATGACATGCAAATGTGGTTCATGGAACTACAAGAAAAGTTCATGTCAACGGTACAAGAACAATTTGCAACAATGAAGGCTGACATGAAACAGATGGTCCAAGACCTGAAGTCGAGGTGTCAAAGCTAGAGGAAAGAACGGACATACTAGAAAGATCGGTCCAAGGCATGGAAGAGGATGCACAACAGATCAGCGACGCACAGGAACGCCTCGTGAGACTGACACATAATCTAGAAATCCAATGCGAAGACTTGGAGAATCGCTCCTGAAGGTCCAATATAAAATATGGTGGAATACGTTCTAGACAAGGATCTCAAGATGGCGGTGAAAGAGGTCTTCAGGGATGTCCTGGAGGCACAGGATACAGAAGAAATTGGGGTGGACAGAGTGCACAGGGTGGGCCCGAAGAGATCTGGATCGCCAGGGGAAAGACAGCGGGACGTCCTAGTAGCCCTCTCATCATACCCGCAAAAAAAAACAAATCCTAAGGAGGGCAAAAGAGATGGGCCACATAAGGATGAACGGACAAGACATTCAATTATATCAAGATTTAGCCCTAGTGACACTGCAAAAGAGGAGAGCGATGGTCCCCCTGGTAAAAGCATTAGTGGTGAGACAAATCCGCTACAAGTGGACCTTCCCCTTTGGGCTGCTGTTCACATGGGAGGGTAAACAGAGAAGAGCGACCACGTGGGAGAAGGCCTCAGCATAATGGAACTCCAGGCAGAAGAAGATGAAGAAGTGGATCCAAAACCAAGGGGAGAACAAGCGAAAAGGCAGAGAGGATGGGAAACGGTTAAACAAAGGAAGAAAAACACAGGGAATGAGGGCCGCAGGATGTCGCCATAACCGGAAGTGTGAGTTCATGGCTGGCGTCATAGATACTCCGTGGGCACCCAGCAAAGACAATCATTCGGGGGTCCGGAAGGAGGGAATTCAGAAGCAGCGCGAGACATTGGAGAAGGCAGCACGGGGAGAAACCCTGGTCTTGGAACCCGGTAAGAACAGTCCAAAATGTGGGGTTTGGGATTCCCCGTGAAGTACCCCCCGAGTTTAATGAGGGGCAGGGAGCGATAGGCACAATGCCCTAGAATCCTTAGGAACCCACGCCCTGCTCGGGGGAAAGTTGTTTGGTTCATTGTTGTTGGTTGATGGGGAACGTTCAGGGGATTGAGAGGGGGGGGGCATGGAAGAAGGCTAATGCAGTAAGGAGGGGGAACCTAGGGCACTGGACCTGGACATGATACCATGGGGAAGATACGCATCCTAACATATAATCTCAAGAGACTTAACCACCCAGCGAAGAGGGTAAAATTCGAGAAGCTGCTCAAGAGGGAAAAAGCAGACGTATTGTTACTTCAAGAAACACACATCTGAGCCCGGGACACGCATAAGGGGGTACAAGATATGGGCGCAGGCGAACACAACTGAAAAAAGAGCAGGAGTGCTAATAGCAATAAAGGAGGGGGTGACGCCCGACTAGTAGACAAGAACACAGATAAAGAGGGGAGATTCACATTTGCCAACGCAGTAATAGAGGGACACCGCATTACCCTGGCATCAATATACGCCCCCAATGTAGGACAAGATGGCTTTCTAAAGGATATGCTAGGGAAACTTGAAGACTTTGCAAGGGGAGAGGTGATCCTGGGGGGATCTCAATATGGCATGGCACTCACAACTTGATAGAAACACGGGGGACCCGCGTGCTCAAGGGGCACCATCCCAACGGCAGCAGCAGATGGAACAGTTAGCCCTATGTGATGTGTGGAAGGAGCTCAAGGGGGGTCAGAGGGGATATACGTACTTCTCGCATATTCATAATTCCATGTCAAGAATAGACTACTTCTGAGCATCAGTGGGTATAATGGGGAAGATTCAGGGGATGGACAAGGGGTCGATATCATTGTCGGACAATGCTCCCTTGTGGCTGGAGGTGAATCTACCAGGGAAGACAAATGGGCTCTGGAGGTGGAGGCTACCCCACGACTTAATCCAAGATCCTGTAACAGGAGAGTCAATTAGGGAGATGGTAAAAGAATATTTCGAGCAAAATGACACAGGGGAGGTCTCTCTGGGGACGGTATGGGAGGCATTTAAAGCAGTAATTCGTGGGAAACTGATAGCATTGAAGGCCTCAAAGGACAAAGAGAGGTACAGCTGGGAAAGGGAGCTAGAAACCACCATAGCAGACATCCAAGAGAAAATCTTGATCCAGCATACAAGGGCATTAAAAAAATTGTTAAGACATACACAGGGTCAATTAGAAGGCCAAAGGCGCAGAGAGATCACTGCTATATCTCATACAAAGATACTACATTAAGGCCAATAAAGCGGATAGATTGTTAGCCAGACAACTCCGAGCAAAACAAAAGGAGATGATGATTAAAAGCATTCGAAGCACGCAGGGGGAGCTACTGGCGCGCACACAAGACATGGGGGAGGCATTCAGGGAATTCTACCAAAATCTTTACTCCACGGACACCCCGGATGGGGACGCACAGGACACCTACCTACAGACCCTACCCATCCCACAAATTTCAGAGGAGGACAGAATACACCCTAGAGAGCCCGATCAGGGAAGAGGAAGTGAAAAAGGCAATAGTGGACCTCCCGCTGAATAAAGCACCTGGCCCCGATTGCTTCACAGCCCCTTTCTATAAAAAGTATGCAGACATTCTAATCCCCTTTATAACCAGGCTCTTAAACACCTTTAAGGAGAGCGGCAACGTGACCCCAACAATGAACGAGGTGAAGGTGCTAGTTTTCCACAAAGCAGGGAAAGACCCGATATCCCCCGCGTCTTACTGGACATTATCCCTGATAAACTTAGACGCAAAGATATGCACAAAGGTCCTGGCAGAAAGACTATCTCCACTTCTCCACAGCCTGATCAATCAGGCTTTATTCCGGGTAGACAAACACACGACAATATTAGGCGACTCACACACCTAGTGGAAAAAACGAGTATCTGTCATGAAGCCTACCTCCAAGGAGCCAGGTCCGACCCAGCAACCCCAGAGGCAGGCATCATTTCCCCCAGGGGAGTGCCAGCGGGCCCAAGCTGGGGCCCTTTGGACGCAGTCCTGGCGCCTTAGGCGCCAGGCTCATGTTGGACCTCTGTCCTGGCGCCTTAGGTGCCAGGCTCATAAAGCTAGACATGTGTTCAAGTGTTTTAATGTGCACTTACCTGATGCAGACCATGCTGCCACATCCAGGCCCTCTTGAGGCCTGAATGGAACTACTTTACCTGTGGGACTACTTTCCACCCAGGTGTGGTCGGGGAAGGATACATACCTGATCGGAGGAAGGATACGCACTTGGGACTTCTTACAAAGCTATTTAAACCACACCCGATCAGCAACTCATGCTTCGCGTTGTTCTGCTCCTCGCAGCTGGACGCTCACTGTGTCAGCTCCTGCATCTGGACTTCAGCCACGCCTGTCAGCATCCTGGGTCACCTGCAAAGGGAGACAAGAGACCTTACCAGCTAAATCTGCACCACAGAGACATCACCGACGATCCTGAAAGGGAAGACATTATTTTTAAAAGCATTTCGTTACGATCCCTGCAGCGCTGCATTTCACTCACCTTTCCTGGGTTCCTCCATCTTCAGCAGCGATCATCCGGATACACAGCCACTTCCCAGAGCCTAGAGAAAAAGACAAGAATAAGAGGTGAGAGAAGGAAGGGAATAAGACTTACCTGTTTGGTCATTCCCATTTCATTTCGGGTCTTGCCGCTTCCAGGCATTTTCCGGACCCCGGCCCCTATGGGGAAAAAAGACAAAGACATTGAATGAGCGTATGCAAAGACAGTTCCTGAGCGCTCATCCAGAACTAACCTGCCATTTACTGGAACTGGAACTGCACGTTTCACTTCGGGTCGGCGCCATATCTCCGGCATTCCGAACCCCGGCCCCTAAGGGGAAAAGAGACATAAGAATTAGCGCTTGCTGCAAAAAGACAATGAACATTATTATTAAGCTTGGACTTTTGAACTTGCAACAGAACTTTTACAGAGCCTTACCCGAATAGTCAAGCTTACCTGAACTCCTATCAATCCTCAATCCAGTGAAGTAACTGGGTTTAAATGCGCCCCTGCATCAGAAGCAGGATGGAGAGCTCATCCTTCCTGACCCTAAGGTGAGACTTCATGGGGAATCGTGGAAGGGTATCGTGGAGGGTTGGAAGAGAGTGGGAGGCTTGAGCATAACTCAGTCAGTAGGTAATACTCCCTTTTCACGCACAGGGGAATATTCCTGCGACCCGGAGAAGCCAGAGTAGAGGGCCCTTCCTGTCCATCTTCAGAGTCCTGCGCTTCACCATTGAAGAAGCATCAGCACTCGAAGCCAGACCTGCGCCTCCGTGGGTGAGCGTTACAGAACGCGAAGCCTACCCACAATTTCCCACCCGGGCGCTATGGAGACTTCCGAGACTGACCAGCTGGCCCAGCTTTTGGGGGAATTACGGGCAGAGGTGCACTCAGCCCGCCAGGTGACTAACGCTCTCAAAAGAGAACTGATCATATCCAAGGAAAGAACAGATGACCTAGCCAAAAGGTTATTACAGGCCCAGGCAGGGCACACTCCTTTACCTAATTCCGGAGACATTTCCACATCAATGGGTTTGAGTAACCCGGTACAAATTAATCTACCTGGACACATGCCTTTGGCCCCGCCTGAACGTTTTGCGGGGATCCCAAGAAATATGCCGTCTTTATGAACCAATGTCGTTTACACTTTCTATGCAGACCCGGAGCCTTCCCTAACGACCAGACCAAGGTAGCCTTTATACTATCTTACCTCAGTGGCAGTGCTGCCGATTGGTCTATTCCATTGGTAAATCAGGATGATCCCATTCTCCAGAATTTTCAAGGCTTCCAGGCCAGCATGGAAAGATTGTTCGCTCGACACTCTCAAGGACAGGCCCTTGATAACGAACTGCTATCCTTACGACAAGGTAATCAGGATCTTCTGTCCTACATAGCCACCTTTAACAAACTGGTTGTGGAAACTGGATGGCCAGAAAGCAAAAGGATCCCATTGTTTCATCGAGGCCTGCGCGGAGAGTTTAAGGATGTTCTAGCTCAGATAGTAAACCCACCCCAGGTCTGCGCAGACTACATTGACTTGGTGGTTCAACTTGATCACAGACTTCAAAATAGAAAAGCAGATCGGTTCAAGTATGAGAACCGAGCACCGATCAAAACCCTCGCTAACTTCAAGAGTACCAACGTATCTGAACCTATGCAAATCGGTGGTGTTAAAGGACCATTAACGCAGAAAGAACGAGAGAGAAGGCAGCAAATGCAACTTTGTCTGTATTGCGGGACTTCCGGTCACTTTCTTCGAAATTGTCCAGTTAAACCACTTAAGAAGGTGGTTGGAGCTACTGATAACGAATTAGTGACACCTGATTCGGGAAACGACCTAGCCCGGCAAGCGTAGGGGTCCGCTTGCCGAGCTTGAAAACTAACTCTTTGACCTCGCATTTTGTCATGCCAATGGTGCTCGTGGACCCAAAACAGCCTCAGCAGTTGCATGCTATAAAAGCATACATCGACAGTGGAGCTATTGGAAATTACATAGACCGTGAATTGGCTTCCAGGATTAAGCTTCCTCTCCGCCCGAAAGTAACCCAAGATGTCATTACTACAGTAGATAGAACCGAAATAGCCTCAGGGCCTGTAACGCATTCCACTGTTGAAGTGACACTGGTGGGTCAGGATGGACATCGGGAAGCAATCGTGTTTGATGTGATCAAGGCCCCAAAATTTCAAGTAATTCTTGGAATTCCTTGGTTAGAAACACGTAATCCCAGAATTGACTGGCGAGCAAAGAAGATAAGTTTTCCTGATTGTGAACCAACTTGTTATCCAAGAAATCCAGCTATGGGTCTAGCCTCAGCAACTTCCACCCCTGTACAGCTACCGTCAGAATACCAAGAATTCCAAGCCGTTTTTCAGAAAGAACAGGCTAACACGTTACCTCCCCATCGGTCTTATGATTGCCAAATCGATGTGGTACCCAATGCTCAACTACCTTGTAGTAGGATTTATGCTCTTACGGAACCTGAGAACCTGCATTTGCGTCAGTATTTAGATCAGTACCTAGCCAATGGTTTTATTCGCCCGTCCAAGTCTCCTGTCTCTTCAGCTCTGTTCTTCGTGCCGAAAAAAGAAGGCGACCTTAGAACGTGTATAGACTATCGCGCCCTAAATCAAATAACGATTAAGAATCGTTATCCTCTACCCTTGATCCCTGAGCTTATCGACCAGGTGAAAGACGCTTGTGTGTACACCAAGTTAGATCTCCGAGGAGCTTATCACCTGGTGCGCATAAAAGAAGGCGACGAATGGAAGACTGCATTCCGCACCAAGTTTGGGCTCTTCGAATATCAGGTGATGGCCTTCGGTTTGTGCAATGAACCTGCCGCCTTTCAGTACTTTATGAATGATGTTCTTCGGGAACTTATCGATGTCTGTGTCATTGTTTACATTGACGACATCCTGGTGTACTCTTCTTCAGAATCTGATCACAGAAAACATGTTAGGGCAGTTCTTGAGAAACTGCGCCAGCATAGACTATTTGCAAAACTCGAAAAATGCGTTTTTCATACCACAGAAGTTGAGTTTCTCGAATTCATCCTGACACCTCAAGGAGTCCGAATGGACTCGCGAAAGGTGGACGCCATCCTCAAATGGCCATCTCCACGCTCGGTGAAGGGAGTTCAGAGCATGCTCGGCTTTGCCAATTTCTATCGAAGATTCATCCCGGAATTTTCCCGAACAGTCCAACCCATCACCGCTCTCCTAAAGAAAAACAAACGCTTCGAATGGACTCTTGAGGCCGAACAAGCCTTCCAGGTCCTGAAAAGCAAATTCACCTCTGCACCTGTATTGAAGCACCCGCACCCAGATCTCCCGTACATAGTGGAAACCGATGCATCCAGTTCGGCCATGGGAGCTGTCCTGTCGCAAAGAGACCCAAAAACTAACCAACTACACCCAGTGGCCTTTTGGTCCAGAAAATGTTCTCCTCCTGAAATCAACTACGCAATTACCGATAAAGAGTTACTGGCCATCAAATCTGCTTTCAAGGCTTGGCGTCACTACCTTCTCGGGGCAAGACACACCATCACTGTAATTACGGACCACAGAAACTTACAGTATTTAAAAACGGCCAAAGCTCAATCTTCACGACAACTCCGATGGGCTCTATTCTTTGCGGAATTTGATTTTGTAATTACCTATCGCCCTGGCTGCAAGAATGGAAAAGCGGACGCCTTATCCCGGATTGGCATGGAAGAACCTAATTCGAGATTAGAACCTGTGCCCATCATACCTGAGCAAACAATCTTAGGCTTAACTTCATTGCAAACTATTGAGGATATCCAAACGCAAGTAAAACAACTTCTAGACTCTTCAACCTTACAGGAATGGAGTCAAAAGGGTCCTCATTACACCGTTAAGGATGACTTACCCTACTTCCAGGAGTGGTTGTTTCTGCCAAGTAAAGATTTGCAAGAACTTGTTATTGCCCATCATCATGAATCTTTAATGGAAGGACACCCTGGTATCGCTAAAACGGAGGAAAAAATCAAACGCCACTTCTGGTGGCCTTCTTGGAGAAAAGACATAAAGTCTTTTGTACTGTCTTGTGGAATTTGCGCCCAAAACAAGGCTCAAAAGAAAAGGCCAGCCGGCCTACTTCAACCCTTGGATATTCTACCGGCACCAAGGCACACCCTGTCAATGGACTTTATAACAGATCTGCCTCCTTGTGCTGGTTACAACACAATCCTTGTAATTGTGGACCTATTCTCCAAAATGGCTCACTTTATCCCTGTAAAGGGTTTGCCTTCAGCTTTCACCTTGACCAAGGAATTCCTGGAGAATATAGTTTGCATACATGGTTTCCCTTCCATATTAGTCTCGGATCGTGGAAGTCAATTTATCTCACATTTTTGGAAGAAGTGTTGCCAACTAGCACAAATAGATGTGCGGTTATCCTCCAGCCACCACCCCCAGACCGACGGACAAACCGAGAGAACCAATCAGACTCTCGAGCAATATCTTCAGTGCATGTTACACCGAGTTAAATTGGAAAGACATCCTTTGGATCGCAGAATATGCATACAACAATTCAGTGCATTCTGGAACCGGACAAACCCCCTTTTATACTTTGTATGGTCACCATCCTCGGACCTCTGACCTAGATCCACCTCTGACCCTGGAAATGCCCGCAGTAAATCATCTGCATTCCACAATAACCCGAGCCTTCAAAGAAGCTGCAACTCATTTACAGCAAGCCAAGAAAAAGTATAAAGAAAACGCTGATTTTCACCGAAGTAAACTCCTCCTTACCAAGTAGGAGACCAGGTATGGCTAGCAACTAAACATTTACCCCTCAAGGGCCCACACACCTTCAGTCCCAGATTCATAGGACCTTATCCCATCAAGCTATAATCAACCCAGTGGCCTTTAAACTGGATCTACCGTCCAACATGCATATTCATCCAGTTTTTCATGCACCACTTTTGAAGCCAGTACAACCAGGAACCCGATTGTCCAAGCCTCCAGATCCAGTTCAAATTGAAGGGGAATTAAAATTCGAAGTTAAAGACATTTTAGACTCCAAGGTGGTAAAGTCGAAACTCTTCTATCTTGTTGACTGGAAGGGATATGGACCTCAGGAGAGATTGTGGGAGCCTAGTAACCATGTCCACGCACCTCGATTAGTACAAAGGTTTCACCAGAGATTTCCGAACAAGCCCAAACCCCCAGAGGGAAGAACCTTGGGAGGGGCCTTGAGGGGGGGTACTGTCATGAAGCCTACCTCCAAGGAGCCAGTTCCGACCCAGCAACCCCAGAGGCAGGCATCATTTCTCCCAGGGGAGTGCCAGCGGGCCCAAGCTGGGGCCCTTTGGACGCAGTCCTGGTGCCTAAGGCGCCAGGCTCATGTTGGACCTCTGTCCTGGCGCCTTAGGCGCCAGGCTCATAAAGCTAGCCATGTGTTCAAGTGTTTTAATGTGCACTTACCTGATGCAGACCATGCTGCCACATCCAGGCCCTCTTGAGGCCTGAATGGAACTACTTTACCTGTGGGACTACTTTCCACCCGGGTGTGGTCGGGGAAGGATACATACCTGATCGGAGGAAGGATACACACTTGGGACTTCTTCCAAAGCTATTTAAACCACACCCGATCAGCAACTCACGCTTCGCGTTGTTCTGCTCCTCGCAGCTGGACGCTCACGGTGTCAGCTCCTGCATCTGGACTTCAGCGACGCCTGTCAGCATCCTGGGTCACCTGCAAAGGGAGACAAGAGACCTTACCAGCTAAATCTGCACCACGGAGACATCACCGACGATCCTGAAAGAGAAGACATTATTTTTAAAAGCATTTCGTTACGATTGCTGCAGCGCTGCATTTCACTCACCTTTCCTGGGTTCCTCCATCTTCAGCAGCGATCATCCGGATACACAGCCACTTCCCAGAGCCTAGAGAAAAAGACAAGAATAAGAGGTGAGAGAAGGAAGGGAATAAGACTTACCTGTTTGGTCATTCCCATTTCATTTCGGGTCTTGCCGCTTCCAGGCATTTTCCGGACCCCGGCCCCAATGGGGAAAAAAGACAAAGACATTGAATGAGCGTATGCAAAGACAGTTCCCGAGCGCTCATCCAGAACTAACCTGCCATTTACTGGAACTGGAACTGCACGTTTCACTTCGGGTCGGCGCCATATCTCCGGCATTCCGAACCCCGGCCCCTAAGGGGAAAAAAGACATAAGCATTAGCGCTTGCTGCAAAAAGACAATGAACATTATTATTAAGCTTGGACTTTTGAACTTGCAACAGAACTTTTACAGAGCCTTACCTGAATAGTCAAGCTTACCTGAACTCCCATCAATCCTCAATCCAGTGAAGTAACTGGGTTTCAACGCGCCCCTGCATCAGAAGCAGGATGGAGAGCTCATCCTTCCTGACCCTAAGGTGAGACTTCACGGGGAATCGCGGAAGGGTATCGTGGAGGGTTGGAAGAAAGTGGGAGGCTTGAGCATAACTCAGTCAGTAGGTAATACTCCCTTTTCACGCACAGGGGAATATTCCTGCGAGCCGGAGAAGCCAGAGTAGAGGGCCCTTCCTGTCCATCTTCAGAGTCCTGCGCTTCACCATTGAAGAAGCATCAGCACTCGAAGCCAGACCTGCGCCTCCGTGGGAATCAGGTGAGCGTTACAGTATCTCACACACTCCTGCGATCCTGCTATCGGTGGATGCTGAGAAAGCATTTGACCGGGTGGAGTGGTCAGTGCTATTTAAGATCTTAAAAAGCATGGGATTTGGGGAATAATTTATAGCAATGATTAGAGCCAACTATAACTCCCCGACAAGCAGAATAGCCATCAACGGCGAAGTCACAGGAAAGGTAGCTATCTCAAGGGGAACAAAACAGGGATGCCCATTCTCTCCGCTATTGTACGCTATTTTCTTAGAACCTCTCCTAATGAAGATAAGGGAGTCCAACCATATTAAGTTGATCAAATGGCGGGAATGCCACACACGGTTATTGCCTACGCGGCCGACATGTTAATAGCCCTTGAAGACCCGGGGAGGACACTGGCGGCAATGGTCGGGGAGTTAGAAATGTACGGGGCTATCTCTGAACTTAACATTAATAGGAGAAAATCAGAAATTCTGATACTGGCGGGAGATCATGAAGCATTAGAAAGGGAAGCAACTCCACTCGACCAGAATACAGCAGAAAATGGGATTAGGTACCTGGGAATAATTTTGACACAAAAGGTAGGGCAGCTGTATGAAAAGAACTACCCCCAGCTACTAACACATATAAGTAGAGACCTGGAAAGATGGAACCCATTGTTGATATCTTGGTGGGGCAGAATACAATCAGTCAAGATGACCATCCTCCCGAAGATGCTGTACTACTTTCAGGCGCTCCCTCTAGGGGTACCTAGATCCTTCTTCAAAGCACTGTGCAAGGGGGTATCATCCTTCATATTGAAAAGAAAGCCCCCGAGGGTAGCCAGGGCAATCCTTACAGCACCGACCCAGGAGTGGGGGGGATGGCCCTTCCCCACTTTCAAAAATACTATCAGGCTGCGCAACTAAGGGTGATTCAGGACTGGCTGGGGGAAGACCCGCAACCAATATGGGCGAAACAAGACAGGGCAGTTGCTAGAACTCCTCTGGTGGAACTGCTTTGGAAACCGAAACAAAACAGACACCCCAATCTGGGGATAAGCGAAATTTTGAAGACCACATTGGAGGCATGGGACAACCAAACACGTAAGGGTAAAATGACCACGGAGGTAGGCCCTTTCACACCCATCTGCAGGAACCTCCAATTGCCACTAGGAATGGAATGAGGGGCTTTTCAGAAATGGGAGGAGACGGGATACACACAAATTGGGGAAATGTTCATGGACAAAGAAATCAGATCATTGAGGCTTGCAAGTCCCTGCTACACCTCAATAAGGGTGATAAATATAAATATGAGCAACTCAGACATTGTCTAAGGTCACCAGAAATAACAAGGGCAGCCACGAGAAACCTCACGTCGTTCGAGACATATGGCACCTCAAACTCTGGGGCGAAAAAATGGGTCTCGACACTATACTCCTTCATAAACTCCCATGACGAAGAAATAAAATGGACATATATGATTATTTGGGGGAATACCATGGGGGAGGAACCAACAAAACAACAGTGGAGGGACTTGCGGTCACAGATTTCCAAAATGACCCATTCAGCACAGACAAGGGAAATGTGGCTCAAAATAGTAACCCAATGGCACTATACCCCTGAAAGGTTGCACACAATGTTCCCCCAAACATCAAATCGTTGCTGGAGAGGGTGCGATGAAGTGGGAACATGGAGACACACGTGGTGGGATTGCAATGGGATCAAACCATTCTGGAAGGAGGTAAAGGTAGAGATGGGGAAAATGTTTCCGGAGGTGGAGCAACTGGGGGAAAGGGTATGGTTATGTGGAATGAAAGAGAAAACAGCCAAGAAATACAAAGAGCCACAATGGAGAAGCTTCATGGGCCTGCTCATAGTGGCATGGACAACAATTGCCCAATACTGGAAAAAGAAAGACACCCCTATGACGTACAAATGGCTCCAGAAGGTATGGGCTCAAATGGCAATGGAAAAAGTGACCCACACAATCCAAGGCACAGGTGACGCCAGGTGACGCATTTGCAAAGGAATGGGGAACGGTCCAAGACTACTTACAGTCAGACTTTATGGAACAGTAATGCCCCCATAATATCAAAATAACTGATATATTCAGCGGATAGAAGGATCCCCTACAGACAGACGATAATGCCCCGGGGGGGGTTAGGGGTGGGGGTGTTACTGTTGAATGTACTGTTTGCATTTGAAAATAATAAACACATTATACAAAATAAAAGATAGCTTTGAAGTCAGCCGTATCATTCCAAAATAGTTTAGAGTGCCGGGTGCAGAACCCATTGGGCAGTACATGTGACGAGGAGGGGGTAAGGAGAATGGTTTCGGGACACAGGGGGAAGATATATTTTTAAAGGCAGCTGCTCCGTAGTGGGAACTTAATGCAGTTGATTGACTGGCTAAAAACCTAAGTAGTACAGCCAGGATGCCTGATTTTACGCTTTTATAATGGAATGTAGAAGGATTAGCAAGGCTTTTGGAAGACACAGACTCGTTCTCCTTTGTACGTAGGTATCAGGTAATTCTATTACAGGAGACTTGGGCATGTGCACCAGTCCAATTCCAGGGTTACTAAAAGGTTTGTATCCCTGCAGTAAAAATTGTTTAGGGGTAGGCCTAGTGGGAGACTTATGGTATGGGTTTATGTCACCTTGAGATGGAAGATCGTTAGCCAGCCAACTATCTGTATGGATATACAGCTTCTATTAGCTACAACTGGAGAGTTGAAAGTGCTGCATTTGTTTCATGTTTTATGGGTGTGCAGGAAATGCAAGGGGTGGAGAAACAACAGGGAATAACTGACTCCAGGGACTTTGTAAGGCTGGAAAAAATAGTACTATCTTGGCAGGGGACCTTAACATGCAAATAGAGTCATTGGGGGCACCAGAGGAACTTTGGCTGGATCGGGATGATATTCCTGTGTTGGTGACAGTCCCTCCTTGGAAGGCCCATTCTCTAGCGATAGATTTGGCCTGTTTTCTCTATAATCTGAATTTGAGGGCCTGCAATGGGCGGTTTCAGAATGATCAACCTGCGTCCAAACCATTTAGAGGAAATACGGGAGACTCCCTAATTGACTATATTTTAATCTGGGGTATGATTGAACTTGCGTGAGTGATTTTAGGGTCTGCGTACAAACTGAAAGTGTACACTACCCCTAGCAATACAAATCTGAGGAGGCTTGTTAGGGCTAGGAAAAGTCCACGAGCCAAATAACATCCAGCTAATTATTATTATTATTATCCCAATGTGTAAAAAGGGTGGCAGGGAAAGCCCTGCCAACTATCGCCCAATATCGCTGTTGGATGCAGCAGGGAAGATTTTTGGTACGGTAATTCTTTGCCATCTACAAGAATGGGCAGATTAAAATAGTGTGATTAGCGATCTCCAGGTGGGCTTTAGAAAAAATCGGGAGACGATTAATCAGTGTTTCATGTTATATTTGCTGATCCAGAAGCATGTTGCCTTACAAAAGCGGAAATTATATGCAGTAGTCTTAGATCTACACACAGCTTTCGACTCTGTCTCTAGAGAAGCCCTGTGGAAGATAATGTTAACTCGAAATGCCCCCCTCTCGATAGTCTGGATGCTATACACAAATTCTTTGGCAACAATACGTTACGACCTTGGGTGTGAGGAGACACCCTTGTTTAATGTTAATAAAGGTGTCAGACAGGAGTGTGGTCTGGCTCCTCTCCTTTTTAATATATATAAATATATATATATGCATATATATATATATATATATATGGACTGTGGAAAGGTACACCTAGCTGGGACCCAGAGTGCGCCCCTCACACCCTTTTCTGTCAAATGTTCTTTGGGAGTCCCGGGCTCCAGAGGCGGCAGCACCGAGGTGACACATGCCCCTACTCAGGAGAGCCACACTGTTGGTTTTCACCCCTCCCCCAACTGGGGTTTTACACTTTGTAATTGGAGGGTGAGTTGGTTCCTGGCTACTTGAATGACTACAGCAACCAGAATTCCCTGAGGCCATCACTGGTAGTAACCATCAACACCTGTACAAACACCTGAACAGACTGCCTCCCTGATGATTGCAAGAGGCAAGAAAGCACGCTAGGAGGAAAACATCAACTGGACTGTGGAAAGGTACACCTAGCTGGGACCCAGAGTGCGCCCCTCACACCCTTTTCTGTCAAATATATATATATATATATATATATATATATATATTCAGAAAATTATAACTGCTTTGATGAGAGAATGGCAGGACTGCCCAAAAATGGCAGACAAGAAATACCCTGCACTTTTTTACGCAGATGATGCAGTTATTCTTTCCACCACACCCCAATGCCTGAAAAAATCATTGAATGTGTTTTACTAAAATGGAAAGAGCTGTACTTTGAGGTAAATACAGAGAAATCGAAAGTGATGGTCTTTAAAGCAAAGTTTACAAAAAGCTGTGTCCTGACTGTCGAGGTGAATGGCGCTCCATTACAGCAGGTTGTTTTTTTACTACCAGGGAGTCCGGTTCCAGGAGACAGGTGGTTGGAACTCACAGGTGGAAGAGTTTTAAATATCACTGGAGAAATATAGCGGGGCTATCAGGTCGGTCCACATTCGGCACAATAGTGCATCCGTTTCACCAGCCCTTAATCTCTGTAAAAATTAAGCACTTCCTGCGGCTCTCCACGGTTCATAGATATAAGGACATGTTGCACAGGGAAACTGGAAGTATGTGAACACAAGTTTCTGAAGCTTGACATTAACCCAGTGGCATGCCTGCTGACCCTTAAACCTGCCTTGTACTGGATAAAACTATGGCAAAATGAGGGGCTTGAGAATTATCGGTATGCACTGGCTTATTTAATGAGCTTGGATGGAGGCTGTTGGTCCTTGAAGCTTGTGATCTATGGGACAATCCTACTGTCTGCTCACAACAGTCTGTTAAGGGCTTGTTGGAATCTATCAAAGACATATCATGGGCCCAATTGGTAATGAAAGCTCAAACCCTTAAGACTGGGACAGAATACATTGAACTGGGCTTGGTGCAGGGACCTTAGAAGTATATAGATTGAATGAATCCAGCATATGAGAGATCCTTGCATTTTCAGATGAGGTTGGGAATATTCCTGATAGCCTAATTCACAAAATCTTGACACGCTGCAGAGGGGGGAAATGCCCCATGTATCGGGCTGCATGTGAAACCCAGGCACATTACTTACTGATTTGCCACAGTACACACTGATTTTGAGGCTGTCGGAGTCCGCTCTGTAGTGGAAACAGTGTGGTTTCTTGTACAAGCTGTGTCTCCCTGTGTTGTCTTTGCAACCGCACGATATTTGCACAAGGCTTGGCTGCAAAGAAAGAGGGCCTTGAAGTAGACTTGAATATTGAGTGTTTTATTTTTGAATTTACGTACTGTAACCTAAGTATTAGTGAAGCTGCTGCAAAGGCCTGATGTTTGATTGCTAAAATATGGTTTGAGACTACGAGCAATGCTCTCCTCTCTTTTATCGCTTTTTTATATTGGTAGGAAAAAATATTTGGGGAATTTTAATTCAACATTTTTGTGTCTATTGTAATGCTGATACTTAAAGTTTTTTTAAACAAATACACGTTTTCAACAACAAAAGAACATTATTGTACATACTTTTATGTTGGTGTGCTAGTACTATTGCTGTTTGGTTTGCTTCTGTACCTGCACACAACCTTCCTAAAGAGTGTAGCCTACTATTGGACTGCACTACTCCATAAGGTGAAGGGGGTGCACTGGTTGGGCTATGCCTGTTTCACTTTTATGATCAGAACTACTGCTGGTGTTTTGGTACGCTGGTGCTGGGTAGGAGTTTTGTTTGCTACTCGTTCCTGTACTCCTGAAGAGCAGTCGTTTTTCCGCCACAATATCAAATTAAGTTTTTATGTTCTCCTTTAAACCTTGCAACTATCCAGTTTTTCTTTTGTCCGATTGGGATATGGACGGTTTTTATTTTCATTGTTTCATCCAGGATGTGTTCCTTTAAGGAGAAGTTAGGAAAATGTATCCACATGTTTTACATGTCTGATAACCTCATAATTTCCCAACATGTTACATGTCTTGAAAATAAGAAAACCCTGGATGTTTACCTGTTATACATTTGCTAACAAATCCCTACCATAAATGTGGTCAAACCCAACATTATCTTCCGCAGGAAACCTTGAATTCTCTGATTGCTAACCCTTAAATTACCCCATTGTCTGCATTTTTCTGCTATTGACTTTCTGCACCACCTTTTAATTCTCTGTTGGCATCATAGCCATCTTTGGTACTTTCTTCACAGCCAGTAACTCTCACTTCTTGAATTCCAACTCCAGAGAATACAGAGTACTCTTTTAGTTAGTCACATTCCCCAACATTTCATTTGACCCCTAGGTCACACTATTCATTGTGCTAGTAGGAGCAATACTTGAGTCTACTTGCTGGTTAAAGCTGCAGCCATTATTATTCTTGTAATTGGTGGATGGAGTCGCATGATGTCGTATCCAAACACATGGCATTTTCCTCCTACAAATAGGGGTCTCTAGACGTATTCATGATCCGTTCACCCGAGAATGCCGCTTATGCCACCACTTTTCAACATCACTCAATCTGTCTTGACTTGTGAAAGCCTTCTTCTGCAGCTTCTCCTGCGACTTTGCTTCCCCACTCTCGCACAATTGTTTTCTGTGGTGTCAGGTGGAGCCTATTTCATTTGCATATGGTAGCATGACACTACTCATGTTGCAAGAAGTCTAGTGTGACTTGCGTATGAATAGTGAAATCCGCTCAAGCACGGAGAGGATGTGGTGGCACTGTGTGGACCCAGCATATCAACACCTAATTCCACAGAGGCATGCAAGGTAACGGGACTTTGGTTATTATGTGTGGATTAGCTCTTTGGTCCAGTAGTATTGAGACTACGCTTTCCTTGCAAGCCCGCCTCCATCTAACCTCAATTCATCCTGTATATCTTTTGCAGGAAATGGTTCATTATTACTGTGTAAATATACTATAGACATACATGGTTAATGGCACAGCCTTGATTAAGACCGAGAGCAGGGTCGAAACACATGTTGGCAAGGGTGCCGGTGCTTCAGTGTCCCCATTCCCATGGAGTCCTATGAGACTCCATGGGAAGGGTGATTTACTGTTCCACTGCGACTTGCGATATCCCGTTGGCACCGGGATATCAGGCAGTGGAAATAGTACCACGGGGTGGGTGGAAACCCGCTGGCAGCACCAGCGGGTTACCGCCCACCTCATAATGAGGCCCTATATCTTTAATCAGCACTAGGCGAGAGATCAGAGGTTTTGAACTCCCCTGTGCTCACCCCGTGTTCTTTGACTTGTATGGGCGTTAATTAAACAATTATTTGGTAAAAAAGCCAAGAATCTACTTGCTCTGCTCACCCAATCAATAATGTGAAGATATTAAATCAAACAAATCCCCACAACACTTGGCTTGTTTGGACAAGTTTACTTACATAGAATATCCCTGGGTGTTGTGCTCAGGAAAAGACATCAAGGCTTCTGGATGCTCAGGGGAAACATAGGGACTTGTTTAGACAGCCTCTCCAGGTTCAGTCATGGAGACCTCCAGAATCCATTCCCTTATTTGACTCTTCAGGTTCCCTTGAGGTTTTATTCTTCCTCCTGGTCTAATCCACCTCCCAGGCAATGTTCTCTCCTTTTCCAATTGTGCATCTCCTTATAAATCTTTAACCACTTCCCCAAAATATCCAATTCATCAGTTGCCAGCTTATTGGCCCTTGATCTGGATTGGACATCTACTGTCCTCCCCTTTTCTGTAATATGGGACCTTTTAGTTACTGTGCTCCATTCTTGGGAGTTTATTACTCTACCTCGTTGAATTATCTTTCCAAACAATTTTACAGTTGCTGCTAAAATCTACAACATGGCAATTATTTTTGCAATTTACAAATAAGCATAAAATATATCCTCATGAATGGCTAGGGATATAGGTGTTTCTCATATTTCATTAGCATAAATGTACCTTCAGTACATTTTGCTTTTTTCCAATTTTCTTTCTTCCCTTTTATGTTGCATGCATGATTTAGGAAAATGCTGCAGGTAGGTGATATTATGGTTAAAAGGTATATTTACAATGAGTGGGAAAGATTGTGTGATGAATAATTCAACTACTTTACTGAGGTAGACAACTCCCCTGCAATGTGGAGCCCGCAGTTACAGCAGGTGTCTTTGTAGCCAACCATGTCCTGGGCACTTATTAGGGCTGTCTGAGAAACTTGACAGCCACATCTTCTGTAGTTATGTGGTTGTGATTTTGATATCAAGCTTGATCTCCCCTTTGACAGCAGAATTCAACAGTTCACATGATCAGTGTCATGACATATGCTATCGCCAATGGCAAGGAAAGTTAGGGAGTCACTGATGCAGACCCAGGGACTCAATAGAGCAGTCATGAAGGACATTTGGGTTGAAAATCACAGAATATTGCTTCAGAAGGAGCACAGCTGCAGATCCAAAAGCAAATGAATCAAGAATGGGTCTGTCTTTGCTCCCATAACCTGTACCCCCTGACTGTAACCCTCTGTGGCCCCCTCTCCACCAGCATTTCAATTGTTCTCTTAATAGTCTAGGCACTTTATCGTACCTATCACATCTTGTACAGTGCCCCATTGCTTCACAGTTTGGCTTATGCCATATAAGACCCAGCGCCTACCTAGAGCACAGCACATGCCAACAGCACCATCACGGGCACTGGAATTGCATGCGACATCCACAGGCACATTATCAGCGGCTTCACTGAAAACACACAGGGTGATATTATAAAAATGCACGCAATGGAATTTGCACCACTGCAAATACATCTGCAATGTGTTTGTGTCTCTGCTAAAGTGGTTTGTGCATGTGCAAAATGCTGTTGGAAGCATGCACATGTATTATAATACTGCCCTTCATGATACGTGAACAAACACATCATATCTCTAATGACCTCGGAATTTTCTGCAAAACAGTGACATTGTAGATAACTGGAACTGCACTCACATTAACATTGGGCCTCATTATAAGTATGGTGGTAAGGTAACAACGGTGGCGGTAGCGCTACTGGCAACGTTGCTACCGTACCGCCATACTACGAGCTGTGCTCGCGGGTGCCCGTCAGCCTGCCAGGTCGAGCACAGCAAGTCGGATGCACCGGTACCATTGTAAACGGAATACCCCGGTAATTGCCCTTTTGCGGGTGCCGGACTTGGTTGCAAGTTGCCGGTTTTACTGGCAAGGCTACCTCCAACCTCGTAATGAGGCCCATATTGTGCATGCTTGATCAACCTCCCTATACATTTTAGACATGGAATACCACAAACGATATATGTGGGCCTACACTATACGGTCAGCTTCTGTTAGGCTGTGTAAAGTAAGTAACATACTTTTCCAAATGTCGAATATTCTAATATTTTACGTTATTTAGCAATTTATTCATTATGGGGGAGCGCTACATACTAATGTTTGTGACTGAGCTGCGCAGCATGAAGCAGTAAAATACAAGTAACCAGAAACAGAATGTGTAACACTGCATAAAGCGCACAATGCAACACAGCGGTTCCATGTGTTTTTACCCCTGTTTTTGTAATCTCAAAGGTTTCATTGTATAATTTTCAACATTTTTAAATTCAGAGCAGCAGCAAAATGCAGTCGGAACCCTCGCAACCCTCAATTTTTCCAGCTCCTTCCCTCTACCACTAAAAAACATGTTCCACTTTCACAAACTTACTCTCTCTAGCTTTAAAAAAATATATATATTGTAGTTGAATTTCATGGCGATTAATTTTCTGCACTGACAGGTATGTGGGGTGAGTATTCTGCACAGAAATCAGTGGGTGCCAACAGAGCATGTGTTGTGTGGGCAACAGAGTGTGCATTGTCATTAGCACTGAGTGTGCGCCGAATATAGCACAGGACCGGAATAACTTATATTAAGGTTGTATTTAATGTCTCTCTATAGCCATGTTCATCTTAATTATGATCTTTCAACACCCGGAATGGCTGCTTCCTGTATGTCATGTCCTGTGCTGCCATCGCGGGATTTCACTTTTCCGAGATCCTTTGATGCAAGGGCGACAACTTGGCAGTCATTTTTAGCGCAGTGACATTACAGTGTTGTGCTAGTGAAAGTGAGGCTTTCCACAGTCGCTTTATCCAGAGCAGAGAATTGGATGGACGCTCCGCGGCGCTTCCTGACATATGTTTCCTGTAATGCTAAAATAATGCAACACTAAGCACTCCAGAGAGAAGAGTGAGGTTCAAATCAAGAACACGCATCTTCACTGCGCCACAATAGCATTTTTAATAGCATTGAACACAACGCCTTTAACGCCTCAAAGGCAGACTGCCTGAGCACCTCATTGCGCGCGAAATCTACACATTCTATAGTCGATTTATGTCGAGACAAAGTAAAGGTCACAGTATAACCGGTGTTAAAAAAAAACAAGGGGTCTATTTACATTTAATCACCCATCTGACTATGAATCAGCAGGTAAATAAAATAATTGGTGCCTCACATTTCCCTTTGATGAACCTCAGGCAAATCAGGCTGTTTGATTTCTGGGCGCGGTTAGCATGGCCCGGCAGTTATTAGCTCCCGTATAGATTACAGTAACTCTTTAATGCCTGGTGCACCCAAACATGTTCTAAATCGGGGCCAAAGTCACCCAAACCGCAACTGACCGAGTAGTTACTGTGCCTTGTCGCACATCTCACCTGTTTTGAGGAAGTTACATTGCCTGCCAGTCACAGCCAGAATCAATTTAAGGCCATGACTTTAGTATGGGAGGCGCTCCGAAGACAGACCCCGAGTATTTCAGCTCTACTCTCCCTCACGTGCTCTCAAATGATCTCTTTCTTTACTTCTGTCTCGCACTCGAGTGAAGCGTTCAAGAGCATTGGAGAGGTCCTTTCAGGCATTGCCCATCACGTAGTGGAATGCATTTCCCCAGGATCTCAGAGTTCAAACCCCTTCTTGAGTTCGGGCAGAAAGATACAACTCTTCTATTTATGTAGTCAGTCGTATGTGGTTCTGTGCGGTAGAACGTGGATGCCTCTGCCCAAGGTGCCCTACACATGCCAATAGACCAGAGACAACACTGTGTGGCAACTGCGTCTGTACAATAGCATTACTGACAGAAGCAAATACTGTTCTTGGTAAATGCCCCCACTGGTGAAAAAAACAATTGGTTCTGCTTTTTGGGCATTGCCACAAATACCGTTGGTGGTAAACGTTTATCACCGCTGGTAAGGAATACCACCAAACAGGAAGGAATCTGTATTCCAAAAATCACTGAATTATAAGCAGGGATGTTACTCACATAAAGTAACCGGGTGCACTTGACAAAACCCACCTTGGAAAACGCTGCCAGAAAGAGATAGCTACATAACATTCCTGTGCCAGCTAACAGTGTTTTTAAACTGAATGCTCCCTGCATGCAAATCGCATGCATGCAGGGCTGCGCTGGCCTGTAGGGAGCTCTGGAGGTTTCCCGGCAGGCCTCTGCACCCTAGGCCTCTTTTCCAAATGTCCTCATTGGAAAAGGGTTCGGCTTGCTGGAATTGTATAATATGTGGGTCACTTTGACAATTATTTCCAGGGCCTCTTTTTGCTCCCAGTAGACCACCGCGTGCATGTTTACTAGTCGGGTCTAAAGAAAGGGTTTTATTAATAGTTGACTGTCTTCCAGACAGGATTAAGGCTAGCAAAGCAAAACCAAAGGGGCGCTAATCTCATACAGACGAATGCTTCTGCATGTGTTGGCAGCCTCTCTCTCAAAAGGTGTGGCGGAGTAACTCGCGTCAATCACAATTCACCTGCGCAGCAACTATAGCTGCAATAGTTGCATTGTCACACACACGATTAGTTATTTTGCATTTTCATTTTTTTTTCTTCTAAGCAATTTTCCATTACAGAAGAAATACAGATTAAAGAAAAATCCAATGATTTCCCGAAGAATTCCACTCATTGTTGAAGAGGAGGCAGCAGCAGCACGTCCATTTTGCTGCTCAGAGCCTTTCATTATTGACTGATATAAGTGCCAGGTTAGTGGCTGTATTCAGATTCAGCGAAATGGCTATGTATGTTTCCCTTTCCAACCTACCAGTAATGCATCAGGCAAAAGAATAATTGGAAATTCAAATTCTGTGTACTTTGGGAGAAAGCTATTATAAATGTACCTCAATGTCATTGATATGATTGGTTATTTCTAACGCGCTTAATACCCAGAGGTTTCTAAGCGCGGACCCGGGTTCGAACCTGTGGTGCTCCGTGTCGTCTTGTTGCCAAGGCAACCACGTTGCCGCTGAGCTATCCTCCCTGGATAAATTGCACTGGTGAGGCTATATATAACACCACACCTTTGTAAATAGTGTAAACACTATCGCTTGATGAGCACTATGACCTTGGAAGGTCAGGATGAAGAGCATCTGAATATTCCCGGAGAGTCATACATAGGAGGTCATTCCGAGTATGGACGTAGCCCGGTATTTCCCCATTCAGGGAACCCAGACCCAGACAATCCCCATTCCCATTTGAGCCCCCGTAGGGCTCAATGGAAATGGGGAGCATGCTAACAACGGGCCTGTTAATGACGGGCCTGTTGTTAACATGCTGGTCTGCTCACGAGGCCCGCTAAGGACGCCTGGTAAAACCAACCGCCCTTACCGGGTCCCGCGCGCAAACCTCGTAATGCGGCGGTAGGGGGTTAACGGGGCCGGCAGCTCTACAGGCCCCGTTAACTCCCTACTGCCAGGGTCGGAATGACCCCTTAGTCTGTTAGGTGATTATGTTTTATTTCTGTACATTTTAGGGGGTGGGTTTTGGCCCCTGCACAAGAATCACCTCCCACCTTTTCCTCAGTGTTAAGTGACAGCACATAACAAGCACTTCACGATGCACCAGCTGTTGGCACGTGTGACACTTTTTTCAGACCTGCAGGACTGTTATCGTCAGCAATGAATATCATCCTTATAGGTTGTCATATTTTACTTTGATCGGGATTGCAGCAGGTAAAGAATTTAGCGCGCCCGCTAATGTTAACACTGCTGATAAAGGGCAGAGCAGGTTGTACAACCAAGCAGTATTTTGCCTCTGTTTAATTGACAATATTTTACCTTTGCAAGCATTTTCCATTCAACAACTTAACAGGTGGTCACTTTAGATCTGGTTGAAGAAAAGATACATGAAGCCTATGTGAAGCGCCAACCAAGACTGTGTGCAACATTCCCCTCTGCCCTATGTAAAGAGGAGGGTTCCAGTATGATGAGGATCGCCATAATACCAGCAGGAGGCAATCAGTGGCATATGCCAAATAATCCAGCATATCCTGTCAGTTCCAGGATCCCCAGGTCAGAGTGGTCATTGGGAACTTTGAACACCCATTGTTGTCTCTATACCTACTTAGGAAAGGTAAAACAAAATGGAGTCTTGAGGGAGCACAGTCTCTTCATAACTTATCAATGTTAGATTTTCTGTAGGAGCAATTCCACAACAGTGGAAGCACACACGGTTCAGATGGGTTCAGTTCTCTTCGGAGTTGTCCACTGTCAGGTATATTGTGTGGGCACTACCATTAACCCCTTAACTGCTGGGCTGTAAAATTATCACAAATTGCTCAGAAAAAGGTATGTGGTTGTTATCCTTACCTGACGTACCATATACCAATCTCTCACTCCCTCTCTCTCTAACTCACTCCGTATCTCTCTCCCTCTCTTTCTCTCTCTCTTTCTCCTCTCTCTCTCTCTCCCCCCCTCGTTCATTTAAGCTCATTTCTAATGGTCATTTCTAGTATACATTTTAATCATAATAAGAACATTACTCCTGTCTTAATGAGCTAAGCAGTAAATTACACGACTTACAAAAGATAGCTCAGCGGGTTGAGCGCTCGCTGCTGCAATCTGAGTGTGATCTGCAGGTCGCAGGTTCGAATCCCGGCAAGGTCACTTCAGCCTTCCTTTCATCCTTCCGAGGTCGATAAATGAGTACACATTTCAGTTGGGTGATATTGTATGTAAATATGTGCTCTGTAAGGCGCTATGTAAACAACCCATCAGTATCATTCCAAGATGGACAGTCTCTTACATTCCTACTGTACTCCTTGAAAATTCCCCTCTGTGAAAGGTTAAGGAGACCAATATCACCAGTGATGGGTCCTGCCTGTTGTGCATAAAGTCAAGGAGCATTTTTGAAACATAAGAATAAACAAAGTTCTTTAGATTTGACAAATACTTCGGTGATACAAAATAATGCACACTGGGCCTGGTGCTCATTTTCATTTTTCACAACACGCAACCTACCATTTAAAGGTTTGTGCCATTAATCCCTATACACTGTTTCGGGAGTCCTCAGAATTTGGGTGTGAGGATGTTATGGCTGCAACATCAGCCACTCCATGGATGCCAAATGACCATCTAAAGATAATGCATCCTTTCCCATGCCACATTTCTGCCCAGTTTTAGGGTAAGTAGGGCTGTGCACCTGCTCAGGACCTAATGTAGAGACATCCTCAGACGATTATAGGACAGGTCTTTCTAACCTGCGACTTTCCAGATGTTTTGGACTACAACTTCCGTGCCCCCTCACCATTGGTTATGATAGCTAAGGCTAATAGGATTGTAGTCCAAAACATCTGGAGAGCCAAAGGTTGCAGACCCCTGATAGCTGCGGGAATACTATATTTATATTGCAGTTAAATCATTGCTTACTGCTGCTTGTGACCCACAGTGACCTCTCAGTCACAGCACTTCTGATGGGTGCCTTCTGATGTTAAACTTTGGATTCCTTTTTTGACTCCTTGGTCAAATTACTTTGACTTGGCAATTTGTATCGGAAGTTTCTGAAAGGACATCTTTGGCCTTTCATCAAACTTTGTTTAGATTGCTCTTTTGAAATTCCCAACTACTTGGATTGGGTTTTGTGGGGGCCCTCTTCCAGCCTTTTAAGAGTAATAATACAATAGCCCACACCTGCAGAGGTGTTGCCAGGGGGAACGGGGGGGAGCTGAGGGGGCTATAGCCTGTGTCTTTTGGTTGTAGCCCCAGATAGAAGTTCATGGGCTACAGCCAAAAGGCTAGCTAGCCCAGAGTCCCGACAGTTCCGACATCAGCTTAGCCCCGGATCTTTTCCAGACCTAGCAAAACCCCTGACTCCCTGTCCTGTATCACCACATCTTTACGACTACTGCCTTATCCCTCATTTCCTTGAGCCTGCCTCCTATGGGATCCATTTATTTATTTTATTTTTGCATTTATAAATAGCGCACTAAGCCCTGAGGCATCTAGGCGCCAGTTAAACAGTTATGTACCAAGACAAAGTCAGTAAGTCAATGGACAGTCGGGTGAAACATTAGTACATTAGGTGAAAAGCCACGTTTTAGGTCTTTTCTGAATGTCAAGTATGATGGTTCTTTTCAGAGGGCAGGAGGGAGGGCATTCCATTGATTAGCTGCAGTTATGAGGAAGTTTGATCCTCTTGCTCTGGATCATTTGAATTTAGGGGCTCTGATATGGTGAGCGTTCATGGAACGAGTGGGGCATTGTGGGTTAGTTTTCTCAGGTCTTTGTGCCAGGTATGCTGGTGCAGTGTTGGTGAGACAGCAGTGGGCACCACACATGCAACACCACACAGAAGCAGAAGCCCTGAGCACAACAGAAATGCAGTGTAGCTGACGCTACATTTAAAGATGGCCACTGCCTCCTCACTCTCGAAAGGCTATCCTGGCACAGGAGAACAGGAGGAATCGCCCACCAGCACTCAAGCCCTCATAAGGGGTTGGCCTCCCGTGGTGCCTGATTGGCCAGCCCTCCCTTAACACAAGGATGAGGAAAAGCACTGGGAAGCACAGTCAGCCCCCACCAAAGGCCTCCATTCAAGGACGTCGCCTGTCCGGGCCTGTGAACAAGAGATCACTCCACATGGAACACCACACAGAAGCAGAAGCCGCAGCACAATGATGATGCCGTGGATCTTGTGCTCCATTTAAAGATGGGTGCTGCCACCTCACTCCCCGAATGCTATCCTGGCTCAAGAGAACAGGAGGAATCGCCCAGCAGCACTCCAGCACTCAGAGGGGCTCAGGCTCCTGTGATGCCTGATTGGCCAGCTCTTCCTCAACACAAGGTTGAGGAAAAGCACTGGCAGGCACAGTCGGCCTCCACCAAAGGCCCTCATTCAACACCCTTGCCTGTCCGGGGCCGGTGATCAGGGGATCACTCTACATGTAGCACCACACAGAAGCAGAAGCCCAGAGCACAATGGAGACACTGTGGAGCCTGTGCTCCATTTAAAGATGGCCACCGCCACATACCTCCTTGAACACTATCCTGGTTCAGTAGAACATGAGGAATTGGCCAGCAGCGCTCCAACGCTCAGAGGGGCTCAGCCTCCCATGATGCCTGATTGGGCAGCCCTTCCTCTAAGCAAGGATGAGAAACACGCCAGTAGGGACAACTGGCCTCCTCCAAAGGCCCCCATTCAAGGCCCTTACCTGTCCGGGCCAGTGATCAGGAGATCACTCTATATGCAGCACCACACAGAAGCAGAAGCCTGGAGCACAACAGAGATGCTGTGGAGCTTGCGCACCATTTCAAGATGGCCACCACCACCTAACTCCGCAAACAATATCCTGGTGCAGGAGAATAGGAGGAATTGCTCAGCAGTGCTCCAGCGCTCAGAGGGGCTCTGCCTCCTGTGATGCCCAATTGGCTAGCCCTTGCTCAACACACGGATGAGGAAAAGTGCCGGCAGGCATAGCTGGTCCCCCCCAAAGGCCCCCATTCAAGGCCCTTGCATGTCCGAAACTTTCAGGGCATGGAGGTGACTACAAACGTTACTCCACCTCAGACGTATCCACCAACACATGGTGAACCAACCAACCAACCAACCACAGAACAGACAAACTCCAGTGCCAAGTCTCTCATCCATTCCTGCCACCATTACTGCCTATCCCAGCTTTCCAATTCATCCTCCTTGCCTCCACATCCAACCTCAGGTAAGCCCACTGTTGCCCCAGTGAGCCGTAGCATGCACCGCCATCTCAAATCCACTAGCATCGGCACCCCCCTCCCACCACCTACTCACATCCTACCAGCTCCTCTCCCCCCACCCACATCACTACACACAACCAACTCGCTCTGCCAAAACCAATGCAAACACTACCCACCTGGGTTCATCCCACCATGAATACCACAATACCCTCTAAATACTGTAACAACAGCTGCCTCCAAACCACCCCACTTCAGCCTACAACTCGCTTCCACCTAGACACCTACCACTCCATTCAACCATCCCCTTCTCCTTGCCTAATTACTCCCTATAAACCCCAAAGCCATTACAAGTACATTGCTGCCCAGTACCCTTACAAGCAAAACTCAAGCCCAGTCAAACCAGAACAACCAAACGACAGCAAAACAAATTATTAGGCCAAAATCAATCTAGAACCTGCCTCACACACCCACTATGTCTCCACCTTTATCCTACCAGTTTCCGACCCCCTCTTCACATCAGGAATATATTCCTTTGCTTACAATTGTGCATGGTAAGCCCCACCTATGACAACTTTGCACCCTCCAATACCCCACACCTCGCAAAAAAAAACACACCCTTCCATAGCCAACCCTTATAAAACTCACCCCCTCACTACTCCCTCCACTCAAAGGCTCTCTAACCAACGCCAGATCTCTACCAGCTCATGCCTCAGACATCCTTAACCTTATCACCATTGGCGACCTAGATATACACGCCATCACAGAAACCTGGCTCCACCCAGCCACGGGCCCAGCACTATCTATCACAATACCCCCAGGTTACTCCATCCTCCGCAGCGATAGAACTCACGACACAGGTAGTGGAGTTGCTTTACTCTACAAAGAATATCTCTCCAAAAGAGCCTTCAACTCCAACCCCCCATCTAACTTTTACCTACTTTCCACTAACCTCTCACTATCTTTTTTGGTTTTTTCAAACCTTTTTAAAATAAGCAGCAAAATGAGAAGAATAAAAACAATTCAATTAATTTAAATTGAAACATTAAAAACATTGAAATAAATATAATTTCAAATAGAATAAATTACAAGGCTGGCCATTCAAGCAGGTCAAAGACATATAATATTGCTTACGATGTTATCTCATAAAAGAAAGTGAAAAACAGTTAAAAAAATGTATATATCGTTTTCAAAAACGTTAAGACAGCCAAATCCAAAGAGCCTGATTAACCATGCATGCTATTCAACCAACGATGATCAATAGGAAACCAAGATAAACATGACACATATTTGCCAAAATATTCAATTCTTCTCGATCTCAATGCTGGGCAATAAAGAATTAGATGAGATAGGGTTTCTTGTTGCAAGCATTTACAAAATCGGCTCATTGTCGATTTTGTTGCATCCGACTGAGCACTTCTAATACATAAGATTTCATTAGTCAGCAATACATTAAGGGCCTCATCACGAGTTTGACGGTAACCCTTAAATGCGGCGGTAACGCTATTACCGCCGCATTTAAGGGTCCGCCAAATCATGGCCTTGGCTGATTTACCACTAGCTCTGAGCTGGGGGGAAATCCGACGAAAATTTGCAGATTTTCGGCGCTATTACTTCTGGCGGGAAATCTGCCGGCAGTAATAGCGCAAAAATTCCCCATTGGGCCCAATGGGAAATGAGGAATTTCCGAATGGGCCCAGTGGGGAATGGGCACTAACTGTTCCGCAAACCCATGATCCGGTGCTAATAGTGGCAGGGGGTTTGGTGGTAGGGCTATGAGCGCCGGCGGTAATACTGCCGGGGTTACCGCCCAACTCGTGATTAGGCCGTTAGTCTGAAGCGCATAAAGAGGCTGATTCATGGAATTATTTCACAAATCCCTATTTTTCGGCGCAAATAATTCCATGAATCAGCCCCAAATTTTTTTCTCTGTCTCCTATTTGGAAAGCATTTCAGATAGGGTTCTATGGTGCCAGGTTCTTTTGGGGTGAAGCCATCCTGTGCTTAGAGGCGAGTTCTCAGGACACTATCGTGAGTGAATGCCCAGTCATTTCTTTGGATTAACGTCTTCACTTTATATGGATTATAAATAGAAATTCCCAGTTTGTTGAAGTAGCACAAGCAGTCGGAATTAAAGGCATGAAAGTCAGATCATCGGCTACAATCACCACAGATACAATTCCCTTAGTTATGATCTGATGCTCGGTAATCCTTAAACCCCAGCCGGATACTATTGCAATGATCAAACCTCCCACAGGAGGACCTCTTTCACTTTGTTTCACTAGTTCAATCATTATCTCATAGCCATCAAAAACTGGAGGGTGGGGGGGGCGACCAGCCTGGCCTCCTGGAGAAAAGTTATTGGAAAGAATTGCAGATACCGACAAAGCGCTGTATACACGCATAAATAAACAGAACCTCTAACATTCCAGGTGAGAAAGGAGAGAAAGGATAGATGGGCATCTGTGCTAAAGCTGACTTTTAAGGTCCTTCAATTGCGAGATGGACTCCCTTAGTGACAAGGCTAACCACCGCCAATCACTCTCCTCCTTCCCCCTTGACATATCCTCTGAAGTAAATGCACTATCTGTGGCCAAGTCAGCTTTGTTCTCGTTCTTCTCCCCCATAATTTCCCCCCTGCTGCTACTACTAGACCATCCCTGGTCAGACAGGATTAAGTCATAGCCTCATTTCTGAAGATTTTGCATTTAGATGAGCCTCAAATACCAAAAGTGACGGAATCGCAAACCTCATGTGGTCATATCTCTGGGGATGTATATAATCCACTAATTTAATATCTTTAGATGATATCAATCTGAGGGTCGGAACCTCAATGAATATTGCTAACACACAAGAACTATTTAGCAAATCTGGACCACCTTGATCGAACATGTAATTTAACTTCAGGCTGGGGTCGTCAGGGAACACCGGATCTCTCAATTGAGGTTCCAACCTCATACTTTGCTTAGGCTCGGAAACATTTATTTCCCCCATTTTTCTTGTTAATCTGATCTTATTTCCATGTGAGTCATATACAGTCAATGCTTCTTATGACCTATCAGGCAGAGGCAGATTGTTAGACTGATGAATTATTCCTGATGTGTCTTTGGACTTGTCAAATAGATAGTCGCACACCTCCTTCACCATGACCACCTTGCAGAAGCCTTCCGAGGTTTTTGAAGAAGCCAACGAGGCAGGTTTCAGGGGGGGAAGCCTGGGAAATGCTAAAGAAAAGCCTCCCCCTTAATATTAAACCCCAACAAGCCTTCCCGCTCTGAAGAAGTCTGCTCCTGCTCGATTTTAGGGAGAATAACATTAGTTACATTGGACCCTTCATCAGTACCCACCATTACAACGCATTGAGGGGTGAACCCCAAGGCATGCCCTTTTAAATGATCTCACCCGAGTAACTTTATGACTATAGTTCTAATGTCCCCCTCCATCAAAGCAGAAATTTCGACCCTTCAGACAGAGCAGAAAAGGTTTCATCTTACTAGTTGCATCCTTTGAGACAAATGCTGATTTAGAGTATAAATCTACTTTTTCTGACTCCTCTGAACTTAATGAAGGACCCCCTGCTTCAGTCTGGGATGCCACCTCATTGGTCTGCCCACAACTCATGGTGCTGGGGGATGAGAATTCTGGTGGTTAGTTATTCCCTCCATGCCTGTCAGTCTGGCTTTCTTACTGATTTTAGGGTGCAGTGTCCTAGGCTGTTTAAAGATCTCAAAAAGGAGTGCCCGGGATTGGTGATTATTTTGGGTCCCAAACTTTGGACTCTTAGTCAAGCCTTCTTTCTTCAAAACATCTCCTAATCTAGCATCAAGTTGCTTCTGATAATCCACTCTAAAGAATTCTACTGCATTGTCCTTGCCCCCCAGAACCTGCCCCGTCACTCACATACAGGTGGAGACTCTTGTCATGGGGGTTGGGGTCACCAATAAGGTCTCCCTTCGTTCCCTCCAAAATAGAGTCGTTATTTCCCAGATGTGGACTCTCACTTAGGTCTAACAGGGCAAGTGAGCAGAGATATTTGCGCAATGTTTTATTAGTGATCTTTAGATTGCTTACAAAACTATCTTTTTTTGTTGTTATTTTTCTTGTTTTGTTCTCTTTCCTTTTTTTAATCATTTCGTTCTGCAAGCATTTTCTGCAATCTTACCTCTCCCACTCAAGGGCCTAGAAACCTTACCACATTTGGTCTAATGAGATCTGGATCTACGGCCCCCCCTCTGAGTTAATCCCCGGGGACAAAGGGTTATCATTCTCTTGAGATATTACGGGCATCATTACAAGTCTGGCAGTCTGGATATAAGGGTGCCTGTACCAACGTACTGGCAACCTTTCCGGATCGCCAGACTATGAAAATGCCTGCAGGGACCGGTGCTCCCAGCAGGTCTGCCCTATCACCACAATCCCCTTCCTTTTAAATATCCTAGACCGGGCTTCCTACCTACAAATTCAAGACTGCCTAGAGAGAAATCTGATCCTAGGTCTTCGCCAATCAGGATTCTGGCGAAGACATGGCACAGAAACCACCCACCTCAACCTCAAAAACCAACTCGATCACATCAGAGATACGCTGACAAGCTAGCCCTAATACTCTGGTTAGACCTCTCTGCAGCATTTGACCTCATGGACCACCAAACTCTCTGCCAACACCTGTCCACAAAAGCAAACCTCTCACTAACTGCCACCAAATTGATCACATCCTTTCTGCAGTGTCCGGCAAGGCTCCTGTATTTCCCCCACACACTACAATACATATACAAAACCCATCTTTGACCACCTAAACACCCTCGGCATCTCTTACACAAATTATGCAGATGACACACAAATACTCCTCCGCCTTTCCGGTAACCACTCATAGGACGTATGAACTCTTAACTCCATCTATGAGAGCATCCAAGACTAGATGGCATCCCATCCACTCTGCCTAAACGATGGGAAGAGAGAAATCCTCCTAGACGGCACAAGAGCCACACTGAAAAAATGTGACTCAGCATACAGTTCCTTCATCATAGACAGAAATATGATCCTGGTCTCCCTGCTGGAAAAATCCTAAGAATATTCCTAGATGCCACCCTCACATGACCCAAATAGCAAATATCATTGCTTCTTCGGCGGCCACGCTCCATGTAACGTTTTAATGTTACAACAAAATGCATTGAAATGCTATCTTTTACATGTAAAAGTGCATTTCCATTGAAACCAGTCCATTTATATTTTCGATGGACTGGTTTCGATGGAAAGGCACTTTTACATGTAAAAGATAGCCTGTCAATGCTTTGGTAAACAATGCTTTTTTTCGATGGTGAGGCATTTCGATGCTTTTTTTCGGTTAAATGATTAGGAATCTTACCAGAGCCTTCATCTGGGCCAGAGTCGACTACTGCAACGCATTACTAGCCGGTACCACTGAACCAAACCTATGCAAACTGCAAACTACCCAAAACAATACCCTGCACTCTGCCATTGGCCTCTCAAAACATGACCTCATCTCAGAAACCAGAAGAAAGGCGCACTGGTTCCCAATACGTTAACGCATTAAATACAAAACTCTATCCATTGCCCATGAGATCATGAGACCATGAAACCAACTACAAAATGCACATGTGCATTCAGCAAAAATAACTAAAGTTACACCCGAGGTGTGGCTCAGTTACTTATTCCTTACAAGAACACTAACCGCCTATTTTCCTCTAACACTTTATATTGTATTTATGTTGAGTAACAACTCATTCATAGCCATCGCCATCTGTGTGGCCTATTCATCTCAGAACACTGTACTGTTCAAAGTTTTTACGGGGCGAATTTGGAGGATACTTTGAAAGTGGACAGTTGTTGCTTAGTCTCTACCATTAGGTAACGCTACTTTAATACAGTAAACTCTGAATCAATGGCCGGTTTGGTACCTTTAGTAATTGCCAATAAGAGCCTTGGTCTTGCCATTAAATTATATTTTGCTGTGTAGAGCTCCTCAGATTTGCAGCGCCTGTGATTGTGGTTGAAACTCCTCAGAATTCAATGATGAGTGCAACGTCATCTGTGTGCAATTTAATGGCAGTAAGGGGAGTGAGGGTGTTGTGAATGGATGACATATAGTAGTCATGCAGGCAATGAAATATGAGTCCCCGTGTGATATCCCGCTTCAGGGCAAAGCTGTCACAAATGGACAAGTTGCGTGAGAAGACAAAGGGACTTAGTGAGAGAAAATGATTGGACCTCATTACAGTAACTGTAATCCAGTTTGGTGGTTTGTTTGTTTGTTTGTTTATTCATTTCTAATGCGCACCAGACCCAAGGGTATCAGGGCGCAAAAGTTACAGGATATGCAAAGCTTAGGTTCACCAATTACACAATAAAGTATATTACAGGACATAGACAAATAAAATATATAAGTTGTTATACAGTAGCAGTATTTACATATTTACAGTGCTGAAAAATCAAATATATACAATTGGAGAAAACATAGTTACCATACAGAGTGCTTCCGAGGAGGGACTAAAGATCAAAGGACTTGAGGCAGTTTATGTAGATGAGTCAGAATTTCGGGTAAGGTTGATCTTCTCTGATGGTAGGTGGCAGGGAGTTCGATAGTTGGGCAGCTTTTACTGGGAAGCTACAACCGCCAACCTTAGAAAGCTTAAGTCTTGGGATAGTGAGACAGTTGGAATTAGAGAGCCTCGTGGGTCTAGTAGAGGTTCCACTATGGAATCTTTCTTTGAGATAGGTGGGGGCTGGGTTATTGAGTGCTTTGTGGGTGAGGGATGCCGTTTTAAGCTGAATTTTGTTGAGGGTTGAGAGGCAGTTATTTTGGCATCTAATTATAGTTATGTGTAAATTCCTGGTCACTCCGAGAGCTGCTCTTAAGGCGTTGTTTTGGGGGATTTGTATCCTCTGGATGATCGATTTGTTAGCCCCGATATAGAGAGCATTGCAATAATCAAGCCTCAAGAGTATAAGGGCTCTGGCCAGGATAATGCAGTTTTCATTAGAGAGAAAGGGTTTGCCAGTTCTAATAAGCTTGCAAGTGTAGGCTGTGGCAGATGCCATAGCGTTCACTTGTTTGGAAAAGGAGAGGGTAGAATCGATGTAGAAGCCAAGGGTCTTGACCTCCTTTGCAACCTTGATGAGGTTGCCATCAATTAAGAGGGAGGAATAGACATGGTCTAATTTTTGGACATTAGCGTGGGTGCCCAGGATGATAAGCTCTGTTTTATCATCATTCAGGCATAGACCATGGGTCTAGGCCACCCATGCCTAGATGATGAGGTACACCCTATTCACCAAGGCCAAATCCTTCACGTAATCCCCTGAAAGTGGGAGGAGAATCTGAGTATCATCTGCGTAGTTAGTGTAGGTGATACCAAGATGGTCCAGATCATCAAAAAGGGGCTTAGTGAATATATTGTACAGAGTGGGGGAGACACAAAATCCCTGGGGCACGCCACACTTGATAGAGATGGGGTCTGCCACTGCTGAAGGGGAGAAGACCCTCATGGTTCTATTACTTAGGAATGACCCAATCCAAGTTATAGTGTCTTTGGAAAAGTGGGCAGCTGAATCCAGGTGGCTGAATAAGACCTTGTGTCAACAAGGTCAAATGCCGCCTATAGGTCAAGCAGCAGAAGGAGGGCAGTTTTCCCTTTATCTCTTAGTTCGTCAACTTGGGATTTAAGGTCAATAAGGGCGTTCTCGGTTCCATGTAATGGGCGGAATCCGGATTGTCAGGCTCCTAACAGTTTGTGGTTTTCCAAATATTTTTGAATTTGGAGGTAGGCAATCTTGTCAAGGATTTTTAAGAGAAAGGGCACTAATGTTATAGGACGGTAATTAGTAGGTATACGTGGGTCGAGGGTTTGCTTTTTTAACAGTGGGAGCACTCATGATTGTATGAGATTCGTCGGGATGGTACCGGATGCAAAGGAGGCATTGATGAGTTTGGAAATGAATGGGGCAAGGTCTCTTGCTGCATCCTTTATTAATTGGGCTGGGAAGAGGTCACCTTGGCAGTTGGACGGCTTAAGGGAGAGTATAACTTTTTCTACCTCCAATATGGAAGTTTTGGTAAAGTTAAATCGGGCAGGGGAGTTGGCTGCTGGTTCTTTGGGGTGTTGGTCCGGGGACAGGTAATTCTTTACTGTTACTAACATGTGTAAATTAGCAGAATCTACCTAATTATAAGTGGCAGAATGTTAATCCCCATTTATGAGGAATTAACACAGGTGGTAATCCCACTTTCGTAATTCCTCCACTTTGTAGCTAATGTGGAACTGAAGGTATTTCTTTTGCCTTACCAGCAAACATGTAGCAAGCCAGCGCACTAAAAGTAGAGGGACTTGCTTTACCAGCACGTTATTATGACAGAGAAACACTCGCAATGAGCTGTGTGTTTTCTCCCACAGAAACTCTGAGATGCAGCAGCCGCTCCGTTTAATGTTGCCATTGTGGCTATGCTGCCCTGCCTGTCTGTGCTAGAGCCCATATTGGTGCGTACCTTCACAGAATATCATCAGCGAGAGGAGTCAGACACTGTTTATTCTCCGAGAACAGGTTGTGGTTGAATTATCAAAGGTAGAAAAGAACATTTGACTACTCTGAAAGCCATAAACCTCCAACAAGTCCTTGTTCTTGTGTGATAGGTACCACATAGTCCAAGGGCTACAAAAATACTGAATATAACCGGTAACATTATGCCCCACGCTGCCTACTAATATCATAGCGCTCATAGACAGAAAGGGTCAAGTCATTACACACATTCATGGTTTAATAGTTTATTGGATTACAAATGCAAAACGGTAACTTATTTAGCGCCTATGAATAGTGGGACGGTAGGATCTCCTTCTCAGTTACTGTGTTCAGAACACACAACATGCCAAGCAAGATCATTGTCTTTTTGGCCTGGAATGTTTCGAAAATGATTTAAAAGCGCCAAGGAAAAAATAAAATTGTTTTGTCAAAAATGCTGATTCGAATCATAGGCCCCTTATAGCAGAGCATGCCTACATCAGATATCAGATGACGCATGACGTATATAAAAATGGCTGGTTGCAACTTAGATTATATCAGATAAGGTAAACTAGACGAATGTTATATTATATTAAAACACTTTTTTTCTATATCTAGGCAGTTATGTTTACGTTTTTGAGACGTTTGTACAGAAACATTGTGTGTACTTATTCTAAACATATAAATGATAAGGCAAGCTACATGCAAACTTTCCTTAAGCACCTGGAAGTTTTAAAAGCATTATTGATGAGATGGAGAGCAGCCAGTAAATGACCTGCGTCATTGAACCCTGTGGCTGGGGGGCAGGCGGGGGCTAAAATGGCAATAAAATCACTCCTACTTACAGCACCCTGCTCTGAAAAGAGTGAACTCACACTAATGGGCAGAGAGAAATGGGTTCATGCCCCACAAAGGTGTCAGGAAGGCATGTAGCTGCTGTCACCTATGCCAATGTGATCTGATCGCTAAGGAAGCATAGCCGAGGTAATGCAAAGCATGGGACTGGCCCACGATCAAAAGCCACCCACAAAACCACAAGACATGCCTACTTTGGCAGAGACTGCTGGCCATGGACAAATCATTCCAATATGCTTCTCAGGTTTTTTTTTAGCTTACTCTCAGAAAATATGCCGTTTGAGGTTCAATGGCTTCCAAAAGAAACACATTTTACGATTTTAGTAATCAAATACCCTTCTAACCCATCAAGACTGGATAAACGAATTTCTTTCTCCGCAGTGGTTGAGATAGCTAACCAAGGGCCGGAAGGAGAGACTGGTATTTGATACATGGTTTAGGTTCCTTGACCTATATGACTTATATTGAATTATGGGCTGCATCCTGGCTATTTCTTTATACTGAAAAATGCAAGCTCTGTGGCATTCTGTGCTACATTACCACTAGAATGCAAGAGGGCAATAATGGCTGGTATAAGCCCTTTGTCCAAACATTCAAATGCTTCGCCTTTGTTTCGCTTGGGTCTTTAGCTTGGGGTTCGGGCCATTACCACCTGGTACAGACCCCAGAATATTGCATAATTGCTCATTTATAAACACTGGGATGTTCATTTGGCATTCTCATTGTGCAACCTGCAGGCTCTCTCTTCTGGTACAGCCCGCAAGCTGTTCAGAATGCCACATTCCAAGGCTACCAGCAGCGCAGAGTGCACATCCGCTGGCAATTTCCCATGACTGCCCAGGCAGATTTTAAAATTGAGCAATATGCCCCCACCTCCCCCTTTTAAAGCTAATACTTAAAGCTGAGTAGGTACTACCTCCAGGAATAAGAGAACACTAATCCACCTGTTAAGTATGCCTGTAAAGACATTACTTGTGTTAACCCTTTATGCGTTTTTCAGTCTTTTTTCTTTCACATGAAAGAGGAGTGGCTTGTAATGACTTTATTGACTCCGTCCATTGGCCCTACTGGGTGTTATGGGCTCATAAACCTCAGTCTGTGGGCCCGAAAAGCACTGGTGGACCCTCGCGCAGGATCTATAAAGTTTAACTAGAGCATGGCTTCATCTAGTTAGACAATTTTGAAAGCGTGGGGTCCAGGATTTAATCAGCGTGGAAGCCTGCCTTCTGTGCTTCTCCTGTGTCCTTCTCACAGTTCCCAGCTCTCTAGCCAATCAGCAAGCTTGCAATGAAGTCTCTGACTGAATTCTAAGCTGTCCGTTGTGATGAGTACATGCTGGGCATTGGTCAAGAAGATATGAACAAGCTGTTTCACACGAGGTCCCAGGTAAGGCCACCCCTTGTCCCCCTGCATAAGCTCTACTGGTGTTAGATCTCTTACTAATGGGCTCTTTTTTGGGCTAGTTGACCTTTGCCCCTGTTAGAGGCTATCACCTTCAGCACTCGCCTATTACTCAATAGAGCCCTATGGTGCGGAATCTAATGCTTCATTCTTACCTCAACTCTTCCACTACGTCACCTTCTGGTACCTCACCACATAAGAAAACTCGGTCCCACCTTCTAACTCTATTCTTACCTCGTCGTGTTCTATTGTATTACCACACATCTTTCCGAGGTTATAAATGAACAGAAAATAAACGTCCATTAGAGATAGGACGAAACAGAAAGTACAACCGTGTGGGCTACATTGCACGCTGTGCGCCCAATCATGATTGTGCTGGCCATAGTGCAATTTGAACTGTTCCCACTGCCGGTGAAAACATTGTGCAAGCTAGGTGCTTGCCTTGATGGGCACCAATAGGGTGTGGGGGCGATTCTGCATCTTTGTCATTGTTGGCCTTTTTGTTATTGACATATTTGCTCTCTTTGATTATGCAAAGAAAGCAGAGAAATAGTGTGCTCATGAGCTGCAATGTTGGCAGGCGGCGGCAAGCCATGCCTCTCCATTCTTGACATAGCAGCCCATTCCCACAATTTGGTAGCCAATGCAAGTGGAAATTGCTGCTCGGTATCAACAGCTGCCGAGGCTGGGACTGCATGGTGGGTTGCGACTATCGGATGCAGTGCCACTTGGTGCAATTATTTACAATCTGAACCTGTGCCACCAGGAAACAATTTTAGTTCAAGACAGCATACACCTTGTCGTAACCACCAGTGTATCTCCTTATTACCAGATCGCTCTTCAGCTGTCTCTTTGTGTATAACCCCCTCCAATAATCAACACCATCCCCCCAACTGACCCACACCGAATCTGCTGGCTGTCTCCATAACCACCAGTTTGGCTTCAGAGCATCCAGAGGCATGGAAACTGCTCTCCTGAACACCAGTGAAGACCTGCTCTCTAATCTTCCAACTCTCCCTCTGTTCTGATCCTTCTCAATCTTTCCTCTGCCTTTGACCTGGTCAATCATGTCATCCTCATAAATCATCTTCGTGACACCCTAGGCATCACGGACCAGGAACTGGCCTGGCTGACCTCCTTCCTTTCTAACCGACCTTCCCAAGTGCAACTTGGTCCTTTCCTCTCCTCCACCTCACTCTCTACCTGTAGTGTTCCTCAGGGCTCTATCCTATCACGGTGGCTTTTCAATATTTACCTTGCCCCTCTTACTCACTTGTTCTCCACCTTCTCTCATCACTTCCAGTGCTAATCGGATGCCTCAAGCTCTCCTTTAAGCTTCCCTCCTCTACCTCCTCTTCTTCCTCTCTCATACCTGACTGCCTGCCTGCTATTCAGGCATGGTGCTCTGCTAATGACCTCTGCCTTAATGCCAGTAAGACTGAGATCCTTCTTATTGTGACAGCTGCTCCCTGTTTCCATCCTACTCTCTGGCTGCCCTCCTTGGGCCCCCTCCCATTCCCCTCTTGTGAGGCAAAAAACCTTGGGGTCATCTTCGACTCCTCTCTCTCCTTCTCCCATCACATCACAGTCCTTACCAAAAAGTCAAACTTTCTGCTCTCCCTCCTCAGAGGCATTCTCCCTTTCCTCACCTTTCCCCAGAAGCTCAATGTCTCCAGAGCTCTGGTTCTCTCTAGGCTGGACTACTGCAGAACCCTTTTCCTCAATCTGCCTCTTTCCTCCCTTTGCCCTCTTCAACTAATTCAGAATAGGGACGCAAGTCGTATACGTATACGCAAGACGCCACAAGACAGGGACCGCATCTCTCCAGCCCTAAAATCTCTCCACTGGCTCCGGGTGACTGCAAAGATCAAATTCAAGACCCTTCAAGACTTTCTGGGGCCTGGGACCTCACTGCATCCAACCTTCACTCCCATAATACCTCCCTGCTAGAGTCCTTCGGTCCACTAGCTCCAACTCTATGCAGATCAGACGTTTATCCAAGCAGAGAGTGGGCGGTAGATCTCTTTCATCAGTAGGAGCCTCCCTCTGGAATGGCCTCCCTGCCCCTCTTAGATTTGAGCCGGATCTCCTTAAACTCCGGAAACTTCTCAAGACTTTCCTTTCTCCGCCTCCTTCCCTCTCCCACTCCCTTGCTTATGTCCCCCTGCGACTGGTGCCTGGTACCTTATCTGCCTTACAAGGGCCGAGCCCTCCTCGTCCAGTCTACTTCCGGCACCCCCTTAATCCAGCAATTGCCATCGGGCACCCTTCCCTGAATAGCTTGAATCTGGGCCACCCCGTCCTCACACTTGCTGAACTTACCCCTGGATCCCCCTTGCACTTGCCCTCATGGCTCTCCCCTGCGCATTATAAATGCCATATCATATCATATCTGCACTTGCCCAGCCCCTTGGTCCCAGCCTTCTTGCACTTCTCCTCCCCCCTCCCTCATCCCAGCCCTTCCGCCCTGACCTACCCCCCTGCACTTATCGACACTGCACTTGCACAATCCGAATGTCCCAAGGCCTAGTAGGACCGTTTTTTACTGCAATTGTTTTTCTCCACTTCCCTCCACCCCTATTGTCTTGTGGCGCCTAGCAACTACCAGAGACTTTCAACCAGTACCAACCACCTACCATATAGACTAACTGTCAATTTCTGCACCTCAGCTCAAACTAGCCAACCGCACATCACTTGTAAAAGACCCTTTTTACAGACTCCAAACAACACAACTGTACATGGCTGATACCAAATGACACATGTAGCCCCCAGACAACTCATGCGCTTTATATAGCACTTTCCCGTGTATAGCCGCTATATAAACAAACAATACAATACAATACACTTCAAAAATGAGATTACCTGTCTGGAAACAAACCCACCATTGATCCTATCACATCACACTTAGGGAGCTGTTACAGACACTCAGAGCACACAGAGCTGAAGGTACTTCTGAACTATGCCATCAACACAAAGTACTGCAATCTTGCCTTTTCCCCTCTCCTTCAAACTAACCAAACCAACGCATTCTCTTCCAGATCTGCCAGAGCACCTGGAGGCCATGGAAATGACATCGGTGCACAGTATAAATCCTAATAACATAACATACCATAATTTAGCATTCTTCAGCCACAAAAACCAGGTACAGATTTACTTTCCCCAAAAAGGCCTTAATTAGCAGTTCAATTGTGAGCCACTTCCTCCAAATGTGCAATTTATGATACTAAATGGCAATGCTAGTTGGGAACACCTGCAGAATACTTCTGCAGCCTCTTTAACCATTCACTAGCAACAGGAAATGTACAATGAAGCTTCAAATCTGCATACATCAAACAACTCATTAAAGACCCCTTGTGAAACACTGAAGACGTAACCAACTATCAACCAATATCAAACATCCATATCTGGTGAAACTCCTAGAAAGTTACATCTACAAACAAATCCTGGAGCATGTAAAAAACAGCTGTATACTACACCATGCAAAAGTCAGTTTCAGGGGAAAAACTAGGAAGGGAAACAGCACTACTATCCATGTGGGATGACCTAAAAACAAACACTGACTCCAACATCACCGCCATGCTAATACTACTAGATCTATCAGCAGCCTTCAACACAGTTCACAACAATACCCACATCAAAAGACTCTGTTATTTAGGAATCAGCAAATTGGCTTTATTATGGTTAAAATCCTTCCTGACAGAAAGAACAGAAACAATGTGGTTAACCCCCTTCAATACAGCACCACACACAACAACCTGCACAGTTCAACAGGCTCATCACTGTCATCACTATTCTTCAACATCTTTATGACCCCACTCATCATCTCGTAAAAAGACATGGGGGCTCATTCTGAGCCTGCCTTTCTGGAAACAACCTTACCAGCACCGTTGTTTCTGGACTGGCATATTACAGGTCTGCATGCTGAAGCCGCTGTGCCTGACAGGTCGGACCCTGCCGGGCAGAGCGGTCACAGTATGCAGACCGTCACAGAAGCACCGGCACCATTAATAACGGTGCCAGTGCTTCCGTGTTCCCCATTCCCATAGAGTGCTATGGGAATCGATGGGAATGGGGAATTACAATTTACCGGTGCCTGACTTTATGGACCCGCGGGGTTGTAATCCCCTGGTGTTACCAGGAAGTCAGGTGCCGGTAAATATTTATGGATCCGGCACGATTACCACCTGACCCGTAATGAGGCCTATGGACTCACCTACTACAACTATGCAGACGACACACACATTATCTAAAATCAACACTACTGGAGAATGAGACCAAACCCTTATGAACTGACTTATCGAAATCAACAAATGGAAGAGCACCAACAGCCTTAAACTCAACCCGGACAAAACAGAAATCATGATCATGCCTAACAGCCAGTCGAACCATCACCACATTTCATGGCCTACCGAAATGGGCAATCGACTGGAACCTTCCAAAGTAGTTACAAACCTTGGAATATTAATGGATAACGATTTAGCACTTGAACCACAAGTCAAGGCAGTATTAAAGATGTGTGTCTTACTAACATTCAAGTGAATACTATAATACCTCACCTTCCCACACACAACAGTCACCATCATCTCCGTCTTCATGTCAAGAATAGGCTACGCCAACAGCATCTATCTTGGAATGCCTGTCTACCTTACTAAAAAACTACAGATACAGATAATACAGAATGCAGCAGCAAGACTACTCCTCAGACTCACTAAGAGAGAGCACATCACAGTAGCACTGACGGCATACAATGGCTTCCAGTCAAAAAAAATGTTTTCTTCAAAACGCTCTGCATAACCCACATAGCAATCCATGGCCAAGGAGCAGAATTCATACACGAAAAATGTCCATCTACAATTCAAATCAAACATTGCGGTCCAGCAATGACATTTGCATCTAACCAAAGCAATATTCAAGGTGGAAATTTGGTGAATCAGCATTCCCCTGCCTATCAACAAAACATTTGAACTCACTCGCCAAGGAATTACAAACAACAGAAGAGCACCTAAAATTCAGAGAATTACTAAAAACATTGTTCTTTATCTCGCTGAGATAAACAGGAAATACAATTGAAGAGAAGCAGCCATCCACAACACAAGGAGAGGCACCCAAAAACAATGAAACCAAATGAACCAAATCCGGATGGCCAAAGAAATATGCAAATCACCATACAAGAATATGAACCCAGCCAAACCAACATAACCCTTGCAGAGAAGTGCACAGACCACTCTCATCACTAACTTATTACAAACATGTCAGTATCCTACACACTCACCCTCAAACACCAAACAAAACACTCACCAAACAGAACAATCACTCTACCACAGCAGAAACACGAAACCATCACAGACTGCACACACTCTGCAACACCAAACTGTACTTAACACACTACAGAATACGAAACAACAGACATGCAAACCACCCCACACACACTCATACACCAACACACAGCCAAACCCTTACAGACTAAAAGCAAGCCCAACAAACAGTGACTGGTATTTCGGAACGGCAGCTACCAACAGCTCAACAAAGCTATTTTGGGCTCTATCTCTCCATCCTACTGACACACCCTCCCGAGCCTTCCTTCTTTTTCATATCTACCACAGCGCATGGAGACCATTTAAAAGGCAGTGGTCAGCAGTATAAATCACAATAACATAGCATAAATGTATGCTTTCAAGCAATAGTCCCTTTCAAGTATTTCTGGCATTAAATATAGAGCCTAGATACTTGTCTCCAAACACAATGTTCAAACTATGACATGGGTATACACCTTTCTATGTAAGTGAAAGTAGGTAGTACCTCTTAATGTGCATTTAGGAACCGGCAGTACCTGTTAATGGGACAGTAACAGCTAATCGGCTGACTGAGTAGGAGCTTTTAGTACTTGTTATCAAGAATCTGAGAGTAGAAGCTAGTAGGCAGGTTACTGTTAATACAGGTGCTTATGCCTGCTACTGCGGATGTAGAAGCTGGCAGTACCAATTACTGGGCATATGTATGCAGACATTTGGCCTCATTACGAGTTTGGAGGTAGCCATGCCCTTAATAGGGGCATGGCTACCCCCAAACTCGGATCCGGCTCCAGGTCCTGCGAAAGGGGACTTACTGGGCCATTCCGACCTTAGAGGGCCCAGTAATTCCCTTTCGCAGGACCCGGCGCTGGTACCTCCCCATTCCCATTTGAGCCCCCATCTGGCTCAATGGGAATGGAGAGGATGGTTGCAGTGGTACCGTTCATAACGGTACCGTTGCTACCATACTGTCGTGCTCGTGGGTGCCACTCTGCACGCCTGGTCTAACCAGGCGTGCAGAGCGCCCCCACGAGCAGAACTCGTAATCTGGCGGCCCGGTATGAACGGTGCCGGTGCCTTACTGGCACCATTCATCCCGTGGCCGCCACACTTATAATGAGGTCCATTGTATTTTACTAACGATGTGAGAGTTTACTGTATGTCTGAATGGACATGTGGGAGTGAGCTGTACAAGTTTTTGGGCATATCAAAGCTGCATATACATATTATTAAACATATAGAAGTTGGCTGTACCAGTTACTGGGCATACAGAAGATTGTTGTACCTGTTACTCTGCAGGCGTGAGCTGGCGGTGCCATTTCATGGGCGTTTTAGTAGATACCTGGTGGATGTTTGTACCTGTTACTGGGAATTTAACTGTAACTGCACTTGTGGAATCTGGGAGTATATTGTTTCGGGCATTTGGTTTGATAAGATGTCTGGCAAGCAAATCATATCATCAGTGGATGAAAATCCTGTATTCATCATTATATGCAGCAATGGAAACATAACAGTAAAACCAGCCAATTAACCTGATTCTATGTCAAGACCGGAGGCGAGCATTATGCTTTAACTCTTTAATGCCACTCTCCACAACAGCCTTTTGAAAAAATCATTTTTTCCTTCTTTTTATAAAAACATGAAAACAACTCAAAACACAACTTTGTCATAAGACTATAAATCCCCAGAAGTCTTCTGTGTTCTGTAGTTTTGTACACTCTTTCATAACCAACCATGTCTCAGTTCACCCTTCTAGTCATATCCTGTCTGAGACTCCTCTTCTTTCTTTGCTGATCTCTTAGCAGATAAGTTTAATTTGATTTTCTATGAAGTGTTTGACTATATGTGAGTCTTCTAGAATTGATAGGAGATTGGGCCTGTATATTCTAAATGGAGCAAGACATATCAGAAGAGACTCCAAGCACTGGACACTCTCATTACTGCAAAAGGCATACCTCCTATCAAAAGAAAGAGAGAGCTCAGCCCTGGTGAAGGCACCTCAACCGAATACCCCAAGAAAGGGGTGACCTATAAGGGAGAGAACAAGACCCAGAAGAGAATTCCCTCTTTTACCCCCTGGATCCTATAGTTGGAGTCGACAAGATGCACCATGAGGTAGCCGACCCCTTTGGCAAATTGAAAAGTGCCTTTTGTGGGGAGGAAGGCTGTGGCAAACCTCTTACCCCCTGGCCCAGGGGCGAAAAATAAAGGGGACACCAATGAAGGCAATATGACCTTAAATGATGATGAAGAGGAGGGAGACCTTGATCAGGATGGTGAGGATGTGGCCCAAGGTAGCAATATTCCTAGCCAGACCAATCAAACACTGCAACTGCCAAAGGTGGTACGAGAAGATGGGGACTACATAGCTGACATGTTTGACCCCAAAAACATAACGTACCCCAAGTCTACAGAGTGGTCTCTATCACCGAGGGTGGCACAGTACATAGTTCAATGGACAAGGAAGCCGCTTGAGAAAGAAGTACACTTTATGATGAAGTCTGAGTGCCGAGGCCAGAACTTCTCGGTAAGGTCATGGACACACCGGACCAGGACGCCAAGATGGTCACATTTGTCAACAAGGTCGAGAAAGATGTCAGGAAAGATATAGATCGTGCCTGGATAAGTTTCACGGGTGAGGTTCTGGACCTAGCTGAATCCCTGGCAAAGATCATGGATTTGGCAGAGAGGGCTAGGGATACCAGTGAATCGGTGGACGCCAGCACTCTAGCCAGTTGGGCACAGAGGGCAGTGTGCTTCCTGTGAAACACCAGTTGCACCCTCTCCTCTGAGAGGCGATGCAGTCTTTTGCTGAATATTAACAGCAAACTAGGAGACCTCACCAACTACGGGTCAGGAGAGTCGTGCAGGGCATGTTGTTTGGAGATGCTTTTGCAAAAGAAATTTCCCAGTTTGTGGGCACATATACTGCTTTAGAGAAGGCGCAATCTCCCATTCCCAAGATATTTTCCGGACGGGTTTTGGCAGGGACCGGCTGACACTGGTGCCGCTCAACTGGTCGATTCAGCTCCACGATGAGGCCCCAGAGTCCCAGGGCCCAGTACTGGGAGAGCCGTCAACAAGGCACCTTCTTCCCTTAAAGGGGAAGCGGCCCGCATGGAAGCAGAGGGCGTGGCGGATATAGACAGCAGAACGCTGTTAGAGGTAAGTGCGCACAGCGAATACTACCCCAGGGTGGGGTGGGGCAGAACACTGCAATATTTAAGCAAATGGCAGGAGCCATCAGGCAATGCTTGGGTACTACAAACAGTAGCAGGTTTAAAACTAGAATTTGTGGGCTATCCACTACAGAGGCACTTCCCAGCAAAACTAGAAATGTCAGAAGAGGAAGAACAGCTCCTTATAGGGATTTGAGCAACCAAATAAAGAAAGGGGCAATAGAGAGGTGTCTGCCATGACAGACAGGGTTCTATAGTAATATGTTCCTGGTACACAGGAAAGGGAAATCCAGACCAGTCATCAACTTGAAAGAACTGAACAGCTGGGTAATTTACAGGCATTTCAAGATGGAGGAAATCCACCTCCTCAGGGACATACTGTGCAGGGCAGATTGGCTAGCAAGACTCGATTTGAAAGATGCCTATCTGACCATTCCAGTTGTGTCGAATCACAGACAGTTCCTCAGGTTCTTTTGGCAGGGTCAGAGGTGGCAATTCACCTGCCTCCCCTTCGGAATGGCCTCAGCACCTAGGCTTTTACCACAGTGATGAGACCGGTAGCAGCAGCTATCAGGGACAGAGGAATCAGGATGATTAAATACCCAGGCGACATTATGATTCTAGCACAGGACAAAGAGATGTTAGTGAGTCAAGTGCAATGGGTGAGTGAGCTGTTAGATTCCCTAGGTTTTTTGGTCAACTGAGAGAAGTCAGAGTTAGTTTCCGAGTCAGCAGATGGAGTTTCTGGGATTCATGATAGATACCAGGAAAGCCATTTTACAGCTGCCTCAACAGAAGATGAAAGCAATGAAGAAGAAGCTGAGGGCGGTGATTCAGAAGAAACATATTTTGCTTTGCAATCTAGTCAGGATAGTAGGGCTACTAGCATCATCAATTCAGGCCATATTCCCTGGGTCCTTACCCTACAGGGCACTGCAGCAGTTGAAGATCAGACACCTGCAGGAAGGGATCAGATACCACCAGTTAGTACCGATAGATGAAGACGGCAAGGTAGAGCTAGACTGGTGGCTGCAGAACATGGAAGCATGGAATAGCAGAGCCATTTTTGGGAACATTCCAGAACTAGTGATAGAATCAGACGCAAGCCGATCTAGCTGGGACGCAAGAGGCAGACATTTGCAAACAGGAGGAAAGTGGTCAGCGGAAGAGCTACAGCTGCACATAAATTGTTTAGAGCTGCTAGCAGGCTCCTTCGGAGTGAAAGATTTCGCCAAATACAGGGTAGACTGTTACATCCTGTTGAAGACGGACAACATCTCAGCAGTGCAATATATAAACCGGCTGGGGGCAATCCGGTCGAAGATGTTGGTAGAATTAGCAAAAGGATTTCTGGCATTATTGCCTTGGCAGGAGGATAGCGACTGCGGCAGAGTACTTTCCATGGGGAACAGAACCAGATAGTAGATTGGAATTCCAGATACCTGGAGAATGCCAATGACTGTAGATTGCAAAAACCAGTGTTCTTACAGTTGCGGAAGAAATGGGGCAGTTCGACATCAAACTTTTCACCTCCAGGTTAAATGAACAGACGCCCAGGTATTTCAGCTGGAGGCTGGACCCTGGGGCGCTGTGGGCAGATTCAGTCCTCCACAGTTGGACGGGGCCCTGCAATGTTAGAAGTTGCCAGGTCTTTCAGTGGTCGCTGCTAACTGTATCAGAGATTCCTAGACGCCTTCAAACCTTAAGAGCTCTGATGCAGTTTGGGCCAAGTGGGAAGAGTGGTGCACGTCGAAACGTGTTCATCCCGTAGTACATGTCCTCAGTTTTCTGGTGGAGTTGTTAGAGGACGGTTGTGCATTCTGCACCATAAGAGTATATAGATCAGTGATTTCCGCTAGGCACATAAAGTGTGACGGACTGCCGACCGGAGAGCACCCAGCTGTGGTTAGATTATTGCGGGGGATACTCAGTACTTTGGGATGTGGAGGTTGTCTTCTATCTCTTCAAGCAATGGCTGACCAATGATCAGCTATCGTTTCCACCAGGTATATTTTTAAACTAGTGATGCAGTTGTGTTTAGTGTCCTGTAGGAGACTCTCCAATGTTAAGGCCCTAGAGATTAATAGGAAAGCCTTTTATCCGGAAGGGGTGGCTTTTCATGATGCTAAGAGGACTAAGAGTGGGGGTCTTCTATTATTTTACACCCATATTTCCCAGAGGAAGCCAAATTGTGTGTAGATTAGTACATTAAAGATTATGAGACGGCTACAGAGAGTGTGAGGCCTCGAGGGGTATACCAACTATTGCTTGCCCATGGAAAACCTTATCATGCAGTAGCTTCTGTCATCATACCCAGGTGGGTTAGAGAGGTCATGCATATGGCAGGCATAGATTTGGGGATACCTGGGGCCCTTTCTGTCAGAGGAGTGATGGCATCCAAGGCATTTGCAACAGGAGTGCCTCTGCAGGACATTTTGATGTCTGGTGACTGGTCTACGGAGGCTACCTTTAAAACGTTTTACTTTAAGCCCATTTCATCAGTGGGTTCAAGGGACTTAGACAGCTTTGAACAAGCATAATGCTTGCCTCCGGTCTTGATGTAGAATTACAATTACCCATACTTACAGCTCTGGGGTAAAAAAGACAGCCGCAAGCGACAGAGATGAAGAAGCTATGCTAGGCCCCATTGTGAGAGTGAAGCTGGCTAAGTGTGGAGTTCCATTGAAATATAGAAGCCAGTACAAAACATGAAACATGAGCCTAGTGAAGGAGCGAGCATGGGCCTCCCTCCCCTTTGTTAGAATGTACAAGGATTTAGCTAGAAAAGAGTGAGACTTAGAACTGGAATATTGTTAACTGGGTCCAATGGATTCCAAAGACTTGTGATATTGCAGATGCTGACTTTGTGTAAAGTGTGCATGGAAGGAAATAAATACATTAAAATGACTGTGCATTTGAAAGCTAAAAAGGAGGAATGATGCCTTACATTGGAAAAATAAAGTTGAACGACAAATTGCCTTCATGAGGAATAAAGAGACTTAATTTCAGCACATAAAGTGACAACAATTATAGGGAAAGGCGTAGTTCGTTTTTGCATAAATGAACGCTGGTTCTTATGTAACTGTGGCCTATCTTCTAATGTAGTAGAAAAGAAAGATTATATTTATGAACAGCAGGCCTAGATATAATGCTAAAATATTACTTGTAAGCACATCTTGTCGATTTAAAGCTGTATTTTCTGAAGGCTGGGTACAGCTGGTGTTTTTCTCACTAAACTGAAAGGGCTGTGCCTTTGAAATTTGAACTGAAGACCTTTGGCTAAGGACCTCAGGAGAAGAAGGTCTGGTTGTCAATTTAAATGCTATGCTATACAAACAAGTAGATTGAAATTATATGATTTACAGATAACACAACCAACTGAAATGACACTTGAGCTCAGGTTCCCCATTAATGGTGCATTAGCTCTGAACAAAGACCCTTTGAAGCTCGGGAGGAGAGGGCAGAATGAACATTGGCCTGAGCAGGTGGCTGGTCACATGCTTAGGGAAAAATAGAAACCTAAGAATTGGAGGGGGCATTGTAAGAGTGAAACTGGAAGCACCTTTGATGCAGTGCCAGCGATTAAACATTGAATATATTTTCTTGAGTAAAAAGTCCATTGTGTGTTCCATAAAGCTCACCCGTGTTCACTTTAAAGAGGATAAAAATCCAGTTGGGACCATGTAAAAACGAAATTATTGTGATGTACATAATTTAAGTCATTATACAAATTATGATTCTGGCATTTTCATAAATCTGAGGAATCGGAAATATTGATAGATTAATAGATGGAGAAATTAATGTTGGAAGTATGTAGTGTCAGAGTTGTAACTATTTAGGTGCAGCAACAAACTGCGAAAAATGGTGGCTCTGCCCAGAAAGGGCATGCCGAAATACAATTACAATTTCTGACTCGCCATAAAGTGTAGAATCCAAAAATATATAGATTTATGTAGTTATCTCAAAAATTAGCATAGCTGCCATGTTGTTAGATTTTCAGGACCCAAAAAAGGTAAATCTCATATGTCATTTTGAGATGAGGAATCTTTCTCCTCCCTCAGCCTACATCATACATATCTCCCAACTTCTGGTCCTATCAGCAGCCAGTGGGCGTCTTGGTAGAAGGGGAAGGAAGAGTGCTAGCCAATCCTTACCATGGGAATTATGATAATGTAAGAGTGTCATCGGCCCTGTAAGAGGTAAATTCTGCATCAGACAGGGCTTTTTCACTTATTTCTGGAGCTAACCCCTTTCCAGACTCTTGCGAGGAACAACTAGCAGAGGGGCCTCAATCCTTGCATTGGAAACAGTGACAGGGAAATCTAGAAGCTAGCCTGGACCAAATCAGAAGAGCCAAAGGAAGTCTGGGTGCAGGAGAAAATCCTTGACTGAAAATCCTTGACCAGATTTGTTCTTTCCTCAGAGGAGCCCTGCTGTTTTCCCCTGACTAAAGCCTCCCATGTAAGTAGAGATATCATAAATGCCATCAACAGTGTGAGGGGAGCAACTGCCAGCCTTAATCTCCATCTCGCATAGCGGGTAGGGAGGTGGTACTGGCAAACTGTTTTAAATCCAATGCAAATTAATTCCACTATAGAAAATCACGCTATCCATTTAAATTGAATTGTGTTGGGAACTGCCCACCTTAATCCTTACCATTAAATTATGGGGAGGAAGAAAGCTTTGGAGAAAGCTGCATTCAATTGAAGATAATTCAATTAATTCCCACATAGAAAACCACGGGATGAGTGTTGTTAGAATTCTAAACTAACAAAGTTCATGTCCAGTGTGTTAGAGCCAGTTTAGACAATAAAGACTTGGGTGACTGCCCTTCTGAAACCCCTGACTTCTGTGCAGAAGGGGGTGTCCATAATCCCAAAATAAGTAACCCTAAAACGCTGCTATTTAAGTGAATGTAGAGGGTGCAAAAACAAAATATTGTCTTGATTCCCTTGCCTCCCAAACCAGAATCGCAAAGCACTGGCTGTCCTTTAATTGTGTGTTGCAAAACGATTTTTCCATTGTATTGTGAATGTGTTCTATTGGTTAATTCACAATTAAATCTGATGTAAGTTGTGACTGCATGTTTCAAAATGTCACCTGTGCTGTTTTAATAACAGAAAGTAATTTGAAGTTGTATTATTGGGTGTTGCCACAGCATTCGTGGTTGATGTTAGGCTGCTTTGTCAAATCTTAAATAAATATATATATTTTTACTATACACCAGCCTGTTTCCTAGTCCATTTCTAACATAGGGTATTTGTTGGGGTTGGTGCAAAAAAAGTGGGAGGCCTCACCAAAGTGAATCTGTATAAGCGCTTTGGGTGCACGCCACCTTGCTTGGGGGGAAAGGAACTCCCTGAGTTGAGTGTGACTGCCTAATAAACTGCGACACAGCGCAGGGAGTCTTGACATGCAGGCGACTATTATCCCACCCGGTATACACAGAGTATGGGATACATGGTTAAAGCGCTTGTATAGCTGCATTGGTGTCATTGTATTGATGTCTGAATATGTGCTTTAGTAGCTGCGCATTCCCACCCTAATGATGTGCTTTCTGTTGTTCTCTAGGTGATGACCATAAGAACAGTTGAGCGGACGACTGGGCCAGAGCTGATTGTTTTTGTTATCAAGGTGACCTTGTTGTAGCCTGCTCGAGTTTCCACATTGGTGTGAACTTCGGGTTATGAGTTCAGGTGGACTGTGTCATCAGTTGGACTGCAGGTTTTATTGTTGGATCGCCAAAGAAAGAGGAGGAGTCTCAGACATTATATGACTAGAAGGGTGAACTGAGACATGATTGGTTAAGAAAGAGTGTACAAAACTACAGAAGACTTCTGGGTATGTGTAGTCTTGTGACAAAGTTTGTGTTGAGTTGCTTTAATGTTTAAAAACCAAAAAAGGCTGATGTGGAGAGTGGCATTAAAGAGTTAAAGCATAATGGTTGCCACTGTGTCCTTAATAGAATCAAGACTCCCTGGCTGTAACCATGGGTCATCTTCATTGTACTAAATTCGAGATTTAGCTAACGTAAGCATTCTAGGCATTTACTGTGAATGGGACAGAAAATATACCTAATGCATTTTGGGACATGTAGTCCACTAATAATCCGTTTTGGTGCAGCGGGTTTATGGATTACAGTCTAAAACATGCAGCCTCTGCCTTTTTAAACCCAGCACTGTGATGCATGTTTACTATATATATATATATATATATATATATATATATATATATATTACATGGACTCGGTAGCGTCCATGTAGTTATGGTTAAGTTGGTGTTACCATAGGAAGATCATTTTTTGGGTGGCTTATAACTTCGCTCCCTCTGAACGAATCCTCACCAAACTTTGCAAAAAAAGTATGTGGCCCACTCTGAATTTTGCAAAGTTTGGAGAGGTTTGGTCGAGGGGGGGCAAAGTTATAGGGGGGGTCCAAAAACTTTTGTTTTTTCCCATAGACATAATGGGAAAAAACTTTGCGCATGCCTACAGCCCAACCGCTGGACGGATTTACACCAAATTTGCGGCAGGAGCGGGGGCTTGGTTCCGAAAGCGTGCTTTTGTGAATTTGGTGTAAATCCGTCCAGTAGTTTTTTTTAAAATGACCAAAATGGAAGGCAAAAAAATTAGTGATATCTCCGTTCGCTCCGCGGACGGATTTCCTGGTTCGCTCCGTGGACAGTGCCCTGATTGGCCTAGCAGCTTGCGTGATGTCAGCGGACATGCGACGTGTTCGCTGATTGGATGGCGTGGTGCATGAAGCGCGTCAGATTTTCTGTGGCGCCCGCCATCTTGCATTCGCGGACGACCGCGGACAGCGCAGTGAAACTTGGATTAAAAATTGTATTTAGTGGAGTGTGTTGGTGTGTAAGAGTGTTTGGGGAGGGTGGGGGAGTATGAGATAGGTTCAATGTTCTTTTTTTATGTGCTAGACACTTTTGTTGTGTTCGATTTGTCTGCGGACAACACGGCTGTTCTGAAATTTTGTAAATAAACTAAACGGTGGGGTGTTCTGAGGACAGAGTATGTGTCCGTTTTGTTCGCAAGCAAGCTAAAATTGAGCTAAGAACACTTGCGGTGTCCTTAAGTGTTCGTACATAAAAAAAATGGGGGTGTCCTGAGGACGCTGTCCGTATTGTACTCTGGCAAGTTGAATGAGTTCTAAGAACACTCGCGGTGTCCCGAAATGTTTGCAATTAAACAAAATGGGGGTGTTCTGAGAACGCTGTTCGTATTGTTCGTTGTCAGGTTGAAAGTGTTCGAAGAACCCTCCTTATGTCCGCTGATAGTACAATTTCCTATGGGCCTTACCCGACTTTTTGTCCACTAAAGAAACGATAAATCAGGCTGCTGTGCGCAGACATTATGTGACAATCCTATCACTTGCGCCATCAACCTGGCTGACCTGCTTTTGCGACACTAAAACATGTGTCCCTCCCCTAAGCCTGACATTATCAAAGCATTCATATTCCCTGCCTCTCTCCGTGACGTTACAGGGTGCGTAGCCAAACACGCTCAGTCGTCTCCAGTCCTACGCAACTTTACACAGAACCCGGACCCGGAAAACAACACACATCATCTCACAACACAGCGCGCCCCAATTCGGAATATGAAACTGTGATTTAAAAGCAAACAGTAAGATTGTACAGTTCGTAAAGTACATTTATTTGACATCAAATGTTTAGAGAATATTCAGCGATTTGCATTTGTCTTTGTTGTCGATCAGCAAAAGTTCATCTTGAGCGCTGTTCCTTTGCGGTACAGAGGGTGTTAGATCAGCTTACAACACAGTGCGCCACAATTCGGAATATGAAACTGTGGTTTAAAAGTAAACAGCAAGATTGTACATTTGGTAAAGTACATTTATTTCACAACAAATGTTTAGAGAATATTCAGCGATTTGCATTTGTCTTTGCTGTCGATCAGCAATAGTTCATCTTGAGCCACGCGCTGTTCCTTTGCGGTACACAGGCTGTTGGTTTATGATAAAAGAAGCAAATGGTCGCACTGATAATCAGAAGGCTGCTCCAACAACGAGGCATTAGGGTACACAGGCTGTTGGTTTATGATAAAAGAAGCAAATGGTCGCACTGATAATCGGAAGGCTGCTCCAACAACGAGGCATTAGACCACCATAATGGTTGGTATGTTGCTTCTAGCCGCTAGTACTGCGTAAGGGCATATTGGTCCTTGGCGATTGTCCCATAAAATGGTGAGGGTCATGAAGTTGCTTACATGGAGCTGCATCTGGCAGTTAAAGAAACCTTTGTCTGGGGTCTGAAAATCGTGGCATTGACAATACGGAAGGACGTACCTGTTTTAAAAAACATAAATTAGTCTCACCAGCCGATCTTCATTAAAAATATTAATTTATTTATTACGGCGTGAAACTATTTGCTAGCAAGGATAGTGCAACGGAGTATGTTAACTTATTCCTATTAACCCACCCTCTCTCCTCTGCCTTTTTCAGAGCCCTCTAAGCGACAGGGGACCAATTTGGCGGTGATAGTGCGCGGTAGAAAACACTATGTCACATTGAACGAACAAGTACAACTTAACCGGGCTTTAACGCCACGCTATTGTTATTATATTCCGGTATAAAATAATCTAAAGGGTTACTTACATTATATTGGCATTTTCCATTGTCTAAGCGTAGTGCAGTCCCAAAATACGACTCCGTCTGTGCCAACAATCTTTCTGATAGTGATATAATATATAAAAGTGGTTTCGTTTCAGAAATTTCATCCTTATCGTGTCTTACATTTTTGCAACACTCCTTCAATAGAAGTCTTTTAGCACGATCCCTGTCTGTCAAGGTCAAAAAACAATAGAACCTTATAGTGCGAGTCGTGGGCCTCTCCGGCACGCGAGCAAAAAATGGAAGCAGCTGACCTTCACTGTAAACGACCATAAATTCTTAGTTTGCAACATTCTGTGTACAGCCATCTCTGAGAAATTGCTTTTTACACTCCATCTTTGTATATTGTTTGCGTGGTAATAAAAAATTTTTGTTAACGGGACGTTATGGTTAAGTTACGCTGCTAAAAACCTATGAAATTCAGTAAAAAAATTTTGTTAAAGGGACGTTATGGTTCCAAGTAAAACCGAAAAACCCCTGAAATTCGCCAGTTATGGTAAGCTAAGCAACCATAACTCGCGCCACCACCGTGCACTGCTAAGACTAACACCCACGACATCAAAGATGACATCACAAATGTCATTGATGACATCACTGATGACATCACATGTGTATGTACTTTTCATGAAATATGTGTACAAGGGATTCTTATTATAATGTTGTGAAAAAAGTGTCAAGGATCATTGCAATAAATATCATACCCTAATTAGTGCTTTGAACGATGCATTGATATAAATAGCATTCTATTATGGGGTTCTATCTAGTATACTAAGCAACTAATGCAGAAACATAGCATTGTGTGCAGCGTACAAGATGAAGGTATAATATTTATAATGTTAATATGTTGAATAATGAAATGATAATTGTTTTCTTAATAGATTTTTGGGTACTGTGAAATATGTAATAGGTAGCTAATAAAACCCATGTATTACATAATTGCATTACTATAGAGAAAACACAAAGAGACAAGAACACATACCAATATACATATACATAGGGTAAATAGCAGCTTTGAAACAGAGAAATCATCATTTATTTGCATGAAATTAATGCTGTCTTTAAAGCTTGTGTCTTCCCCTATGTATATGTTTCATATGGTGTGACTGGACTCTAAGGGAATTACTAAAAGAACCTACTTGTAGGATACATCTACAAATAAAATACAATTTTTAGTTTTTGACTGTTACTGAAGAAAACCATGTAGCCTTGATATGTCAGCAAAAGAAAAAAGAGTGAGCCAGAAGAACACTCGCAGTGTCCTGAAATTTTCGTACATAAAGAAAATGGGGGTGTTCTGAGGACGTTGTCCGTATTGTTCGCTGGCAAGTTGCATGTTTTATAAGAACACTCGCGGTGTCCTGAAATGTTCGGAAAAAAAAACAAAATGGGGGTGTTCTGAGGACGTTCTCCGTATTGTGTGACTGCTTAGCTGTATGCAATGAGGGAATGGCACAGAGAGTGAAGTGGAAATGGTAGAAGGGCTGTCCAAGAGTTACGCGGTCCGCGGACAACGCGGCTGTCCGTGGACAGGGCGTGCTACGTCCGGGGTTTTCCAGCAAATCCAGCATGGAAAGAAGACTGTATTGTTCGCTGGCAAGTTGCATGTGTTATAAGAACACTCACGGTGTCCTGAAATGTTCGAAAATAAACATAATGGGGGTGTTCTGAGGACGTTCTCCGTATTGTGTGACTGTTTAACTGTATGCAATGAGGGAATGGCACAGAGAGTGAAGTGGAAATGGTAGAAGGGCTGTCCAAGAGTTACGCGGTCCGCGGACACCGGGGCTGTCCGTGGACAGGGCGTGCTACATCCGGGGTTTTCCAGCAAATCCAGCATGGAAAGAAGACTGTAGGGATCAGCCAATCAGATGTTGAGGTTGTGGATTTGTGTTGAAAGAGACAGTGGCCCTCATTACGACCCTGGCGGAATCCGCGGTGCTAAATGCACCGCGGAGCATGGCGGAAAGCCGCCGATAGCGCCATGGGGGTTGGCGGATTTACCACCCCATGCCGACCTTGGCGGAGCGGTAAATCCCCAATCCCCATTTTACCCTTCCCCATTCCCATTCTTGCCCCATAGGGTATAATGGGAGTGGGGAAGGAGTTAATTACGCCGCCGTAAAGTACGGCGGCGTAATTAACAACGAGGTCCCTTAGCGCCATGGTTTTCTCCGCCCGGTAAAACCAGGCGGAGAAAACCTCCATGGCGCTAAGGGAACTCGTAGTACGGCGGACGGGTCCGCCGCGATTAGCGCTGGCGGAAACCCACTCCGCCAGGGTCCTAATGAGGCCCAGTGTCTAGTGAAGATGGCAGAAGTGGAGAAAGTCAGGGTGTTGGTGCTTGGATATTTGTTTGTGCATGGTTTACAACAGTATGCTCAATGCAGGCATGTTGCAAAGACTTTTGATGTTAAAGGAGTGGAGGTGGTGTGGAGCACTGTGCCTGATTGCAATGTACAGGGAATTGTACAAGTTTGTGAAGATATGGGCAGGATGACCAGTCCCCTTGTGGTAGTTTTGCACTATGGTGCTTTCCATTTGGGCTATGTCAGTGCCCCTACTTTGTTGGCAGATTTGGAAAACTTGGTTCAAGCAGTAATGAACATCCTTCCAAATGCCAAAGTAATTTTTTCTGGATTACTACCTAGGGCAATATGGGACAATAGTTCAGTTTTTTGTCCTCAGCAAAACAATGCTAGGTGTGTAATCAACCGAGGCATGTGTGACTTCATGCTTAGAGCTGGTATGTTCTTCTTTAATAATGAGAATATTGATTCGAGTAATGCTGTTTATTTTAAAGAAGATGGCATTTCCTTATCTTTTATGGGAAATGCCATGCTGTTTTGGAATGTAAGGGTTGCTTTGGAGAAGGTTATGTGAAGATTTTAGGAGTAAAGTAAGAAAAAGAAAAATAAAAATACAAAATAACAGGTGTCTGTCAAGCATCTGCAAAAAAAACAAAAAAACGGCTCTTTTCGGAGCCAACCTCAAAGGGGAAATGGGGCACACTATTTAAATTTACATTCACCACGCTCAGATTTTCGATATGTCCGCGGACATGGCGGTAGTCCGTGGACATCGAAATCACTAGCTAGGGGTTCAGTATGTTCTATGTTACATGTATTTAAAGTCAGGGATATTATGGTTAAGTTGTGCTACTAAAAACCTATGAAATTCAGTAAAAAAACTTTGTTAAAGGTACGTTATGGTTAAGTTTCGCTACTAAAAACCTATGAAATTCAGTAAAAAACTTTGTTAAAGGGACGTTATGGTTAAGTTGCGCTACTAAAAACCTATGAAATTCAGTGAATAAACGTTGTTAAAGGGACGTTATGGTTCAAAGTAAAATCGAAAAACCCCTGAAATTCGGCAGTTATGGTAAGATAAGCAACCATAACTCGCGCCACTGTACACTGCTAACACTAACACCCAGGACATCAAAGATGACATCACTGATGACATCACATGTCTGGCTCTCCCTTTTTTGTCTCTAACTTCCTTCTGCGTATTTGGGACAGACATGCCAGAAATAGTCTTTATTCTTTTAGGTGTCAACCGTCTTCCCTCCTTTGACAGGAGGTCGCCTAAATAGGCGACCTCCTGACAACAATATTGGAATTTTTTAAGTGAAGCTTTGTGGCCATGTTTTGCTAGATGACAAAGCAACAACACAGTGCCTTCTTTACAGGATCTCTCAGAATCAGCAGCCAAGAGGAGGTCATCTACATACTGTAGTAATATGCAAGTAGTAGGCAACTCGAGAGTTTCGAGCTGCTCTTTCAATGCCCTATTATAAATACTTGGACTCTCAGTGTACCCTTGCGGTGCACGAGTGAATGTAAACAAGTGTCTACCTAGGGTAAACGCAAACAAATACCTGCTATCCTTGTGTAAAAATGCGTTTTTAAGATCAACAACGCTTTTTAAGATCAACAACGCTAAAATGAGTGGCAGAAGCCGGAATCCTGGTTAGTATCGTTGTAACAACAGGTACAATAGGAAATTGAGGAGCCACAATTTTGTTAATAGCGCGTAAATCAATTATAAAATGAAAGGGAATCGCATTATCACCTTTTTTGTATACTGGCAAAATGGGGCTGTTACATATGCTACCCGTAATCTCCTCAATTACTCCACGATGTACAAAATCAGAAACTATACATTTCAAAGCCTGTTCGCCTTCAACTGAGATCTTATATTGCGGGATGCGAGGCAATTTTACTCCATGTTTCAAAATAATTTTAACAGGTTCAATTTGAAGAATGCCCACATCATTATCATCAATTGCCCATAAGCATTCTGGAACATTACTAAATTCTGGCGGTAAAGGTCGAGTTAAAAACTGAGAGGCGAGTGATTGCTGAGGTGAAATTGTTAACCGAACTCCATCCGGAGAAAAATGTATTAATGCATGCAATGCCTTCAACAAATTTAGCCCAAGCAAGTTCTCCCCACAGTTTGTGGTAAGTAGAAATGGACACTGTTCCGTGAAGGGACCCAGTGTTATCGGTACCGGCAAAGAGACCGGACAAACTACATGTGTGCCTGAAAACCCTACGGAAACATTGGACTGCCCTGACAGGGGAATATTTGGAACCCATGAATGATCAATGGAACATTTCTGTGCTCCAGTATCTACTAAAAATAGATGCTTCCTATTTCCCACCGCCATCTCAACGTAGGGGCCTTTCTGATGAACAGGAATAGGCGTAGGTTCCAAATCCTGCTTTGGGCAATCCTAGCAAAACAGAATATTATCAAAAGGAAGCTCTTCAGAGAGGTACGCGGCAGAAGGGCGATCAAAAATGTTTCTATTATCCACATTCGAAACTTGCTTATCTTGTGAAGGAGGTTGCTGTGATTCTGGTGCAAACTGACCTCTGCCAGGGCCCCCTGCACCTGGGCGACCTCTGTATCGTCTTCCCATGTTCCCAAATGACCTTTGCTGCAAGGTCGACATTGTGCGCGCCAGTGGCCTTCCTGCCGGCAATAGGCACACTGGTTAATGGTTACCGGAGCCAAGGGTGCACTTCCCTGTGGAATGTACACCTCTAAATTGATTACCCCCTCTAGCGCTTCTAACAATCTGCTGTAATAAAACTTTAGTTTTCAGGTCACCCTTCTTTTTCTCAAGTTCTTCCTTTTCAGTATTTACACGATTTTCATAGTACTGAGCCATATGCAGTACTTCTGATTGAGACTTCGCCTGCCAAGCGCTTTCAGAAGACATAATCTGTAATGGATGTCAGGCAACAATCCACATACACATTTGTCGACAAACAGCCTTTTCCCTGACTCTGTGCCTAAGTCTTGTCCACTGAAAACTGAAAATACCTGCTTGAACCGATTGAAGAAATCGGTAGCACCCTCAGACTTTCCTTGGACACAGGCCGTAAGCTTGTCCCAAATGATTCTTTTTTCTGGAACCATAGTTTTCAATTTTACAATAATTCTATCAGGCAAGGTTAATATCACTTGTTGTGGTCGTTCGCCAGCTGGTCTTTCTCTATCTAACCTAACCATGTTATCCCATGTATCTCCCAACCCAGGAATGTCATCTATAGTCCTAATCTGTTTCCACAAATCAACTGGCAGGAGTACGAGAAATAATAGGTCAATATCACTTAAGGTGAATACCGACGACTGTAAGACCGACTCTATTTCTTTATAGAATCCAGTTGGATTCTTTCTTATATCGGGAATAGATTGCTTTATGGTGTTCACTTCCTCTCTTGAAAACAGGACGTGAACAAACTGTGATACATAATGTGCGGGAATGTTCACAGCGAGTATACCCTGTGCAGCATCGGCCGCAACCTCAACCTTTGGGACAAATGTCGGAGGGACCTCTCTCATAGGCAACTGAGAAGTAGGCAGCTCCGAACACTTACTATGCAACAGAGCCAAATCAAGCGCTAAGGCAGTCGAAGAAGTATCAATCGAAAAGGCTCTCTTATAAACACTCTTATAAAAATTCTGCGGGACAACAAATCTTTCTTCTTACACACTCATTCTGCCGGTACTCTACCATCACCTGTATCACTTTCTTTTGCATTTCTAACGTATACTGACTATATGTGTCATATACTTCATCTGGAGTTATCGACATATCCGAAATCCATCTTATCGCATCCTTTATACAAATTCTCTACTATAAGCGATGCAGAATCACTTGGAAGAAGAAGAGTAGGCACATGCTGAATATCAACAGGTGAAGGCAAGGGGGCAGGCAAAGGAACGACGGCTGGAAGAACAACAGGAGGAACAGCAGGGAGGACCGGAGGAACTATAGGAGGGGGAACAACAACGGGAAGGGGCAGAGCGCCAGGAGGAGGGACGTACGGAGGTGTCGCGGAGGCATCGGGCCTTCGTTCATGCAAAAGTTTATTAATCAATTCATCTGACGTATGAAAATCTTTTGAAGGGTAGATTTTCTGAATGCCTAATTGAAACGCCCTGTCCGTGTTCCTAACTGACTCCAATTGTTTATTTTGATCATATAACCGTGCCTTTTCGACACTTGTCATATGTCTAAGCATATGTTTCTCTCTACTCTTTTGTTGCTGCAAAGCTTCTGTTTTCCAACTATACAATGCGTCAAATGCTGCAGGTCTAGCCTTTTTCTTTGCCAATACAGACTCTAGATATTCTATACGAGGGATTTCAAAACTACCATTGGTTGGCCACCGAAGATTAGAATTATGTCTGGTCTGTCTGTGCCAAATGTCATTAAATGCTATACTACCAAAGCCTTTCTTACAGTACATAGTACATGCCGGCGACCCCTTCTGTGGTGCGGGACGGCTATCTTCCAAAGATTGTCTGTCGCTGCGGAATAATGCCCTAAAGCAGGCAGACAATTTCCCAGGCATATCAAAGTTCTGGTGTTACCTGGTTAAATAATTGTGCTCGCGAGTACAATGCTCCGAATTTAAATTGTCAGGGTTAGATTAAGAATCGGGACACGATTCACCTGACCAAAGGACTGGGAGGCCCGATCGGGTTACTAAGGACAATGCTAAGGACCCACGTGTCTGGTGATTTTCGGCAAATTTACCCATCTCAAATATATGGACCCTCGTCAAGACGTTGTCTCAGGCTACAGCTCACCGTTCAGGGATCGGATCGTGCAGTTTCGTCAAGGATGCTTCTCGTCTAGAGTGGCCATTTCTGTTGGCACTGTCCGATCCCGGTCCAATAGCCGAGCCAACCTTCAACGAGACAAAGTCAATCTTGAGGGTCCCTATTCGGGCGCCATCTGTGGAATCAGAAAAAATACAATATTACGACTGTTACACCAAGCAAAGGAAAATACACCGACACAGGCTTGTAAAGATTCCCAGAATCTTTTTTACAAAACTGAACAGTATTCAACAAAGTACACAAATAGCTATTTGGCCGTCAATACATCACAGAGACCACCGGCAGGGTTCAATGTGAGCAGTGAACAGAATTTCCTAGCTGGACATCGACGTATTTGTACAATTTGTAAAAATGATGTCCAGCCTCTTACAAGTTAATAATACATTGGGCTAGGGTCGCGCCAGGTTCACTTTCCTAATTTACATATCTCGTGCATGCGGTTTACTTTTGAATACATTTACTAACACACTCCATTATTCTTTAATTTAATGTTACACTCTTTACGTATCGTTTTAATACAGATCAAACAAATGTTTCACATATCGTATTTGGATAGCTTTATGGTTCTTGTATACTTGTAGTTTAACATTGCTGATTCAAGTAATCCCCTGCTCCCGAGGTCAACAAAGGACAAGGTCTACATGACCCTAACATGTAGCTTGAAGGCAGGTTGGACATTAACTCTCCTACAGAGGTTGAAGAGGTTAAGGCAAGAACAAGAGCACACGAGACGGCCATTTTAGATTACAGGGTGACTTTGTACAAAACCCCCAAAATGGCAGTTCTTAACCTAAAATGGAGGCTTAATTTAAGATGGCGGCTTACATCAATTTCTAAGGTCAAGACCTTGCCGTAGAGAGTTATTCGCGTACAATTTTAAGCAACTTGGCGTAGACCAATATACGTACAATCGTTACAATAGGAAACATAATTAACATTCCAGTTTGACATGCGGACAGGCGCGGACAACAAAAGCACTACCCAAAAAGTCTGGGGGGTATCTTTAATTGTTTTATCATAACATATGAACACTGCACAAATTTACAAACCAGCACACATACACATTATATGTAGTAATAAATAAGAAGTGTAACCCATATATATAACACATCAACCATTCATTTAAATACAATATGTTTTCAAATGGAATATACCAAAAGAAAAAAGATAGGCTTCCAACATGATTACCTCACAGAAACTCCACAACTAAGAGCAACAGCAGATCTACAGACCAGTAAAAACACACCTTACCAGAAGCTAGTAAGTGTACTTCGTTTTACTTATATATTTCTAAAATGTCTGTATTAGCTACAAAAAAAGTGATATAATTTTTTTTTCTCACAGAAATGTCTAGTACTCTGGAGTGGCTAGAGGAGCATTTCCCACGAGAGGAAATGTCTGAAGATAGTGAACCTAAAGGTAGACACTTTTCTATATAAACCAATTAATAAATATTATTTTATATACATTTAACATATACATATTTTTGTACAGACCATACAAACATTGAAAATAGTAAACGAAAAGAAATATTGGATAAGACTCTCCAGCGCATGGAAGAAGAAATGGACATACTCATGGAACATTTCAACAATTTAAAAAACTTTGTGGGGGATCACTTGAAAGAAAAAACTAGATACCATTGTCCCACATGTACCTGTCCCTCCTCACCATATCCCAGTCAATTATCCCCAACCCCTCTCCACGAACAAAAACGTTTTGATGAGACTTCCATCCGTTCTCCACCTCATATGAATCCTCTTGAAACCCCCAATTCTCCTGTGTTTTATCTCAGTTTCTGCTTCACCTTCTCTGTCATAAATTTAACATCCATATATGATAAAGTAAAATTATTATATTGTGTCCTAATTCATTTCTTATTTGTTTTTTAAAAGCAGTTGAGGTGTCCGCCGGACAGCGCGGGTGTCCGGAATGTCTGTAAAGAAACAAAAATGGGCGCGTCCTAAGGACACTATACCTGTCCGTACTGTTCGCATGCACATTGAAACTGTTCTAAGAACACAACTGGTGTTCGGGATGTCCGTAATTAATCAAAATGGAGGTGTCCTAAGGACACTATACCTGTCCGTACTGTTCGCTAGCAAGTTGAAACTGTTCTAAGAACACTCGAGATGTCCGGGATATCCGCAATTAACCAAAATGGAGATGTTCTAAGAACATTATGCCTGTCCGTAATGTTCACAAGCAAGTCCAAACGGTTCTAAGAACACATTCAGTGTCCGGGATGTCTGCAATCAAACTAACACATCAAGTGTCCTGGGATGTTCGTAAATAAACAAAATGGGGGTGTCCTCAGGACGCTATGCCTGTCCGTATTGTTCACAGGCGAGTTGAAACTGTTCTAAGAACACAGGCAGTATCCTGAAATGTTCGTAAATAAACAAAATGGGGGTGTCCTGAGGACACTATACCTGTCCACACTGTTCGTAGGCAGGTTGACACTGTTCTAACAACACATGAAGTGTCCCAGGATGTTCGCAAATAAACAAAATGGGGGTGTCCTGAGGACGCTATGCCTGTCCGTATTGTTCGCAAGCGAGTTGAAACTATTCTAAGAACACACGCGGTGTCCTTAAATGTTCATAAATAAACGAAATGGGGGTGTCCTGAGGACGCTATGCCTGTCCGTATTGTTCGCAAGCGGATTGAAACTGTTCTAAGAACAAACGCCTGTCCGTAACTGTAAATTTCGCCTGTGGCACTTTTAATTAGTTTCAGGACCCGAACAGTGACCGTAGAACACCAACGCGCATGTGCGAAACAGTTTCAGTGCATTTGGTGTCCTGTGGACACCCGTTCCCTTTGCGGACATGTTCGCGAAGCCATCATGTAACCGGCCCCACGCTGAGCGTGTGTTCTGACTGCGGACACTGTTTGTGTCCCTGAACAATTTAAAACTACCTTTTCAGGCAATCCACAATATTGTCATGCCCCGCATCCCAGTTTCCGGAAGCCCACGGGCATTTATTTCCAGGTGGAAACTGCCCTGGCGACTGTTTACAGCCCGGGGGACACGCCGCACTACAAGGTCCAGAATTCCATCTGTTCGCGATCACGTGATCCACCCGCAACGTGCCTCGCGTTCTGGACCAGATGCCAGTACTTAGCACGGCTTGTCCCTGTAACGGGTGCTCCTAAAACTGAGTAATCAGTTCGAGTGCTCGAATCCCTGTTATTCTGATTCCTGTGTTATTACAGACCCGGCTTTGTTCCAAGGACCTTTCCCAACGTTTTTTCCCTACGATTTCTGGCTCCAGACCCCTCATCTGTTCTCCTTGGTAATCGAACTTTTGGCATTCTAAACGGATTTGTGTTCCTCCTGCTCCCATTTGTTGTGGCGTTTGGACCTTGCTAACCTCCAGTGTAACGCATGGCAGGCTATTAAGGAAAACCTCAACTAGACTTCTGTTTACGTTTCTTTCTTTCCACTGGCTACTATTCCTGCATGGGTTTTCTGACTTCCTTTACTACCACGTATTACATTTTTGGATTGCTCAACAACACTGCCTGCATCACAAGAAAACAACGCTCTACATGCTGAAGTGATTAAACAGACGCTCTCCTGTTTATCGTGGTCACTTCTTGGATTGACTATTTCTCACGTGGGGACGCTTTGCTGTTATTCTTGGGGATTTTTTGGACTACATTTAGTTGCGCCCTCGTGCCGTTCGGGTTAGGTGGATCATTGCACAGACTTCATTCATCTGAGACTTTCTTCCTTCCTCATCTGGTCATCACCCTGCTGAACTTCCATGGGTACACTGGACTTCCTTTCTGGTTAAGCAGGTAAGAGAGGGTTGATTACGGGTGGGCTAACACTGCACTTTGGTAGCTCTTTGACTGCTATCCTGAACTATCATTTCTCTTTGTTTCCCTAGCTCTGTTATCGCTGCGCCTGCCTTTTCACTCAAGCCCCTGGCCTGTTAGTTTTAGTGTACTTTCTACAGGCTGCGCTCTTGGGGGGAAGGTCTTGTGTACATTGCGATCAAGATATTCCAGAACCATCTTGGTGACAGTCCAAGATATCCCAGAGTGAAGGGGCTCCCGAAAGTAGATGCTGACCTTGTATCCTTTATAAGTCTGTATCCTTTTTCCGATTTGTGTTAAAGTTGTGACAAATATTTTTCAATAATAAATCACCATAGCACAAGTCCCAGACAGTAATCCTGACTTTCTACATACTTTTTGGGACTTTTTGAACCTTTTTTTGGTGTTCGATCTGTCCGCAGACAGCACGGGTGTCCGCGAAGCGCGCACAAGCACCCCTATAAAAGGCCACACCCGAGAGCTCATCCTCATTGTGTTTCTGGCTATCTTACAGAACACAGTGCATTTTTGCTGCCAATTTTCCAGATTTATTTCTGAAACCTGATGGCATCCATGGCTGCACTACTGCCACCTGGTGCTACATCTGCCTTAGCACCACCCCCAGCCCCTCCACCACCACCACCTCCCCAAGGGCCTGAAGAGGGGAACAGGAGTGAGGATGCAGCGGAGGATGAAGAGGATGACGAGTATGAGGTAGTGGAAGTCCCTACTACCAGCACTTGCCGTGAGTCTTGGGTGTGGTGGTTATTTACCATTCATGGTATGATATATGATATGGCATTTGTAACGCGCCTATACACAAATGTTTTGAGGCGCAACGAGGCAGGGCGGGGGAACACGGGGAGAACAGACAACGATCCTACTGGGCCAGGTGTCATTCAGATCGCGCAAGTGCAAGGGTAGAAGGGAAGGGAAAAGTGCAGGGGGGGAAAGGGAGAGGGGAAAGTGCAGTACAGGATTAATAGCATACAGGATAAATAACAAGGGCCAGCTAGTGGCAAGTGCGAGGTAAGGGCAGACAAGTGCTGGGAAGGGGGGCTGTAGTGATAGAGACACAGTCCCGCAGTGCAGGGGGTGCCAGGGAGGCAGTGCAGGGGAGAGTGGCTGGGCCAAGGACCGAGAACGGTGAGTGGCCCAGTTGCAGATTCAGTGCAGTTTCAGTAACTTTAGCAGGGGAGAGGGGGAGAGTAAGCGGAGGCTAAGAGGAAGGTTTTGAGATGCTTCCGGAACCGGAGATGGTTCTCCGCAAGTTTCAGGGAGGCAGGAAGGCTGTTCCAGAGGGAGGCCCCTGCAGCTGAGAGAGATCTGCCCCCAACTCGCTGTTTGGAGAAGTGGCTGACCCTGAGGGAGTTGGAGGCGGATGAGCGAAGAGCTCGAAAAGGGAGATATTTAGGAAGAGAGAGTTGAAGGTATTTTGGCCCAAGGCCCCAGAAGGCCTTGTGGACAATGCAGAGGGTTTTGAACTTGATCCTCGCAGTCACTGGGAG